>NC_052154.1:5265817-5987988 GCF_902713615.1 Scyliorhinus canicula | reverse complement strand
ATTGTCCTGTCTCGGTTACGGTGACCCCACAGCCACGGGTTCCCTGGTGGCGGAGGGTGCGGACAACGGGAAATCCCGTTGACAGAGGCGGGACCGGAATATTCCGCCGCTGGTCAATGGTGGGCCGCCACCAGCACCGGAATACACGCCGGGGGCAGGGGTGGAGAAACCCACTCCCTGGCCGGGATTCACCCCTACCCGGCGGGGCGGGCGGTCCCCGCGTGATGGAGTGGCGTGAACCACTCCGGTGTCGGGCCGCCCCAAAGGTGCGTAAGTCTCCGCACCTTTAGGGGCCAAACCCTAACATTGAGGGGGCTAGGCCCGAGTGGTTGGCGCTCTGCCGGCCGGCGGGAACTGCCTTTGGCTTCACGCCAGCCGGGGCCGAAGGGACTTCGCCGGCCGTTGATAGTCCACGCATGCACCGGAGCATCAGCGGCTGCTGACGCCATCCCCGCGCATGCGCAGGGGAGGGGGGGTCACTTCCGCCTCCGCCATGGTGAAGACTGTGGCGAAGGCGAAAGGAAAAGAGTGCCCGCACGGCACAGGCCCGCCCGCCAATCGGTGGGCCCGAATCGTGGGCCAGGCCACCGTGGGGGCACCCCCGGAGGTGGTTTGATCCACGCCGGCGGGAGAAGCATGACAGCGGCGGGCCCATCGCGGGCCGGAGAATCGCCGGGGGGGGGGGGGGGGTGCCGACTGGCGTAGCGCGATTCCCGCCCCCGCCAAATCTCCGCTGTCGGAGAATTCGTGACACGACGGGGACGGGATTAACACCGGCCGCTGCCGATTTTCCGACCCGGCGGGGAGTCGGAGAATCCCGCCCCTTGCCTCTGAATCAGAAACTCTGGATTCGAGGCCTACCCAGGACCTGATAGCCACGGGCGGCGTGCTCATAATGTGGCCGAACAGGTTGATTATTAAACTGCAAATCCTTCCAATGCACACCAGTGACAGGCAACAGGAGCAGGAGAGATTCAGCCATGTGTTGAAAAGAAAGTTAGAGCCTCTACCATCAGGATCCAAGGCACCGGGCTACAACATGCATGTAAACGGTGCACGTTGCCACGGCAACCTGGACTCCTGGAGTGACCTGTAACACATCACCACCAAACCTAGCCATGCCGCGCCTGTCAAAGCTGCCCCTGCGACAATGTCGTGAACTAGAAAATGTGACTGCGGCTCCGGGTCAGAGCGTTTAGGGCTTAACTCCCACTGACTTGACCCGAGGTTCCAGCGCAGTACTCAGGTGTGTTGCATTGTTAGACGGTCCTGCCTTTCGGGCGAAACATTAAACAGAGGCGGATAAAAAAACAAAATGCTTACAATACTTGACAGGTCTGGTAGCATTTGTGGACAAGGAATTGGAGCCACCTTTAAAAGAGTCACTCTCTCGCTCTCCACAGATACTGCCTGGCCTGCTGAACATTTCCACCATTTTCTGTTCTTGTTTCAGAACCCACCGCCTGGTTAACTTGGGCCTTGTCTGCCCCTTTCGGTCGATGTTGAAGAACTCACGGCAATAATTTGAAGAAGAGTGAGGAGGAGATCTCCTGGTCAATATTTATCTCACGCACAGTGGTTAGCATTGTTGCTTCGTAGCTCCAGGGTCCTAGGTTTGATTCCCGACTTGGGTCGTAGTCTGTGCGAAGTCCGCCCGTTCTCCCCCCCTGTCTGTGTGGGTTTCCTCCGGGCGCTCCGGTTTCCTCCCGCAAGTCCTGAAAGATGTACTTGTTAGGTCATTTGGATACTCTGAATTCTCCCTCCATGTACCCAAATAGGCGCCGGAATGTGGCGACGAGGGGGTTTTCACAGTAACCTACCAATGGTTTCGCTCAGTAGGCTAGACAGCTGGTTTGTGATGCAGAATAAGGCCAGCAGCGTGGGTTCAATTCCCGTTTCACAGTAACTTCATTGCATTGTTAATGTAAGCCTACTTGTGACAATGAAGATTAATTATTACATATGAACATAAGAACTAGGAGCAGGAGTAGGCCATCTGGCCCCTCGAGCCTGCTCCGCCATTCAATGAGATCATGGCTGATCTTTTGTGGACTCAGCTCCACTTTCCGGCCCACACACCATAACCCTTAATCCCTTTATTCTTCAAAAAACTATCTATCTTTACCTTAAAAACATTTAATGAAGGAGCCTCAACTGCTTCACTGGGCAAGGAATTCCATATATTCACAACCCTTTGGGTGAAGACGTTCCTCCTAAACTCAGTCCTAAATCTACTTCCCTTATTTTGAGGCTATACCCCCTAGTTCTGCTTTCACTCGCCAGTGGAAACAACCTGCCCGCATCTATCCTATCTATTCCCTTCATAATTTTAAATGTTTCTCCAAGATCCCCCTCATCCTTCTAAATTCCAACAAGTACAGTCCCAGCCTACTCAACCTCTCCTCATAATCCAACCCCTTCAGCTCTGGGATTAACCTACTGAATCTCCTCTGCACACCCTCCAGTGCCAGTATGTCCTTTCTCAAGTAAGGAGACCAAAACTGAACACAATACTCCAGATGTGGCCTCACTAACACCTTATACAATTGCAACATAACCTCCCTAGTCTTAAACTCCATCCCTCTAGCAATGAAGGACAAAATTCCATGTGCCTTCTTAATCACCTGTTGCACCTGTAAACCAACTTTCTGTGACTCATGCACTAGCACACCCAGGTCTCTCTGCACAGCGGCGTGCTTTAATACTTTATTGTTTAAATAATAATCCCGTTTGCTGTTATTCCTACCAAAATGGATAACCTCACATTTGTCAACATTGTATTCCATCTGCCAGACCCTAGCCACTTAACCTATCCAAATCCCTCTGCAGACTTCCAGTATCCTCTGCACTTTTCGCTTTACCACTCATCTTAGTGTCATCTGCAAACTTGGACACATTGCCCTTGGTCCCCAACTCCAAATCATCTATGTAAATTGTGAACAATTGTGGGCCCAACACGGATCCCTGAGGGACACCACTAGCTACTGATTGCCAACCAGAGAAACACCCATTAATCCCCACTCTTTGCTTTCTATTAATTAACCAATCCTCTATCCATGCTACTACTTTACCCTTAATGCCATGCATCTTTATCTTATGCAGCAACCTTTTGTGAGGCACCTTGTCAAAGGCTTTCTGGAAATCCATATATACCACATCCATTGGCTCCCCGTTATCTACTGCACTGGTAATGTCCTCAAAAAATTCAACTAAATTAGTCAGGCACGACCTGACCTTTATGAACCCATGCTGCGTCTGCCCAATGGGACAATTTCTATCCAGGAGCCTCGCTATTTCTTCCTTGATGATAGATTCCAGCATCTTCCCTACTACCAAAGTTAAGCTCACTGGCCTATAATTTCCTGCTCTCTGCCTGCCTCCTTTTTTAAACAGTGGTGTCACATTTGCTAATTTCCAATCCACCGGGACCACCCCAGAGTCTAATGAATTTTGGTAAATCATCAGTAGTGCATCTGCTATTTCCCTAGCAATCTCTTTTAGCAGTCTGGGATGCATTCCATCAGGGCCAGGAGACTTGTCTACCTTTAGCTCCATTAGCTTGCCCATCACTACCTCCTTAGTGATAACAATTCTCTCAAGGTCCTCACCTGTCATAGCCTCATTTCTATCAGTCGCTGGCATGTTATTTGTGTCTTCCACTGTGAAGACCGACCCAAAAAACCTGTTCAGTTCCTCAGCCATTTCCTCATCTCCCATTATTAAAACTCACTTCTCATCCTCTAAATGACCAATATTTACCTTAGCCACTCTTTTTTGTTTTATATATTTGTAAAAACTTTTACTGTCTGTTTTTATATTCTGAGCAAGTTTACTCTCATACTCTATCTTACTCTTCTTTATAGCTTTTTTAGTAGCTTTCTGTTGCCACCTAAAGATTTCCCAGTCCTCTAGTCTCCCACCAATCTTTGCCACTTTATATGCGTTTTCCTTCAATTTAATACTCTCCCTTATTTCCTTAGATATCCACGGTCGATTTTCCCTCTTTCTACCGTCCTTCCTTTTTGTTGGTATAAACCTTTGCTGAGCACTGTGAAAAATCGCTTGGAAGGTTCTCCACTGTTCCTCAACTGTTACACCATAAAGTCTTTGCTCCCAGTCTACCTTAGCTGGTTCTTCTCTCATCCCATTGTAATCTCCTTTGTTTAAATACAAAACACTAGTATTTGATTTTACTTTCTCACCCTCCATCTGTATTTTAAATTCCAACATATTGTGATCGCTCCTTCCGAGAGGATCCCTAACTATGAGATCATGAATCAATCCTGTCTCATTGCACAGGACAAGATCTAGGACCGCTTGTTCCCTCGTAGATTCCATTACATACTGTTCAAGGAAACTATCGCGGATACATTCTATAAACTCCTCCTCAAGGTTGCCTTGACCGACCTGGTTAAACCAATCGACATGTAGATTAAAATACCCCATGATCACTGCTGTACCATTTCTACATGCATCAGTTATTTCTTTGTTTA
This sequence comes from Scyliorhinus canicula, assembly GCF_902713615.1. Taxonomy (NCBI): domain Eukaryota; kingdom Metazoa; phylum Chordata; class Chondrichthyes; order Carcharhiniformes; family Scyliorhinidae; genus Scyliorhinus; species Scyliorhinus canicula. The sequence continues at coordinate 5,983,495 of NC_052154.1, read as the reverse complement.
TTGCCTGCCCCACCATAACGTTAATATTTGGTGGCCGATAGACTACTCCTATCAGTGACTTTTTCGCCTTACTATTCCTGATTTCCACCCAAATGGATTCAACCTTATCCTCCATAGCACCGATGTCATCCCTTACTATTGCCCGGATGTCATCCTTAAATAACAGAGCAACACCACCTCCCTTACCATCCACTCTGTCCTTCCGAATAGTTTGATACCCTTGGATATTTAACTCCCAGTCGTGACCATCCTTTAACCAATGTTTCAGTAATGGCCACTAAATCATAGTCATTCGCGATGATTTTTGCCATCAACTCATTTACTTTATTCCGAATAGAACATAGAACATAGAACAGTACAGCACAGAACAGGCCCTTCGGCCCTCGATGTTGTGCCGAGCAATGATCACCCTACTCAAACCCACGTATCCACCCTATACCCATAACCCAACAATCCCCCCCCCCTCCTTAACCTTACTTTTTAGGACACTACGGGCAATTTAGCATGGCCAATCCACCTAACCCGCACATCTTTGGACTGTGGGAGGAAACCGGAGCACCCGAAGGAAACCCACGCACACACGGGGAGGACGTGCAGACTCCGCAATACTACGAGCATTTAGGTAAAGTACACTTATGTTGGATTTTTTTTAACCTCTGTTTTGAATCTTAACATCTCCAGTTTTATTCCTTTTAGTATTACTGGGCCTATTCACTGAGCTCCCCTCAGTCACTGTACCTTGTACTGTCGCCCTTTTTGATTTTTGACTATGTCTTCTCTGCCTTGCGCTTTTCCCCTTACTTTCTTTTGCTTCTGTCCCTGTTTTACTACCTTCCAACTTCCTGCATCGGTTCCCATCCCCCTGCCACGTTAGTTTAAACCCTCCCCAACAGCTCTAGCAAACACCCCCCCTAGGACATCGGTTCCAGTCCTGCCCAGGTGCAGACCGTCCGGTTTGTACTGGTCCCACCTCCCCCAGATCCGGTCCCAATGCCCCAGGGCATTAGGGCTGGTTCAGCTCAGTGGGTTAGACAGCTGGTTTGTGATGCAGAACAGGGCCAACAGGGCGGGTTCAATTCCCATCCCAGCTTACCCGAACAGGCGCCAGAATGTGGCGACTAGGTGCTCTTCACAGTAACTTCATACTTGACAAAGGTTATTAAAATTAAATATTAAATTATTAATATTAAAATTAATTATTACAAATTAATGTAAGCCTACTTGTGACAATAAAAAATACTATTATATTATTATCAACAGTTTATAAAATCATTATGGCACTGTTCTTTGTGGAAGCTGTTTTTGTGCAATTTGGCTGCTATATTTTCTACATTTAATGATGTTTCCATTCAAAATGACTGAATTGGCTATAAAGCACATACTGCGGCCTCGGGGCATGAACGGCGCTATAGAAGTGCAAGTTCTTGCCACCAAATGTGGTTATTCTGAAGGCAAGAAATGTCAGCCACATCTTGCAGCTCCTCACAGCGGGGATTCACTGTTAATGCGAGCCATCTGACAGCACAGTCTCCAACAAAGTTGATTAACAGAATCCAGAAGCCAGTAGAGGTGTTAATCTCCCTGACCGGGCCATGAGACAGAGGGAGACCAGTCCAATGCTATTAGTCTCTACCTCCTTGCTCCTACATTCCTGGCACAGAGGTGGCGGGGGGGGGGGAGCTGTTGGCAATGGGTGGTTATCCTTCAGCCAGATCTGCACATTCAACAATAGTCAATCCAAAGAGGAGTCAGCGACAAGACTTCAAACTGACCACCCACGGACTGCATGTGGCAAAGCACCTTCGCTCTGAAGGAGCACCAGTGTCTACCACCCTGTGTTACCGTTAATAACCCCAATCATATCCAGGCCAAGAAAGGTGAGATTGGGGGGGGAGGGGGGGGGAAGAGCCAGGATGATGAGATGAGGTAGATCTTTAGCTCATGGTTTCATAAGGGTCACCATGATGTGGAGATGCCGGCGTTGGACTGGGGTGAGCACAGTAAGAAGTCTTACAACACCAGGTTAAAGTCCAACAGGTTTGTTTCAAACACGAGCTTTCGGAGCACGGCTCCTTCTTCAGGTGAATGTACATTCACCTGAAGAAGGAGCCGTGCTCCGAAAGCTCGTGTTTGAAACAAACCTGTTGGACTTTAACCTGGTGTTGTAAGACTTCTTACTGTGTTTCATAAGGGTGACACTGCATTACCCGTGGCCCAGAATCACCAAACAAACACAGTCAGAGTATCACCACTGTAGTACAGGAGAACAGTGGTTTTGTGTCATATATATTCTTACCAATGTCTCTCTGTATATTGTGTCACGTGATTACATGGTGACACATTCAGAGGTACTTGAGAGACGTTCCCTCAATTCCATCTCAGATTGTGAGCGAACAATACCTCTGTAAATAAACTCTGGCAACTGGTTAAGGGACCTACGATGTGGCAGCCTGGTTACCCTTTGTCTAGACTGTGAGTAAAAGGCCACTAAGTTCAAATCCACCCCAGTTGTGGAATTCAAAATCAGTTAATTAACTAAATCTGGAATTTGAACAAAAGTGCTGGCATTAGTAATAGTGACCATGAATCCAGTAGCCCAAAGGGTGCATAGTGGGTTAGCCCTGCTGCCTCAGCGCCAGAGACCTGAGTTCCATCCCGGCCTTGGGTGACTGTGTGCGGAGTCTGTACGTTCTCCCCGTGTCTGCGTGGGTTTCCTCCGGGTCCTCCGGTTTCCTCCCACCAAAGATGTGCAGGTTAGGTGGATTGGCCATGACCAATGTGTACGTTACGGGACGTTAGGGTGAGCGAGTGTGCCGAGATAGAGTGTTCTTTCAGAGGGTTGGTGCAGACTTGATGGGCTGAATGGCCTCCTCCGACACTGTCTGGATACTATGGATTCCATGGAGATTGTCCTAAATGTACAAGAGAAGCATGCAACCCAATCAAACTCAGCAATGAAGACATCACGATGGACTTTAGTTATGTACAAAACCTGCGATTTTTCTCCTTAGAGCGGAGAAGGTTAAGAAGAGATTCGACAGACGTTCAACACCATGAATGGTTTCAAGATCAAATAAGGAGAAACAGCTTCCATTAACAGGGAAGTTCAGTAAGCAGTACGCACAGATTGCGGATGATTGGCAACAGAACCAAGGCTGACATTATTGGATTCTTCCTACGCTGTGGCTTATTATTTCTGTCTGAATGTGCGATGGAAGAAAAATCCATATTAACTCTCAGAAGGGAATCGTGTAAATACCTGAAAGGAAAGGGTTTGCGGGGCAGTGGGGAATGAGCAGGGGGGACTAATTGGACAGCTCGACCAATGAGGTGGACTGAATGGCATCCATGCTGTATCGTTTATAATACATTGGGAGGCAAGGGGATACCTCCTCAATTAAACCGGGATGTTATTGTCAGTGTTTGTATGACGCTCTACATGACCCATTGTCATGGGTTCTGCTACCCTCTTTGCTGTTGTTGAAATTTTATAGAAAACCTCAAATCTTTGCTCTGAGAAACAACCACTTGTATTTATGTAGCACTTCTAACGTAATAAAACACCCCAAAGCATTTTACAAGTGCATAATCAGACATATTGGGATAGGTGTCCAACAGCTTTGTGAAATACATACATTTTAAGGACAGAGAGGAAGAGCAGTTTAGAGAGGGAATGGAAACATGGACACATAGAAAATAGAAGCAGAGGAGGCCATTCAGCCCTTCGAGCATGTTCAGCCATTCATTATGATCATGGCTGATCACGAGTTCAATGCCCTGATCCCACCTTCCCCCATCATATCCCTCGATCCCTTTAGCCCCAAGAGCTATAACTAATTCCTTCTTGAAATTACACAACACTTTGGCATCAACTACTTTCTCTGGTCGCGAATTCCACAGATTCACCACACTCTGGGTGAAGAAATTTCTCCTCACCTCAGTCCTAAAAGGTTTACCCCTTACCCTCAGATTACCAACACTTGTTCTGGACTCCCCTCACCATCGGGACCATTCTTCCCGAATCTACCCGGTCTAATCCTGTCCATGGAATGCCAAGGTTTCGGCCCCAGACGGCTGAATGAGTCACCACCAAATGAAAATAATGGGTAGAATTCAAGGGACCCTACACCTGTCTGCCAGAGGTGGGCAAACGACCTCACATTTAGTGTCCGGCCCGAACCGACCGAGATTGCAGCGCTGCTCAGAATGAACAGGACTCACAAGAATAAGCAGCGGCTCCCGAAAGCTGTCTAGAAAATCCCACTGGGCTTTTGCCTGCAGGGGAGGTGGTGGTGTAGTCATTCAGGGACCAGGGGCAATGCTCTGGGGACCCGGGTTCAAATCCCACCCCGCCAGATGGTGAAATTCAAATCCAATATAATCTGGAATGTCAAAAAAAAATCACAAGGTGACCATGAAAAAGAAGCCCATCGCTGTCGTCCTTACCTGGTCTGGTCGACCTGTGACTCCAGACCCACAGCAATGTGGCTGACTCTTAACTGCCCTCAGAAATGGCCCAGAAAGCCAGTCAGTGGAGGCAATGATGGATAAGTAAGAAATTCTGGCCCAGCCCAGCCTATTCATCCCATGAAAAAGAACAGAAGCTTCAAAGGAACCTGGCGTGGGGAAGCGGGGAGGGCGACAACTGAAAGCCCTCCCTTGCATCCAACCCCCCCCCCCCTCTAATCCTGATCCCGCCCCACTGCTGTCCAGGGTTGCTGTGATGAACCCGGGTGAAATCCTCAGAGCAATGGAGAGCCTCTGATTGGCCGGCAGGGGCGGGAGTTCTGCCCGACCGAGGATTTGACCGCGTGGGCCTCGCAAAGCTGTCCGGGTAACTGCCTGATTGCACATAAACAGCACTGGGCCTCCGAGGTGCCAGCGATTCTCCAACCTGTGGGGAAGACATAGATTAAATTTCACCTAACGAATGAAATGAAACGAATGAAAAATGAAAATCGCTTATTGTCACGAGTAGGCTTCAATGAAGTTACTGTGAAAAGCCCCTAATCACCACATTCCAGCGCCTGTCCGGGGCGGCTGGTACGGGAATCGTGCTGCTGGCTTGCCTTGGTCTGCTTTAAAAGCCAGCGATTTAGTCCAGTGTGCTAAATCATAACAATATGCTATCTGAGGCATTTCTCATTATTAATGCCCCTATGTTTCACAGAGGACAGGAAAGCGGTCAATAGCAGCAGACAAGATGTGACATTTAAAACTAATGTTTGCTTCTTTTGAATCCTTTCCATTTAAGTAGTCCCACGATCCACCAGATCAATTCCCTTAAATCTCACGGCGTAGATGCTCGTTTGTGCACAGTTTAGTGAGCACCTCGGGACATTTTATTACATTAACGGCACAATAAAGACAGCTTGTTTATTTCCCCCCCCCAAGCACCCCACTCAACCAACAGTTCACCAACCCACTAGCCTCCATTGGTTGTACCTGTGCTTTCTCAGGTCCTGTCCTTACAAAGGATATACTAAGATTCACCAGGAAGAGGTCAGGGACAATATTTTGCTGTTGCAATGCATAATTTATTTTTAAATGATGTTGGTTGTGGTTAAATATTGGCCTAAGGTAAGAGGGGAACTCCCTGCTCGTCTTCAAAATAGTGATGTTCGATCTTTTACGTGCCCCTGTGAGGGCAGATGGTCCGTCAAGCTGACCTCTGTCTAATGTTCTTGCGGATGGCCTGATTTCTATCACAAGAACACTTGTAGCTAAAGCTATAAACATTTTACTAACATTAACTGTGGGTCAAATATATACAAAACAACAGTATGAACATGCCACAAGCAACCTCTCTCCCAGCTGCCTAGTCAATCTGAGGTCACCTGACTCTAACATTCACTTATATACGAATGAGACTCCTCGTGGTCAGTCATTGAATTACAACACCACCGTGTTGTATACTCTCATCTGAAGGGGGGGCATTTCCAACAGTGTAGCACTTCCTCCGTACTACTTCAACGTCCAAACACTTGATTCTGTGCTCAAAATCACAATCTGCTGACTCAGAAGTTCAAATCTGTCAGCCACTCAGATGCGACTGACACCCAGTAAGTGCCGCCTCACGATAATCTACATTTGTTTTCCTGCCGAAAAACATGTTCCAACTGAGGGAAAAGAGGAAACAATAAATAGGGATAAAAGAATGACCCCTGAGACATGGGGTGGAATTTAACAGAAGAATTTCCCATTTCACTTGCGGGGGGAGGGGTTTTGTCGGCAAGTTTCCCATTGCAGTCAAATGACACTTAGGGTGCGATTAAATGGCCTCGTTCCACTGGAAAAGCAGCTCGCCATGGCTGATAAAAGCCGGGAGATGCCGCTCCCGGGGACTGCCCAGCTCTCAACGTCTCGTGAGATCGAACACGATCCCGTGAGATGTTGTGATGTAAATCCTGTCCATCGTGGGCGGGATCGCTTGTTGACAAATCTCCATATTAAAGCGAGATAGCTAGTCTGACTTTGATGTGCAGATTCCTGAGTTACCCGAGGCATTGGGATCTATCCTCTTTGTCTCGGAGACCTCGGGCGAGCGCGGTTCAGCACTGGGCTCCACAAATGGGGACCAGACGGAATGGTTTTCGTGGGGGGTTTCCTTGGAAATCGGAGGCCCATGGCAGTGCCACCTGGGTGCCAGCCTGACACTGCCCAGGTACCAGGTTGGCACTGCCAAGCTGGCGTTTTTTGCGTGGGTGAGTTAGGAGTGGGTATGTCCTGTCTGGGATTATGGGACTTTGTTCCCATTTAGTTAAATCACACCCGCAGTCACGTTTTGGGGTTCTGGGGAGTTTCTCACCGGTTTAGCCCACTCTGAGAGTGGAATTTAATGGACAAAATCTCAGTTTATTTGTCGTGCCGCAATGAGCAGGATTTACATTGAAACGTCTCAGAAAATTGGCAGGTAGACCCTGGGAGTGGAGTCTCCCGGCTTCTATCGGCCACACCATGACGCGGAGAGCTGTCTTTCGGGTGGAGCGTGGCCATTGGATTGCACCCAGAGTCACTGTTTTGGGGCCCTGCGGAGTTTCTCACCGACTCAGCTCTTTCAGCGTCGGGGGGGGGGGGGGGGGGGGGGGGGGGGGGGGGGGTGGCTGAATTCAGAGATGGGCCCGCCATTTTGAAAGGGTGTCCCAATCTCTAAGAGAACTTGTGGGTACCCCCCCCCCCCCCCCCCCCCACCCCTGGACAATGTCACCCCCCCCACACTGTCCCACACCCCCCGATTGAGGACACCCCACTATGGGGTCCCTGGATGCCCCCATATCTTCAGGCCCCACCCACATTGCCTTTACAGGCTCTCCCTTCCAGGACCCCCCCCCATACATCACCCCCCCCAACCTCCCAGAGGCCCCTACTTATCCTGCACCCCCAACCCTTCAAACCCCCCCCCCCACCCCCCCCCCCGCCCCCCACCCCCATCCCCCTTTCATAGGCATGGCCCTCTTAAGGCCCTGAGCCTTGGCAGTCCCTCCCTAACACCCAGGCACCCTTCTACTGCCACTCTGGCAGCCTGGCATTGCTCCTGCTGGCTTGGCAATGCCGCCCGGGCACGCTGACAGTGCCAGGGTGCCCGTGTTCCAGGCAGAGGGCCAGGAGACAACCGGCACTATCCCTGGCCACCCAGGAGGGTGGGGGGGGGGGGGGGGGGGATCGCGGATGCCGAGGGGTAAATCGGGGGAGGGTGAAGGAAAGATCAGAGCACCAAGGTCCCAGAGGGGAGGGCGTCCCGAAAACGAAGGGACATTCAGTTTGAGGCGCTCCCCACACCACCCGTCCCCTTCCCACCCGAGTTGGTTCATTTCTCTGTCTCCTGCCTTACCCACAGCCCCACCCCCGCCTGCCTAAAAATTGAGGCTGGACGGGAAAAGGCCCTTAAGTGGCGATCAAGTGGTCAGTAGGTGAAATGGCGAGTTTCCTGCCGAGACCCTGTTCCCCCCCCCCCCCCCCCCCCCCACAACCGCAAAATCACACCTGTGATTGGACGGTCGGGTTCCCGGTGGGAATCCCACCCATTCAGTTTCACGTTTCCCCTTTCCTGAGGGGAGGGAGGGGGGGGGGAGCATAAAGGTCTGCCCATAGAGTGAATGGTTCGGAAGGGGCGACCAAAAACTCGACTCCTTTAAACACATGTGGAGATGCCGGCGTTGGACTGGGGTGAGCACAGTAAGAAGTCTTACAACACCAGGTTAAAGTCCAACAGGTTTGTTTCAAACACGAGCTTTCGGAGCGCGCTCCGAAAGCTCGTGTTTGAAACAAACCTGTTGGACTTTAACCTGGTGTTGTAAGACTTCTTACTTTAAACACGTGGGCTTGGGATTTTTCACATCCACCTGACAGGGCCTCATCCAACGGCTGCACATCCAACAGGGTGGAACTCCCCCAGTACCGCTGGGAGCGTCGGCCTGCATGTGATGATATGATCTGCATACTCGTCTGCCATTGGGCCAGAACGTCGGCTTACCATTGGCCCTGGTCGGTCATGTGCCTCTCGACCGATTGGCCGAGAGGCTGAGTTAACCACGCCTCTATCAACGAGGTATAAATGCTCAGAAGCCTGACGATCGTCCCTTTCCACTGTAGACGATCGCCAGGTTGTGTTCTTGTTAATTAAAGCCTGACTTTGGTAAATCACTCGCCTCACGTGCAATCGATGGTGCATCACTGCATTACTTGCCTAACTCTCAGAACTTGTGCCGTCCGATAGTGCGACCCAGTTGGACTTAAGCGACACAGTGACCTATCCCTGCTCCTCTCTGATAACACAACCCCCTGTTGTCATGGAGTAACATTCAAACAGTCCTATATATCAAACATTGTGCAGCAAACTGACACCGACACTCAATAACCCCTTGCTGAGCATGTTTTAAATCTGTGGGCATGTTCGATTAAACAGCAGGAGGGCTGGATTCCCCAACTTAATAGGGGCCATATGGTTCAAGGCCAGGAACCCGCCAGGAGATGGAGAGAGATTTACTAAAGTTACCCTGCAGCTGTATGTTGCTTTTGTGGGCCCCATTCACCCGGAGTAAAGGTTACTTTGCAGTTTTTTGTTTTTATTTATAGCCCTCTCGTAGCAACATGTAACTGGAGTCTGGACCATAAGTGGATGTTGGAAGCGCTCAGCACATGAGCTACAAAGCGCAGCGAGATGGAGGTGCGGTTACATGCTTTAAGTTGCCTTTAACATTAATTATGACCTTGTCAAGCCCACCTCCTTACTCTGCCCTCTGACCCCTTCATTTCCTGTTCATCAAGCCCGCCAAGTGCTTGATTACATTTTTGCCTCACATCACTGGAGCGCCTGTGTGAATTTAGTGAGCTCGGAAGCCCAGAATCTCACATGGTCTGATCAGTGGGCCGGCAACAGGGGCTGACCACCCATCCGCCCGAATCGGTATCTCAGACAGGACGGGGCATTTTCTAAACCAAGCGTATTCAGCTAGAAGAGATTAAATCACAGCACCATCAAAAAACAGCAATTCCTGAGGAATGGGAAGGCCGACCATTTACTATCCTTAAGGATGTGTTGATGGGGGGGGGGGGGGGGGGGGCGGCACACTGCTGCCTCACGGCACCGAGGACCCGGAGTTCGATCCCGGCCCCGGGTCACTGTCCGTGTGGAGTTTCACATTCTCCCCGTGTCTGCGTGGGGCTCGCCTCTACAACCCAAACATGTGCAGGCAGGATGGCTGTGTTGATGGACGTTATTATTTAACCGCTGACAGTGGCTCAACACAACTCAGCAGCTTACTGGGTCACTTCAGAAGAGTTGCCATGTTGACGTGGCTCGAGGTACGCCCAGACTGGGTAAGGATGTCAGATTTCCTTCCAAAAAGGGCATTGATGAACCATTTTGCATTTTTATAGAATCATAGAGTGATGAGAAGGAGGCCATTCAGTCCATCGTGCTGGTGTCTACTCTTTGGAAGAGCTGTCTCATGCATTCCACTCCTTTGCTTGTTCCCCATGGCCCTTCATTCAACCCCCCCCCCCCCCCCCCACCCAAACCACCACCATCTTTTAATTCTTTATCCAATTCTCTTTTGAAAATGATTACTGAAACCATTATCACTCAGGTGAACATTCCAGATTGATGTAGCGTCAAGTCAACGAGAGGCAGAGAGAGCGAGTGAACATTAGGCTTTATTAATCATGAACTTGCCGAGCCAGAGCTGGTTGTACAGATGAGTGCCGCCCGCAGGTGGCCGGTCTATATATGGCCCCGGTGAGGGCGGAGCCAGAGGCGGAGCCCACCTGGGTTACAGTACAGGACCTGGAAGTAGCTCGTATCATCACTTCCAGGTCATAGGTTACAGTATCATACATTAGGTGAATACATTCACCACACAGATCATGAGAACATGTTGTTTAACAATGGTTTGCATCTCAGACTTCCGGTTGCGGCTATGCGGAGCTAAGCCGCACGTTCGGCAGCTCCCGCTTTAAAAGGACTTGTGGGCTCTTTTAAGGGCCCCAAATGGCGCTGATTCGACGATTCCCAGTGGATAAAGTGGTCTGGAGCAAAACCCCCCGGGATTTATGGTGCGGACTCGAAGTGGGGCGAGGAGAAAAATGGCAGCAGCTACCCTGGAAAAGCGGGGGAAGTGGACAAAATGGCGGCCGGTAGAGCCCCTAAGGAGTGGTGACAGTGGGCTGAGGAGCAGCAGGAGGCCCTTCTGCACTATTTCATGGAGCTGAAAGGGGAGTTGTTGGAATCCCTGAAGGTGACAACGAGTAAGCTGCTGGAGACCCAGACAACCCAGGGTGCAGCGATACTTGAGTTGCAGCAGCAGGCATCTGAGCGCGATGAGGAGGTTTTGGCCCTCGTGGGGAAGGTGGAGATACAAGAGGCACTTCATAAAAAGTGGCAGGATTGGTTTGAGGAGATGGAGCTTCGGTCACGGAGGAAGAACCTGCGGATCCTGGGCCTCGAGGAGGGGCTGGAGGGGTCGGACCTGCCGGCCTATATGGCCGTGATGCTGAACTCGCTGGTGGGGGCAGGATCCTTCCATCTGCCCCTGGAGCTGGAGGGGGCCCACAGAGTACTGGCCAGGCGGCCTAAGGCGAATGAACCAGCGGGCGGTGCTGGTGCGGTTCCATCGGTTCAGTGACCGGGAGTGTGTTCTGCGCTGGGCCAAGAAGGTGAGGAAGAGTAAGTGGGAGAATTCAGTAGTGCGTATCTACCAGGACTGGAGTGCGGAGGTGGCCAAGCGGAGAGCCGGGTTTAACCGGACGAAGGCGGTGCTCCATGGAAAGCAGGTGAGGTTCAGCATGTTGCCGCCTGCGCGCCTGTGGGTCACCTACAAGGACCGGCATTACTACTTTGAGTCCCCGGAGGAAGCGTGGGCCTTTGTGCAGGCTGAAAAGTTGGACTCGAACTAGAGATTGGGGTCTGTGGGAGGTTTTCTATTCTATTCATGTATCATTGTTTATGCTGTTGATGATTATTCTGTTTGTTTTGTATTTTCTCTCACTTTCGGACGATGTGGGTTATGGTTTTGTGTTTTAAGGAGGGTATTGGGGTTTGTGGTTGATCTGTGTCTTTGTTTGTACGGAGTTGGTAGATGGGTTGGGACTGCGGTTTGGGAGCTGCGTTGGTGGGGTGGGGCAGTGTGAAAGCGCGGGCTTCTCTCTGGTTTCCCGCACTGCGGGACGAGGTGGTGGAGCTGGTGGCGAGGGACGTGGTTATTAGACCGGGTTTCCCGCGCTGAAGCGGTGCCAAGGAGCTGATGCAGGGGAGGAGGGGGGACCTCATATCGGGAGGGGTCGGAGTTAGAGCGGGAGCTGCCGGGGTCAGCAGAGGTCAGCTAGCTCACGGGAGTACAGTGGAGGGAGAGTCGCGGCTAGAAGGGTTCCTAGCCTGGGAGGGTGGGGGGGGGGGGGGGGGGGGGGGGGGGGGGATACCGGGTTGCTGCTGGATTGGCCAGGGAGGAGCTCGGGGGGGGTCGGGGTGAGGCTCTATCGCCGTGGGAAACGGGCCGAATGGGTGCTGGCCAGGGGCGAGCAGTCGATGGGCTATGGCTAGTCGAAGGGGGAGGGGGGCAGGGTGCCCCCTGATCCGGCTGATTACGTGGAACGTGAGGGGGTTGAATGGGCCGGTTAAGCGGGCCCGGGTGTTTTCGCATCTGAAGGGGCTGAAGGCGGACGTGGCCATGCTTCAGGAGACCCACCTGAAGGTGGCGGACCAGGTCCGTCTGAGGAAGGGGTGGGTGGGGCAGGTTTTCCACTCAGGCCTCGACTTGAAGAACCGGGGGGTGGCGATCCTGGTGGGAAAGAGGGTGGCGTTTGAGGCGTCTGAGGTTGTGGTTGATAGTGGCGGCAGATATGTGATGGTGAGCGGTAAGCTGCAGGGGGAGAGGGTGGTGTTGGTTAATGTGTACGCCCCAAATTGGGATGATGCTGGTTTCATGAGGCGTATGTTGGGCCGCATTCCTGACCTGGAGGTGGGGGGCTTGATAATGGGGGGGGGGACTTCAATACGGTGCTGGATCCCCTACTGGATCGTTCTAGTTCAAGGACAGGCAGGAGGCCGGCGGCGGCCAAGGTATTGAGGGGGTTTATGGACCAGATGGGAGGAGTGGATCCCTAGAGGTTCGGGAGGCCGAGGGCTCGGGAGTACTCCTTTTTCTCCCGTGTGCACAGAGTTTATTCCCGCATTGATTTCTTTGTCTTGAGCAGGGGACTGGTCCCGAGGGTGGAGGAGGCCGAATATTCGGCTATTGCGATTTCGGACCATGCTCCGCATTGGGTGGATCTGGAGATGGGGGAGGTGCGGGACCAGCGCCCGCTTTGGCGTCTGGACGTGGGGTTGTTGGCTGATGAGGAGGTGTGTAGGAGGGTTCGAGGATGTATCGAGAGGTACCTCGAGGTCAATGATACTGGGGAGGTCCAGGTGGGGATGGTGTGGGAGGCTCTGAAGGCAGTGATTAGGGGGGAGCTGATCTCCATCCGAGCCCATAGGGAGAGGGGGGAGATAAGGGAGAGGGAGAGACTGGTGGAGGAGCTGTTGAGTGTGGATAGGAGGTACGCAGAGGCCCCGGAGGAGAGATTGCTGGGGGAACGGCGTAGCTTGCAGGCCAAGTTTGATTTATTGACCACCAGAAAGGCGGAGACACAGTGGAGGAAGGCGCAGGGAGCAGTCTATGAGTATGGAGAGAAGGTGAGCAGGATGCTGGTGCATCAGCTTCGTAAGCGGGACGCGGCTGGAGAGATTGGTGGAGTGAAGGATAGAGATGGGAATGTGGTGCGGCAGGGGGCAGAGTTCAATGAGGTCTTTAGGGACTTCTATAGAGAACTGTACTGGTCGGAGCCGCCGGCGGTGGGAGGGGGAATGGAGAATTTTTTGGACAGGCTGCGATTCCCAAGGGTGCAGGAGGAGCAGGTGGAGGGACTGGGGGCGCCGATCGAGTTGGAGGAGTGGGTCAGTGGGATTGGCCACATGCAGTCGGGGAAGGCTCCGGGACCGGATGGGTTCCCGGTTGAATTTTATAAGAAATATGCAGACCTGCTGGGCCCCCTGTTGGTCAGGACCTTTAACGAGGTATGGGAGGAGGGTGTTCTGCCCACGACGACGTCTCGGGCACTAATCTCCCTGATCCTGAAGCGTGATAAGGACCCCTTGCAGTGCGGTTCATACAGGCCGATTTCACTGCTGAATGTAGACGCCAAGTTGCTGGCGAAGATCTTGGCCACTAGAATAGAGGACTGTGTGCTGGGGGTGATACATGAAGATCAGACAGGTTTTGTGATGGGTAGGCAGCTGAACACTAACGTGCGAAGGCTGCTAAATGTGATAATGGTGCCGGCAGCAGAAGGAGAGGTGGAGATTGTGGTGGCATTGGATGCGGAGAAGGCCTTTGACAGGGTTGAGTGGGGGTACTTGTGGGAGGTGTTGGAGAGGTTCGGGTTGGGGTGGGGTTTATTAAATGGGTGAGGTTGCTGTACGAGACCCCGATGGCGAGTGTAGCGACAAATGGGAGGAGGTCCGAGTACTTCAGGCTCCACCATGAGACGAGGCAGGGGTGCCCCCTGTCCCCCTTGCTTTTTGCGCTGGCAATAGAGCCTCTTGCCATGGCTCTCAGGGAGTCGAGGAGGTGGAGGGGTTTGGTGCGAGGTGGGGAGGAGCACCGGGTGTCGCTGCATGCGGACGACTTGCTGTTGTATGTAGCAGACCCGGTGGGGGGAATTCTTGCTGAGTTCGGGGGTTTCTCGGAATATAAATTGAACCTGGGCAAGAGTGAGCTGTTTGTTGTACACCCGGGAGATCAGGAGGAGGGGATTGGTCGGCTCCCGCTAAAGAGGGCAGTGAGGAGTTTTAGGTGCCTGGGGGTTCAGGTGGCTAGGAGCTGGGGGACTCTGCACAAGCTCAATTTTACTAGGTTGGTGGAGCAGATGGAGGAGGAGTTTAAAAGGTGGGACATGCTGCCGTTGTCGTTGGCGGGTAGAGTACAGTCCGTTAAAATGACGGTGCTCCCGAGGTTTTTGTTTTTGTTTCAGTGCCTCCCCATTTTTGTTCCGAGGGCCTTTTTTTGGAGGGTGAATAGCAGCATTCTGGGATTTGGGCGCATGGGACTCCGAGGGTAAGGAGGGTCTTTTTGGAGCGGGGCAGGGATAGAGGGGGGCTGGCGCTGCCCAACCTCTCTGGGTACTATTGGGCGGCTAATGTCTCGATGGTACGCAAGTGGGTAATGGAGGGGGAGGGGGCAGCATGGAAAAGGATGGAGATGGCGTCCTGCGGAGGTACGAGCCTGAAGGCACTGGTAACGGCGCCGTTGCCGCTCCCTCCAACGAGGTACACCACGAGCCCAGTGGTGGCGGCGACCCTCAAAATTTGGGGGCAGTGGAGGCGACACCGGGGGGAAGTGGGGGCTCGGTGGAGGATCCGCTGCGGGGGAACCACCGGTTTGTCCCAGGGAACATGGATGACGGGTTCCTGGGGTGGCACAGGGCGGACATCAGGAAGTTGGGAGACCTGTTCATAGACGGGAGGTTCGCGAGCCTTGGTGAACTGGAGGAGAAGTTTGAGCTCCCCCCGGGGAATATGTTCAGGTACCTTCAGGTCAAGGCGTTTGCTAGGCGACAGGTGGAGGGGCTTCCCTTTGCTGCCCCCGCGGGGGTAAGGGATAGGGTGCTTTCGGGGGTGTGGGTCGGGGATGGGAAGGTGTCTGACATCTACCAGGTAATGCAGGAGGTGGGGGAGGCGTCGGTAGAGGAGCTGAAGGCTAAGTGGGAGGTGGGGCTGGGGGAGCAGATTGAGGAGGGGACATGGGCGGACGCCCTGGAGAGGGTGAACTCCTCCTCTTCATGTGCGAAGCTTAGTCTCATCCAGTTCAAGGTGCTGCACCGGGCCCACATATCCGGATCTAGGATGAGTAGGTTCTTTGGGGGCGAAGACAGGTGCGTCAGATGTTCGGGGAGTCCAGCGAACCATGCCCATATGTTCTGGGCATGCCCAGCACTGGAGGAGTTCTGGAAGGGGGTGGCGAGGACGGTGTCGAGGGTGGTGGGATCCAGGGTCAAGCCAGGCTGGGGACTCGCGATATTTGGGGTTGGGGTGGAGCCGGGAGTACAGGAGGCGATAGAGGCCGGTGTGCTGGCCTTTGCGTCCCTAGTAGCCCAGCGGAGGATCTTGCTACAGTGGAAGGATGCGAGGCCCCCAAGCGTGGAGACCTGGATCAATGACATGGCGGGATTAATTAAATTGGAGAGGGTTAGGTTCGCCCTGAGGGAGTCGGTAGAAGGGTTCTTTAGGAGGTGGCAGCCTTTCCTCGACATTCTGGCTCAACGATAAGGTACTAGGTCAGCAGCAGCAGCAACCGGGGGGGAGAGGGGGGGGCGGTTTATGGGGATAGTGTTTAAGTTAATTTGCTTATTGTTAATTTATACTGTTGTTTATTGGGGTTGGAGGGTTTGTTATATGCGTTGTTACGGGTGCAGGGGGGTGTTTATTATTATTACTGTTATTTTTATTATTGTTTTGTTGATACATATTTTTCAAAAAATTCCAATAAAAATTAATTTAAAAAAAAAACAATGGTTTGCATCTCATCTCTAGTTATTTCTCCAGTTACTTTATGTCCACATCCTCCGGTTACCAAACCTGCTCCCACTGGAAACAGTTCTCTTTATTTATTCACTCTATTGAAAAACTCTCTCAAACCTCCTCCTCAGCTTCAACTCCAGCATCTCCAGTCACTCCACATTATCTGAAGTCCTTCAGTCCTAATCACGTTCTAGTGAACCCTCCCTGCACCCTCTCTCAGACCTTCCGGGAGTGCGGTGCGCAGAATTGAACATAAACCCCCAACTGAGGCCCAGCCGGTGATTTGTGGAGGTTTAATTTCATAGAATCATGGAATCCCGACTGTGCAGAAAGAGGACATTCGGCCCATTGAGCCTGTGCTAACCCTCCTGACTAACCTGTACATCCCTATACACCAGGGGTGGGCAAACTACGGCCCGAGGGCCGCATGTGGCCCGCCAAAGGTCTTTATGCGGCCCACCAAGTCATTTAAAAAATAAAAAAATTTTTTTTTTTTTTTTTTATTTTTTTTTTAATTTAAAATTTTTTTTAAGGTTGATGGGGGGGCTGTTGGGTTACTTACTGGTATAGGGTGGATACGTTGACTTGAGTAGGGTGATCATTGCTCGGCACAACGTCGAGGACCGAGGGCCTGTTCTGTGCTGTACTGTTCTATGTTCTGTATGAGGCGCCCAGAATCATAACCGGGTGAAGTAATTATTTTACTTAATATACTATGCGGCCCTTTAAAATTGTGAATTTCTGAATGTGGCCCTTGCACGGAAAAGTTTGCCCACCCCTGCTATACACTAACGTGCAATTGATCACGGCTAATCCATCTATCCAAACATCTTTGGGCTGCGGGAGGAAACCGGGGCACCCAGAGAAAACCAACACAGACACGGGGAGTGTGCAGACTCCGCACAGACAGTGACCCGAGGCCGGATCACTGGCGCTATCTCTTGCTGCTCAACCTGGTGATTTATACTGACAGCATACTTCTAGGCTTACTTACCATAACTGAGTTGTGAATTCGGCAACTATCCTGATCCGTACGCATCTTCCAAGAGATTATTCTGATCTGCCGATCGCAAAGCCTCATGTAGGCCTTCGTAGCTGCAAGGAGGCAAGCTGAGGAAAACAATTGTCGATTGAGGCTAGCACTGAATCTCCTGGCTCAAGGTTGAGAGTGATGCTAACTGAGGCACAGCTGTCTGGAAGGTGAAGGGCGGAAATTTCAGAAGGATGAAAAATTACCTTTAAGTGGTGTTTACTGCAGCGAGCAATAATATTAAATCAAAATTATATTCAGCACCAGCCCAGGATGAACTCTGCAGTCACTTTGGAGCCTATCACACTTTAATATTCGCCTCTCGAGTACTTTCTTACAGGCAGCTAGCTTCAATTTACTGCAATTATTGGAGCTAAAAATGTTTCACATGTCTCAATGCTACATGCGAGTGATTACTATTAATCATAAAGCTTCTCTAACTGCTTGTCTGGCTTACAAGGAGGCAGGAAGATGTCAGAGAAAATCATCACAAGGCTGCTCACTCGCTTTCTCTGTTAGTCCAGAGGGGCTCAGCTACGGGGGGAACGTGTGTGAATCATAGAGCGGCACAGCACAGTGGGAGGCCAATCAGCCCATCATATCTGTGCCTAGCTCTTCCGGAGAGCATTCCAATTAGCCCCACCACCCTCGCTCTTTCCCCGCACGGACCGGCAATTTCTTCCTTTCCGAATATTTATCCAATTTGCTTTTGGAAATTACTCTCCACCTTCAGGCAACTCAGAGGTGATTCGGGCAAATTTATTCCAGGCAAATTTCACAAGGTAGACCTTGCCCTTGCTCCTCGCCTGCCGACACTAAACTCGTTCCTGAAACCACCCTTTTACGGATCATCACAACTCATGGTATAATTTTTCTTTTCCTTTCCCCACCCACCCCCCCGCCCCACTCTCCTTGGCACATTATCTTCAATCTTTAGTTACCCCACCCCCCCTCCGATGGAAATAGTGCCCAGAACTTTCCTCTTCCGTTGGCATCGGACAATTCAGCGACTAGAGTGGAAAATATCACGAGCAGGCCAAGTTGGCATTCCATGAGGACGAGAAAGCATGATGCGATTGCCCCCTCTCCCCACGTTGCCAGATGCTTAAAGTCGGGAACCTCAGTATAATGAATGATTGCATAATTATCAGGCCCACACACGGGAATCACCCCCCCCCCTCCCCCCATGTCAAAACATCCATCCACGGTGGCGTGATGGCAAAACGGCGCAAAGTCTCCGAAGGTGAGCAGATCCCCCAGCGGGGGCCTCAGGTGAGTGCAGCGCTCGGAGGGGAGAGGGCTGTCCCTGGGTGGTGCCCGGGCAGTGTTAATTTGATGCCAGATCAATGCCACCTTGATACCAGGGTCTTGTTCTCGGGCAGTCCCTCAGGGTCGAGGTTGACTCGCTTCCTCTCCGGGGAGGTGGGTACGGCGGTGCCTGAATAGTCCAATCCCCGATCTGTAGACTCTGCCGCAGGCTTGGCAGCTGGTGTTTGATGAGGCGGTGTGTGGGACGTTCTGGATTCTCCTGCCGCTGTTTACACGTGACCTCCGCGTGCTCCACCGTCTGATCCCGCAAGGTGATTGGTATCTTCGCGGATGCTTTTTCTCCAGCTTGTGCATTCTAAGGCAAGCGATTCCCACGTGTCGATGGGATGTTGCATTTATTTAGGGAGGCTTTCAGAGTGTCCTTGTAGCATTCCCTCTGCCCCCCCCCCCCCCCCCCATGATCGCTTCACCATTGCGGAGCTCGGAGTAGAGCACTTGTTTCCGGAGTCTTGTGTCGGGCAAGCGGACAATGCGGCCGTCCATCGCAGCTGCTCGAGCGTGACCAGAGCCTCATTACTGGGGATATTGGCCTGGGAGAGGACGCTCACGTTAGCACGCCTGTCGTGTCAGTGGATTTGCAGGATTTTTCAGAGGCAGCATTGCTGATATCTCTCCAGGGATTTGATGTGTCTGCTGCACATTGTCCATGTTTCTGATGCATCCAGGACGGTAGGGACCATGGCTGCTGTGCAGACCATGAGCCTGGTGCTAGTTTTGAGGTCTCTGTTTCTCAGGCATCCGGAGACTGCACTGGTGCATCGGAGTCGATGTTGGATTTCGTCGTCAATGTCTGCTCGCAGCGAGGGGAGGCTCCCGAGATATAGGAAATTATCCACATTGTACAAGCGCTCACTGTGGAGCTAGATGGTTGAATTGTCAGGGTGATGCCAATGTGTGTGGGTTGAGGGGGGGGGGGGGGTAGATCCCAGAGGGATGCACCTGGGTGGACTGGTTTTCTCACTGGGCGCTGGGACGGATCATCGAGTGCCTGATTTGCTGGCAGGGTGGCGAATCAGGGGCTACCCCGCCAGCGATAAGTCGTGGAGCAAGTGACTTCACTTTTTTTCTCAAAGTTCCACGCTCTATGTTTGGGAAAAGCTACCATCGCCGTTGGCGACTTCGATGCCGCATTTCCCAGCTCCCATCGGCCTTTGCCGCTACGGGAAAAAAATCCCGGCCACGGTTTAGAAAATCCCGGCCACGGTTTCCCCTTGTTTATTCAGTCGAAATCAGTTACAATCAGTTATAATTTTGTACGCCTCTGTTTAATCTCCCCATAACCCTCTCTGCCCCATTGAGCACAATCCCAGCCTCGCTTGTTTCTCCACAGACCCGAAGTGCCTCAAACCTGGTGTCACCAAGATTTGGATAGGACACAAGTGAAGTCACAATGATCGAGTTGACCGCAATTTTGGGACGAAAAACTCTGATGGAGAGATTTTGACTTGTGTGATTGTGCAAAAAGGGTGAATGGAAACCCGAACAACTCATGACATGAAATAAATTTCCACTGATGCAATATTCTAAAGTCAAGGCAGGTTACAATACAAAATCAGGTTATTGAGAATAACGTGTTGGTATCAGGGGTCTCTGCTCGAGCAATCGATGGTTAATCTCCTCAACAACAACAGCAGTTAATCCCCCTATTCTGTTTGCTCCCCATAACATTCAAAGTGCCTTTGTTTCAAATATTCAGCACATTTTTCATTAAAAGACGCAATGGTCTGTACCCCAATATGTGACAAAACATTTGATGCACCAATACCTCCTCAAGCAGTTTGCGAAAAGTGCTGTCTCTTGGAGAGGGGAGTCAAGTTTAAGTCCCGTATCCCCACGTCCTGCCTGTAACCTTGTTAGTTCCCCATCTTCAAGTATGTGTCTGGCTCCCTTTTAAAATTACAGAATTAACTTCCGCAATCTTTTCAAGTTGACCATACCAGGTTCCGGTAACATTGTACAAGGAAATATTTGGTGATGTAGAAAAAGTGTGGGAGGGTGGGGTCCGTATGTGGGAGTGGTACAAACAGAAGAAAGTCACCAACAAATACACTAACAGTATTGACAAAGACTTGCAGCTATGTAAACCTTCAATGCAATAAAACATCCAGGGTGCTTTGGAGGAGCACTGTAAGGCAAGATTAGCCACCCACCCACGTAAGGCAATGTTACAGAAGACTGCCAAAATGTTTTAAGGAATATGTTAAAGGTGTTCCGGGGATGTGTGGTTTTTGGGACACGATTTCTAGTTTTCCTTTTTCTGACTGAACTTAAAAAAAAGCTGGAATCTTATTAAATCAATATACAAATCAATATACAAACTTGCATTTCACCAAGTGGAATAAAAACAATCAGACTCCCAATCCCCAGGGGGGCACAAAAGACCCCCATATCCTATTGGTTTACACAACCTGAAACTTTTCAAAAGTTTCTGAGATGCAACGTCAAAATGCGATGACCTGTCCTGAAGCAGTGATTGCAGAAGGGATGTATCAATCAAATTCCTCTGGAATACACAGCCAGTGGGATACATTAATCACTGTTTGCCAAGGCAGCGACATCAGAGATCTGAATGCTGTGCTGAAAACAGACTGAAGCTGCTTGCCCTCTTTCTCTTGAAAGTAGCGTGCCCAGGTTTGCAAAGTCACCACCCTGAGAAGAGAAATCTACTCGAAACTGAGATCTTTTTTTGGGGAATAAAACTTGGAAATTTGCTCCATGCAACCACACCCAAGAAAAAAAAACTGAACAAAATGGCAGCAACGTGGAATCAGCGAAATAAAACACTGCTTTCCATCCAAGGGATAGTTTTTTAAAATAAATTTAGAGTACCCAATTCGTTTTTCCAATTAAGGGGCAATTTAGTGTGGCCAATCCACCTACCCTGCACATCTTTGGGTTGTGGGGGTGAAACCCACGCAAACACGGGGAGAATGTGCAAACTCCACACGGACAGTGAACCAGAGCCGGGATCGAACCTGGGACCTCGGCGCCGTGAGGCTGCAGGGCTAACCCACTGCGCCACCGTGCTGCCCAGTCCAAGGGATAGTTAACCGCAAACTCCTCCAGTTTATCTGCTTCACGAAACGTAAAATAATTTTTAACCTGTCATCTTATTCTGCCATGTGTACAGATGTAGATGCGGGCCCAGGGAATGTGCATGACTCCGGAATGGTGCTTGTGGTTTGCCTAGTTTATTTTCAATCAGGGACTAGTTTCAATAATTCTTTGATTTAAACTCAGAAAACTCATCCGACTAATTCTTGATAATCTGGAAGGGTAAATACTCAGAATCCTGTAGCATTGACCGGGCAAATCCTCTCCAAATTCAAAAACAAAACCCCCTGTTGCAATCAGACCTGGAGCAGTAGAACAGGAGAGTCTTCTTTACCTCTCCTCACCTGGTCAGAGCAAAGGAAGATAGAGAGGAAGAAGGACAGAGAGGTTTAGGGAGGATGTTCCAGTTCTCAGTGTCCAAGAGGCTGAAGACATCAAGTGAAAGCAAATTCCTGCAGATGCCGGAATCTGGAACAACAGAAAATGATGGACAATCTCCCTCGCCACTCACTCCCAGCCAACAAACCAGGTTGGCAGAGCGCAGACCGGCTCCTCGCTTTGTGGACGCTGACCTGACCAGACTTGTTGATGCAGTGGATGAGAGGCGGGGCGCCCTGTTTCCCCAGGAGGGTCGGAGAACCAGAGGCAGGGTCAACAATGCCTCCTCCGAGGCAGTGGCAGCGGCTGTCAGTGCGGACAGCAAGCGCAGGAGAACCGCCGTCCAATGTCAGAAGAATACGAATGACCACCTCTCTCCTGGCATCAGTCCCACCCGTCACCCTTCAATTTCCCAACGCCCCCACTTTCACTCCATTCACTGACACCACATACCCTCCCAACATCCGATCTCAAAGTTTGTTCCTCAGAACCCCCCGGCTGCCACCAGCACAACCCCTTCATGTCCAGGTGAGGTGCCCACACATGCCACCTGCTATAGACCATCCCTGACCCATCAAGCGTACGACTCACAATGCTCTCTTGTCCCTGTAGGAGATGATAGCCCATAACAATCAGGAAAGGGAAAAGACAATGGGGTGGAGAACCAGAAGTCTGAGTCCTCATCCCCCGATGAGGAACGAGCCCTGGAGATCATGGGGTGAAGAGGGAGCAGTCACTGACAGCGAGGTTGGTCTGTGCCAGAGAGGTGACGATCCACTGCCCCTTCACCCAGCTGACCTGTCTCAAAGGAGGTGTTGATCTCCCTCCTTCCCTCTCACTGACCACATGTCCATTGTCTTGGAGGATCACCATTGGATGAGGCCGGGCCATCTGAAGTCATGCCCCTCACGCCACCCAAGCGACCACCTCAGAGGAGAGCTCCAAGGAGGGGAGGGGGGGGAGGGGGGGGGAGGGGGGGGAGGGGGGTGAGGGGGGTGACGGGGGGGAGGCGGGGCAGCGAGCGATAGATGTCGACATGTAAATGTTGACAAACAGGTTCAAGACATAGCTGCCATTGTTGCCGTAGTTAAAATAAGGAGGAATTCAGTCTCCTTTACGCAGAGAGCGATAAGAATGTGGAATTCATTGCTAGGGTAGTTCAGGCATAAAGCATATTGGCCGGAATTCTCCGCCAGGCCTGACGCCGTCATGAAACCCGGAGAGGTTCACAACGGCGCGGAGGCCGCTCCTGGCCCCCTATTCTCCCCCCACCGGGGGGCTAGGAGGGCCGTGCCGTGAATCTCAGCCACCGGGCCTTGTCGCTGGCGTCAAGGCCCGGCGCGCCGAGAATGACGCGGCCGACGAGCCTAATGACGTCAGCCACATATGCGCGGGTTGGCTGGCTCCAACCCGCGCATGCGCGGTTGCCGTCTTCCCCTACGCTGCCCCGCAAGAAAAATGAAATGAAATGAAAATCGCTTATTGTCACGAGCAGGCTTCAGTGAAGTTACTGTGAAAAGCCCCTAGTCTCCACATTAGATGTGGCGGCTTGCTCTTGCGGGGCGGCCGAGGGGAAAGAGTGCGTCCCATTGAGACGCCGGCCCGACGATCGGTGGGCACCGATCGCGGGCCAGTCCCCTCCCGAGCACGGTCGTGGTGTTCACTCCCCTCTCCGCCCCCCAGAAGCCCCAAACGAGCATCTGGTGCCATGTTCACGACGGCAGCGACCAAGTGTGGTTGCCCCGGTCGTGAACGGCAGGCCACTCGGCCCATCCGGGTCAGAGAATCGCGGGCCGCCGTGAAAAATGGGGGGGGGTGGGAGAATCGCAGGGAGTGCTAGAGCGGCCCTTCCGCGATTCTCCCACCCGGCGTGGGAGCGGAGAATTGCGCCCATTGTCTTTAAAAGTGAGGTTAGATAAACACACAATGGAGAAAGGAAGATCAGGGCGACATGAATGGTGTTGGAAGAGGCTCGTGCGGAACCTGAGTATGGACATGGACTGGTTGGGTTGAATGACAAGTTTCTGCTCTGTGAATAATATGTAACTTTCATGAATAGCTTTCCCCAGCTCCACACCACCTTATTGATCAGTCCCTCTTGTTCTCTGTTCTCCTCACCCCGCCCCCCTCCAGTTCAGGGAGGCAAGCAGTCCAAATTGCATGAGTACGGAGGGATGTGCTGCCTCTGGAGGTGTGGCGGGCATCTCACTGTTCCTCCTCCAGGTCCCACCAAAGGCATGAGTCCTAATCCTGGGCAAGCATCAAGTTTCTTGGTTGAGGAACATACTGGCAAAGCTTTTAGAAGCCATGCTTTGGAAGATGGCAGCAACCAATTTATACCCCAAAGACTTTCTCCCTCCATTCACCGAAACCAAAACACTGCCTTCTTTCCAAAATCTCCACGATACCTCCTCTCTGCTCCAATCATGATAGCCCTCACATTTCAAAGCCCAAACCGTGCTCTCCAAAATATAATAAGTACAAGATGTGTGCAAATACTTTGCTCCCTCTGTACAGAATCTGGATTACAGCCCCAGGTTTTGATGCTGTTGGAAGATTTTTTTAGTTTGTATATTTAAAAGAAATGGTTAGGATTTCAATATTTTATGGATTTCTCCATCTGGTAATCTGATGAAAGATTAGAGAGCCCTCAAAATAGAAACTGGACCACAAACTCCAAATGAAAGAGGCTTCTAACTGTACAGGACTTGCCGTCAGTCCACACCAACGCCAACTGCCCTAGATGTCTGCAGCTAGCTCCTCTCTCGCATGAAGTCTTCTCCACTCCCAACATTAACCAACCTGACTTCCCAATGTACCCGGAGCACGGTAACATAGTGGTTAGCACAGTTGCTTCACAGCTCCAGGGTCCCAGGTTCGACTCCCAACTAGGTCACGGTCTGTGCGGAGTCTGCACATTCTCCCCGTGTGTGTGTGAGTTTCCTCCGGGTGCTCCGGTTTCCTCCCACAGTCCAAAGATGTGCGGGTTAGGTGGATTGGCCATACTAAATTGTCCTTAGTGTCCAAAAAATGTTAAGTGGGGGTTACTGGGTTACGGGGATAGGGTAGATACGTGGGCTTCAGTAGGGTGCTCCTTGTAAGGGCCGATGCAGACTCGATGGGCCGAATGGCTTCCTTCTGCACTGTTAATTCTATGATTCTATGATTAACTTGAAGATCCTGGGCCTTAAATCCCACAATGGTATGGCACAACCTTATTTAGGATATCTCCAAGCATAGATCCCCAACCCATAGCCTCCATCCCTCTGATGCCAGACTCCATCCTGTCCTCCGCACTTTATCTCCACAAGCAGAGGCTAATACTTCAACCACAATGCCCCTAGTCCCCTCTATAATCCTCCAAAAATGCTACCTTTGCAATCCTGTCTTCAAACATCTCAGGAGCCCGTTGTCCATTTGTTCATCTCTGTTATGAAGTGTTCACAGATTAATTTTCACTTCAGAAGTGGAGCATTGAATTTGGGTCATTGGGTCAGAACTGAGTTCAAGACATCAAAGTTATTGAAGTAAAACTTGTGGGAGCCCAAAGCCACTGACAGGTTCTCAAGCTCAATCAGGGTAGACTCAGAACATTTCCAATATGTATTAACTGTGCGTAATGCTTTGATGGAAGCAGTGGAACTCATACAGCTCACCTCTCCTTGAAGGCAAATGGTGATGGATTCAAACCCGACTCCATAGATTTGAGCCCATAGTCAGAGCTGATGCTTAAGTGCAATACTGAAGGAGTGCGGCATTGTCAACAGCTTTCAAATGTGGCATGAAACCAAGTTAGGCCTGGCCTGTGAGGTGGATGTGAAAGACCCCACTGCACTAATTGAAAAAGAGGAAGGGAATTATTTCAATATCCTGATTAACATTTTCCCCTCGACTAACATGACTAAAAACAGATTATCTAAACAGGGCCTTGCTGTGTGAAAATTCCACGAACTTACAACTTCAACGACAGCTCTTAATTGGTTCAAGAGAGCACTGGAATATGAGTCAAAGTGCTGTATAAATGTCTCCTCAGTACCCAGTATCTTCACTTACCGAGACAGTATCAAAACAAGGCGGTTCACAGCAATCATCTGGCATCAAAGTGTGATATTTGATGTGCAGTCATTAAGGCGGCATGGTGGCACACTGGTTAGCACTACTGCCTCACAGCTCCAGGAACCCGGGTTCAATTCTGGCCTCGGGTAACTGTCTGTGTGGAGTTTGCGCTTCCTCCCCATGTCTGCGTGGGTTTCCTCCGGGTGCTCCGTTTTCCTACCCTAGTCCAAAGATGTGCAGGTTAGGTGGATTGGCCACGCTAATTTGCCCTTTAGTGTCCAAACAGGTTAGGTGGGGTACCAGGGATAGGGTGGAGGTGCGGGCTAAGGTAGGGTGTTCTTTCCAAGGGCCGGTGCAGACTCGATGGGCTGAATGGCCTCCTTCTGCACTGTAAATTCTAAGAAGGTTTTTAAAAATGTTTTCTTTCATGGAATGTGGGTGTGACTGGCAAGGTCAGCATCTGTTGCCCATCCCTAGTTGCACCCCGAACTGAGTGGCTTGCTCAGCCACTGCAGAAAGAATTTAAAAGTCGCCCTCCTTGCTGTGGGTCTGGACTACATAAGGATTGGTGAGACAAAATGTTGGACTTTTATTCATTTACAGGACATGGGCCAGCATTTGTTGCCCATCGCTCCATTCCAGAGGGCATTTGAGAGCCACATTGCTAGGGGCCTGGAGTCACATGTAGGCTAGACCAGGTAAGGATGGCAGATTCCCTTCCCTAAAGGACACTGGTTTCTCAGTCCTCATGAAACTTTTCATTCCAGATTTTTTATTGA
Source organism: Scyliorhinus canicula (assembly GCF_902713615.1). Classification (NCBI taxonomy): domain Eukaryota; kingdom Metazoa; phylum Chordata; class Chondrichthyes; order Carcharhiniformes; family Scyliorhinidae; genus Scyliorhinus; species Scyliorhinus canicula. Next base: position 5,956,815 of record NC_052154.1, on the reverse strand, counting down.
AATCAAATATCGGCAGCTGTCGGGGTGGGATTTGAACCCAGGTCCCCAGATCTTGCCCTGGGTCTCTGGATTGCTAGTTTAGTGACAACACCAGTGCACCAGCAACTCCCCTTTACAGCAATTGTGCCCCGCAAGGCTGCGTACTTAGCCCCCTACTCTACTCCCTGTACACACACGACTGCATGGCAAAACTTGGTTCCAACTCCGTCTACAAGTTTGCTGACGATACGACCATAGTGGGCCAGATCTCGAATAACGACGAGTCGGAATACAGGAGGGAGATAGAGAACCTAGTGGAGTGGTGCAGCGACAACAACCTCTCCCTCAATGCCAGCAAAACTAAAGAGCTGGTCATTGACTTAAGGAAGCAAAGTACTGTACACACCCCTGTCAGCATCAATGGGGCCGAGGTGGAGATGGTTAGCAGTTTCAAATTCCTAGGGGTGCACATCACCAAAAATCTGTCCTGGTCCACTCACGTCTACGCTACCACCAAGAAGGCACAACAGCGCCTATACGTCCTCAGTAAACTAAGGAAATTCGGCATGTCCACATTAACCCTTACCAACTTTTACAGATGCACTATAGAAAGCATCCTATCGGGCTGCATCACAGCCTGGTATGGCAACTGCTCGGCCCAGGACCGCAAGGAACTTCAGAGAGTCGTGAATACCGCCCAGTCCATCACACAAACCTGCCTCCCATCCATGGACTCCACCTACACCTCCCGCTGCCGGGGGAAAGCAGGCAGCATCATCAAGGATCCCTCCCACCCGGCTTACTCACTTTTCCAACTTCTTCCATCGGGCAGGAGATACAGAAGTCTGAGAACACGCACAAACAGACTTAAAAACAGCTTCTTCCCCACTGTCACCAGACTCCTAAATGACCCTCTTATTGACTGACCTCATTAACACTACACCCTGTATGCTTCAGCCGATGCCAATGCTTATGTAGTTACATTGTATATCTTGTGTTGCCTTATTATGTATTCTCATGTATTTTCTTGAATTTTGTTTAATTCCCTTTTCTTCCATGTACTGAATGATCTGTTGAGCTGTCGCAGAAAAATACTTTTCTCTGTACCTCGGTACACGTGACAATAAACAAACAAATCCAAATCCAAATCCAATCGATGATAGTTCCATGGTCCCCATCACTGAGACTCCACCCCATGTTTTTTATTAATTGAATTTAAATTGTACCACCCGTCATGATGGGATTTGAACCCGTGTTCCCAAATCATTAGCCTGGGCCTCTGGATTACAAGTCCAGCAATATTACAACCATCTCCCCCAAAGTCTTGAGGTGTCTGATTCGCACAGAGAATTGGATTTCATGTCATACAGCCAGTGGATTTCACCAGCCTATTTTTATATTCCCTCTGAGTAACAACACAAAGCTCAGTTGGAATGTGCAATGCTGACAACTAAACTCAACTGTTTTTGTGTATATTCATTGTAATAATGACAAATTGGACTACAACCTGACTCATGAATTAAGGTCTATCTTAGCTTGTTCACTTTTAAACAAGGATCAGGAAAGACAAGTTCACAATCAGACACATCCCAATGCAAATGTCCAGGAATCAATATTTTTTTTTCAAATGAACAACCGGCAACTTTTTCCATTTTTCTTCTTCTCTTTACTTACGTCAGGTTGTAAGAGATAGGAGCAGGAGGTGGGGGGGGGGGGGGGGGGGGGGGGGGGGCATTTGTCACCTGGAGTCTGCTCTGCTGTTGGATGAGATCACGCCTGACATGGTGGTTTTAACTCCATTTTTCTGTCTGTCCCCCATAGCCGTTGACGTCCTTGCCAATCGAAGATCTGTCTAACTCAGCCTTGAATATAGCCAATGACCCAGCCTGCATTGCTGTCCAGGGTACACAATATTTGACTGTGGCGACCAAATGTAATACATCCAAGTTCCCGGATGATACAATGCGAGGCGGGAATGTGTGCTACGAGGAAGATGTAAAGTGGCTAAAGGAGGATTTGGACTGACTTAGCGAGTGGGCAGCAACGTGGTAGATGGAAAATAATTTGGAAAAATGTGAGCTCATCCATTTTTGCAGGAGGAATAGATGTGCAGAATATTTCCTGAATGGTAAGAGATTAGAATGTGTAGATGTACAAAGGGGCCTGAGTATCCATGTCCATACATCACTGAAGGCGAGCAGGCAGGTGCAGCAAGCTGGTTAGGAAGGCGAATGGAATGTTAGTCTTTATCGCAAGAGGGTTTGAGTACAAGAATAGTAAGGTGTTGCTTCAATTGTATCGGAGCTTGGTGAGACCGCACCTGGAGTATTGTGTACACTTGTGGTCTCCTTACCTCAGAAAGGATATTATTGCCATAGAGTGGAGCGCAACAAAGGTTCACCAGACTTTTTAACGGGGATTACAAGCTTAACATAAAATATTGTCTTTTCTGCCCAGTATCCTAGCCACTGCTGGAGTCTGGTTTGGGATTGTAATACTATCCATCCTTGACTTAGATGATGGGTTTGAAAGCCAAATATCCAAACGTGCGGCGCAGTGGTTAGCACTGGGACTGCGGCGCTGAGGACCCGGGTTCGAATCCCGGCCCAGGGTCACTGTCCGTGTGGAGTTTGCACATTCTCCCCATGTCTGCGTGGGTTTCACCCCCACAACCCAAGGATGTGCAGGTTAGGTGGATTGGCCACGCTAAATTGCCCCTTAATTGGAAAAAAAATAATTGGGTACTCTAAAAATTAAAAAAAATATATATCCAAACATGTCAATGACACAAATATAGGTGGCATTGGAAGCAGTGCAGGAGGAAGTGTTGGCTTATAAAGAGATATTGATAGATTAAGTGAAGGGGCAAAAATGTTGACAAGTTTTCAGGCAAGCGATACGGAGAAATGTGAGGAAGGACATTTTTATCCAGCAACACCTTACTATTCTTGTACTCAAACCCTCTTGCGATAAAAACTAACATTCTATTCGCCTTCCTAACCAGCTTGCTGCACCTGCTGCTCGCCTTCAGTGACATATGGACAAGGACACCCAGGCCCCTTTGTACATCTACACATTCTAATCTCTTACCATTCAGGATGGTTAGTACAATCAAATTTCAAAAGGAAATTGGATGGTCACTTGAAGGAAATAAACTTACAGGACCAGGGGGGGCAAGTGATGGTGTGGGACATGGCAACATAGGACTTAGATGCAGGAGTGGGCCATTCGGCCCTTCGAGCCTGCCTTGCCATTCGGTAAAAGTCTCAACTCCACTTTACTATTGGTCCCCAAGACTCCCTTGTCCATCAAAGACCTACCCAACTCAGCCTGGAATAAATTCAGTAACCCAGCCTCCACTGCTCTCTGGTGAAAGGAATTCCACAGACTAACAAGAGTCGGAGAGAAAACATTTCTCATCACTGCCTTAAATGATCAACTTCTTATTCTTAAACTATGTTCCCTCGGTCTAGTCTCCCTCAAAGCAGGAAATATCCTCCCAGATTCCCCCTCATGTAATCCTCTCGGAATTGTGTGATCAATAAGATCCTCTCTCATTCTTCAAAACGCTATTGGGTAAAGGCTCAACCTGTTCAACCTTTCTTAGTAAGATAAACCCCAGGAGTAAGGTGAGTGAACCTTGTCTAAGCTGCTTCCAGAACATGTACCTACTTTTTTTCAAACAAGGAGACCTAAACACAGTACTCCCGATGTGGTCTCACCAAGGCCCTGTACAGCTACAGCAAAGCCTACTGACTTTTATATCCCATTCCCCTTACAATAAACACCAACATTCCATTTGTCTTCCTAATTACTTGATATTCTTGCAGATTAACTTTTTTGTGTTTCATGTACCTGGTCACCCAGATCCCTCTGTACCATCAAGTTCTGCAATCTCACTCTCCATTTATAAGGTATAGTGCTTTTCCATTGATCCTGCCGAAGAGGACGCTGACGGAATTGGTTCACAGGGAGCCAGCCTGGGCTTGATGGACTGAATGGCCCCCTTCTGTGCCGGAAATAATTCTCTGACTCTGTGGCTAAATGAATTTGAATGGAGGAAAATGTGAGGTCAAAGAGTTTTTACCTAAAAGAAAGGCTTGCATTTACATCGCACGCTTTGTAGCCACAACGCAAGCCAAAGCGCTTTACTGTCAATGAAGTCTTGTCAATGTTGCAATGTAGGAAATGCGACATACATAGAAAGGCCCCACAAACAACAATGTGACAATCACCAGGTCATCTGCTTTATTTATGGGCGGCAGGGTATCATAATGGTTAGCAGTGTTGCTTCACAGCGCCAGCGTCCCAGGTTCGATTCCCGGCTTGGTCACTGTCTACGCAGAGTCTGCACATTTTCCCCATGTCTGCGTGGGTTTCCTCCGGTTTCCTCCCACAAGTCCCGAAAGCCGTGCTGCTAGGTAATTCGGACATTCTGAATTCTCCCTCTGTGTACCCGAACAGGCGCTGGAATGTGGCAATGAGGGGATTTACACAGTAACTTCATTGCAGTGCTTTCTTTAGTATAAATTCAGTGTCCCCAATTATTTTTTCCTATTAGGGGCAATTTAGCCTGGTCAACCACCTACCCTGCACCTCTTTTGGGTTGTGGGGGCAAAACCATGCAGACACAAGGAGAATTTACAAACTCCACACGGACAGTGACAGTGTCCTGAGCGCCGTAGGCAGCAGTGCTAACCACTACACCACCATGCTGCCCTGGTTAGTCCAAACCCAGAGGGCAGCATGGTAGCATAGTGGTTAGCACTGTTGCATCACGCCTCCAGGGCCCAGTGTTCAGTTCCCGACTTGGGTCATTGTCTGTGCGGAGTCTGCACGTTCTCCCTGTGGCTGCGTGGGTTTCCTCCGGGTGCTCCGGTTTCCTCCCACAGTGCAAAGATGTGCAGGTTAGGTGGATTGGCCATGATAAATTGCCCTTAGTGTCCAAAAAGGTTAAGTAGAGCTTACTGGGTTACGGGGATCGGATAGATACGTGGGCTTGAGTAGGGTGCTCTTTGTAAGGGCTGGTGCAGACTCGATGGGCTGAATGGCCTCCTTCTGCGCTGTAAATTCTATGATTCTAAGATAACTATTACAATGTTATAGTGTCAGGAAATGTAGCAGTCACCATGACACTCTTTGACACGCGGAACTCTTTCCCTCCCAATAGAATGAATCAGGCCATTTCCCAGCTTTAGCCTGGAACCTTTCTGGGTCAGCACTGCAGCGAAGAGCAATGGGGGGTGTGGTGGGGCACAGTTTTGCTTTAAACCACTCCTGTAAAATGCGTTGCAACATTTGAGCCAGCCAGCAAACAGAATAAACGCTCATTATGTGTCTGAAAATGTTTCGCTGGAGCTAAACACTTCTAATTACACCAGTGTAGGAATTGGTCCCAATGGACCACCATTTGCTATCCTACCATTAGCGTTGTTTGAGTTGCAGCGTTTTAATGCGCCCACTGTTTTCATTCACCCTCGCTCCACCGTGGATAATGTAAAAAGACCCTTTATTTCCTTTCCTAAGTAGGTTCCACCTGAGACCAATCTCTGAATTTGAATGTTTTCATAGCTATCGAGACTCAAAGCAAAACATGGCGTGTAAATCGAAGAGCTGGAAAACAATTATAACCCTTAATTACGTTGATGCCTTAGTGGAACATATACATCTCGAATAGCTCAGTGTTAAAGCACAGTTCCTGCTTTGAGAGAACTATATTCAATATCCCCAAACCACTCTTTCACAATGCAGCACTAAATCTGTGACAAGGTTATAAGTAAAATACCCATTAGCAGATAGAAGCAATATTTTGGCGGAGAATTTACAGCACAGAAGTAGGCCATTTGGCCCAGTTGGTCTGTGCTGGATTTTATGTTCCACACCAGCCTCCTCCCCCTCCATATTATTCATTAAGCATATTCTTCCATCCCTTTCCCCTTTCGTGTTAGTCACCCTGGGGTAACACGGACTACAACTGGATGCAGTTGTACTGGAAAGTAGACACCAAACTTAGACGTTGGTTCAATACGTTTTATTGAACTTCTGTAACAGTGCACACAGCTTGCTGTGGGTTGACAGTCTACTAATCTAAGTGTGCTAACTATAACTAACTAGGCCAGACTAGCTCTGAGCCACGTGTGGAAGGTACTAACTGATATATACACCCTGACTGTCACTACAGTTGTCACCAGTGGAAAGAGGCGGAGTGCTGATGCCTCGTGTGTTTTATAGTGGGAACCCCCCCCCCCTCTCGTGTTCTGTCTGGTGATTGGTTGTGTTCTGTCCTGTGTGTTGATTGGCTGTACTGGGTGCCTGTCACTGCCTGTCTGTATCTCATTATGTGCAGGAGTGCATATCATGACATCCCCATCATGTGTTTATCTATTTTGCCCTTAAATGCATCTATATACTTCTGAACTACTCCTGAACTATTGAATACATAGAAAGCATCCTATCTGGCTGCATCACAGCCTGGTCTGGCAATTGCTCGGCCCAAGACCGTAAAAAAACGACAGAGTCGTGAACGCAGCCCAGTCCATCACATGAACCTGCTTCCCATCCATTGAGTCTGTCTACACCTCCCGCTGTCTGGGGAAAGCGGGCAGCATAATCAAAGACCCCTCCCACCCGGCTTATTCACTCTTCCAACTTCTTCCATCGGGCAGGAGATACAAAAGTCTGAGAACATGCACGAACAGATTCAAAAACGGTGTCTTCCCCGCTGTTACCAGACTCCTAAACGACCCCCTTATGGACTGAACTGATCTTTTCATGCATCTTCTCCACTGGGTAATACTACACACCATATGCTTCACCCGAAGTCTGTGTCTATATATTTACATTGTGTTTTTATGTATGCCCTATGTTTTTTTATTCATCTATCGGGACTGTACGGAGCACAATACGTTTCACTGTACCTCGGTACACGTGACAATAAATAAATCCAATCCAATCCTTCTGGTAGTGAGTTCCACATTCTCGCCACTTTCTGATTGAAGAAGTTTCCCCTCAATTCCCCACTGGACTTATTGGCAGTTATCCTACATTGATGGTTAGTTTTGGCAGGTGAAGATATATTTTCTACATCTACCTCCAAACTGTTCATTTTCCTGCAGACACGTTGCCATGAGGATTTGCTCCGAACTAAATACATTTCTAAATCTCCTTTTGCTGGATGGCTTATTAAAAAATAACAAGAAACTATTGAGACAATAGAGGACTGCCCGCCAGTTACTGTATACAACTTGCACTCCACCCAAGTGGGCTGGGCCAGCATTTATTTTCCCCAACCCCCTGCACCTTGAGAAGGTGGTGGTGAGCTGCCTTCTAGACCCTGTGGTGTAGCTAGTCCCGCAGTGTTCTTAGGAAAGGAGCTCCAAGATCGTGGCACAGTGTTTACTACGGAACAGCAATGACTACGTACCCCCAGCCTTGAGGTCACATTTGATCTCAAGATGAGATTCCGACCCCAAATTCACACCAAGATTGCCCAAGTCCAACTCTGTAACATTACCGAACCGCCTTGCCATAGCTCACTGACTGCTGAAACCTTCATCGATGCCACTGTTACCTCCAGCTGTGACTCCTGGCTTTCCTCCACACATTCTACCCTCTGTGAACCTGTGACCACCCGAAACTCTGCTGCCCCTGTCCGAACACACAGCAAATCCCGCTTCCTCTATCATCTCTGCCCCCACTGACCTACCTTCCATCCTGTTTCGGCAATACCTCAATTTTTAACATTCTCATCCTCATATATCCAAATCCCTCCCTGGCCTCACATCCTCCCTCTCTCCCTCTGCAAACTCCTCCAGCCCCACCACCCTCCAAGGCCTCTCCCCTCCATTGATTCTGGCCTTCTGATCATTCCTGATTTCAACAGCTCCACCATTGGTGACCATGCCTTCAGCTGTCTGGACCAGCTGCTCTGAAATTCCCTCCCCACCTCCCTTTCCTCCTTAAAGACTCTTCTTGCGACCTACCTGTCTGACCAAGCTTCTGATCACCTGTACTTAATGGCCGGAAATCTCCATCCGTTGCAATTCCCTGTTCCCGCCGGCAGCTGACCCCCCCCCCCCCCCCTCCGCCCCCGGGTTTCCTGGTGGGGTGGGATGGCTTCAATGGAAAATCCCAGAGGGAGGATAGAATCCCGCCACAAGCAAACAGTGTGGCCGGGAAACATGTGCCTGGGAGACCGGAGAATTCAGCCCAAATCTCCTTGAGTGGCTCAAGCTTTATTTTATATTCAAGCCTGACAAGTGTCTTGGGTCATTAAAGGCACTATATAAATGCAACAAAAACAGAAAATACTGGACAATATCAGCAGGTTTGTGGAGAGAGAAAGGAGCTGACGTTTCGAGTCTGGATGACTGTTTGTCAAAGATAAGGGGCGCGGTTCTCCGCAAATCCGGCGTGCCGTGGAGGCTGGCGTGAAACTGACCGTGTTTCACGCCAGCCTCGGAGCTCCGTCCCGGGACCCGATTCTCCCCCCCCCCAGGCAGGGCTAGTATCGGGGCCCGGGGAATCACGGCGACGCGGAGTTAGCGAACGCCGCTAACTCCGCCCGCCAAGAGTCACGGCGGCTGACGCGCATGATGACGTCATCACGCAGACGCGTCAAACCTACGCATGCGCAGGCCGTCATGCCCCTCAGCCGCCCCGCGGACTGATCCTGCGGGGCGGCGGAAGAACAAATAGTGCGCGGGTATCGGACCCGCTGCCCACGATCGGTGTCCACCGATCACAGGCCCATGCCATGCTTGGCACGGCCGTGGTGCAGCCGTGCCAATCGGTGCCATGGTTGTCCGGGACGGGCACTTTGCGGCCGTTTTCACGAACGCTGAAAGCAGGGGCGAAATTCTCCAACCCCCAGCAGGGTCGGAGAATCGCCTGGAGCCGCCGAAAATGCCGCCCCCGCCGTGGCAGAGATTCTCCGCCACCCGGGAAGTGGCGGTGGCGGGAATCTCGCCACTCCGATTGGCAAGGCCCCTGCGGTGATTCTCCGGCCCGAATGGGCCGAAGTCCCGCCGCTGGGAGGCCTCTCCCGCCGCCGAGGTTTGAACCACCTCTGTAACGGCGGGACCAGTGGCGTGAGCGGGCACCCGGGTCCTGGGGGGGTGGGGGGAGAGGGTGATCGAACCCCGGGGGGTGTCCCCACGGTGGCCTGGCCCGCGATCGGGGCCCCCCGCTCAGACTCCGGGCCAGTGCCCTGGGTGCACTCTTTCTCCTTCCGCGGTCGCCACGGCCTCCGCCACGGCGGAGGCGGTAGAGAAACCCACATCGCGCATGCGCCGGTGGTGACGTCAGCGGCAGCTGGCCGCTGACGTCACTGCCGGCGCATGCGCGGACCGGCGAAAGCCTTTCGGCCAGCCCCGCTGCCGGGGGCGCCGGTTTTTTGCGCCAGTCTTCTGGTGCCAACCCCTCCGGCGCGGGGCTGGCCCGCAAAGGTGGGGAGAATTCCCCACCTTTGGGGAGGCCCGACCCCTGAGTGGTTGGCGCCACTCCCCTACGCCGGGACCCCCCGTCACGCCGGGTAGGGGAGAATCCAGCCCCAGGTGTGATCGCGGCCGTGAAAACGTATTCGGCCCATCGGCCTGCGGAGAATCGCTGTTCGCCGTAAAAAACGGCGAGCAGCGATTTGTGTCTGGGGGCGGCCGGAGGGGGGGGGGGGGGGGGGGAGAATAGCGGGAGGCCGTGAAAATTGTCGGGAAGGCCCTCCCACTATTCTCCGACCCGTCGTGGGCAGCGGAGAATCACGCCCCAGATCCTTCTACCCTTCTTTTTGAATAGTCTTGCATATTTCTGTCACATTCTGGTGTCTTGGTGTTTACCCGGACTTCACCTATGATGTGGGGCATAGCTGGCAAGGTTGCCACTTAATGGCACATTCCTAATTGCCCTTGAGAAGATGGTGGAGATCGGCCCTCTTGATCTGCTGCAGTCCGTGTGGCGTAGGTAGTCCCCCGGTGCTGTTAGGGAGGGAGTTCCAGGCGTTTGTTCCAGCGAACATGAAGTTCCAATTCAGGATGGTGCGTGACTTCGAGGTGAATTCCCAGGAGGTGGGGGTCCGATGTATCTGCTGCCATTTTCATTTTAATAGGTAGAGATTGGGGTGGGGGGTGGGGGGGGGGGGGGGGGGGGGGGCGTGGTTTGGAAAGATGCTATCAAAGGCACCTTGGTGTTGATGTGTAGCTTGTCTGAAAAATGAAAAATGAAAATCGCTTATTGTCACGAGCAGGCTTCAATGAAGTTACTGTGAAAAGCCCCTAGTCGCCACATTCCGGCGCCTGTCCGGGGAGGCTGGTACGGGAAATGAACCGTGCTGCTGGCCTGGTTGGTCTGCTTTAAAAGCCAGCGATTTAGCTCAGTGAGCTAAACCAGCGGTGCACACCCAGTGTGCTGGAGGTGGAGGGAGTGAATGTTTAAGGTGGAAGATGGGATGTTGTTCCAGCCGGCTGCCATGGGCAGCAGTGGTTGTCATTGTAAAACTGTGGACGTGTTAAACGGTTCGCGAGTCTGCAATTTGTCTGAAAGGATTGGAGATGTATTCAGAAGTGTCGCAGTCTAATATTAAAGACTGCCATGTGCAAGTCACTGAAACAAATGAATCAGTTTTCTCTGACGCTTTCGCCTCGATTCACATGAGTGAAGCACTAATGACAAAAAGTAAATTATTAGCAGCTCTCGACAACAGCAACAAACAAGCCTATTGGTTAAAGCAGAATGGAAGGCACAGCTGGATGCTGTGCCCATTAGTCACACAACTCCATTCAATAAATTACTCCAAGATAAACACAGTCTTCCTTCATTGACTAATGATCAAGGCAACTCCCTTTGACCTTTCCTGACGACCTATCGCTTTACAACCCACTGCTCGAAAATACATACTGTCGCCGTTCCTCATGAGCAGTCCGAGTCAGAAACTCCCACCTTGAAAATAAATCTCTCAGATCTCAAGCCGGCAACCAATATATATGAGCACACAAAATAGGGTCAGAAGTAGGCCATTCGGCCCATCAATGTCTGTGGGGCTTTGCGTGCCCACACACTCCAGTGGAAACAAAGCCAACCTTTCCTCATCAGACAACCCGCTCATCTGGGGTACCAATCTCGTAAACCTCCCCTGATCTGCCTCCAATGCATTCACACCCTTTCTCAAATAAAGAGACGGAAACTGCGCTCAGTACTTGAGACTTGGTCTCCTCAATGCTCTGTGTAGCTGAAGTGTAACATTCTTACGTTTATGTTCAGTTACAGCGCAGAGGCCAGTGCTGACTATCAGAGGCGGTGCGTGGGGGTGCCGCTCAAACAGGATGTTTTGGCCTGGACACTGCACTCATCCAGACAAGGGGGGGGGGAGTATTTCATCACCCTCTTGATTGGTGCTTTGATGAAGAGGCTTTGGAGAGTTAGGAGGCGAGGTATTATTCACTGCAGCATTCCCAGCCTCTGACCCGCTCTGGTAGCCACAGTGTGGTTGGCCCAGTTCCGTTTCTGGTCAATGGTAACCCCTACGATGCAGCCAGTGGGGAATTCTGCAACGATGGAAATCTACTGAAACATGTTGAGCCCCTGAAATATCAACAGCAGCTTGCATTTATAAAGCACTTTAATGTAGTAAAAATATCTCAAGGCAGTTCACAAATGCAATTATCAAACAATACCTGACTCCGAACCATAAAGCGATATTAAAACAGGTGACCAAAAGATGGAGATAGAACAGTACAGCCCCTTCGGCCCTCAATGTTGTACCGAGCCATGATCACCCTACTCAAACCCACCCTATACCCGTAACCCAACAACAACCCCCCCCCCTTACTTTTATTAGGACACTACGGGCAATTTAGCATGGCCAATCCACCTAACCCACACATCTTTGGACTGTGGGAGGAAACCGGAGCACCCGGAGGAAGCCCACGCACACAGCGAGAGGACGTGCAGACTCCACACAGTCAGTGACCCAGCTGGGAACCGAACCTGGGACCCTGGAGCTGTGAAGCATTTATGCTAACCACCATGCTACCCTGCTGCCCAATGGTTAACAGTTGCAAATTCCTAGGGGTACACATCACCAAAAATCTGTCCTGGTCCACCCACGTCGACGCTATCACCAAGAAAGCACAACAGCGCCTATACTTCCTCAGGAAACTAAGGAAATTCGGCATGTCCACATTAACCCTTACCAACTTTTAGAGATGCACTATTGAAAGCATCCTATCTGGCTGCATCACAGCCTGGTATGGCAACTGCTTGGCCCAGGACCGCAAGAAACTACAGAGAGTCGTGAATACCGCCCAGTCCATCACACAAACCTGCTTCCCATCCATGGACTCCATCTACACCTCCCGCTGCCGGTGGAAAGCGGGCAGCATAATCAACGATCCCTCCCACCCGGCTTACTCACTTTTCCAACTTCTTCCATCGGGCAGGACAGAAGTCTGAGAACACGCATGAACAGACTCAAAAACAGCTTCTTCCCCACTGTCACCAGATTCCTAAATGACCCTCTTATTGTATGCTTCATCCGACGCCAATGCTTATGTAGTTACATTGTTTATCTTGTGTTGCCGTATTATGTATTTTCATGTATTTTCTTGTATTTTCTTGAATTTTGTTTAATTCCCTTTTCTTCCATGTACTGAATGATCTGTTGAGCTGCTTACAGAAAAATACTTTTCACTGTACCTCGGTACACGTGACAATAAACAAATCCAAATCCAATCCAAAATAATAATAATCTTTATTATTGTCACAAGCAGGCTTGACTGTAATGAAGTTGCTGTGAAAATCCCCTAGTTGCCATATTCTGGCGCCTGTTCGGGTACACAGAGGGAGAATTCAGAATGTCCAATTCACCTAACAAGCACGTCTTTCGGGACTTGTGGGAGGAAACCGGAGCGCCCGGAGGAAACCCACGCAGACATGGGGAGAACGTGCAGACTCCGCACAAACAGTGACCCAAGCCGGGAATCGAACCTGGGACCCTGGCGCTGCGAAGCCACAGTGCTAACCACTGTGCTACCGTGCCGCCCATTATTTCAGGGGTATCTTACACAGGGGAAGAGAGGTAGAGTGACAAAGGAGCTCTCAGGAGGGAATTCCAGGGTTTAAGGCAGCTGAATCCATGACCATCCACGGTAAAGCAAATCAAATCAGGGTTACGCAAGAGGTCAGAATTAGAGAAATGAAGAGATTGCAGAGAGTTGTCAGGCTGGATGTGGTAACAGAGATCTGGAGGAAGTGAGGTCATGGAGGGGTTAGAAAACAAGAATGAGGAACGTAAAAATCGAGGCATTGCCAGACCAGGAGGTCATGTAGGGCAGATCAACAGGTGAACTGGAGTTGGTGTTAGTTGCGACATGTTTAAATGGAAGCTTTCAGTGAATTGGCAGCAGTTGGGTGGCACAGTGGTTAGCACTGCTGCCTCACAGCACCAGGCATCTGGGTTCTACTCCAGCCTTGGACCACTGTCTGAGTGTAGTCCGCGTGGGTTCCCTCCGGGTGCTCCGGTTTCCTCCCACAATCCAAAGATGTGCCGGTTAGGTGGATTGGCCAAGATCAATGCCCAGGGTTACGGGGATAGGGTGGGGAAATGAGCCTGGGCAGAGTGCTCTATCGCAGGGTGGGTTCAGACTTGATGGGTCACCTTCCGCATTGTGGGGATTCTGTGGAAACAAATAGTGTTCATACTCAGCACATTCCAAACATGAGTATAAAAATCAACCGAAAAATCCAAAGCAGAAACTTACTTTGTGGCTTTTGTACAAGAATGTAGATGGAGGCATTGACCAGTTGACAGCTTTTACAATATAACTTAAATACTGAAGGTCAAGCCAGACCTGGAACCCAAGTAGCAAAGATTCCCCACAGATGGCATTTGATTACAGACAGCTGGTAACTTCACATCCGCACTCTAATATGATGAATAGCTGTATCATCATCAAGGTTAAAAGATGAGACTGATTTGAGCCTAGTGCTAGTACATCGTGCCCTGACTGTATTGGCATTTGAATACCAGATCAGACCCAAAATGAGCCACTAACTACTTCATGCCATTCACATTCATGCATTTCCCTGTTTCATGCCAACACGACCTGGGCACAGGCTTGCTAAGGGTTATACAGGAATGTATACGCCTGCACACAGGATTGTCGCTGATAATTCAAATAGGAGATCAAGTAAAACTTCTTTACCCAGAAAGTGATGAGAATTGCGACATGCCACCACAGGGAGTGACTGAGGTAAATAGCATTGATGTATTTAAGGGGAATCTAGTTAAGAGAGTAAAAGGAATGGAAGGTTATGTTGAGTTCTTTGGATGAAGGCAGCATGGAGTCACAATGGTCATACCGGCGCATGCGCAGGGGAGGGGGTCTCTTCCGCCTCCGCCATGGTGAAGACCATGGCGAAGGCGGAAGAAAAAGTGTGCCCCCACGACACAGGCCCACCCGCCGATTGGTGGGCCCCGATCGTGGGCCAGGCCACCGTGGGGGCACCCCCCCGGGGTCAGATCAAAATGAGTTACTGTAAGAGACAGAAGGTGGAGCAGAAACCTAGCAGTGTTGGCATTGTCTGTTCTCCTGGTAGTTTCCAGCTCATGATCTTCCCATTTATAGAAGAGCCTCTAACCGTAATATTCCAGCACTTAGTTCCTCATATTGATGAACTCACTCAGAGTAATGAACAAGGCCCCCTTCGGCACAAGCAGGAGATCACGGCCAGAACCCGACCCATTACAGAAGATAGCAGCACTCTTCGATACAGTGATGAAGACCAATGATACGGGATGTGCAGGTTCACTCGGTGCCAGAGCCAGGCAGTCTCACTGGACTGCGTTCGAGCTGACTCAGCTACTGAACAATCTAACGGCAGGACTTAAGGAACCAATGTGTTGCAAGTTTATGAAAGGATAGAGCTTCAGCTTCCCACTTGCAATCTGTCAAAGGAGCAAAAAAGATTGAGGAATTTCGAGCACATATTGCCTCTGGCACAAATTGATTTTCTGCAATCTTCAATAATCTTTATTAATGTCACAAGTAGGCTTGCATTAGCACTGCAATGAAGTTGCTGTGAAAAGCCCCTAGTCGCCACATTCCGGCACACAGAGGGAGAATACAGATTGCGCAAATAACCTAACAGCCCGTCTTTCGGGATTTGTGGGAGGAAACCGGAGCACCCGGAGGGGACCCACGCAGATACAGGGTGAATGTGTAAACTCCGCACAGACAGTGACCCAAGCAAGAATCGAACCTGGGACCCTGGTGCTGTGAAGCCACAGTTCCAACCACTGTGCTACCCTGCCGCCCATAAATCTCTTGCGCTGGTTTAGATAAACATCAACAGGACACAGGTCCCGCCCCCCAAAACCCCACCAAGCCCCCGGATCAAATTAATATTTCACCTCCCGGATGTGCCCCACCAGACTGGCAGTCGAATGGGCAACACCGGGTACAAAATGAAGACGGGACCAGCTAAAGCAGACCCAGTGAAATCCGGCTGAGGAGGACCTTCAGAGACTGAGACCAGCACCCAGGATGGAACAAAATAGATTACGATTGAGCGGGACTGGTGGCTGACTCTTGCTGCCGTTGTCCCACGCGGGACAAGAGAAGCTAAGTTGAAGCCTGAGTAAGAGTTTATGCTGATTGGGCTCATTTGCAAACCTTGCGGGGAGGGGGTCTCTAAAAATTAACCTGGGTCCATTTTTGATTCAAGGGCTCTATTAGGCATATTTTCAAAGCTTTTAAATGTTAAAGAAAATGTGTAACTGACTAAGGGTGGGATTTTCCCGCCCTTGTTCTCGTGGCTGAGCATCAGGTGTTTGCAAAGATTCGGAGAGCTCTGGGCCGATTGACGTTTTGATGGACTTTCTTTCCTCAGTTGTCCCTGTGTAAGGGCTCTTCCAGTTGATTCCCTTATGACCTATTTCATTCATGTTGTTATCATTTTCGGTCCATGGACCTTTCATGGACATATTCCTTTAAGTCGAGTCGGGGAAGTGAGGAACTCAAAAGTTGCAAGAAGTAAGGGCGGCGCAGTGGTTATCACTGATGCCTCGCGGTGCCGAGGTCCCAGGTTCCATCCCGGCTCTGGGTCACAGTCCATGTGGAGTTTGCACATTCTCCATGTGTTTGCGTGAGTTTCACCCCCCCACAACACAAAGATGTGCAGGCTAGGTGGATTGGCCACGCTAAACTGCCCCTTAATTGGAAAAAAGAAATTGGGTACTCTTAAATTATTTTTCTTTTATAGTTGCAAAAAGTACACTGTGCTATGAAGATTTAGAGTTTGAACAGAATAAGTCAGACTTTATGGAACCCAAGAGATTGGAAGGGATTGGTCTGATTGGTTTGCTGGTGGCTAATGGATTGGCCAAGGACCATACTCAGCCCGGCAACAGAAAACGATTGGGTCCTTCGAGGTGCGGTGTTTTCAGAGAATCTGGGAGAAAGTTCCTGGACACTGAGAGGAGAGGCTGTGTGTCGCTTTCTCTCCCACTCTCTATCGCTCTCTCTCTCTCTCTCTCTCTCTCACACTCTCTCTCTCTTTCTCCAAAATGTTCCCTGCCCGCTGGTTCTGAGTCTGCAGAGAAGTCCTGAGACCCTGGTGAATCTACAGTGGAAACCATTACAGACTGGAAGCAAAGACCTCATCCAACTGAAGGCCTAGACTGGAGAACAATTTCACTGGAAGACGTTCATCTCAGGCAGAGACTTTTATTTTTAGCATTTTATTTAACACCCCTCTTTCCCCTCTGTGTTTGTCTGTCTTGTGTGTGAGTGTAGAGTGTGGGGCGAGTTAAAAAGGCAGAGTTAGGAATTAGATAACAGTCAACCAGTTCTATTTCCTGCCTATTTAATTATAGTTACTGTTATTAATGAAAGTTGATTGTGTTTAAACTTACAAACCTTGTGACTGAAATTATTGGGTAGCCAAAGACCTCAGGTATTCTTAAAATGAATAGCTCATTGCAACTTCGGGTTAAGTGGGGCTGGAATTAACCACGTTCTAGCCCAGGGTGTCACAACACCTGTTAACAAGTTTGACTTTGTACATAGTCATGAGGGAGGGACTTAAGTTGGGGGGGGGGGGGGGGGAGGGATGCGGTGGCGTGGCTCCTTTAAGGGGACAAGCTCACCGACCATGTGGCTGGCTCAGGGCCAATCGTGTGGGAGCATGCAAACCCAAGCCAATGGGGAGTCCGCACAGGGAGCAGGACCCCGGGTGGTGTGGTATCGTGTTCTGTGCCTGTTATCTAACTGCCTTTGCCTTTCATCAATAAACCCCTTTGTTTCCTCCTGGAAGCCTCTAGTGTCTGTCCCGAGCCACCACAAGAACTTTCCGTTCAGAGGAAATTATTTTTTTATGCTGCGAGTGGTTAGGATCGAGAATTCTCTCCGCCATATCCTTATTCATGTGTGGAGTCCAGGATCGAAATCCAGCTGAGTTAGAGCGGTGCTGGGGTCAGATTCAATCGTGGTTTTCAGAAGGGAATGGGACCAAAACCAGAAGGAATCAAAGTTACAAGACTAAGGGGAAAGAGCAGGCGAATAGGACCAGATGCCCTTGCAGGGTGCCAGCCCAACACATGATGGGCCAATTGTGCTGTGATTAATGATTCTATTCTTCTTTGGTGAATCATCATGTCTTTATCGCCTTGCTGACGATGGTTTCATAGTAAGAAAATTCAGTAAAAACAAAGCAAAGCTGCGGATCCATATAAGTTTTCTAGCCAAAACCATCTGTTCAAAACCTTTCTTCTGTTCATCTGAAGTCTTGGGAATTGCAAGATGGCTGCTGCCAAATTCAATGGGCTTAACAACAACAGCTTAAATTTATACAGTGCCGATAACATGATAAACATTCCCATGGCGCTTCACAGGAGCAATATCACAGAATCACAGAGTTGTTACAGTGAAGAAGGAGGCCATTCGGTCCATCGTATCTGCACCGGCTCTCCAAAGGAGCATCATGACTTTGTGCCATTCCCCAGCATTTTTCCTGCACCCCTGCACATTGTTTCTGGTCTAGTAATCACCTAATGCCCTCTTCAATACATAACGGAAATAATATAAAACAAAGGATGAGACCAAGCCACACAAGATCAGGGCAGATGATCAAAACCTTGGTCGGGGGGGGTTTGGGGGGGTGGGGGGGGGGGGGGGGGGGGGTGGATTAGGTTTTTAAAGTATCCCAAAGGAGTTCTCCTTCTTCCCCTTGCTATCAGGCTCCTGAATGGCCCTCTTAAAGACTGAACTCATCTCTCCAATCGTCTTCTCTACTGTTGTAGCACTTCACCCGCTGTCTGTGTCCATGTATTTACATTGTGTATTTAATAATAATAACAGTACTCTTTATTGCCACAAGTAGGCTTACATTAAGTTACTAGTCACCACAATCCGACGCCTGTTCGGGTACACAGAGGGAGAATTCAGAATGTCCAATTCACCTAACAAGCACGTCTTTCGAGACTTGTGGGAGGAAATCGGAGCACCCGGAGGAAACCCACGCGGACACGGGGGGGAACGTGCAGACTCAGCACAGACAGTGACCCAAGCCGGGAATCGAACCTGGGACCCTGGTGCTGTGAAGCAACAGTGCTAACCAATGTGCTCCTGTGCCACCCATTTAGTTTTTTCATGTATGGAGCGATCTGCCTGGACTGCACGCGGAACAATACTTTTCACTGTACTTCGGTACATGTGACCACAAATCTAAATCTAAATCTACAAAGCTTGATAATAACCGTGCCTTTTTACAGGTGGAATTGGACTCTGCAGCCAGGAAATATGCAACTACAAACACCCACAGAAGGAGATTTGAGCACACCCACCTCCCGCTAGGGGTCTTGCCAGCTCCGGCAATCTTCCAACCAGGGAAGAAAGGGATGCTTCAAGATCTGCCAAAGGTAGCTGCATACTTAGATGATGGGCTCATCACAGGTGTCACTGATAAGGAGTACATGGACAACCTGGAGGAAGTGCTCAGATTGTTCCCCCAAGTTGGCCCTCAGCTGAAGAGGAACACTGTGTGCTCAGAGCGAAGGTGGCAATGCACTTGGCGTGGAAGGTGGACAGGGATGGCCTAAGCTCTGTGGAGGAGAAGATTCAGGCCACAACAGGGGACCCAACTCTGCGGAACGCCAACAATCTCCGGTCATTTTCAGGCCTGGTGAATTATTCTGGGAAATTCATCTCAACTTCACCCCCTCCACACACTGCTAAGGAAGAACCAGAAGGTGAAGAAGCATCTAGCTTCCTCACAGCTCCTGACCCATTATGACCCAGCTCCATCTTTAGTCCTGGCGATTCCTATGGCATCGCGGGAGGTGGCGGTTTCTGACTCACAGATGGGATAATGGCATGGAGCGCCCCATTGCTTTTACTTTGCGGACTCTGGCAGGTGTTGAACAACGTTAAGCCCAAACAGAGAAGGGAGGCTTGGCGGTGATGTTTGGAATCAATAAGTTTCACCTACGGGTGACACGTCTCCATTGTGACCGATTGACCCAGGAACACCCCAGCCATTCCCAGGGATGAAGGGACACCACCTGCAGGAGCCTTTGGTTCTCCTGTCACACCGGGCAACTGTGTATGACTCGCTCTCTGACCACATCGATGCCAGACTTATCTTCGGGCCAGAATCTTCATTTTTGGGTCTCCCAGGTGACCACTGTAAAGATCCTTCAGGAGGTATTCATCCAGGTGGGATGACCACCCGAGCTGCCCATAGTATGATACCATCCTCCAGGCTGAGCTCAGCTTGGCCTCTTTAAAGAGGACAAGGAGATTCCCCGCATTGCATCAGCTCGTATTCGGCGTTCTGCACTCTTTCTCGCTCGAAACATAGGAGTACTCATTCCAACATCGTCCAGGTACCACAAGCTACACGGACACCCGTGGTCGTCTCTCATTGCCCGTGCGTCCCCCACCCCCACCAGTGGCGGGCGAAGTTGCAGCGACCCTGAATTTTATGGACATTCTCTACTGGTGACCGCTGTTCAGGTTCGAACATAGACTCAGCAAGACCGTAAATTGACAAAGCTCGGCCAGAGGCTATGGTATGGCGGATTACAGGGGACCCCCCCCCCAGCCCAGAAACCCCAAGAGCTCAGCATGGAGGATGGTCATACACAGCTCGGGTGGTCATCCCACCTGGATGAATACCTCCTGAAGGATCTACACAGTGGTCACCTGGGAGATTCAAAAATGAAGATTGTGGCCCAGAGCTACGTCTGGCATCGATGTGGAAATAGAGCGAGTCATACGTAGTTTCCCGGTGTGACAGGAGAACCAGAAGTTCCTGCAGGCGGCCTCCCTTCATCCCTGGGAATGTCCGGGGTGTCCCTGGGTGAGACTATGCGCTGATTCCGCCAAGCCTTCCTTGGGGTCCATGTGTCTCATTGTTATGGACACCCACTCAAAATGGCTCAACGTTAATAAAATGGCCTCCCACAGCATCTAGGGCCACCATTGAGAAACTGAGGTGCTTGTTCCGTACCCATGGGATCTGATCAGTCCTGGTGACGGACAACAGAACTCTGTTCACGAACGAGGAGTTTGTGCATTCACTAAACCGAATGGCATCTGGCCCATCAGAACCATCCCGTACCATCTGTCATCTACCAGCCCTGGCCGAAAGGGTGGGCCAGAATCATTTCAAACGAGGCATCGATGAAGGAGACCAGAGCGTCCTTAGACACAGCGACTGGCGCTGGTCCTTTATTAATTACAGGATGATGCTGCAGGTGACAACAGGAGCGGCTCCAGCAGAGCTGCTGATGGGCCACAGGCCCAGGACCCGGTTAAGCCAGACTTTCCCGAACCTGAGTGGGAAAGTGGAGGCATGAAAAGTGAAATGAAAATCGCTTATTGTCACGAGTAGGCTTCAAATGAAGTTACTGTGAAAAGCCCCTAGTCGCCACATTCCGGCGCCTGTTCGGGGAGGCTGTTACGGGAATCGAACCGTGCTGTTGGCCTGCCTTGGTCTGCTTTCAAAGCCAGCGGTTTAGCCCTGTGCTAAACAGCCCCCGTACAGCAAGAAGTGCAGAAACGGTGCCATCGGGCACCAGGGCGGACGTTCCAATCAGGGGGCACAGTCTACACCCGCAACTTTGGGGACGGGACACTCTGGCTTCCTGGAGTCGTGATCAAGAGAACTGGGCCAGTCGCCTCCAAAATCAAAATCAACGGGAAAATCCGAAGAAAACGTGCGGATCAACTGGAGAAGCGGGAACCCCACGCAATGATGCCCAACCAACGACGGTGATGCCTCCACTACGCCAAGAATCACCCCTCAGCCAGGGAAGTCATCCGGCCATGACCCATCAACCGGACCAGCAGGAGCAAGGTGAATCCAGCTTGGATATGGCCACAGAAACACACGCACAGGTGGACAATGTCGAGTCCAGGGCCGAGGTTCTGACAATAACCGTCCGGAGGTCGGCCAGGAAAAGGCGGTCGACCAGTCGGTGCACATCGCTCCTCAAGGGTAATTAAGGATGAGCAGTAAATGCAGGCCCAGTGGGTGACACCCACGCCGCATGAAAGAAGATGGGCGGAATTCTCCAAAGGGCAATGCCGGAATCGGCAAAACGCGATTGGGCGAAAACGTGGCGGGCGCCGGTTTCCCGCCAAATCGTCATTCTCTGTGGCGTCAATGTGTTTCAGAAGGCATGTAGAGTAAATGCCGTTGACATATCAATAGCAGCCCGACCCGGTGTTCTCCGGGTCCTCCGCGATGCTCCGCCTTCACTGAGGCGAATGCCCCGCGGCGAGGTTCCCTTGTGCTTTTTAAAATCGCAAAACAGGCGCCGTGGCTGCTGAGGGAGACAGCGGGGGTTTGGAAAGCGTCCAACATGTTTGCTGACAGTCGTGCTGCTGGCTTTGGGGCTTCTGACAAGGAAGGGGGCATCAGCGGGTGGGGGGGGGGGGGGAGGCCAGGAGGTAGGACGTGGGGTCAGGATGGACGGGGCATGGAATACCATTGCCATGGCTTGCATGGCAGCCATGCAGCTGCGCATGCCGCAGTCTGCCCACTGTGAATTTAGGGCCATGGGTCGTATGGACGTTCCCCCCCCCCCCCCCCCCTCCCAGGTCACCCTCCCCAGCCGACCCATTAGCGGGATGGGCGCACTTCAGTGCAACTAGTGCCACCTTGTTGGCTGGGATGAGTGTGTGTGGGGAGTGTAATGTGTATGTGCGGCTGCAGCTTGTCAGCCTCCCGAGTGTCAATCATGGACACAGCGAATCCCGCACTATTTCTCACTGGAATCGATTCTATTCCACGTGGCGCCGGTGCTAGCCCCTCCGCAGTGGCTGAATCGATCCAGGTGCGCCGCCAGTTTTGCTGCCGTGGAATTCCATGAATCCTGCGCCGGCATCAACACTTAATCTCAGGATCGGAGAATCCCGCCAATATAAAATATTCCAAAACTAGGGACCTTAGAAACAGCGTAGCTGTTAATAAATACAACAAGTAATTCAACAGAAACGTCTTTCCCCAAAGAATGTGGAACTCGTTACGACAGGGAGTGCTTGAAAGGAATAGCGGAGTTGTATTTAACTGGAAACAAGATATGCTCAGAAAGGGATAAAATAACTCGCTGATGGAGTGTGGGGAAGAGCGGTGAAGGAGGGTCATGTGGAGCATCTGGAGTGGCCTGTGAGTGTGTTGTTCAAAGGGACATCATAACGTTCAGCTGAAGGAGTGACCTCAAGTTCCGCTGGGTCCACGGCAATGACATTGGTTGAATACAACAGGCCAGGGTCAAATTACGTTGAGTTAGATCAACAAGCTCGAATTCGCACTCGACAGGCTTCGGCAATCAGAGACAGATGTGTCAAGGTTTCAGGTTTTTTTTGTGTGGGTACTTAACTTGCTTGGGCTGGTAAGTATAAATAAGTGCGAGCCCGTGACAGTGTGAATCGCATGTAATCTCTCTAAGCCAACGAGCCTTTTCACAGGAAGCATTTCCCTTACATTCCTTATTAGCTTGTCAATCAACAGCCAAAGAATTGAACGTGCAGTACAGCAAGTTCCCTGATACCTGTTTCAATTCCAGTTATTTCATAGCCCAACCTGCCCTGTTCAACGAGGTGAAGGTAGCAGTGCGTCAATGTCCCACTGTCTAACCAAAATAGGAAAACACGAGTTAGATCCAAACAGAGTGACCACAAGAAAGTGATGATGAAAGCAGCAAAAGTTTTAATCCTCTTTGCCCTAGGTTGGTGCTTGGGCGGTATCTGTGTGTGTCCCGGTGGTGTGTACCGTACGAGGATCATTGTTTTCCAGCCGAACGCCTACCACCCTCTTATGGACTGATCTGGTCTCTTCACACACCTTCTCCACTGAGTAGTACAACATACACTCCTGTATGCTTCACCCGATGCCTGTGCCTATATATTTACATTGTGTATTTTATGTTTGCCCCATTATGTATTTTCTTTTCATGTACGGAATGATCTGTCTGGACTGTATGCAGCACAATACTTTTCACTGTACCTCGGTACACGTGACAATAAGCAAATCCAATCCAATCCAATACCCTTGTCCTCGGCAGCCGCGAATATCACAGGTGGAATCTGAGTCCTCCGCGTCTAGCACCTCAGCGTCCTGGGGTTCTTGGGCCCGGGATGGCGGCTCCAGTGCCCACGGTGGTGGAGACGGAGAGGGCAGCATCGCTGCCAGTTCATCCAAAAGAGGGTCGGCCAATGCGGAGCTCAGTTGCTTGGATGATCTACGTGCCGATTCGATTATCAACCCTGAGCCATAGCCGTACCATGCACAACACCGGACCTGTCTGCTTAAGTGCCACCTCTGGAACCCACATGACACCATCACCAAAATTTCAGACATGCACCATGTCATAGAATAGAATTTACAGTGCAGAAGGAGGCCATTCGGCCTATCGAGTCCGCACCAGCTCTTGGAAAGAGCACCCTAGCCACACCTCCCCCCCAGCCCCATAAACCCAGTAACCCCACCCAATACTAAGTGGGCAGCACGGTAGCACAAGTGGATAGCACTGTGGCTTCACAGCGCCAGGGTCCCAGGTTCGATTCCCCGCTGGGTCACTGTCTGTGCGGAGTCTGCACGTTCTCCCCGTGTCTGCATGGGTTTTCCCCCAGGTGCTCCGGTTTCCTCCCACAGTCCAAAGGCGTGCAGGTTAGGTGGATTGTCTATGCTAAATTACCCTTAGTGACCAAAAAGGTTAGGTGGGGTTATTGGGTTACAGGGATAGGGTGGAAGTGAGGGCTTAAGTGGGTTGGTGCAGACTCGATGGGCCGAATGGCCTCTTTCTGTACTGTATGTTTCATGTTCTATGTAAGTGCAATTTTGGACACTAAGGGCAATTTAGCATGGCCAATCCACCTAACCTGCACATATTTGGACTGTGGGAGGAAACCGGAGCACCCGGAGGAAACCCACGCACACACGGGGAGGATGTGCAGACTCCGCACAGACAGTGACCCAAGCCAGGAAACGAACCTGGGACCTTGGATCTGTGAAGCAATTGTGCTACCGTGCTGCCCCGTGCTCGGAGGAAAACACCAAAGGCGTGTATGCATGCCCGAATCCAATTCGGACCATCCCTGTCCGCTGACGACCTTCCCGCCAATTTCTGGCAACACGAAGCTCAGATATGTGCATCGGCGCATCCCATGAGCAATTCTGTTGGTGCCATCCCTTAGTGGTTAGAGATCATTAATCTCTGTCCTTGGACATCGCTGCAGGAGTTACACTTAGAAAAATACAGAGAAAGTAGAAGCAGGAGGAGGCCATTCAGCCCTTTGAGCCTGCTCCACCGTTCATGGCTGATCATCAAGTTCAAAACCCGGATCCCGCCTCCCCCCATATCCGTTGATCCCTTTAGCCCCAAGAGCTGTATCTACTTCCATCCTTAAATGAAACAACATTTTGTCCTCAAGTACTTTCTGTGGAAGTGAATTCTTCGCTCTAGGTGAAGAAATCACTTCAGCCCTAAAAGGTTCTCCCTCATCCTCAAACTATGACCCCTAGTTCTGAACCCCCCCCCCCCCCCCCCCCCCCCCAACGATTGGAGCATTGTTTATGAATCTACCCAATCTAATTCTCTTAGAATTTTTACAACTGTCTATGAGATTCTCTTTCACTCTCCTAAACTCCAATGCATATAATCCTAACCTCATATGACAGTCCCGTCATCCCCAAGAATCAGCCTGGTAAACCTTTGTTGCATTCCTTCTGTAGCAAGGACATCCTTCCTCAGATAAGGACACCAAAACTGCTCACAATGCTCCAAGTGCGGCCTCACCGACACGCTAAACAATTTGAGTAAAACACCCCTGCACCTATACTCAAATCCTCTCGCAATGAAGACTAACATCCCATTTGTCTTCTTTACCGCCTGCTGTACCAGCGAACGGATTGTCAGCGACTGATGCACGAGATCACCAAGGTCTCGCTGAGTATCCACCTCTCTCAATTTCCACCCATTCAAATAATAATCTGCCTTCCTATTTTTGCTACCGAAGTGGATAACCTCACATTTATCCACATTATACTGCATCTGCCATGCACATGCCCTCTCACTCAACCTGTCCATATCCCACTGAAGCATCTCTGCATCCTCCTCACAGCTCACCCTCCCACCCAACTTTGTATTATCTGCAAATTTGGAGGTATTACATTTAGTTCCTCATCCAAATCATTGATATATAATGTAAACATTTGGGTTCCCAGCAAAGGTCCCTGTGGTACCCCACTAGTCACTGCCTGCAAATCGGAAAAAGACCCATTTACTCCAAATCTTTGCTTCCTGCCTGCTAATACAATATCAATGTGCCAACTCCACACAGATAGTTACCCAAGGCCAGAATTGAACCCGGGTCCCTGGAGCTGTGAGGCAACAGTGCTAACCCACTGTGTCACCGTCTCGAGGATAAATCCTTGGGGTCCACCAGAGGGAATGATATTGGAGCAGGAAGAGAAGCCTTTGCAAGCCTTTCTGTGGCTATGATGAGATCGACAAGAATGGAATAAGCGAGACCATTGCCTCCCATTAGGACAACAGTCGCGAGGCATTGAAAGTGGACGGTGTGGTTACTGCATCAAAGGTTGCCGGAGCACGAGGTGGGAACGTTTATCTCTGTCGCAGCCACTTGTGACTTTGATCAGAATCTTTTCAGTTTTGTGACAGGCATGGAAAGCCGATTGGAGAGATTCAATTATGGAGTTCTGGGAAAGATGGGAGCGGATATGGGAGGCGACAACGTGTTTAACGGCGTTGGAGAGGAAAGGGAGGTTGGAAATGGGATGGTAATTTGTCATGGGAATGGGATCAAGGGTGTTTTCTTTGAGTAGATGCCGGCAGATTCAAAGGAGAACACCACGAAGAGAGAGGACCATTTACAACATCGGCTGACTTGGGGGCCAAGAGGGGAAGTTGGGTGATCGGCAGTTGAGTGGGAATGGGATCGCGGGAACAGGAGGTGGCTCTCATGGACAAGATAGCCCGGAGAGGGCACAAGGGAAAATCGGAGGGAAACTAGAGAAAGATGCGAGTCTCAGGCCCCGGCGGGGGTGAACTTTAAAGGACATTTGTTCATCTAGGGACCATCCGGGATAACCCTGGAATAGTGAACAGCTTTAGCAGATGGGGACAGAGCCCAATAGTACTTCAACATGAAGGCAATGGGGTAACATTAAGACAGTGCAGCTGTAGCCTGCTCTCCTCAACACAAACCAGAGTTAATCATTGACTCTCTGTCTCCTTACATAGACCATAGAACAGTACAGCACAGGACCAGGCCCTTCAGCCCACGATGTTGTGCCAACTATTTATCCTAATCTAAGATCAACCTAACCTACAACCCTTCAATTTACTGCTGGCCATGTGCCTGCCTAAGAGTCACTTAAATGTTCCCAATGACTCTGACTCCACCACCTCTGCTGGCAGTGCATTCCACACACCCACCACTCTCTGTGTAAAGAACCGACCTCTGACATCTCCCCTATACCTTCTTCCAATCACCTTAAAATTTTGTCCCCTCGTGACAGCCATTTCCATCCTGGGGAAAAGTCTCTGGGTATCCACTCTACCCATTAGCTTCTGGAGCACACTCCTGCTCTTTCAGAACTGTCTCTCTTTCCTTGCAAATGCATCCTCAAATTATTGTACAGATGCCAGTTCTCCGCCCCCACCTTCCCGGCTACCTCAACTCCCTCCACACACAGACCGATGGTCACTTTTTCACAACAGAGAGAGATGTTCGAAGCTTCACTTCATTTCCAGCAAGTGTGAGAACGATTATAAATCCATTTGTCTTTTCAATTTTTTTTTTTATAATCTCGGGCAAGCAGCCATATTGCAGAGCGCACCCAGTCAGGGAGAAGGAGGCAAATTGAGAAGCAGCAATTAGGTGACACCAGTCTGAGGATTTATTTTAACTGTGACATTCATCAAAATAGCTTAAAAGTTTCAAAACCAGAGATGAATAATTGTCACTCGAGATGATGACACAGCCTCTGAGTTATTCCAGAAGAAATGCTCAATGCTCAACAAAGATAAGACAGCAAATTGCAAAAACTCGATATTAGACTCTTAGGCCGTGGTATTTATTGGCATGGGTTTTGTGAGGTGGGGGAAGGAGGGAAGTCCTTATTTCCTGGTCACTGTACTGTTTTAAAGCCACAGAGAGGTGTTATTTCCCATCAGTTCCCCATTGACAATCTGACTGATGGGCTCGGCTCCAGCACATCTTTGGACTGTGGGAGGAAACCGGAGCACCCGGAGGAAACCCACGCAGACACGGGGAGAACGTGCAGACTCCGCACAGACAGTGAACCAAGCCGGGAATCGAACCTGAGAACCTGGAGCTGTGAAGCAACTGTGCTAACCACTGTGCAGCCATTGTTGAACGCTGGGAGAGGGTCCAATCCTGGGGAATGTCTAATCTCTGATTCGGGTGGGGGGGGGGGGAGGTCTGGTGAAGGGGCGTTGTGGGTGAGGGTGGTGGGTTGTGGGCGGAGGGATTGCAGGGAGTGCGGGATCCAATGAAGTGAGTTAGCGGGGAATCAGGGGAGCACGGTAGCGCAGTGGATTAGCCCTGCAGCCTCACAGCGCTGAGGTCCCAGGTTCAATCCCGGCTCTGGGTCACACCGTGTGGAGTTTGCGCATTCTCCCCGTGTCTGCGAGGGTTTCGCCCCCACAACCCAAAGATGTGCAGGGTAGGTGGATTGGACACGCTAAATTGCCCCTTAATTGGAAAAAATGAATTGGGTACTCTAAATTTTTTTTAAAAGTTAGCGGGGATTCGAACTTTGGATGCTGGAGGGGTCCACTCAGGGTTAGAGAAGAATGCAAGCTTGGGAGAGTGGTGAAGGAGGAAATACTTCTACTCTCCCGGCCCACAAACAATGCTGGAAAAGCCCTCAGCTCGTCCATGCAGCAATCCATGCCTCTCTTTAACTGTTGCAAGCCCAGTCAGCTGGGGTTAAACCTGAAGGCAGGTCAAATCTGAGGCATGCGCCGCTACATTGAAACATTGAAATAGGCAACCTGGCTCATGGGAAAGGGTTCTGCATTCTACCCCAAACTAGCTCCGTTAAAACTGGAATTAGGCACTTTGGAGATTTTCACGTCCAACTCGACCCCAACCCACCTGCTCTTAGGGAATAGGAGTTCCACTCTTAGCCTCTGAAGGAGAAGCAGTGCCCGGAACGCCAGGAATAACTCCCCTGCTTTTCTTCGAAACCGTTTCAGTTTAACATCTCCTTGAAAGGGAGAACCTCCGACAGTGTAGCACACCCTCAGCTCTGCACTGGGGGTGCCAACTTAGATCTTCATGCTCATGTCTTTGGCGTGGGATTTGAACCCAGAGAAGTAAGGGTGTGACCCACGGTGGCACAGCTGGCATGAATTGTTGATAGTAGCTAAGCTATAGAGGAACCAAATGATCTCCTCTGCTGTCAATTTAAATTTCTGTGGTATGGCATTTAATGCAAGCTGCATTGTGCAACATTGATGCGAAGTTCGGAGACTTGACAACCATCCAGCTCCCTGGGAGGATTTGTCTAATAGTAATATCCAAGCAACCTTTATAACCTTCATATATAAATAAACCCCATCTGATTCACTAATGCCCTTCAGGGAAGGAAATCTGCCACCCTTACCTGGTCTGGTTTACATGAAATGAAAAGAAATGAAAATCGCTTATTGTCACGAGTAGGCTTCAAATAAAGTTACTGTGAAAAGCCCCTAGTCGCCACATTCCGGCGCCTGTCCGGGGAGGCGCCAGATCCAATGTGGTTGACTCTCAAATGTCTTCTGAAATGGAGGGCAGTTGGAATGGACAATAAATGAAGGCCCAGCAGGTACACCCACAACCCATGAATTAATTTTTTTAAAGTCGCACTACAAATAAGCAGAAGGGGAAAAAAAACTCAATATTGTGGGATTCAGTGTCCTGAGGTACGTCATTATGTGGGGGTGGGGCGCAAGGACGGGATGAGGGTCACTTTGTGGGTGGGAAGCAGCTGAGTAGAGACTAGACTAGAGACACTGTGGAGTTCTTGGGGCAGAAACAGTTCCAGCCAGGGATATTTTGAATTAGAAGTGTACCGGTTATTTAAATATGAAACCTTTCATTTATCTCTTTCCAGCAGACTCCCTCTGCTGGTACATGTGTGTACCTTAGCTTCACATCGACAAAATGTGCAATGGAATTTTCAATACGCTGCTGACACAATCTTCTTTTTGTGAAGTCTAGAGGAATTCCTGGCCCGACTAAGGTTGCCAAGCCTCCAATATTGCCTGGAATTTCCAGGAATTAAGAAGATTAATCTCCAGCGCACTCTTGTGAGCAGAACACAAGAGGAAAATCATTGAAATGTTCAACAAAGCCGGACGATTGAACATTTCTCGTTAGTTGTTAAAAATAAATTGGTGAATGGGAGGAGAACAGCTGTTTGACTAAAGTCACAAATCAACCAGTTGATTCACTTAATACCTGTTCACTTTCCGATTGGCCATAGGAAGTATTAGCTCCATGGGAACATAGAACAGAGAACATACAGTGCAGAAGGAGGCCATTCGGCCCATCGAGTCTGCAACAATCCACTTAAGCCCTCACTTCCACCCTATCCCCGTAACCCAATAACCCCTCCTAACCTTTTTGGTTACTGAGGGCAATTTTATCATGGCTAATCCACCTAACCTGCACATCTTTAGACTGTGGGAGGAAACTGGAGCATCCAGAGGAAACCCATGCAGACACAGGAGAACTTGCAGACTCCTCACAGGCAGTGACCCAGCAGGGAATCGAACCTGGGACCCTGGTGCTGTGAAGCCACAGTGCTTTTCACTTGTGCTACCATGCTGCCCGTAAATGAATGCAACGTGACCAGTGGCAGGAGTGTGGGGCAGGGCAGTTGGGAGATGGGAGATTACATGATAAAGCCGCCAGGAATACTTCCAGCCAGAGTTGGCAATGCCAGCTACCACGGAGGAAAGATTGTGCAGTGTGTCTTTGCCTTCCCCAGATTCCTTCCCTGTTTGTTTGTTCATTCCTGCGCAGTGGAAATCACTGGGCACCTTTGCCACCCACGTGTAGATGCCCCCATGGTGCTGGTGACTGGAAGTTGTAGGAGTTGTATTGTACTAGGTGAAATAAATATTGAGTTTTCTTACAGTCACTGGTTCCGTGTCGTCGCTCACCTGGACCTTTACAGTTGTGAGAAGGTGGACAGTTACACTTGAGGCTTTTTTGCTGTTGCTCAGTGAGTTGACGCACTCACATCCATCTGAATAGGTTTATGTGTTCAAGTCCCACTCTGGAGACGTGAGTAAGAAATCCGTGCCTGACCCTTTGCACCAGTACCGAGGGGATGTTGGAGGTTCCTGCTTTTGAATGAAACGTGAAACTGAGACCACGGACTGGATTCTCCGTTTGGGAGACTAAGTCTCCATGCCGGTGTGAAAACGGTGACATTTTATGCCAGGAAAACTGGTGCAAAACGGCCCCCGATTCCCTGCTCTGGGGGGGCTAATAGCCAAGCAGCGTATAGCACCCGGCTCTAGCTGCCCATACGGCCTGGTGCATTGCTGGGTCCGTGGCCGCGCATGCGCACGGCGGCTGCCTGCAGCGGTTGCCCCATGCTTCATGGCGGACGCAGTCCGCGGACTCGGACCGCAAATATAGTCCCTCCCCTTCGGCCATTCACGTGCCCTGGACAACCCCACCACAGTGCCCCCAGCCAAGAATAAAGCCCACCCCGCCCGCGGATCGGCCCTCCACCGACTGTGGCGCCGCTGGACTGAGTCCGAAGCCGCCAAGCTGAGTTCCCAATACTGAGAACATACAGTGCAGAAGGAGGCCATTCGGCCCATCAAGTCAGCATCTACCCATTTAAGCCCTCACTTCCACCCTATCCTCATAACCCAATAACTCTCGTAACCCTTTTGGACACTAAGGGCAATTTATCACGGCCAATCCACCTAACCCGCACGTCTTTGGACTGTGGGAGGAAACCGGAGCACCCGGAGGAAACCCACGCACACACGGGGGAGGACGTGCAGACTCCGCACTGACAGTGACCCAACAGGGAAACAAACCTGGGACACTGGAGCTGCAAAGCCACAGTGCTAGCCACGTGTGCTACTGTGCTGCCACACGTTACCCACGCCATCGGGAATTTGGCCGGTCGGGGACGGAGCATTGCGGGGCTGGCCTCAGGCAATGGCTTGAGTCTGTGGATACAGCATGCAGCGTACTCCTGGAGTACACCACTTTTCAGGGGCGGAGCATTGCTAAAGCGGCGCCGCCCTCCATTTTGGCATCATCGGCGATTCTCCGCCTCGTCGCCGAACGCAATGTCGGCGTCAGGGATCGGGGAATCCAGCCCCACATCTGCCCTCTTGGTGGGTGGACATAAGTGATTCTATAACCGCTATTGTCAAGAAAAATGGAGGAGATCTCCCTCGTGGGCTGGATCATTTATTTGTCGCTCAATCAACATCACAAAAACAAATGATCTGCTAATTATCTCTTTGCTGTGTGTGAGATCTTGCTGTGTATAAATTGGCTGCCACGTTTCCTGCAATACAACAGTGACGACACTTCATAAGTCCGTCAAGGTCTGTAAAGCCCTGAGGTTATGAGAGGTGTTACGTCATCTACGTCCCTTCTTTCAAGTAGAGAGAGTTTGTGCATACCTACGCTGGAATTACCCAAACTGTAAGTGTGTAACTTTCCTTCAGAGACCTCAATTAGGCGTTCAGCTGCTTGTTTAACTTGAAACACCCATGTATTTTGCCGTGTAATTTGTAGTCAAATGGGAAAATTCTCGTCACTACCCCCCATCTTGACAGGTCCTCTGGGTCCAATCAGTGAACTAGATTGGCTGGTCAATCACCAAGAGCATCCTGGCAAACTTCTAACAATACAAATCCTCACATGCATTCAACTCCTTTTCAAAATACTTATCCTGCAAGGTATTAAACAGTTTTGATGAGAGTCCATTCAACAGATTGGTTAACCGGTGAGGCAAAATAATTCCACTAATGCCTTGTTTAGTTTGAAGCACACCATTGTTGGACTGACATCTTCCGGACTGCAATCACACGTTAAATTAAGTAAACTGCTTATATTCGCATTATCCAACCCATTCCAGCATCTAAAACACCTCGGATTACATCTTCACTTAGTTAGTCTGTCTTCAAACCTTGCATTTTGATTCTTGGCTTGCATTGTCCTTTTACATAGAACATAGAACATACAGTGCAGAAGGAGGCCATTCGGCCCATTGAGTCTGCACTGACCCACTTTAAGCCCTCACTTCCACCCTACCCGCGTAACTCAATAACCCCTCCTAACCATTCTGGATACTAAGGGTAATTTATCATGGCCAATCCACCTAACCCTGCACATGTTTGGACTGTGGGAGGAAACCGGAGCGCCCGGAGGAAACCCACGCAGACACGGGGAGAACGAGCAGACTTGGCACAGACAGTGACCCAGCAGGGAATCGAACCTGGGACCTTGGCTCTGTGAAGCCACAGTGTTAATCACTGTGCTACCATGCTGCCAGCAACACCCACAACTTTCCTCCGACTTGCTCTAACATGTACAAAGGATAAAGAACAAAGAAAAGTACAGCACAGGAACCAAGCCTGTGCCGACCATGCTGCCCATCTAAACTAAAATCTTCTGCACTTCCTGGGTCCGTATCCCTCTATTCCCATCCTATTCATGTATTTGTCAAGATGCCCCTTAAATGTCACTATCGTCTCTGCTTTCACCTCTGGCAGCGAATTCCAGACACCCACTACCCTCTGTGTAAAAGACTTGCCTTGCACATCTCCTCGAAACCTGCCCCTCGCTCCTTAAACCTATGCCCCCTAGTAATTGACCCCTCTACCTGGAAAAAAGCCTCTGACTATCCACTCTGTCTATGCCCCTCATAATTTTGTAGACCTCGATCAGGTCGCCCCTCAACCTCCGTCATTCCAGTGAGAACATACCAAATTTATTCAACCGCTCCTCATAGCTAATGCCATCCATACCAGGCAACATCCTGGCAAATCTCTTCTGCACCCTCTCTAAAGCCTCCACATCCTTCTGGTAGTCTGGCGACCAGAATTGAACACTATACTCCAAGTGTGGCCTAACTAAGGTTCTATACAGCTGCAACATGACTTGCCAATTCTTATACTCAGTGCCCTGGCCAATGAAGGCAAGCATGCCGTATGCCTTCTTGACTACCTTCTCCACCTGTGTTGCCCCTTTCAGTGACCTGTGGACCTGTACACTTAGATCTCTCTGACTGTCAATACTCTTGAGGGTTCAACCATTCACTGTGTATTCCCTACTTGTATTAGATCTTCCAAAATACATTACCTCACATTTGTCCGGATTAAACTCCATCTGCCATCTCTCCGTCCAAGTCTACAAACGATCTAAATCCTGCTGCATCCTCTGACAGTCCTCATCGCTATCCGACACCACTAGTCACAGCCCTCCAATCAGAAAAGCACCCTTCCATTGCTACTCTCTGCCTTTTATGACCTAGCCAGTTCTGTATCTGTATTTTGCATGTGAGAGGAGAAAGCCTTCCAACCCTTTAAATGGAACAGGGTTCATTTTCACATGTACATTCCTGGCACCCAGTTCTTCATCTCCACCTGCTCTCTCGACCACTCCACTGCTGCTCAATTATCAGCTGCTTATCCGACATCCGACATCCAGTAACGGATGAGCGGACATTTCCTCCAATTAAACATTGGGAAGGCTGAAGCCATTGTTTTCGAAACCCAAGCCCAATCTTTGCGACAAAAGAGAAAATGCTGGAAAATCTCAGCAGGTCTGGCAGCATCTGCAGGGAGAGGAAAGAGCTAACGTTTCGAGTCCAATGACTCTTCGTCAAAGCCCAATCTTTGTTCCCTCGCCATCAAATCCAACCCGCTCCCTGGCAATAGTCTGGGACTAAACCAGTCTGTTCGCAATCTCATGACCCGTTTGATCCCAAGATGAGGTTTCAACCATTTATTTGCACCAACACTAAGGTTCCCCATTTCCCCTTCCAGACCATCATCCAACTTTACGCCAACCTCAGCTCTCATTTTCTACTGAAGCCTCCGTCCATGCCTTCGTTACCTCAAGACTGGAGTATTCAATCGCGCTCCCAACTCATCTCCCACATTCCACTGCCTGTAAACCTGAAGTTATCCACACTCTATTGCCCATGTCATAACTCTCACCAAGGCCCGTTTCCCTATCGGCCCCTGTCCTCACTAAACCTACACTGCCTCCCTGTCAAAGAACATTTGATTATAAAATTCTCAACCTTGTTTTCAAATCCCTTCATGGTCTCATACCTCCTGTCATGTCAGAGTACCTTTAAGAAATGGGTGCTTAAGAAATGTACCTTCAAGAAATGGGTGTTTATCAGTGATGTCAGAGTGTGGGTGGAGCTGGGCTGTCTGTCGGCTTTTTACTTTTGTTTTAGGCTGTTTGCCGCAGGGTGTGCTTTAGTTTTGTTTTCAGTGTTGGAGCTGAAGCCAGACAGAGCAGGTGCACTGTTGATCTCTCTGCCATGAAAAGACTATCTCTTGATCATTTGGTGAATTCAGAATTATAAATGTTCTCAGTAGTGAATGTAAACCTAATGTGCTTCTGTTAAAAAATGTTTCTTCTGTCTTCTGGATGCTGTTTGGGAAGTTATTAAGCATTACTTAGTGTTGTAGTCTTTGGGGGTTGCATTTGAATTAATGGTTGCTAAGATGTTCACTGTATGTTTTAAAAAGGTTTACTCGAGTTCATAGAATAAACATTGTTTTGCCTTAAAAATTACTTTTCCATTTCTGCTGTACCACACCTGTAGAGTGGGCCGTGTGCTCCCCATACCACAATCTATTAAAAGTTGTGGGTCAGGTGAACTCCATGATACACTTTGGGGTTCTCTAAACCCTGGCCCATAACACCTCCCCATCTCTGTAATGTCCTCCAGCCCCCGAACCCTCTGGGATATTCGCGTTCCTCTAATCCTCTTGGAGCATCCTCGATTTTAATTGCTCTGCTATTAGTCTCCTCAACACCCGTTGCCTCGGCCCCAATCACGGGAATACCTCCCGACATCTCTCAGTCTCTCGACTTCACTTTCCTCCTTTAGATATTCCTTAAAATCCATCTCTTTGGCCAAGCATTGAGTCATCTGACCTATTGGACTGGATCCTTCGGTGCCCCAGCCGTGTGTTTTTTGACGGCGTGCCGTTCTCCGGTGGCAGGATTCTCACTTCCCTCTGCTTACCAATGGGATCTCCCATTGAAGACACCCCATGTTGTGGGCAGCACGGTAGCATTGTGGATAACACAATCGCTTCACAGCTCCAGGGTCCCAGGTTCGATTCCCGGCTTGGGTCACTGTCTGTGCGGAGACTGTACGTTCTCCCCGTGACTGCGTGCGTTTCCTCCGGGTGCTCCGGTTTCCACCCACAGTCCAAAGATGTGCAGGTTAGGTGGATTGGACATGATAAATTGGCCTTAGTGTCCAAAATTGCCCTTAGTGTTGGGTGGGGTTACTGGGTTATGGGGATAGGATGGAGGTGTTAACCTTGGGTAGGGTGCTCTTTCCAGGAGCCGGTGCAGACTCGATGGGCCGAATGGCCTCCTTCTGCACTGTAAATTCTATGAATTCTATGTCGCTAGGACACCTGTGGGCGGGGGTGCGCTGCCGGCTGGCAATGAGAATCCCAATGGTCAGAGAATTCCGGCCATTATCTCCCCACATGGCACGGTGTCATATTTTGCTTTATAAAACTCCTGGGAAGCACCAGGGGACATTTTATTCCATTAAGACGCTGTTATTAATGTTGAGCCCCTTCCATTGCGCAATTAGATCTTGATTGATCTACATTCCAGCTGCATCCATCCACCTTGGTTCCCCATCAATTAATACCCTTCACTAGCAAGAATCTATTGGTGTCAGATTTAACATTGCTGATTGAGTTATCATCTGCACATTTTTGTAGGAGAGAGTACCTTTTCTGTGTGAGATTTTCTTCCTAACTTCTGCCGGCTCTGATTTGAAAGTTGTCTGAGAATCCGCCTTTACACCAGCGGAGGAAGTTTCTCGCTGTCCACCCTATCAGTACCTTCTGAAATTCTTAAAACCTCAATTAACTCACATCTTAACTTTCTAGACTCCAGGAAATAAAAGACCAGGTTATGTGATCTTGAAGTCCATGTCGCATTCTGATGAATCTGTGCTGTGCCCTTGAAATGTACAAAGCCTAGAGCTTCACACAGTGCTCCACAATGGTCAAACCAAGGCCCAAAGATATCCTAATATCCTGTTGTGGATAAGGAAGCCTTTTTTTTGCCTTTTTCATGTCTTACCCACAGCTCTACGATCTCCATCATGGGGAATGAGACAGGTCCAAAATCCAGCCCAACTACAACAGGGCTCAAACCCTGTGTTGTTGGCACCTGACTTATTGTTATGTATAGGGGAACACATCCTTGCTCGTTCTGCATTGCATGATGTGTCGTGACGCCAGCAGTGTATTTGCACGGGCTTTTGGGTGGAAAACCATCTTTGATTTTGTGAGCAACACTCTTAACAAACCTTTCAGCTTGTTCCACAAGAATCCAGAGCGTGGGCAGCTCCGTACCTTTTCTCTTTGCGGCAACAAAGAAATACAACAGGGTGAGAAAACTGGCGACGAGGGCTGTGGCAGAAATCGCTGGAAAGGAGATTTTCATTGGCTAAGGTGGGAAGGCGTCGGGAGCAATGGAAGATTCTCAGGGCTGGACCCCGCGCTGCCATCAGGTGAATCACTGGTGCCGTCGCGAAGCCTGAACAAAAGCTTTGACAGCAACCGTAAGTAAGGAGACCAACAGCCGGGGAAGGCTTGCTCGCGTTGACGTGAGTGGGGTTGACGCTCAAGGGATTGCGCACATGGCGAAGCCTCACGGGCTGCCGGGAACGGGGATTTCAAAGTCTGCCGACTCTTCACGAGGCAGAAGAGTCAAAATACTCAGGCAAAAGGGGGAAAGAATTCCTAGTTGCTTGTTCGATGGATTGTTTGTGTCATACTTTCCAACGCCGTTGGAAGAGAGGACGTGCGGACCATAGATTCCGCGATCCAAAAATGGCGGCGAGAACGGACGCATCTGATGAGGATAATGAAACATGGAATTCATGTGAAGAAAGATTCCAATTGTTTTTAATAGGTAATCAGTCACTGGAGGACCTAAAGTTCGCAACATTTCTCAGCTCAGTTGGCCGTAAAACGTTTATGCTTGTTCACCCAGCAAAACCAGGAGACATGTCCCTCAGAAAATCTTCGAGTGACATTTCTCACTTATACTGTTATTCATTGCAGACAGGTTCCGATTCCACTGCTGCAGTCAGGATGAAAATAAAACCATTTTATAGTTTATAGCATCTTTAAAAAGATTAGCTGGATATTGTGAATTTGGTACAGCACTTGATAATACTCTTCGAGACAGCCTGGTTTGTGAATTATGCAGTGAAGCAATTCAGAGGAATCTGCTTGCTGTAAGTGATTTAATTCTAAAGCTGTTGTGGAAGTTGCCACACCTATAGAGCTTTCAGTGTGAGTAGCTTCACAGTTAGGGGCTGGAATGAAGATCCACAAAATGGATAGCTCAAGGAACAAGAATGCAAAGATGCAACCGTGTCACCGTTGTCTTCATGTTGAACACTCAGCGGGGGGGGAATGCTGGAGTTAAAAAGGGTCATATGGTCAAGACATGTTGAGCTCTGAAAACCGCTACACCAACAAGGTGCAAGAAGAACAACGCAAGTAAACAATCTAGTTATGCCTACAAATTAGTGGATGAAATCTTGATCACGCAAAAGGTACCGAAACCAAGCTATTGCCAGAGCTTAACCTAGGTGT
The DNA here is from genome assembly GCF_902713615.1 of Scyliorhinus canicula. Classification (NCBI taxonomy): domain Eukaryota; kingdom Metazoa; phylum Chordata; class Chondrichthyes; order Carcharhiniformes; family Scyliorhinidae; genus Scyliorhinus; species Scyliorhinus canicula. Next base: position 5,918,432 of record NC_052154.1, on the reverse strand, counting down.
TTTGTCAAAGCAGGGCGATCAACAACTTTTTTGGGCATGTCCAAAACTTGAAGGTCAAGAAAGGTAACCTGGGGCAGCACGGTGGCACAGTGGTTAGCATTGCTGCCTACGGCGCTGAGGACCCGGGTTCGAATCCCGGCTCTGGGTCACTGTCCTTGTGGACATAGAACATAGAACAGTACAGCACAGAACAGGCCCTTCGGTCCTCAATGTTGTGCCGAGCCATGATCACCCTACTCAAACCCACATATCCGCCCTATACCCGTAACCCAACAACCCCCCCTTAACCGTACTTTTTTTGTAGGACACTACGGGCAATTTAGCATGGCCAATCCACCTAACCCGCACATCTTTGGACTGTGGGAGGAAACCGGAGCACCCGGAGGAAACCCACGCACACAGGGGGAGGACGTGCAGACTCCACACAGACAGTGACCCAGCCGGGAATCGAACCTGGGACCCTGGAGCTGTGAAGCATTTATGCTAACCACCATGCTACCCTGCTGTTTGCACATTCTCCCCCGTCTGCGTGGGTCTCACCCCCGCAACCCAAAAAGATGTGCAGGATAGGTGGATTGGCCACGCTAAATTGCCCCTTAATTGGAAAAAATATTTGGTACTCTAAATATATTTAAAAAAAAGAAAATTAACCTGTAAGTGGATAGGTGCGCAGCAGTATCGCTAATATTGAAGACCAGTTACAATCAAAAGCTGAAGCACCTGCCTTTAAAACTGTCAATGGCGATCCTAAACATCACGAAGGTGTTTGTACTATAAAAATAATGCATAAGGGTGAAAGTAGAAGCAAATGGGCAGAGGACAAAATTCCCTCTTCACTTTGTCCGTGGAAACTTCTCTGCTCTATTTGGAAGAGCATGGGTGGCTAAGATTAGGATTAACTGGGAAACAGTCAATCAATTAGTCGATTCAAAAAGCAACTTGCAACAACTTCTGAAGAAGTATGAGAAGGATTTCAAAGATTCACTGGACTCTATGGCTGGAGTTGAGCTGCACCTAATAATAAAGCCAGACAGGGGTGGCATGTGGCGCAGTGGTTAGCACTAGGACTGCAGCGCTGAGGACCCAGGTTCTATCCTGACCCTGGGTCACTGTCCGTGTGGAGTTTGCACATACTCCCCGTGTTTGCGTGGGTTTCACCCCCACAACCCAAAGATGTGCAGGTTAGGTGGATTGGCCACGCTAAATTGCCCCTGAATCGGAAAAGCCTTTACACACTTTTCTACATGTCAAATAGACATGGCACTGGTCAGAAGAATGTGAAAATGCATACATCAGAGTGAAAGAAGCTTTATTGAAGTCAGAGCTGTTGGTTCATTGTAATCCAAAAACGAAGTTGCAATTAGCTTGCGATGCCTCACCCCTATGGGGTTGATGCAGTCATCTCGCACATATTGCCTTCAGGAGAGGAACGACCAATGGCATTTCCTTCACCCACTCTTACCAGCTCAGAAATTAATTACGCTCAGTTAGAAAAAGAAGTTTTGAGCCTCAGTGTGAGAAGGTTCCGCCATTACCTTTTCGGGCATCGTTTTACCCATTTGACGGATCATTGACCCTTGACTATAACCTTTTTGCCTTATGCCTTCATTGGCAGCTAGTAGATTGCAAAGACGGTCATTGATATTGTTGGCACACGCACATATGACATCCAGTATCACAAGTCAGAGCAGCATGCAAATGCTGTTGCTCCATCACGATTGCTGCTACAAGTCAAATGTGACTCAGAAGAAAATTTCATCAATATTTTGTATTTCTCGCTGGTGGATCGTGTACCTGTGATTTTATCTCAAGTTCAAAGGTATACAGGAACTGGTCCAGTGACGGGGAAGCTGATGGACTTGGCCCATAAAGGAATGTTGTCAGACGTTCATAGGAAAACTCCAGACCTCAATCCCTACATCACACGAAGACTTGAGTTGACAGGACAGAATGGAGTTCCATTCTGGGGAATCCATATGATTATTCATCCGTGCTTGCTTTGGACAACTAAGTGTGGCGAGGATGAAGGAACGAGCACACAGTTATTTTTAGTGGCCAGGATTAGGTGTTCAAATTGAAGAGAAAGTGGAGCACTGACAATCTTCTGCAAAAACGAAGGAAAACTCCACCATTACAACCGTTACATCTGTGGGAATGGCCGACTCAGCCATGGCAGAGAATACGCATCGATCATGCTGGTCCACTGGAGGGTCACATGTTCTTAGTGATTGTGAACACGCACATTTGAAAGACCAGAAGTCACTATAATGAAGTCAATGATGACTGAGCAGACCATTGAAAAACTAAACAAAATATTTACATGATGTGGAACACTGGAGCAGATTGACAGTGATCATGGTACACAGTTTACTTTGAAGGAGTTTGAGAACGGGCAGCACGGTAGCATGGTGGTTAGCATAAATGCTTCACAGCTCCAGGGTCCCAGGTTCGATTCCCGGCTGGGTCACTGTCTGTGTGGAGTCTGCACGTCCTCCCCGTGTGTGCGTGGGTTTCCTCCGGGTGCTCCGGTTTCCTCCCACAGTCCAAAGATGTGCGGGTTAGGTGGATTGGCCATGCTAAATTGCCCGTAGTGTCCTAAAATGTAAGGTTAAGGGGGGGTTGTTGGGTTACGGGTATAGGGTGGATACGTGGGTTTGAGTGGGGTGATCATTGCTCGGCACAACATCGAGGGCCGAAGGGCCTGTTCTGTGCTGTACTGTTCTATGTTCTATGTTCTAACTGCTTGAAAGGAAATGGTACACACACTATCATGTCAGCTCCATAACATCCTGCAATGAATGGATTGGCTGAAGGTTTTGTGCAATCATTAAAACATTCTATCAAAGTGGCGGAGGGCATGGGGATATTATCAAGAAGAGTAAACACATTTCTAATATCGTATCGGAAGACCATGCATGCTACCATGCAAAGTTCACCAGCAATGCTGTTGTTTAAGAGGAACCTGCGAACACAGTTTAATTTGTCAACTCTACCTAATGCTTCAGAGGTTGCCAAATGACAACAACAAACACAAATTGCTAGGAGGAAGAAAATCTCTAAAAGTGAGTATTCAACCAGGGAGAGAGAGTGCCTGCTCGGAGTTACACCACCAACGAGAAATGGGCACCAATCATGATGCGAGCTAAGACAGGTCCAATATCATACACTGTACAGACAAATGATGAAAGAGTTTGACAACATCATACTGATCAGTTACTTGCTGCATGAAGTGAGTTCACAGAAAACTCTCAGGAGGTTCTACCTTTAGAAGATCTGGAGAGCTATACTATGGAACGGAGACCAGACACAGTGACAAGCTCTGATCCTGTTTCTGAGGACTTTTCAATGCCGAGAGTGGCAGATACTGAAATAGCTACTCAAGAAGTGCCGTCTATAGAAAGGAATGAGGACACTGCGGAGGTTGCAAGTAGTCAAGTTCAACAACGCCAAATTCTACCAAAAAGATGTCCACCACAGAGATTGTCTTATTAAATTGTTCATATTTATAGAAAGACTGTATCAGGGGATCTGTTGTATAAATGTTAATTGTTGTCATTGCACTGATGAAGTAAAGAGGGAGGGGTGTTACGTGCCTGGGAATACATTTGTGCTGGTTCAGCATCACGTGCTGTGTAGTGATGTCAGCAGAGTGTTTGCATGGGCTTTGAGAAGACCACCATCATGATTGTATTGAGCAATACCTTTCATAAACCTCTCATCGTGTTTTACAAGAATCCAGAGTGTGGGCATCTCCAGACCTTTTCTCGTGACAACAAAGAAATGTAAGACTTATCCACACCGGTTACTCAGCTGGGAGTCGGAGAGGATGTGACAACAAGCGTTTTACAGTCATGGTGGTGGACGTTCCAGTTTTCTTTCCATCTCATGGTTGACCAGCAATCCTCCATTCGTACCTCCTGCCATTCACACACATTGGTTACATTTGCAGATTGATACTCAACCCAGATGGCAACACACTTTTGCCGCCCACCAAGTGGGACTTGAACCTGGTGTCCCCTGAGTTCAGAGACATGGATGCTGCCCACTGTACCACAAAGACCTCCTCATAGTGTGAAACTTAGTTTAAACACACACCCCAACCAACGAGTTGCAAAGAGCTAAAATGTCAAAAGTGTTGTTAAATTCCAATACTGAGATTTCAATGCAAGAAGTCTCATTTTGTTCCGGCAATAAAAGTCTGTTAAGTGACAATATTTAATCTTCATGTAAAATCAAATAACATATAAAAACTTTTCACAGAGGACGAAACGATGGTCCTCAGAGAGAGAATGGTAAGTTTGGTTGAACATTTGCACCTTGAGAAGGATTTTAAAGGTGGACTTAATGTTTAAGGAAGCAATCCAGGCACGGACAGTTGAAGGTTCAAGACACATTCAACAAGCAATCAACTTGTTTTTGCTACTTGCCTTTAACTCCAAATCACTCAGCCCATTCATCAGCAAGAGGTTAAAACCCTTATGTTTAACCCTCAAAATGTCTGCCTCAGCTCAATGGGCCACTCTCTGGGCAGGATTCTCCGTTCCCCGAAGCCGATTTTGTAATCGCGGATCAGGCGGAGATCCCTTTTGACGCCGACATCAGGGGCGGCGACTGTTTGCCGCAAGTTTTGTATGCTCCGCCCCCTCCGAAACAGCGTCACCGCGGCGCGTAACGCACGCCGTTGGGACGGCCTCAGCGCATCAGCTGAAGGCCCTCCCCTGGTGTTCCCCCCCCCCCCATGGGCCACGTTCCCGACCGCAAAAGGGATCTATGATCTCAGCGGTCGAGAACGCGACATGGTGGCTGCGGACGCCACAGTCGGGTGGGAGGGGGAAGCCATGCTGCCGGCCGGGGGGGGGCTTCCGCGGGAGCTGGGGAGACTGCTGGGGGTGGCCAGGGGTTGGTCACAAGGGCACTATCTGGCAGGTCCAGTCCACACATGGCCGCCACCACGTTTTATGACATGACCGCTGCAGGGCGTCGCCCTGCGCATGCGGGGCCACGGACCCGGCCACTCTCCCACCATTTATTTTGAGGAGGCCAGGGGTTGTATGTGGCGTGGCTGTTAGCCCCTCATTGGTTGCAGGCTGGTGAGGGAGCGCCGCCAATTTCTCCACGTAAAACGCTACAGATCCTCCGCACTTAACCTCAGAAACGGAGAATCCAGCCGTCTGAGTCAGAAGGCAGTTGATTCAAGTTAAGCTCCAGAGATTTGAGTGAATAATTCAGGTTGGCAATCCAATGCAGCACTGAGGGTGTGCTGCACTATTGGAGATGCTGAGCTGGATTCTTCTGTCCGCCGGCTGCAAGATCACCACGGGCGAGACACGGACAGTGGGAAAGGCCATTGACCTCGGGCGGGATTGTCCGGTTGCCAGGCGGGCACGGGCGGAGAATCCCGCCCGCTGTCTTTCAAATGAAACATTGAATGGTGGCACCCTTTGGCCTCGCAGGCAGGTGTAGAAGATGGCAAGATGCTAGTTTGAAGCAGGGCAGAGGCCTTCTCCCTGATGATAATGATCCATCAACCAGCGAGGGTAAACCAAGTGACCAAATCAGGTCTCCCACTGCTGTCTGAGAGACCTTGCTGTGCACAAATTGGGCTGTTTCCTTTTTCTTAGATCACGTTTGAGAAGCGCTTCATTGGACGTAAAGAGCTCCGCTGTGTCCCCGAGGTCGCGGAGGGCGCAAAAGAAATCCAAGTTGAATGTTGTGTCGGATTTTTGACGCTGAACCTGAGGGATGGAGGGTGCAATGATGCTCACTCCCCAACCCAGGGAGGAGAGATCATTACAAGCTCGACCTCAAGGTCCCACCTGTGAAAGGATTAGACCGCAAACTGCTGCTTCGCATCGCTCACTGGTACGAAAGCAAGAGTCGTACTCCAGCAATGCGAGCTGCTTTAGAATTCTGCTGGCAGGGGTGGGAGCAGAGCATTGGAACTCACTCCTGAGCACATCCATCTCCCCACATTTAATTTGACTCTGTGGACTCATCTAATTCATCAAACTCCAGCGTGCGTGTGAGCTTTGAGTGTGACAATCTCGAGAGCGTACTGAGATAATTTGCTCATTTCTAAAATAATACCTGCAATTGTGCCATAACAGATTACAGCTGCAGGGTATTTGAAAAAATATTCAGTGATTCAGGTTCTGCCGATTCAGGCAAGCGGAGTGGAAAATGGAACATTTTATTTTCAAATTCAGGACTGCGGCACCTCCTAATTAAAGGATCAGAATTAATCTACATAGTTTACAAAAAAAGGTTGGCTAATTAGTTGGCAAGAGCTGTCTTCACATTGCAAATCCATTCATTAGCATACACTGACTGAATTCAGCAATGTGGATTATTTATTGGAAGAGAGAGGGGTACGCAATTGCATCTTTATCTTGATCACACCCTCCTTCAGTCGATTGATTTGGTTTCACTCTCATTTCTAAACAGGTGCTGCTAAAATGAAAGACACTGGGTTTTTTTTCTTCACACTGACCTTTGATCCCTCATCTCTGGGATCAAGACCAACCCAGAATAACGTGGCAAGTCCTGTCTCTCTATTGTATGCACGGCATTCGGTCAATGTTTCTGAAAGCAACAGATATCAACAGCGAAGATCAGCTTTAAATTGGCAATTAATGCCCAGTTGCGCCGCAAGAGGACACAAAGATCACAATTGTGCAACAAATCTATCGTGAGACCAGTAGCATAATTTTTCTGACTACGAGTGTTTGATGGGGACAGTGTAGAGGGAGCTTTACTCTGCATCTAACCCCGTGCTGTCCCTGTCCTGGGAGTGTTTGATGGGGACAGTGTAGAGGGAGCTTTACTCTGTATCTAACCCCGTGCTGTACCTGTCCTGGGAGTGTTTGATGGGGACAGTGCAGAGGGAGCTTTACTCTGTATCTAACCCCGTGCTGTACCTGTCCTGGGAGTGTTTGATGGGGACAGTGTAGAAGGAGCTTTACTCTGTATCTAACCCCGTGCTGTACCTGTCCTGGGAGTGTTTGATGGGGACAGTGTAGAGGGAGTTTTACTGTGTAGCTCACCCCGTGCTGTACCTGTCCTGGGAGTGCTTGATGGGGACAGTATGGAGGGAGTTTTACTCTGTATCTAACCCCGTGCTGTACCTGTCCTGGGAGTGCTTGATGGGGACAGTGTAGAGGGAGTTTTACTCTGTACCTAACCCCATGCTGTACCTGTCCTGGGAGTGTTTGATGGGGACAGTGTAGAGGGAGTTTTACTCTGTAGCTCACCCTGTGCTGTACCTGTCCTGGGAGTGCTTGATGGGGACAGTATGGAGGGAGTTTAACTCTGTATCTAACCCCGTGCTGTACCTGTCCTGGGAGTGCTTGATGGGGACAGTGTGGAGGGAGCTTTACTCTGAATCTAACCCCGTGCTGTACCTGCCCTGGGAGTGTTTGATGGGGACAGTGTAGAGGGAGCTTTACTCTGTATCTAACCCCGTGCTGTCCCTGTCCTGGGAGTGTTTGATGGGGACAGTGTAGAGGGAGCTTTACTCTGTATCCAACCCCGTGCTGTACCTGTCCTGGGAGTGTTTGATGGGGACAGTGCAGAGGGAGCTTTACTCTGTATCTAACCCCGTGCTGTACCTGTCCTGGGAGTGTTTCATGGGGACAGTGTAGAGGGAGCTTTACCCTGTATCTAACCCCGTGCTGTACCTGTCCTGGGAGTGTTTGATGGGGACAGTGTGGAGGGAGCTTTACTCTGTATCTAACCCTGTGCTGTACCTGTCCTGGGAGTGCTTGATGGGGACAGTATGGAGGGTGTTTTACTCTGTATCTAACCCCGTGCTGTACCTGTCCTGGGAGTGCTTGATGGGGACAGTGTGGAGGGAGCTTTACTCTGTATCTAACCCCGTGCTGTCCCTGTCCTGGGAGTGTTTGCTGGGGACAGTGGAGAGGGAGCTTTACTCTGTATCTAACCCCATGCTGTACTTGTCCTGGGAGTGTTTGATGGGGACAGTGTAGAGGGAGCTTTACTCTGTATCTAACCCCGTGCTGTACCTGTCCTGGGATGTTTGATGGGGACAGTGTAGAGGGAGCTTTACTTTGTATCTAATCCCGTGCTGTACCTGTCCTGGGATGTTTGATAGGGACAGTGTAGAGGGAGCTTTACTCTGTATCTAATCCCGTGCTGTCCCTGTCCTGGGATGTTTGATGGGGACAGTGTAGAGGGAGCTTTACTCTGTATCTAACCCCGTGCTGTACCTGTCCTGGGAGTGTTTGATGGGGACAGTGTAGAGGGAGTTTTACTGTGTAGCTCACCCCGTGCTGTACCTGTCCTGGGAGTGCTTGATGGGGACAGTATGGAGGGAGTTTTCCTCTGTATCTAACCCCGTGCTGTACCTGTCCTGGGAGTGTTTGATGGGGACAGTGTAGAGGGAGCTTTACTCTGTATCTAACCCCGTGCTGTACCTGTCCTGGGATGTTTGATGGGGACAGTGTAGAGGGAGCTTTACTCTGTATCTAACCCCGTGCTGTCCCTGTCCTGGGATGTTTGATGGGGACAGTGTAGAGGGAGCTTTACTCTGTATCTAATCCCGTGCTGTACCTGTCCTGGGAGTGTTTGATGGGGACGGTGTAGGAGGTTCTTTATTCTGTATCTAACCCGTGCTGTACCTGCCCTGGGAGTGTTTGATGGGGACAGTGTGGAGGGAGCTTTACTCTGTATCTAACCCCGTGCTGTACCTGTCCTGAGAGTGTTTGATGGGGACAGTGTAGAGGGAGCTTTACTCTGTATCTAACCCCGTGCTGTACCTGTCCTGGGAGTGTTTGATGGGGACAGTGTAGAGGGAGCTTTACTCTGTATCTAACCCCGTGCTGTACCTGTCCTGGGAGTGTTTGATGGGGACAGTGTAGAAGGAGCTTTACTCTGTATCTAACCCCGTGCTGTACCTTGTCCTGGGAGTGTTTGATGGGGACAGTGTAGTGGGAGCTTTACTCTGTATCTAACCCCGTGCTGTACCTGTCCTGGGAGTGTTTGATGGGGACAGTGTAGAGGGAGCTTTACTCTGTATCTAACCCCGTGCTGTACCTGTCCTGGGAGTGTTTGATGGGGACAGTGTAGAGGGAGCTTTACTCTGTATCTAACCCTGTGCTGTACCTGTCCTGGGAGTTTTTGATGGGTCAGTGTAGAGGGAGCTTTACTCTCTATCTAACCCTGTTCTGTACATGTCCTGGGAGTGTTTGATGGGGACAGTGTCGAGGGAGCTTTACTCTGTATCTAGCCCCGTGCTATACTCTCATGGGAGTGTTTGATGGGTACAGTGTAGAGGGACCTTTACTTTGTGTCTTACAAACAAGAACTGGTTGTAAAATTTACAGCTCTGATTTCCGATTTGGGCTACATGCTGAGAAAATGATATTTCATGTTTAGTGACTGTTTGAATCTACTAATTGCTCTGTTGCTTGAGATAATGGGTTTTGAGTGACTGCCTTTCTTGTAGCCTTGCCTTTTTATATCTATTTACAGCACTTTGAAATGTTCTGCTTGGCATGATTATTTCATTCAAGCATGTCTCTGTTCATCTGATGACAGTGGGGAACAGCAGAGATTTTGAACATTTTTTTGTTTCGCAATTGGAAGGCAACAGACTAACTTCAGAAAGTTCAGTGTAAGGTAAACAACTTGTATTTCTACTGCATTGTTAGCACAGTAAAATGTCCCAAGGCAATTCACAGAAGTGTAAGCAGACAAAATCTGTCTCTCCCATACAGCATGATAACATAGTGGTTAGCACAATTGCTTCACAGATCCAGGGTCCCAGGTTCGATTTCCAGCTTGGATCACTGTCTGCGGAGTTTGCACGGTCTCCCCGTGTTTGCGTGGGTTTCCTCCCCATGCTCTGGTTTCCTCCCACAGTCCAAAGATGTGCAGGTTAGGTGGATTGGCCATGATAAATTTCCCTTAGTGTCCAAAATTGCCCTTAGTGTTGGGTGGGGTTACTGGGTTATGGGGATAGGGTGGAGGTGTGGACCTTGGGTAGGGTGCTCTTTCCAAGAGCCGGTGCAGACTCGATGGGCCGAATGGCCTCCTTCTGCACTGTAAATTCTATGAAAACCATTGGCCCATATTTTCCTGTCACAGTATAGCAATGAGGCGAATGGAGATTGGGATCATTTCTGTGGAAATGCTGTTGCACCTTCACAGGTGGGGTTTTTGCACAGTTAAACTCAAACAGCTTAGATTTGCAATCAGAGTTGTGATACTCCACCATTAACATTGCAAAAACGACATTGCATTACCTGCCTCGCCAGTGACATGCGCTGAGCGATGTGAAGTTGCCGTATTTCGACAGTAGATACCAGCGGAACTGGCTGGAGTATAAGATCTATCCGGCATCGCAAGGGTTAATGTGAGATTGGGAACCAGTACCCACTGCAGTGTGATGCAAAGAGACACTTGAGCTGAGACGAGGATCAGTTGTGGACTGGACAGAGACCTGTGTAGAAACAAGCATGGACTGTACCCTGCATATGATAGGTACATGGCCATGTCTTATTAATAAACACTGAATTCTCAACCATACAAAACTCAGAACATCTTTATGAAATGGACGGAACAGACAGCACAGAAAGCCTAGCCTTGCCCATCTTAGTTGAAGTAACGTTTTAGCGAGGTGATAAATGTTACTTACTGCGAACTCTCTCAGACGCGGGGTGTTAACTATTACGAGAGTCAGTCCCCATTGTTTCAGGTTTCAATGGTGGGATATTTGTCTTTCTGACTCCCTTTCTACTCTCCAATTGCTGTATCTTGTTTCATCTCTCTATTTCCCTTTCCGAACTTCACATATAATTCACCTCCTTTCTGAGCCCTCGTGTTGTTAATTTTATAATCATTCAATATGATTGGTTCAGGATGTAGTGTGAGTGTCCCTTTAAGAAAGGTTTTTGTCTTATCACATGGCTTCCGTGATGTCATTGTGTGGGTGGAGCTGGGCTGTGGCTCTGCGAGCTGTTTTTACTTTCACTTTCACATTTTTGGCTGCTGTGGACTCAGACAGAGAACAGAAGTGTTTTGGCCCGTCTCTCTATTTTCATGTTAAAGAATTTTTCCAAGGAAAAAAAACATTGATTTTAGCTACCTGCTGTTTTGGTAACTTAAAAGATATAGTTTGCTTTCCGAGAGGAGTTAAATCTGCTGGTGAGACGGGGTCAGAATCTCAGGGAAAGCCAGTCTTCTTCAAGTGAGAATGCAGAGTGCTGGGCCATGCCCTTGAAAATTGGATCTTGGTTTATGGGATTTTGTTTTTGAATTGGAACAGTTAAGGGGGAATTCATTAAGTATTATACATAGATTACTGTAGCTGTGGGGTATCGGTATGTTTGTAATTGAGAAAAACTCTTGCTGTTTGTTTATATATACAAATGTTAACTAAGTTCTTAGAATAAAGCTTATTTTTATTAAAGTGTCTCGGGAGACTGTTGAATCACACCTGTAGGGTAGGTTCTTGTGCTCACCCTAGCCAAATTCAACATAAAAATTTATAGGTCAGGTGAACTCCGTAAAATACTTTATAACCCTGGCCTAGAACAAGTGCTACACAGTCGCCTGCCCTGTTTGCTGAGGTCTGAGGTGCTCAGTTTTCCTCGCTGCCATGTCGCCACCTCGTGAATCCAACAACTTGCCACTCAAAAGAGTTTGAGTGCGTGTGAATGTGAGCGAGTGAGTGTGCGAGTATATCAGTGTGAGGCCGAGTGTCAGACCGCTGGATAGGACTGGATAACAAAACCCCTTAAATCCCCAAGGTCCAGCTGCCTTGTGAACCTTGCATGGAGAGTGATGGCTCAGGCAACCTGACTGACAGCAGCCAGTGTGGGTGGAGCTGAACTTCAGCGAGAGTCAAGAGAGGAAGTGAGTAAATGGCGCGCGCGCTGGGGCTGGGAGAAAAAAAAATCAGGCGTTATTCTTGAAAAGATGATTGGAAAATGTTACTTTGAAGACGCAGTGTCCAATGTTGATGAACAGATGGTGGTGTGTTTAAAACAGCTTTGTCCATATGCTCACATATGGCAGCATTATGTGGTAATAATTACTTCAACAGCAGCCAATCCATCATTCATGTCAAGATTTTTCTGCAGAAAATAATAGCACCTGAAGCACAGATTCCTATAGGGCAGAGGAATCACATCATGTGATTCTGGACGGCTTACATTTGTATGAGTGCAGCTGATATTAGCAGCTCTAATCTCCATCCATTAAGTGGACGTCTGAGTGAGATGGGACACTGTCAGAAATGGCGCCCACTGATTCTCCTTCAAGTTAGGGTGGCTGGCTCCTGTAAGCATGAGCACTCGGCATCCCCTCACCCCTCCTTGCAGTCACGGCTCAGTGAATCGTCTTTCGTGGTCGAAGGTCATGGCTTCAAACTGAACTCCAGAGGCTTGCGTGCATAATCTAGTGCGCACAATGAGGGTTTACTAGAGGGTTGACCTCTGAGGAGAAATTGAGTAGGTTGGACTCATGTTCAAGGGTGTGAGAAGAATGTATCTATTTCAAGTCCTTGAAATAGATACAATATTGAGAGACCTTGACAGGCTCGATGCTGTGTGCTGCGGCTGGAGACTCAGCAACTGGGTCTTGGGATTATGGGGTTTGACATTCAGGACTGAGATGAGGAGAAATTTCTTCACTCAGCAGATTGTGGTGATCTTTGCGAGACTGAACTCTGGATGGAAAGACACTTGAAGCTGTGTTCATCAACAAAGCTAAATTGATTTACACTACTTAAATTAAAGTTAGACACTTATTCCTATAGTAAACAAATAGATTATATTAAACTCTATACTCTAACTATAACTATATTCTATCCTCTCTAGCTCTACTACGCACTTCACTCCAGTCTCCTCTCCTCTATTCTACTCTCTCCCAGAAGCCTAAGAGTCAGTACCTTCTATAGTACAGTGGCTAGCTCCATCTAGTGGCTAATTGTAACATGACATGAACTCTTCACATGCTACACATTTCGATAATGTCACATGAATCTTTGTAATTCTCTATCCCAGAGGGGCTGTGGATGCTCAGCTGATGAGCATATTCATAGCTGAGGTCCACAGATTTTCATGGGATTTGTAAATAGGGAGTTGATGCACAAGTTCAACCATAAGACCATAAGACATAGGAGCAGAATTAGGCCACTTGGCCCATCGAGTCTGCTCCACCATTCAATCATGGCTGATATTTTTCTCATCCCCATTCTCCTGCCTTCTCCCCATAACCCCGATCCCCTTATTAATCAAGAACCTCTCTATCTCTGCCTTAAAGACCCTCAGTGAATTGGCCTCCACAGCCTTCTGCAGCAAAGAGTTCCACAGATTCACCACCCTCTGGCTGAAGAAATTCCTCCTCATCTCTGTTTTAAAGGATCGTCCCTTTAATCTGAGATGGTGTCCTCTGCTTCTAGTTTTTCTTACAAGTGGAAACATCCTCTCCACGTCTACTCTATCCAGGCCGCGCAGTATCTTGTACATTTCAATACGATCCCCTCTCATCCTTCTAAACTCCAACGAGCACAGACCCAGAGTCCTCAAACGTTCCTCATATGACAAGTTCTTCTTTCCAGGGATCATTCTTGTGAACCTCCTCTGGACCCTTTCCAAAGCCAGCACATCCTTCCTTAGATATGGGGCCCAAAACTGCTCACATTACCATGGTCTTATTGAATAGTGGAATAGGTTCGAAGGGCCATGTGTCTAGCATTCGATTGTTCAGTGTTTGATTACTTGAGTCTGTTAACGATTGATGCTTACCGTGTTTGATTGGCTAAACCTGAGCATGGGCTCAGAACGTATGTGCATTTGTTAAAGCAACTGGAGTATGGTGTAAACCATGGAGTAGGCATTTCAAACCACTGTGAATCAGATGTGTTACACACGTTGAAGCCAGTGAAATTTCCGCAGTGTTCAAAGTTACAAAATGTACAATAATATGATCTATCACTGCTCCTATTTCTTACGGTCTAATGGAACCCCAGTGCAACGCAGTAGCATAGTGGTTAGCACAAATGCTTCACAGCTCCAGGGTTCCAGGTTCGAATCCAGGGTCACTGTCTGTGTGGAGTCTGCACGTTCTCCCCGTGTGTGCGTGGGTTTCCTCCGGGTGCTCCGGTTTCCTCCCACAGTCCAAAGATGTGCAGGTTAGGTAGATTGGCCGTGATAAATTGCCCTTAGGGTCCAAATTGCCCTTAGTGTTAGGTGGGGTTACTGGGTTGTGGGGATAGGGTGGAGGTGTGGGCTTGAGTAGGGTGCTCTTTCCAAGAGCCGGTGCAGACTCGATGGGCCGAATGGCCTCCTTCTGCACTGTAAATTCTATGAAATCTATGAAACCCTGAGGGAGTGTTTCCCTGTCTTAAGTGCTGGCTTTCAGATAAGGATTAAAACCAGGGCCCCACCTGCCCTTTGAGGTGGACCTAAAAGGTCTGATTTAACTATTCAAAGAAAAGCGACACATTTCTCCCGTGTCCTGGCCCAATGTTTATCACTCAGCCAACATCATTCAAACAGATGATCTCGTCATTTGTCACATCACTTTGTAAGAGCTTGCTGCATGCAAATTGGTTGTTGCATTTCCTGGATTGTAACAGTTATTGCACGTCTAAAAACTGCACTGCCTGTGAAGCACTTTGGGGCTTCCTTAAGTCATAAAACACAGCGTCATTTCTTTTGATTTATTTACCCCATAACAGTGCTTTGCGACCAGATTTCTTTCTGCAGTTACCCTAAAATGTCAAATAAGTGGCTCAATTTTGTACTGCGAAATGCATTACAAATTCCTGACGGAAGAGAGACGCAATTATGCCGTTGCTAATTCTATGAGTAACAATGGCTCCAGGGGGGGCCCCTTCAAACATGCGCTGACTGAAATCAATCTGACGGTTTAGTTGATGGGAAACCAGTTGCAGCTCAGTTCTCGACTAAATAAACCGCAGGAGACACACATCCGATATTATTGTGGGAACGAGCTGTACCCGAGCATTCATTGATTTTCTTTCCTGCTGCCGCTGTCCAAATTGTCTTTATTCGGCATCTGATCAACTGTATTCCGTAGGATGGGGCTGAATCTAACGAGGCTGACTCCTCAAGGAAGGATTGAGCTGTCAGGTCAGAGGGAACAATTATCATTGTTCCTTGAAGAACTGTTCACCAGCTAAGGTTCAAGAAATCATGCCGAAAAATGAAGTTAGAATTGATTTTCCATATGTGGATCCATTCAATGGCATTGTGTGTGTGTGTGTGTGTGTGTGTGTGTGTGTGAGTATACAGGGGCTGGTTTAGCACAGTGGGCTAAACAGCTGGCTTGTAATGCAGAACTAGGCCAGCAGGGCGGGTTCAATTCCCGTCCCAGCCTCCCCGAACAGGCGCCGGAATGTGGCGACAAGGGGCTTTTCACAGTAACTTCATTGAAGCCTACTCGTGACAATAAGTTATTCTTATCATTAAATTGGAATTAGGAGCAGAAGTCGGCAATTCGACCCCGTGAGCCTGCACTGCCATTCAATCAGATCATAGCCGATCTCTTCCTGGTCTCTAATCCTCCTCCCCATATCCGTTTTTGTTAATCAGAAATATATCTATCTCCTTCTTGAAACCCATTTAATGACTCAGATTCCACCGCACTGTGGGACAGCGAGTTCCACAACTGCGGGCGGCAGGGAGGCACAGTGGTTAGCACTCACAGCTCCAGGGTCCCAGGTTCAATTCCAGCCTTAGGTGATTGTCTGTGTGGAGTTTGCACTTTCTCCCTGTGTCTGCGTGGGTTTCCTCTGCCTGTTCCGGTTTCCTCCCACTGTTCAAAGAAGTGCAGGTTAGGTGGATTGGCCATGCTAAATTACCCCTTAGTGTCCAAAAGGTTAGGTGGTGTTCCTGGGTTATGGGGATGGGGTGAAGGCATGGACTTGGGCAGCGAGCTCTTTCCAAGGGACGCTGCAGATTTGATAGGCTGAATGGCCTTCTTCTGAACAGTAGATTCTATGACCACCCTCTGCGGGAAGTAGTTCCTCCTCATCTCAGTTTTAAATCTACCGCCTTTCAACCTATATTAGTGACCTCTCATTCTAGATTGTCCCACAAGGGGGAACATTTGGTCTATGTTTACTTTATCAATCTCTTTTAATATTTTATATACCTCGATCAGTTCCCCTCTCATCCTTCTAAACTCCAGCGAGTATAGGCCCAAACTTTAATCTCTCAGCACACTGGGCTAAATCGCTGGCTTTGAAAGCAGACCAAGGCAGGCCAGCAGCATGGTTCGATTCCCGTAACAGCCTCCCCGAACAGGCGCCGGAATGTGGCGACTAGGGGCTTTGCACAGTAACTTCATTGAAGCCTACTCGTGACAATAAGCAATTTTCATTTCATTTTTCATTTCTTTCATCCCCGGAATCAATCTGGTGAATCTTCTCTGAACTGCCCCCAACTCCACCACATCCTTCCTCAAATAAGGAGACCAAAACTGGACACAATACTCCAGATGTGGTCTCACCAACACCCTATACAATTGCAACAACACTTCTCTACCTTTATACTCCAGTCTTTTTGCAATAAACACGAACATTCCATTTGTCTTTCTTATTATATTTTGGACCTGCATACCAAATTTCGGATGATTCATGAACTAAGACAACCAGATCCCTCTGCCCAGACGCATTTTGAATCCGCTTTCCATTTAGATAATAATTTGCTTTTCTATTTTTTCAACCAAAATGGATAACCTCACACTTATCCACGTTAAACTCCATCTGCCAAATGTTGGCCCAATCTCCTAGCCTATCTATATCCATCTGTAAAATCTGTATCTCCTCTTCACTGCCTGCTTTCCCGCCTATTTTAGCATTGTCCGCAAATTTTGCTACGTTACACTCTGTTCCTGCTTGCATATCATTTGTATAAATTGTACACTGTTGAGTTCCAAGGACTGACTCCTGTGGCATCCCGCTAGTTACTATTCACCAGCCAGAGAAGGACCCATTTATCCCGACCCTCTGCTTTCTGTCAGTTGACCAATCCTCAATCCAGCCTCGTATTCTACCCCCAACCCCCTGCAAGCTCATCTTCTGGATCAGTCTTTCATGCGGCACATTGTCAAACACCTGCGTGTATGTGTGTGAGGATGTGTGCGCGTGCATGTATGTGTGCATATGTGTATGTGTGTGTGTGTGCACATGTGTGTGTATTTGTATGTATATGTACGTGTGTGAATACGTGCACATGTGTACGCTGTTACGACACCCTGGGCAAGTGTGCGGTCAATTCTAGACCCACTTGCCCCAGAGTCACAACACAAGTGAATTAATCAATAATTCTTATACAAATATCCAAAGTCTTCGCTGTCCAATAATTACAGTCACTGGTTTGTAAATTTAAACACAATTACTGTCTATTTATAACAAGAACTACGATGGAATATGCAGTAAATACAACTGGCTAACAGCGAGCTAACCTACTACCCCATTTAACTGCCCCGCCCTCTACCCGCGCACACAAGACAGATAAACACAGAGGGGTGAAAAGGGGTGAAAATAATAGGCCGCAGGTCAAAAGATAATTGTCCTTGATTCAAATGGTGTGCACTTTCCTAACCGCACACTTACTGATCAAAGTCTCTGGTTTGCAGTCAGAGAGTCATTCGCAGAGTCATTCATTCATAATCCGGTAGTGCAGGAAAATGCAGAACTCACAGGCAGCAGGCTTCCTGGACAGACACTTTATTTCACATCAAACCTTGCTTCCAGCACATGTTTTGATTCCAAGCCTCTGCAGTCTCAAGGGAACGGCACCCAGACTTGCCGGAGAGAGAGTCAGCCCACACAGCGGCCTTCTGAAGGGCATTAGTTGCATGTTTTTGGAGGGAGCCAGTTAGATCCCTCCATCAGATTGCCAGAAAGAAAAGTTAAACCAAACTGAGGCCTCCTGACTCTGAAAACATTCCAGTGGGATCAGATCCAATCTCCACCTGTGACTGGGCGGAAGACAGCCTTTTGGGCCAATTCATTGTCCACCAGTCAAATCAATCACACTGAGTCCCAGCCAATCTCTGTCATTGATGCCGGACTGTCCACAGCTCTGGTTTCAACCACAATAGACTAACACAGTGGTCTCGCCTGCTGCTGAAATCCTCTGCCTGAATTAAAGGCGCAGTCCAATATTTCTTTCTGCTTAGAATTAAAAATACAGGCTGCGTAAAGACACATGTCCATAAATCACCCATGGATCAAAAATGTAACGGCTAAAATAAAAGAAAGGGAAAATAAGGGAATAAACAGGAAGACCATTAGACCGTAAGACATAGGAGCAGAATTAGGCCACTCAGCCCATCAAGTCTGCACCGCCATTCAATCATGGCTGATATTTTCTGAGGAAGAGCCTTTACAATGCGCATGTGGGTGTGTGTGTGTGTGTGTGCATGTATGTGTGCGTGTGCACATGTATCTGTGTGTCTATGTGTAAGACAGATAGTAGTTATAACAATCCGTTTACAACATTTATTTTCACGGGACAATGTTCACAGTAATTTCTATGGCGTCAAAGTTCTGCGGGTGCAGAAATCTGAAATTTCTATGGGGCACTGGGTCCAATTCATGAATTTGGGAGAAAGGTAGCAAAGAGAACAAAGAAAGAACTTATATTTATATACTACCTTCCACAACAATGCGCTTTCCAGTCAAGAAGCACTCTTGAACTGTAGTTACTGTGTTGCAATCCGAGATAATGATCAGATAATCTTTATCTTGGTTGAGAAATAAATATCTGCCTGTACACTAGGCAGAACTCCCATGCTCTTCCAAACAAAATCGCTGTGGGAGCATTTACTTGTACCGGAGAGGGCAGGCGGAGTTTTGGTTTAACGTCACGTCCGAAAGCACCTCCAATAGTGCAGCACTCTCTCAGGACTGCACTGGCGTGTCAGTTAGATTTTGTGTGAAAGATTCTGAGAGACTCAGGCAAATGAATCGCCAACTGGGCCACAGGTGACATAAATAACATGCGTGCCACACAAGTGCCAGGCAATGACCATGGCCGACAAGAGAGGATCTCACAATCGCCCCTTGACATTCAATGGCATTACCATCGCTGAGCCCCACTATCAACATCCTGGGTGTTACCATTGACCAGAAACTGAACAGGACCCAGACATATAAATACTGTGGCTACAAGAGAAGGTCTTCTGAAGATACTGCGGTGATTAACTCACCTCCTTACCCCCCCCCCCCCCCCCCCCCCCCAAAAGCCTGTCCACCATCTACAAGGCACAAGTCAGGAGTGTGATGGAATACTCTCCACTTGCCTGTATGAGTGCAGCTCCAACAACACTCAAGAAGCTCAACACCATCCAGGACAAAACAGCCCCATTTGACTGGCACCCCATCCACCACCTTAAACATTAACTCCTGTCTAATAATAATAATCTTTATTGTCACAAGTCGGCTTACATTAACGCTGCAATGAAGTTACTGTGAAAAGCCCCTAGTCGTCACATTCTGGCGCCTGTTCGGGTACACCGAGGGAGAATTCAGAATGTCCAATTCACCTAACAGCATGTCTTTTGGGACTTGTGGGAGGAAACCGGAGCGCCCGGAGGAAACCCACGCAGCCACGGGGAGAACGTGCAGGTTTTACGCAGACAGTCACCCAAGCTGGGAATCAAACCCGTGTTCCATGCGCTGTGAAGCAACAGCGCTAACCGCTGTGCTACCGTGTTGCCCCTCGCAGTGGTATCAGTGTGTACTAGATGCTAATAGTGTTTTAATTGTATTAAAGGAACAAAGAACAAAGAAAAATTACAGCATTTTTTATTTTGTTAAAATATACATATGAAGGGCAATGTTTAATTAAGTAGTTTGAGAAGATATTAATAGAGAAAAGGCCTTCTGCAACTAGTGGATGCCAGAGGGGCTGGGGTGCACCATCACTCCCAGTAATCACATTGTGCTTTAGTTAGTTAAGCTTCTTTTGATGTCTCCCTCTCTCTTGCTTTTGTTTAATTTATTGATTGTTTTGTTGCTTTGTTAAAAGAATATAAATAGGGGACAACTAGGACACTGAGAAGAGCGGAGAGGTATGAGACTGAACTGAGTCAATAAAATCTCTGAATAAAGATTATACCAACCAGCTTTTTGGATGCATTGCAACATCTCACCAAGGATCCTTCGACAACACCTCCAAAACCCATGACCTCTACCATCTAGAAGGACAAGGGCAGCAGATACCTGGGAACATCATCACCTGAAGGTTCCCCTCCAAGTCACTCACCATCCTGACGCGGAAATATATCGGCCGTTCCTTCACTGTCACTGGGTCAAAATCCTGGAACTCCCTCCCTCACAGCACTGTGGGTGTACCTACACAACATGGAATGAAGTAGTTCAAGAAGGCAGCTCACCTCCACCTTCTCAAGGGCAATTAGGGATGGGCAACAAATGTGGCCTTGCCAGTGATGCCTAGATCTGGTGAAAGAATAAAATAAAGGATTATGGGGCACCACATATAAATCTGGGAGAATGTCAGAGGAGATGGCCCACTTTAAATAGGTAGATTGTATGGAGGCATTTAATACTAAAGGAGGATTTGTTTTAAGCACATCTTCACACACATTAGGCTGGATTAGCCGGAGCTGAATTGCACTAGTTTTACGATCCCAAGCCGGATGCAATTCCTTAATCCTTGCCACGCAAATAAATGCATGGTGTGGAATATAAGGAATTCCCAGGGAATCCCGTTACCAGCCTCCCTGAACAGGCGCCGGAATGTGTCAACTAGGGGCTTTTCACAGTAACTTCATTGAAGCCTATTTGTGACAATAAGCGATTTTCATTTCATTAGTGTGTCGCCATTTTTTAAAAATAAATGTTTTTATTGGTTTTTTTTGAACAAGGTATAATTACCGTTATATACACAGAATAAGAAACACATATATATATACACACACATTTAGAGGAGAAGGGCACACCACAACATTAAAAAAAATATAATAAAATATGCAATGGAATAACTGGTGGGGTATTGTGCACCAGCTCGACAGCGGCATCTCTGTACATCTGGCAAAATTACCCACACCACATAGGTAGGCGACTGCCTGCGGGGGGGCGGGGACTGGGGGGGCACACACACCTTTGGGTGCCGGGGAGAAAATCACAGTGTGCGATATTTGGCTGTGCTGTGTGTTGCTGTCGCCCGCCCTTCCCGGACGGGTCTCGCTGCCGCCACACGCTCGCCCCCGCTTCTGCCACTCCTCCCGTCCTCCATCTCCAGTTTCCTCGTTCCCCGCTCCTGGAGATGTCATGCACGTTTTGGCATCCCGTGTCCTCCCTCCGGCTCTCGCTTCCCTGCCCCCCGCCGGCCCTCCTCTCCCCTCCCCCCCCCCCCCCCCATGGTTCGCCTCCGTCTCCCCAGGTTTAGCTGTCTCCCCCCCCCCCCCCCGTGGTTCGCACCTCTTCCTCAGGTTTAGCCGTTCTCCACCCCCCCTCCCAGTCCATCTCTCTCTCTCCCCCCCCCCCCCCCCTTCCCGGCTACCTTCCCCGACTCCCGACCATTTTCCCCTGATTCATGGCCACCCGACTATTCTTCCTCTTGCTCGTTGACCACAAACAGGTCCCGGAACAATTGCGTGAATGGCTCCCACGTTCTGTGGAAGCCGTCGTCTGACCCTCGGATGGCGAATTTGATTTTCTCCATTTGGAGAGATTCCGAGAGGTCGGCCAGCCAGTCTGCAGCTCTGGGCGGTGCTGCTAACAGGATTCTACGGCGGGCGATCAGGGAGGCAAAGGCAAGGGCGTCCGCCCTCCTCCCTAGGAATAGATCTGGCTGGTCTGAAACCCCGAAGACCGCCACTATCGGACATGGCTCCACCTTCACCCCCACCACTTTGGACATAGCCTCGAAGAAGGCTGTCCAGTACTCCACAAGTCTGGGGCAAGACCAGAACATGTGGGCGTGGTTGGCCGGGCCTCTTTGGCACCGTTCACATCTGTCCTCCACCTCCGGGAAGAACCTACTCATACAGGTTCTTGTTAAGTGGTCTCTATGTACCACTTTTAGTTGCGTCAGGCTGAGCCTTGCGCACGTGGCGGTGGAGTTGACCCTATGCAGTGCTTCGCTCCAGAGTCCCCACCCTATCTCCATCCCCAGGTCATCCACCCATTTCATTCTTGTTGCGTCCAGTACGGTGTCGGCCCTTTTTACCAGTCGGTCATACATGTCGCTACAGTTCCCTTTCTCTAGGATACTTGCGTCCAGTAGGTCTTCCAGTAGTGTCTGTCGTGGCGGTTGTGGGTACGTCCTTGTCTCCTTTCGTAAGAAGTTTTTGAGCTGCAGGTACCGTAGCTCGTTCCCCCCGGCTAGCTGAAATTTCTCTGTCAGTTCGTCCAATTGTGTCACCACCTTGAGTGGGCAGCCTGATAATGAGGTCCCGTGGCCGGCCACCCCTGGCAACCATGAATCGGCCCCTCACCCCCCCCCCCCACCCCCTCCTCACCCCCCCACCCCCACCCCTGAACCCCCCAGAGAACCCTGTATTAGGGAGACCCCCCACATGG
This sequence comes from Scyliorhinus canicula, assembly GCF_902713615.1. Taxonomy (NCBI): domain Eukaryota; kingdom Metazoa; phylum Chordata; class Chondrichthyes; order Carcharhiniformes; family Scyliorhinidae; genus Scyliorhinus; species Scyliorhinus canicula. The sequence continues at coordinate 5,895,883 of NC_052154.1, read as the reverse complement.
CCCCCTGTGATTGGCAAGCCCCTCCGAGGGACCCCTATAATAGATGGACTCCCCATTGCTCTGCCCAAAGAGACCCCCCCCCCCACACACAGATTCCCCCCCCCCCCCATACTGCCCCACCCCACCAGAGAAGAGACCCCAGTCTGGAAGCTGGAGAGCAGTCCCACCAGGAGTAATGAGAAGAATTACAGCTGTAACACTTGCCTCGCAGCTTCACGTGTCCATTCCTCGGAGGAGTGCGGCTGTGCCTGGGTCTGGTACCCACAGCTCTAGTAGCTGCAAGCCATTCATAGCTTTCTAGTAGTGGTCTGTGATTGACAGCTTGTAAAAACCATCTGGAGCTTTGATCTATCAAAGAGAGATAGAGAAACCACACACTTGAATGATTAGAATGCACTTGTTGCTTTGAATGCATTTATTTACATCCCCCACAGACTGAATAATGAGCCTATCAGCACGAAATGTGGGAGAGGAACATTGCATAATTGGGGGAGGGGTCCCCTGCAGAAAGCTTCAAACTGACTGACCCATATCACCGACATTTTTAACCATCGTCGCCCATCACAGGCGGCAATGTGGCCCTTCGACTGCGGGTTGGACTAGCCGAATATAGGCTGTCCAAATGCAGTGCCGAAAGCAAAACAGGCAAAGGAAGCTTGCATCCTTCCCAAATTTCAATGAGAAGTGAAAGACCCTCGTTGTTCTCGGGAATATTTCTGAGAAGTAAATGATTTGACCCCCCTTCAGCCAGGTTTCACCAACCCACCTCCTTTCCTAGAGCCTCACAAGCTCCCAATGAGGTCACTGAGCCTATTGACAGGTTTAATCACGGATTAGTTGTTGGCGCCCTGTTTTATCATTCAGCTGCGCCAGGCAAGACTGGCGATACAGCAAAAAACCAATTTCATTTCACACCTGGCAGGTGCTTTGGGATGGCCAGGGATTGTTCATAGAATAGAATCCCTTCAGTGCAGAAGGAGGCCATTCGGGTCAATCGAGTCTGCGCCGACCCTTGGAAAGACCTCTCAACTTACGCCCACGCCTCCACCCTATTCCCGTAACCCAGTAACCCCTAACCTTTTGGACACGAAGTGGCAATTTAGCATGGCCAATCCAACTAACCTGCCGGATGCTCCAGTATCCCCCCCCACTCAGTCCAAAGATGTGTGCGTGAGGTGGACTGGCTGTGCTAGAATTGCCCCTCAGTGTCCAAGGATGTGCAGGTTAGGCAGCGTTACGGGGATAGGGTGGGGGAGTGGACCTCGGTAGGCTGCTCTTTCAGAGGGTTGATGCAGACTTGATGGGACGAATGGCCTCCTTCTACACTATAGGGATTCTATGGATTCTAATCCGAGCCATCATGATTCATAACATAGTTACAGACAATCATTAAAAAAAGTATAAAACAATAAAAGGATTGCTCTATTATGGATATTTCAATAAACAGATAATTACAATACATTGCAAAATGCAAGACTCCTTAATTTACAGAATAGAAATGAAAAGTCCAACACACTGTGCATTTTGTATTGGAGTCCATAGATCATATGTTGTCAGGTCGGGTTCATTAAATTCTCAATCATTTACATATTATTTATGAGTTTTATGAAGGACAGCATTGCGCTGTCTCATAGTCTATTCATTCTCTATCTCGCTTATGGAATGGTGCCTTTCCTGCCTAATTTCATTGCTCATGTAATTTTGTGTGGCTGTGGGAAGAGATAGTCGAAACGAAAGGAGATTCTTACTTTCCTGAACACCGCACACTGGCCATTTTGCATGCCCAGAGAGAGAGAGACAGTTTCTACTTCACTACAAACTACAATATGTTGCTGCTCCGTTCACCTCCATTTATAGCCTCGACTGGACCACGAATTGCTGACTGTGCTGTAACTTTGCCCTTTCCTTTTCATTATCTTTGAGTCAAAACCACTCAAATATCAAAGGCTTGTAACCGTTGGCAGAAAGAAAGAACGTGCATTCCTGTAGTTCATTTTATTTCCTTTGGTATACATGAGGGCGGCCAATGAATTTATTTTTGAAATGTACTTACTGCGGTTGCGTGGGTGAACACAACAGCTATTTCACTGCACAGCACTCTCCCACAGAAAGCAAGCAAGAGGAATCACTCGTTAATTTGCCTTGGTTGAATGTTGACTCGGAATGTCCCCTTGCTCTTCTTCAAACAGAAACCATGTCCACCTCAACACAAAGGTACTGGCTCATCTTAATATCTGGTCCAAGATACACCACTCTTAACACTGCCGTCGATCCTCTAAGGCCATACGTTAATAAGGCGCAGGAGCAGAAGTCGGCCATTTAGCCCATCTAGTCGGCTCCGCCAGTCAATGACTGATCTGATATCGCAGTCCTCAACTCCACCTTCCCGCCTTATCACCCTAACCCTGGATTCCTTTGCTGATTAAAAATCTGTCTATCACAGCCTTGAACATGCTTAACAACCCAGTTTCTACAGCTCTCTGCGGTATAGATTTCCTCTCGATTACATAAGCTCGAGGTTACATTTTCACATCCCCGGAGTGGGACTTGAACCTTACCCACAACTTTTTGTAGACTGTGGTATGGGGAGCACACGGCCCACTCTACAGGTGTGGTACAGCAGAAATGGAAAAGTATGTTTTAAAGCAAAACAATGTTTATTCTATGAACTCAAGTTAACCTTTTTAAAACACACAGTAAATATCTTAGCAACCATTAATTCAAGTACAACCCCCAAAGAATACAACCCTAAGTAATCCTTAAGCTGTCCTTTTAACATCCATAATACTTTTAAAAAAACCTTTAAACAGAAGCACATCAGGTTAAAGTCACTACTGAGGGCAGTTATTAGTTTTAAATCACCAAAGGATCGATTTACAGTTTTTAGATTACAGAGAGAGAGACTAATACCCCTTCTGGCTGTGACTGCAGCTATCCACTCTGAAAACGAAACTTAAACACACCCAGCAGCAAGAAGCCTAAAACTAAAGTAAAAAGCTGACAGACAGCCCAGATCTACCCACACTCTGACATCACTGATAAACACCTAGTTCTTAAAGGTACATTTCTTACACACCCATTTCTTAAAGGTACTCTCACATGACACTACGTTGCCCCCCCCCCCCATACCTTCATTCTTTTCAGCTTTCAAAATAAATTCTCCAATTTTTTCATTAACTGTTCCACGTATTCCAAAGCTCTGAAATTAAGTTTGCACAATGTATTTTAAGAATTTCTCTTAACATCATGTAACAGATTCCGAGGACATTTCAATTGTGCTGTCAGTTTATTTCTGGTGTTTAATTCGCCATTCAATGCCTTTGTGTAATAGCGCCCACAATAAAAAAAGCTATCTTAGTTAAATTAAATACTTTACCTGTATTATAAAACATCGTAAAATCAATATAAAATGTTATACAACATAATATAAATGCATTGAACGGGAATGTTTTTAATGTATGTTTCCATTTCTTTTTTCAAATAACTAAAAGACTTAAATTTCTGCAAATCTTCTCGGCAATTTAATTTATTTTTTATTACTTTTTTAAACAAATATTTCCTTATTTCTCACCAACTAACATCAGGACCAGCCACAGTGTATTATCCAGTCTTCCTATGGTGTTGCTGTTATTATCGGGAATAACATCACTCAACCTCTCGTACTCAATGATGCATGCGCTTGACGAGTGTTATGTTAAAATGCTATGCGTGTGCATACTTCCTATCTGTCACATCATGTCTTTTCGTCACACTTTTTTATTGTTAATTACAGGCAAATGTGTTCCAGACAATAATTTTCCCAGCTGATTCATTCGGATGCAAATCTTCTTTGAGTAGTAGGTGCACAGGAGAAGACAATGGCACAATTGTGATGTCACTAGACCAGTTGTTTTTTTTTTTCGTTCATGTGACGTTGCCATCACGGGCTGCGCCCTTGAGGGGGCAGTTAAGAGTCAAGTGTATTGAGGGCAGACGGTGGTGCAGTGGGTTAGCCCTGCTGCCTCATGGCGCCGAGGTCCCAGGTTCGATCCCGGCCCTGGGTCACTGTCCGTGTGGAGTTTGCACATTCTCTCCGTGTCTGTGTAGGTTTCTCCCCCCACAACCCAAAAATGTGCAGGGTAGGTGGATTGGCCACGCTAAATTGCCCCTTAATTAGAAAAAATGAATTGGTTACTCTAAATTTATATTTAAAAAAAGAGTCTGGGGTGAGTGGGTTTCAAGTCACATGTAGGCCAGACCAGGTAAGGGCGGCAGATTTCCTTCCTAAAGGACATTAGTGAACCAGATAGGCTTTTGCGACAATTGTCAATATTAGACTTTTAATTCCAGGTTTTTTAATTGAATTCAAATGTCACCACCTGCAATGGCGGGATTTGAACCCGGGTCCCCAGAGTATTACTCTGGGCCCCTGGTTTATTAGTCCATTGACGATACCACTGCCCCACAGCCTCCCGGCTAGCCTGGAGGCCTCGGCGAATGTTCTGGGGTCATGGGCTCAAATCCCACCAAAGCAGCTGGTGGAATTTAAATTCAATCTGGCAGTCGAAAGCTAGTCTCAGTATTGGTGACCATGACAACTTTCATTCGGGTTGTAAGATCACATTGTGTTCATTAATGCCCCTAAGGGAAGGAAACCTGCCACCGTTATCTGGACTGGCCTACATGTCAAATGAAATGAAATGAAAATCGCTTATTGTCACGAGTAGGCTTCAAATGAAGTTACTGTGAAAAGCCCCTAGTCGCCACATTCCGGCGCCTGTTCGGGGAGGCTGTTACGGGAATCGAACCGTGCTGCTAGCCTGCTTGGTCTGCTTTCAAAGCCAGCGATTTAGCCCTGTCCCAGCAAGCCACTCCGTTGAAGGCCAATCGGCCACTCTTGAGTCTGTCCTGTCATTCAATTTAACCACGGCTAATCTGTCTCATTGCTCCATCTACTTTTTAATCCCTTAATCAACTTGCCTTACAAAAATGTAACAGAGTCAATTCTGAAATTTCTAATTGACACCCATACCGTTCCCTTTCCGCTCAGTGTCAGTTTTTTGGAGGGGGTGGCCTGAATATTTCACGGGGGATTCAAACCCCTCACATAAATGTAGGGGGAGAGAGCCCACGCCTCTGAAAGCTGCCAGCAAAACAGGGTGCCAAATAGTAAAAGCACAGCATAAACCGTGGTTCAGCAATCTTCAAATAGTCAAGGATGGACAGAAAGAATGTTCTTTTTTAAAATTCTTTCACAGGACGTGGGCTTCGCTGGCTGGACCAATATTCATTGCCCGACTCAAATTGCCCTTGAGAAGGTGTTGGCAAGTCACCTTCTTGAACCGCTGCAGTCCATGTGGTGTAGGTACACCCACAGTGCTGTTAGGGAGGGAGTTTGACCCAATGACAGGGAAGGAATGGTGATACCTTTTCAAGTCAGGATGGCGCGTGGGTTAGAGGGGGATTTGCAGGTGGGGTTGTCCCAAAAATAACATTCCAAAAATACTAAATAATCAAGAGGAACAAGGGAGGGAGAAATAAAGACAATAATTATCAATAGAGCAAAAGTACTCGGGAAACGAATAGGGGCTGGTTTAGCACAGGGCTAAATAGCTGGCTTTTAAAGCAGACCAAGGCAGGCCAGCAGCGCGGGTTCAATTCCCGTACCAGCCTCCCCGAACAGGCGCCGGAATGTGGCGACTAGGGGCTTTTCACAGTAACTTCATTTGAGGTCTATTTGTGACAATAAGCTATTTTCATTTCGTTTTCGCTAAAGGCCGATAAGTCCCCTGGACCTGATAGGTCGCAACCTAGGATATTAAAGGGAGGAGCTCCAGGGATAGTGGATGCATTGGTAGTTATCTTCCAAGAATCCTTCAATTCTGGAAAAGAAGCTGAGGATGGAAAACTACCAATGTAACACCTTCATTCAAAAAGGAGGGAAAAAATATAGCTAACTACTCCAATTAGCTAAACTTCAGAAATTGGGATAATGTTAGAGTCCATTATAAAGGGTGTAATAGCAGAGGATTTAGAAATACACAATATAATTAAGCAGAGTCAGCATGGCTTCATGAAGGGGAAATTATGCCTGACCAATTTATTAGAATTCTTTTAAATGGTAATGAGCAGGATAGTTAAAGGGGAACCAGTAGATGTAATATACTTGGATTTCCAAAAAGCACTCGATAGGGTAGCGCACAAAATGCAACTTAATAAGATAAGAGCCCATGGGGTTGGGGGGGGCAGTCTATTAGATGGATAAAGGATTAGGTAACTGAGGGAAGACACACAGTTGGGATAAGTGGGGCCTTTTTAAGGATGGTAACCTGTAAACAGGTTATATATATATTAATGACTTTGACGAGGGAAGTGAATGTACTATTGTCAAGTTTGCAGATCACATAAAAATAGATGGGAAGGCAAATGGTGATGATGACACACAGAGTCTACATAGGGATACCCTCTTATTGACTGACCTCATTAACACTACACCCTGTATGTTTCAACCAATGCCAATGCTTATGTAGTTACATTGTATATCTTGTGTTGCCCTATTATGTATTCTCATGTATTTTCTTGAATTCTGTTTAATTCCCTTTTCTTCCATGTACTGAATGATCTGTTGAGCTGCTTACAGAAAAATACTTTTCACTGTACCTCGGTACACGTGACAATAAACAAATCCAATCCAATATAGACAGGATAAGTGAATGGGCAAAAACTTGGCTGATTGAATATAATGTAGGAAAATGTGAAGTTATGCACTTTGGTAGGAAGAATAAAGGAGCTGAATATTATTTCAGTGGAGAAAGACTGCAGAAAGCTGCAGCACAGAGGGATTTGGGGGAATCGTGTGCATAAATCACAAAAAGCTAGCATGTACGTTCGCAGGTAATAAAGAAGGCAAAAAGATGGTTGGTTTGAATTTCAAAGGGAATGGAGTATAAAAATAGGGAAGACTTGCTAAAACTACACAAGGCACAGTTTTGGTCCCCTTATCTAAGAAAATATATTCTGGTATTGGAGGCTGTCCAGAGAAGGTTCACTCGGTTGATCCCGGGTGTGGAGGGCTTTTCTGATGAGGACAGATTGAGTAGATTGGGCCTGTACACATTGGGGGTTTAGAGGAATGAGAGGTGACCTTATTGAGACATATCGGATTCTCAGGGGGCTGACAGGGTCGATGCTGAGAGGGTATTTCCCCTTGTGGGAGAGTCTAGGACCAGAAGGCCGGAGTAAGGGGGTCAACAAATTATTTGGATTTCGATTTTGTTTATTGTCACGTGCAGCAAGGCACAGTGAAAAGTATTTTACTGCGAGCAGCTCAACAGATCATTAAGTACATGAAAATAAAACAAAAGAAAATAAAATACATAATAGGGCACCACGAGGTACACAATGTAACTCCATAAACACTGGCATTGGATGAAGCATACAGGGTGTAGTGTTAATGAGGTCAGTCCATAAGCGGGTCGTTTAGGAGTCTGGTGACAGCGGGGAAGAAACTGTTTTTGAGTCTGTTCGTGCGTGTTCTCAGACTTCTGTATCTCCTGCCCAAGGGAAGAAGATGGAAGAGTGAGTAAGCCGGGTGGGTCTTTGATTATGCTGCCCGCTTTCCCCAGGCAGCGGGAGGTGTAGATGGAGTCCATGGATGGGAGGCAGGTTCGTGTGATGGACTGGGTGGTGTTCCCGACTCTCTGGAGTTTCTTACGGTCTTGGGCTGAGCAGTTGCCATACCAGGCTATGATGCGGTCTGATAGGATGCTTTCTATGGTGCATCTGTGAAAATTGGTAACAGTTAATGTGGACATGCCGAATTTCCTTAGTTTCCTGAGGAAGTATAGGCACAGTTGTGCTTTCTTGGTGGTAGTGTCGGCGTGGGTGGACCAGGACAGATTTTTGGAGATGTGTATCTCTAGGAATTTAAAACTAACCATCTCCACCTCAGCCCCGTTGATGCTGACAGGGGTGTGTACAGTACTTTGTTTCCTGAAGTCGATGACCAGCTCTTTACTTTTGCTGGCATTGAGGGAGAGATTGTTGTCGCTACACCACTCCACTAGGTTCTCTATCTCCCTCCTGTATTCTGACTCATCGTTATTCGAGATCCGACCCACTATAGTCGTATCGTCAACAAACTTGTAGATGAAGTTGGAACCAAATGTTGCCATGCAGTCGTGTGTGTACAGGGAGTAGAATAGGGGGCTAAGTATGCAGCCTTGCGGGGCCCTGGTATTGAGGACTATTGTGGAGGAGGTGTTGCTGTTTATTCTTACTGATTGTGGGCTGTGGGTCAGAAAGTTGAGGATCCAGTTGCAGAGTGAGGAGCCAAGTCCTAGGTTTTGGAGCTTTGATATGATTATTGCATTAATGAATACAGAGATGAGGAATTTTGCCTCTCAGAGCGTGCCGGGGCAAGGATATCACTGAACGGCTGCAGGGCATTCTGACGGATCATGGTGAACAGTGTGAGGTTGTGGTTCACGTTGACACCAACGATATAGATAGAAGAAGGGATGAGATCCAGCAGTCGGAATTTAGGGAGCTAGGCAGCAGATTGAAAGCAGGAATTCAAAGGATGTAGTTTCAGCATTAGCCCCGGTGCCATGTGCTAGTGAGTATAGAAATAGGAGGATAAAGAAGATGAGTGTGTATCTGGGTCCATTTCTGGGGAAGATGGGACCTGTACAAGTCAGACGGGTTTTACCTGAACCGATATAAGAGGGACATTCTTCAGGGAGGTTTGCTCGTGCTGTTGTGGGGGGGAGGTTAAACTAATTTGGCAGTGTGATGGGTTACAGAGTGGTGGTAGAGTAGGGGCTGATACACAGTCAAATATAGAAGAAAAAAATAAGTTAGTCTGGAAACAGATCAAATTTTGTTTTTATAAATGTTTTTTATTGGATTTTTGAACAAAGTATATTTGCCATTATGTACACAGGATATGATATACATATATATATATATATATATATATATGTAAGCATCTGTTTGTGCCGGAGAGACAATGCCGGAGGGCGATCCTTGAATGGGTCTGGTGCCGATGTTGCCCCTTGCTTCTCCCGGACGGATTTCGCCGCCGTTGTCTTCTCGTGCCGACCCTCCCATCCTCCACCTGTATTCTCCTTTTTCTCTGTTCCTGTGGATGTCAAGTTAGTTAACGTTTCCCTGCCTCCCCCCCCCCCCCCCCCCCCACCCCCCCCCCCCCTACCTATCTCCCTGGCTCTCCTCTATTGTTCCCTGTCTCTCCCCCCCTCCCCCCCATGGTTCGCCTTTCCTTCTTCTTAGATGGAGCTATCCCCCCCCCCCCCCCCCCCCACAGTCTATCTCTCCCTCTCATGCTTTGGCTGCTTTCCCCTGATTCTTGGCTACCTGGCTATGTTCTGCTTGTTTGTTGACCACAAGCAGGTCCCAGAACAATTGGGTGAAGCACAAGGGAGTTCACAAAACTGGATGGCAGCACAGTGGTTATCACAGTTGCTTCACCGATCCAGTGTCCCAGGTGCGATTCTGGCTTGGGTCACTGTGTGTGCGGAGTCTGCACATTCTCCAAGTATCTGCGTGGATTTCCTCTAGGTGCTCCGGTTTCCTCCCGCAGTCCAAAGATGTGCAGGTTAGGTGGGTTTGCCGTGCTGAATTGCCCTCAGTGTCCAAAAATGTTAGGTGGGGTTATGGGGATAGGGTGGAGGTGTGGGCTTAAGTGGGGTGCTCTTTCCAAGGGCCGGTGCAGACTCGATGGGCTGAATGGCCTCCTTCTGCACTGTAAATTCTATGATTTATATTAATACAGGGCAGGCAGATGAACTAAAGGTGCATGGAGTATGCAGTGTGATATATAAGAGTTTGATAATATTGCTGTCACAGAGCCATAGTTGAGGGAGGGGATGTTGAATAGTCCGAGGTGTAGAACATTCGGGGAGGGAGGGATTGTAAAAGTGGAGGTGACGTTGCATCATTGATCATGGAGTCAATAACTGCGGTGAGGGAGGAATGATAGCTTAGAGAACTGGAGGACAGTTCATGTATCATTATTCAAAAAGGGAGGGAGGGAAATCTAGGTCATTGCTGGCCAGTGAGTCCAATATCGGCGGGAGGGAAATTATTGGAAACATTTCTGAGGGACAGCATCAATCTCCACTTGGAAAGGCAAGGATTAATGAAGGACTGTCTGCACTGCTTTGTCACGGCAGTGAGATCCGGGATCATGCGGAGAATCTCATGTTGTGAAAAAGCAGAATTAGAGATCGATGATCCTGTCCCCATTGGCGGTATCAAGGTTCAAGCCCCATGCTAGTGGGAGGATGCAAGCGAGTCATAAAGGTTTACTGCAGAGAAAAAGGCCCTTCGGCTCATTGTGTCAATGTAGCCATCAAGCACCTATCTATTCTAACCCCATTTTCCAGCAGCCTTGTATGATGTGGCCATTCAAGTGTTCATCTCAATACTTCTTAAATGTTGTGAGGGTTCCTGCCTCCACCACACTTTCAGGCAGTCAATTCCAGATTCCCACCACCCTCTGGATGAAAAAGCTTTGACTTAAATCACCACTAAATCTCATGCTCATTATGTTAAATTTGTTCCCCCTGGTTATTGACCCCCTCAAATGAGACAAAAGGTTCCTTCCTATCTTATATTATGAAGGGCATAGACAGACTGGATAGTCAGAGGCTTTTTCCCAGGGTAGAGGGGTCAATTACCAGGGGGATAGGTTTAAGGTGCGAGGGGCAAGGCTTAGAGGAGATGCGCGAGGCAAGTTTTTTTACACAGAGGGTAGTGGGTGTCTGGAACTCGCTGCTGGAGGAGGTGGTGGAAGCAGGGACGATAGTGACATTTAAGGGGCATCTTGACAAATACATGAATAGGATGGGAATAGAGGGATACGGACCCAGGAAGTGTAGAAGATTTTAGTTTAAATGGGCAGCATGGTCAGCACAGGCTTGGAGGGCCGAAGGGCCTGTTCCTGTGCTGTATCTTTCTTTGTTCTTTATTCTAACAGAGGCCAAAGACAGAGACAAGTTCAGATTCTGTTTCTCTGGACTTCCCAATACCTATCGAGATGGACACTGAAATAAGTTCACAGGAAGTACAATCTCTTGATGGAAATGAGGATATATCCAAAGTCCCGAGTAGCCAGGTACAGAACGTCGAATGTAACCTAACAGGAATAGGCGTCCACCTGAGAGACTATCTTATTGAGCTGTAAATCTATGTGTGGAGATAATACATAAGTGGGTCTGTTGTAAAAATGTTAAGCAGTTGTCATTTCATAAAGAAGTAAAGGAGGATGGGTGTAATGTGTCAGAGAATACATCCCTGCTGGTGAAGCATCGCCTGATATATAATGACATCAGCAGTGAGTGTTTGCACGGGCTTCAGTTCTCCATCTTAGATTATATGAGCAACATCCCAAATCAAAGTTCTCACCATGCTTGTAAGAGTCCAGAGTGCGGGCACCTCTGTAAATGTTTTCTTTGAAGCAAACACAAAGATACAAAACAGACCCTCTGACAGTGCAGCACTCCCTCAGTCTGACCCTCTGACAGTGCAGCATTCCCTCAGTACTGACCCTCTGACAGTGCGGCACTCCCTCAGTACTGACCCTCTGACAGTGCGGCACTCCCTCAGTACAGACCGTCTGACAGTGCGGCACTCCCTCAGTACTGACCCTCTGACAGTGCGGCACTCCCTCAGTACTGACCCTCTGACAGTGCAGCACTCCCTCAGTACTGACCCTCTGACAGTACAGCACTCCCTCATTACTGACTCTCTGACTGTGCAGCGCTCCCTCAGACTGACCCTCTGACAATGCAGCGCTCCCTCAGTACTGACCTTCTGACAGTGCGGCACTACCTCAGTACTGACCCTCTGACAGTGCAGCACTCCCTCAGTACTGACGCTCTGACAGTGCAGCACTCCCTCAGTACTGACCCTCTGACAGTGCGGCACTCCCTCAGTACTGACTCTCTGACAGTGCAGCACTCCCTCAGTACTGATCCTCTGACAGTACGGCACTCCCTCAGTACTGACCCTCTGACAGTGGAGCGCTCCCTCAGTACTGACCTTCTGACAGTGCCGCACTCCCTCAGTACTGACCCTCTGACAGTACAGCACTCCCTCAGTACTGACCCTCTCTAATAATGCAGTGCTGCCTCAGTTCTGACCTTCTGACAGTGCTGCACTCCCTCAGTACTGACTCTCTGACAGTGCAGCACTCCCTCAGTACTGATCCTCTGACAGTACGGCACTCCCTCAGTACTGACCCTCTGACAGTGGAGCGCTCCCTCAGTACTGACCTTCTGACAGTGCCACACTCCCTCAGTACTGACCCTCTGACAGTACAGCACTCCCTCAGTACTGACCCTCTCTAATAATGCAGTGCTGCCTCAGTTCTGACCTTCTGACAGTGCTGCACTCCCTCAGTACTGACGCTCTGACAGTGCAGCACTCCCTCTGTACTGACCTTCTGACTGTGCAGCACTCACTCAGTACTGACCCTCTGACAGTGTCGCACTCCCTCAGTACTGACCCTCTGACAGTGCGGCACTGCCTCAGTACTGATGCTCTGACAGTGCAGCCCTCCCTCAGTACTGACCCTCTGACTGTGCAGCACTCACTCAGTACTGACCCTCTGACAGTGCCGCACTCCCTCAGTACTGACCCTCTGACAGTGCAGCACTCCCTCAGTACTGACCCCCTGACAGTGCAGCACACCCTCAGTACTGACCCTCTGACAGTGCGGCGCTCCCTCAGTACTGACCTTCTCACAGTGCGGCACTCCCTCAGTACAGACCCTCTGACAGTGCAGTGCACCCTCAGTACTGACCCTCTAATAGTACAGCACTCCATCAGTACTGACCCTCTCTGATAATGCAGTTCTGACCTTCTGACAGTGCCGCACTCCCGCAGTACTGACTCTCTGACAGTGCAGCACTCCCTCAGTACTGACCATCTGACAGTGCAGCACTCCCTCAGTACAGACCCTCTGACAGTGCAGTGCACCCTCAGTACTGACCCTCTAATAGTACAGCACTCCATCAGTACTGACCCTCTCTGATAATGCAGTTCTGACCTTCTGACAGTGCCGCACTCCCGCAGTACTGACTCTCTGACAGTGCAGCACTCCCTCAGTACTGACCATCTGACAGTGCAGCACTCACTCAGTACTGACCCTCTGACAGTGCAGCACTCCCTCAGTACTGACCCTCTGACAGTGCAGCGCTCCCTCAGTACTGACCCTCTGACAGTGCAGCACTCCCTCAGTACTGACCCCCTGACTGTGCAGCACTCCCTCAGTACTGACCCTCTGACAGTGCAGCACTCCCTCAGTACTGCCCCCCTGACAGTGCAGCACTCCCTCAGTACTGACCCTCTGACAGTGCAGCGCTCGCTCAGTACTGACCTTCTGACAGTGCTGCACTCCCTCAGTACTGACCCTCTGACAGTGTAGCGCTCCCTCAGTACTGACCCTCTCTGATAATGCAGCGCTACCTCAGTTCTGACCTTCTGAGAGTGCAGCACTCCCTCAGTACTGACCCTCTGTCAGTGCAGCACACCCTCAGTACTGACCCTCTGACAGTGCCGCACTCCCTCAGTACTGAACCTCTGACAGTGCAGCACTCCCTCAGTACTGACAATCTGACAGTGCAGCACTCACTCAGTACTGACCATCTGACAGTGCAGCACACCCTCAGTACTGACCCTCTGACAGTGCAGCACTCCCTCAGTACTGACCCTCTGACAGTGCAGCACTCCCTCAGTACTGACCCTCTGACAGTGCAGCACTCCCTCAGTACTGACCCTCTGACTGTGCAGCACTCCCTCAGTACTGCCCCCCTGACAGTGCAGCACTCCCTCAGTACTGACCCTCTGACAGTGCAGCGCTCGCTCAGTACTGACCTTCTGACAGTGCCGCACTCCCTCAGTACTGACCCTCTGACAGTGCAGTGCACCCTCAGTACTGACCCTCTGTCAGTGCAGGGCACCCTCAGTACTTACCCTCTGACAGTGCAACATTCCCTCAGTACTGACCCTCTGACAGTGCAGCACTCCCTCAGTACTGACCCTCTGACTGTGCAGCACTCCCTCAGTACTGACCCTCTGACAGTGCAGCGCTCGCTCAGTACTGACCTTCTGACAGTGCCGCACTCCCTCAGTACTGACCCTCTGACAGTGCAGTGCACCCTCAGTACTGACCCTCTGTCAGTGCAGGGCACCCTCAGTACTTACCCTCTGACAGTGCAGCACTCCCTTAGTACTGACCCTATGACAGTGCGGCCCTCCCTCAGTACTGACCCTCTGATAGTGCAGCACTCCCTCAGTACTGACCCTCTGACAGTGCAGCACTCCCTCCGTACTGACCCTCTGACAGTGCAGCACTCCCTCAGTACTGCCCCCCTGACAGTGCAGCACTCCCTCAGTACTGACCCTCTGACAGTGCAGCGCTCCCTCAGTACTGACCTTCTGACAGTGCCGCATTCCCTCAGTACTGACCCTCTGACAGTGTAGCGCTCCCTCAGTACTGACCTTCTGACAGTGCGGCACTCCCTCAGCACTGACCCTCTGACAGTGCAGTGCACCCTCAGTACTGACCCTCTGACAGTGCAGGGCACCCTCAGTACTGACCCTCTGACAGTGCAGCACTCCCTCAGTACTGACCCTCTGACAGTGCGGCGCTCCCTCAGTACTGACCCTCTGACAGTACAGCACTCCCTCAGTACTGACCCTCTCTGATAATGCAGCGCTGCCTCAGTTCTGACCTTCTGACAGTGCAGCACTCCCTCAGTACTGACCCTCTGACAGTGCGGCACTCCCTCAGTACTGACCCTCTGACAGTGCAGCACACCCTCAGTACTGACCCTCTGACAGTGCCGCACTCCCTCAGTACTGACCCTCTGACAGTGCAGCACTCCCTCAGTACTGACCCTCTGACAATGCAACACTCCCTCAGAACTGACCCTCTGACAGCGCGGCACTCCCTCAGTACTGACCCTCTGACAGTGCGGCACTCCCTCAGTACTGACCCTCTGACAGTACGGCACTCCCTCAGTACTGACCCTCTGACAGTGCGGCACTCCCTCAGTACTGACCCTCTGACAGTGCAGCACTCCCTCAGCACTGACCCTCTGACAGTGCAGCACTCCTTCAGTACTGCAGTGAAATATCAATTAGGCATGCACACGTATTTCTGGAGTATGATATGAATCTGTAGGTTTCCAAGTAGCGAGGTGGGAGAGTTATACCTGACGCTCAGCTCTGTCAAAACGTTTAACTAACTGATGCCCTGGTTTCAATCACTGACAATAGGAGCTCGCAATTGAGCAATGTGCTGATTTATCATGCTGTTGAATAAACTGAATCAATCCCGGACAGGTCTTTTTTTTATATAGTCTGGACTAATAGAACATAGAACAGTATAGCACAGAACAGGCCCTTCGGCCCTCAATGTTGTGCCGAGCAATGATCACCCTACTCAAACCCACGTATCCACCCTATACCCGTATCCCAACAACCCCCCCCCCCCCCCCCAACCTTACTTTTCAGGACACTACGGGCAATTTAGCATGGCCAATCCACCTAACCCGCACATCTTTGGACTGTGGGAGGAAACCGGAGCACCCAGAGGAAACCCACGCACACACGGGGAGGACGTGCAGACTCCGCACAGACAGTGACCCAGCCGGGAATCGAACCTGGGACCCTGGAGCTGTGAAGCATTTATGCTAACCACCATGCTACCGTGCTGCCCCAAATGTTTATATATGCATAATGTTTATATGCTTGCTGTATTTCTGCTAGCAAAAACATCATTAAAAGCTGACTGTTGCGCACACTCGTATAAACTGTGCAAGTCATTCACATATAGTGTTAGTATGTCAGAGTATCAATCTGTGCCTAACTACAGGGCATCGGCTGTCTCACCTGTGGGAAGCAAAGACTTCTTGCTAATGATCGTAGCTGAACATGAAATCCTAGTCTTACCGACTGCTTCAATGAATTATATAAATACAGCCTGATTGTTTGTTCTAAAATACAAATGCAATCGAAGGGGCAGAGCTCGGTCAGCGGATTGTAAATCTGATATATAAAAGCAGGAAAATTGCCCACCACAGACGGAGGCCCTTCAGCCCATCATTCCAGCGCCGGCCCCTCGAAGGAATGACCCAGTCAGTCCGCTGACGTCTCCTGTCCTCTCTCGCTATGCCACACGTTCCCTCATCAAGCATTTATTAAGGTAATTAGCAAAGGAACCAGAGGCAATGTGAGAAGAAAAAAATACTCAACATGTTGTGGTGCTCTGGAACGTGTTGCCTGGAAGCAAATTTAACAGTTAGTTTCAAAGGGGAAATACTTGAAAGGCGAGAACTAGCAAGACTATGGAGGGATGCTGGGCTGGTGGGCCTAATTGATTCAGTCTATCAAAGGGTTAGCAAAGTCACGATGGGCTGAATGGTCTTCTTAACTGCTGTATTCTTTTTAAGGTTTCTATCCTATCTATAGGTTACAATTGAACCTGCTTTATCAACATTTTAGGTGGTGCAGTAACAAGTCAATGAATATTTTTTTTCTCGTCATGTCATCATAGAATTGTAGAACCCCTGCAGAGCAGAGGGAGGCCATTCAGCCCATCAGGTCTGCACAGACCCTCTGATAGAGCACGCTACCTAGGCCCACTCCCCCGTTATGGTGAATGTACTTCATGTAATTCACACTGTCCAGTATTGTGTCCTTGGGGGCCCTGTCTGTGAGCCGTTGCGCGGCTCTGCCCACAGGGGGAGATGAGGAGCTTGTACAGGGCTCCACCCTCGGCTCCGCCCATGGCCCCTCCCACTACTAGAAGTATAAAGTGCTGCAGCCTTGTGAGCCTGCCCTCAGTTCCTCTGGTCGCAGGCAGGCTCAGTTGTTAGTCTATTAAAACCACAGTTTACTTCCAATCGTGTCTCGAGTGAATTGATGGTCACATCACCTGTCCTATCCCCGTAACTCCCCCCCCCCCCCCCCCCCCCACAATCTTTGGTCACTAAGGAGTAATTTAACATGGCTAATCCACCTAACCCGCACACCTTTGGACTGTGGGAGGAAACTCATACAGACATGGGGAGACGTGCAAACTCCAAACAGTCACCAAAGGTCGGAATCGAACCTGGGTCCCCAGTGCATGTATGGCAGCAGTGCTAACCACAGGCCTCTCTAGCTATCTTGTCCAATTTTTAAAAATCTGTGTCCTCTTGCCACAGACGCCTGGGAAACAGTTTCTCCTTATTTGCTCTTATGAAGCCGTTCACGATTTTGAGTGTCCCTCTTAAACGTCCCGCAACCTTAGTTGCTCCGAGGAGAACCGCTCCGAATTCTCCGGGGTCTGCACAGAACTGGACTCCCTCATCTACAGCAGCATTCCAATAACTCTCCTCTGAACCCTCTCCAAGGGCCTTGGCATCCTTCCTAAAGTATGTTGTCAAGTATTTCACGAAATGCGCCAGTGATTTGCAAAGGTTTCCTCTAACCTGTTTGCTTTTACACTCTCTCTCTCTCTGTTAATAAAGTCACGCATCCCATCTGCTTTTTTAAAACAGTTTTCTCACCTTTCCCTGCCAGTTGCTATGATTTGTGTACATACACTGCCAGGTCTTTCTGTTCCACCGCCTCCTTGTGAATGGCACTGTACCATTTAGTTATATTCCTTCACTTTCCAACAAAGTATATCACTTTATTCACACATTTTCAAATTAAATTTAAAGCCTGTCCACTTTACCATCCTCTGACCATCCTCATTGTTTCCTACATTTCTGTGTTTTGTGGCATCTGCGTACTTGGAAGCTGTAAAGAACAAAGAACAATAAAGCACAGGAACGTGCCCTCCGGCCCTCCAAGTCTGTACTGGTCATGACACCAACCTTGGACAAAACCCTCAGCACTTCCTTGTGCCGTATCCCTCTATACCCTCTATATCCTATCCATGTGTTTGTCACGATGCCTTTTGAACCCCGTTAATGTATCTGCTTCCACAACCTGCCCCTAATGCCTGTGGAAACACAGAACAGCAGATAATGAGGCCATTCAGTCCACTGAAAATGTGCCAGCTCTTTCGAAGAGCAAACACGTAGTGAGCTAAGAGCTGGGAAACAAAATGTGGTTTGAATCCTGACTTGGGTTTGGGCAGGAGGCTCGAGAAGAGTATTGAAGACTGAGAGATCGGGAGCAGGGTTTTCCTGCAGCCTCTGGGATCCTGCAGTCATCGGGGTTCAAAGGGGCTTAAACGCCTGCCTGAACTGACTGGGTGACGGTCACTCTCCTGTGAGTTTCTCAAAAGTGGCCAATTTCTCGTCATCCAATTGAGGGTGGCGGGCAGGCTGTACAACCTGAAGGGTCAACGGGAGGCAGCACCAGGATGGCCTGACAGGTGAGTGAAGGAGAGGGTGCTGCAAAAACGCAGCTTTTTCAAACTTTTTCAATGGTGGGGAGGGGGCGGACCCGCTGGGTGCCCCGTGGCTCCTGACGAACCCAGTCAAAGAGAGAGGTTACCTGAAGGACTCCCCTCTCCAATCTGTTGCTCGCTAAAGTAACCCTGGCTGCATCCGGCCACCTGGAGGCCAGGTGAAGATTTCCAGTCGGCCTCTATGAACAGGCCTCAATAAGCCTTTTGTGGCTCAATGTGTAACCCGCTGTCTGTGAACATAGCTCTGTCACTCTCCCTTCCCGCCGCCACACAATTGGTCCGGGGTTGGAGAGGGCCAGGTACCGCGAGACGACAGCGATATAATTCTGTGATCTCCTTTGTTCCCACCCCCAGCAGGGACTAAAAATCCAGCTGGACCTTTACTCAATTTCTCCCTCCATGGTACACTTTGTTCATAATTCAGATTTCCAGCACCGGCAGTATTTTAGCTTTCAATTGTTTATTTTTTGGTTGGGTAAGGGTATGTGCCTATGTGACTAAATGCAAACGCTCCCATGACTCTGGTGCAAAGCAGAGTGGGAGAGTTACACCCGCGCCACCCCCCCCCCCCCCCCCCCACCCCCCCCCCCCCCCCCCCCCCACCCCCGTATCCTGGGGCCAATATTTATCCCTCAATCAACCAAAAAAAAGATGATCTAATCGTCATCACTGTGCTGTCTGTGGGATCTTGCTGTGTACAAATTGGCTTCAACATTAATGTTTTCAACATGACAATCGTGGCGACACATCAAAAACTACCTTATTGGCTGCAAAGCGCTTTGGGACTCCTGTTGTTTGTTAAAGGCACTATTTCAATGCAAGTCTTTCTGTCTCTCTTTTATGAATGAAGCAGTTGTGGGTGTGTCTTTTTTTTTCCAGTTCCATTGCACCCCTTTTGTTCAGCAATTGTAAAAAGACTGGAGATATGGGACAACAGGGCAGCACGCCAGCACAGTGGTTAGCACTGCTGCTTCACAGCTCCAGGGTCCCGGGTTCGATTCCCGGTTTGGGTCACTGTCTGTGCGGAGTCTGCACGTTCTCCCCGGGTCTGCGTGCGTTTCCTCCGGGTGCTCCGATTTCTTCCCACAGTCCAAAGATGTGTGGGTTAGGTGGATTGGTTATGCTAAATTGCTCTTAGTGTCCAAAAAAGGTGGGGTTACTGGGATAGGGCTTAGGAAGGGTGATCTTTCCATGGGTAGGTGCAGACTCGATGGGCAAAATGGCCTCCTGTACATTACTGTACATTATATGATTTTTAAAAAAATTTAGAGTATCCAATTCATTTTCCGAATTAAGGGGCAATTTAGCGTGGCCAATCCACCTATCCTGCACATCTTTGGGTTGTGGAGGTGAAACCCACGCAGACACGGGGAGAATATGCAAACGCCACACGGACAGTGACCCAGAGCCGGGATCGAATCTGGGACCTCGGCGCCATGAGGCACCACTGCTAACCACTGCGCCACCGTGCTGCCCTCTGTCGATTCTATGATAACAGGCTGTTGGAGTGGCAATCTGACGAAGCGGAGGACGATCAGACGTCCTTCAGCTGCCTGAACATCTGAAAGTTCCTCCCGAAACCCACTCCAACTGTCTCTGATTTTGGACCATCTTTAAAAGCTACCTCAATGATTAGCCTTCGGTCACCTGTCATGCTGCCTCCTGATGTGGCCCTGTGTTCAATTGTGCCTCGCTACAGGCTCTCGGGCAGCACCTTGGGATGTTTCATTATGTGACAGGTGCTACATGAATGCATATTGTGGAGCGAAATGTGGGCCTAAAGTGTGGGCCTAAAGGTCAGGCTCGAGGTCTTTGGACCTCAGAACGCACAACTACCTCTGTCAGAGAGAGAGGGTGCAGAGCTGATACACGCCGGGCAAAACTGAACAGTCACCTGGATGATATTTTGGGAGTGTCCCCAGCTGCCCCCCCCCCCCCCCCCCCCCCCCCCCCCCACCCAACAAGGGAAGCCTTTTTATTTATCGCTCGTGTCTCTTCCCACCAGCTACTGGTCTGCTCTCTCCGAGCACCAGCGTTCCCTTACACCCACCATTCAGAAAACGCCCCAGGGCTGCCAGGGTCCTGATTAACACTGATGCACAAGCAAGGTGCCAGCTCCAGTTGCCCCTATTCATGGAGATTTTGTCACATCACCTCCCGCTTCCATCTATTCCGCCGCCACACTCTCTCCATTGGTCACCCAACATGGGCCACACCTGAAGGACAATATATATGAATGATTTGGATGCGGGAACAAAATGTAACGTCCCAAAGTTTGCAGATGATACCAAATTAGGTGGGAGGGTGAATGTGACGAGGATGCAGGGATCCTACAGCAAGATCTGGACAGGTTGGGCGAGTGGGCAAACCAATGGCAGATGCAGTATAATTTGGATAAGTGTGAGGTTATTCATTTTGGAAGCAAAAACAGGAAGGCAGATTACTACCCGAATGGCTGTAAATTGGGAGAGGGGAGCGTGCAGCGGGACCTGGGTGTCCTTGTGCACCATTCGCTGAAGGTAAGCATGCAGGTGCAGCAGGCGGTAAAGAAGGCTAATGGTATGTTGGCCTTCATTGCGAGAGGTTTCGAGTATAGGAGCAGGGATGTGTTGCTGCAATTGTACAGGGCCTTGGTGAGGCCACACTTGGGAGTATTGTGTGCAGTTTTGGTCTCCTTCTCTGAGGAAGGATGTTCTTGCTCTCGAGGGAGCGCAGCGAAGGTTTACCAGACTGATTCCAGGGATGGCGGGACTGTCATATGAGGAGAGATTGACTCGGCTGGGATTATTCTCGCTGGAGTTCAGAAGAATGAGGGGGGATCTCATAGAGACTTATAAAATTCTAACAGGACTGGACAGGGTAGATGCAGGGAAGATGTTCCCAAGGATGGGTGTGTCCAGAACCAGGGGTCACAGTCTGAGGATTCAGGGTAAACCATTTTGGACAGAGATGAGAAGACATTTCTTCACCCAAAGAGCGGTGAGCCTGTGGAAGTCATTACCACAGGAAGTAGTTGATGCTAAACATTGAATATATTCAAGAGGCGGCTGGATATAGCACTTGGGGAGAATGGGATCAAAGGTTATGGGGCGGAAGCAGGATTAGGCTATTGAGTTGGATGATCAGCCATGATCGTGATAAATGGTGGAGCAGGCTCGAAGGGCCAAAAGGCCTCCTCCTGCTCCTATCTTCTATGTATCTATGTACTGTGTGCACTTTTGGTCTCTTTACCTGAGGATAAGCCGATTTGCCCTTGAGAGGGTGTAACAAAGGTCCACTACATAGATCCCTGGGATGAATGGTCTTCCGATACAGAGAGATTGAATAGACTCGACCTCCAGTCCCTGGAGTTTAGAAAGGTGAGGCGATTTAATTGAAACATGGAATAAAATGTTCCCCGGGTTAGGGAGCCTAGGAAACAGGAATCAGTCTCAGGATAAAGGGTCAGCTATTCAGGCCTGAGATTAGGTGAAATTTCTTCACTTCAAGAATCTTAATGAATCTTTGGAAATTTCCACCCGGACTATTCACAACCTTAGTGTCATATTTCATCCCAAGACAAACTTCCGATCACAGGTCTGCGCATCACAAATTCTGCCAATTTGCACCTCCTCAACATCACTCAGTTTTGTCCCTGTTTCAGTCATCTGCGGCTGTCACCCTACTCCATGACTTCGCTCGCTCCAGACCTGACGATTCTAAAGTCCTCCTTGGCTGGCCTCGCACGTTCTATCATCTGTGAACTTGAGGTCATTCAAAAATCTGCTCACTGATCTGGCACTGGTCAAGCAGCGCTCAGGGATGCCCAAATTCTCGTCCTGTGACATGGTAGCCCTTCCCCAATACAGAGAGTGGCAGCCTGGGTTTTGTGTTCGAACACCCAACCCCCTAACTCAGGGGAATGCGGGCTAGCACTGATCCACTGCTGACATTGGTAATGTTGGCATGGAATCAAATCTTGCATCACCCTGGTTCCGACGCTCCCACCCGAAGAGGCAAGTTTAAGTTGTTGGAGGAGGAGGGGCCCTTCCTTCCACTGCGACGTATCATAGTTTTAACGTAGAGATATCAGGCACTGATTTTCAGCTGATAGTCTACTGTGTGCCCTGCATCACAAGCACTTTCAGTGACGTTTCTCCCAAGACACACTGTGTGCTAACTTCTGTTCATTTTACCACTGCCAACGCACTTTGTATCTGTGCTGAGTTACACATCTAATCTGGTCCTGTCCCAGGTTGGCTCTTGTTCTATCAAGCATGCTCACATTGCACCTCGAGATTTAAATAGACTGCAAATTAGATTTAAATATATTAAAACGCGGTCACAAGGCACCATTAAGGGGACCTGTGAAATGTAAGACAGACAGAACATGACAAAAAAAAAGATGGAAAAATTACAATTGCAGCTTGAGAGTTAGCCAGTGTGCCATTTCCTGATTGGTTCCTTTACAGGGGTAGGATTTATGGACATTGGAAAATGATTATATGCTTTGCATCATCACATTCTTCGCCGAAATCCGCAATCGGGGTTTATACCCATAGTTGAAAACTTGAGTGCGGTGAAAGACTTTACATTTCTATATCGTCACAAGCTCAGGGTATTCGAAAGTGGTTCAAAAGAATTGTTTTTGAAGTGGGTTAAATGTTGGATTGTGGGTAAAGCGACGGCCATTAAGCACCCAGCAAGCGACCACAAAGAGCAGGTATGATAGCGGGCAGGTATTCTGTTTTTGTGCCGTTAGTTAAGGGAAGAACGTGGCCTCAGAACACCAGGAAAACTACCCTTCTCTATTTCAAAACAGTTGACATAGGATATTATTACATCCACACGAGAGGTCATGGGAGGCAGTGTCATTGAGCTTATTTGAAAGGCTGCACCTCTGACAATCCAGCACCCTCTGCCATCCTGCACTGGAGGGTTTTGCCTCAGTTTTGTGTTCAGGATTCTGGAATGGAACTTGGACCCATGGCCTTCTGACTCAAGGGTAAAAGATCCATCGACTGAAGCTCCGCTAAAACAGCATTGAAAATGAAAATCTCTTATTGTCAAAAGTAAGCTTCAAATGAAATTACTGTGAAAAGCCCCTAGTCGTCACATTCCAGTGCCTGTTCGGGGAGGCTGGTACGGGAATTGAACCGTGCTGCTGGCCTGCTTTCAAAGCCAGTGATTTAGCCCTGTACTAAACAGCCCCATGATGAGCTTGAGGAGCAAGAGGATTGTTGAGTTAAGGGCGTGGTGGCACAGTGGTTAGCACCGCTTCTTCACAGCGCCAGGGACCCGAGTCCAATTCCGGCACTGGGCAGGAAGTAGATTCACGCTGACCAATAAAATTTAACTAAAAAAAAAGAACAGAGGGCAAGTTGGATCAACATAAAAGGTCATTTTATCCAGCTTTAGCTCGTTACCAGTATGAAATGTTTGTCGGAAATCCCATGGCATTCGTCCAAGAAGAACTGGGTTATTCTCCCACGTTTCCTCAGCCCATTTTTATCCCTCAACCAAAACCACTAAAAACATTATCGGGTCACGATCTTACTTTGCTTCGTGTGGGATCTTGCTGTGTACAAACTGGCGGCCATACTTCCTACATTGCAACAACTTCAAAAAGCACATCATTGGCTGCAAAGTGCTTTGGGAAACCCTGAGGTCATGGTAGGTGCCATAGGAGTGCAAGTCCTTTTTTACGTCAATAAATCCAGACACATTTTCCTCATGCCTTCCTACCCATGGCAGAGAGGGATCACCTAAACTCACCTCCAATGACATTGGTCACATCGATCTAAACCAGGTTGGTCTTTGCATACGTGCAGTGCGGTCAGCGTAAGTTGAAGGTGGTTTGTGAAGGGGCTGTTCTCGAGTGACAGCTTTACCCGAAACACTACTTACGTAGTGTCTCCCACCCATCCTCCTCCTCTAACCAAAAAAAAGCTCTGTCCGTTGGATTGCTAAACTAACAAGCTTTTTATTTTTTTATTTTTCAGTTGTTGGGAAGTTAGTCCAGTGGGAATGGAGGCTAGGGCAGTTGAATGTTCCTCCTGCAGAATGTGGGAGGAAAGGGTCACCTCTAGTATCCCTTCTGACTACATCTGCGGGAAGTGCACCCAACTCCAGCTCCTCGAGAGCCGCATTAGGGACCTGGAGCTGGAGCTGGATGAACTTCGGATCATTCGGGAGGCGGAGGAGGTTATTGAGAGGAGTTATAGGGAGGTAGTCACACCTCAGGTAAAAGAAGAAAGTAGATGGGTTACAGTCAGGGGAGGGAGAGGGAACCGGCAGGCAGTGCAGGGATCCCCTGTGGTCGTTCCCCTCTATAACAAGTATACCATTTTGGATACTGTTGCGGGGGACGACTTACCAGGGGTAAGCAATAGGGCGCAGGTCTCTGGCACAGAGTCTGTCCCTGTTGCTCAGGCGGGAAGGGAGAAGAGGAACAGAGCACTTGTCATTGGGGACTCCATAGTTAGAGGAACAGACAGGAGGTTCTGTGGGAACGAAAGAGACTCACGGTTGGTGTGTTGCCTCCCAGGTGCCAGGGTTCGTGATGTCTCTGATCGTGTTTTTGGGATCCTTAAGGGGGAGGGGGAGCAGCCCCAAGTCGTGGTCCACATAGGTACCAACGACATAGGTAGGAAGAGAGATGGGGATTTGAGACAGAAATTCAGGGAGCTAGGGTGGAAGCTGAGAGCTAGAACAAACAGAGTTGTTATCTCTGGGTTGTTACCCGTGCCACGTGCTAGCGAAGTGAGAAATAAGGAGAGAAAGGAGTTGAACACATGGCTACAGGGATGGTGCAGGAGGGAGGGTTTTGGTTTCCTGGATAATTGGGGCTCATTCTGGGGTAGGTGGGACCTCTACAAACAGGATGGTCTTCACCTGAACCAGAGGGGTACCAATATCCTGGGGGGGAGATTTGCTAGTGCTCTTCGGGGGGGTTTAAACTAATTCAGCAGGGGGATGGGAACCTAAATTGTAGTCCCAGTGTACAGGATGTTGAGAGTAGTGAGGTCAGGGATAGGGTTAAAAGTTCGAAAGAGGGCACCGGCAAGCAGGATGCTGGTTTGAAGTGTGTCTACTTCAACGCCAGGAGCATCCGGAATAAGGTGGGTGAGCTTGCAGCATGGGTTGGTACCTGGGATCTCGATGTTGTGGCGATTTCGGAGACATGGGTAGAGCAGGGACAGGAATGGTTGTTGCAGGTTCCAGGATTTAGATGTTTCTGTAAGAACAGAGAAGATGGTAAAAGAGGGGGGGGTGTGGCATTGTTAATCAAGGAAAGTATTACGGCGGTAGAAAGGACGCTTGAGGACTCGTCTACTGAGGCAGTATGGGCCGAGGTTAGGAACAGTAGAGGAGAGGTCACCCTGTTGGGAGTTGTCTATAGACCTCCGAATAGTCCCAGAGATGTCGAGGAAAGGATTGCAAAGATGATTCTTGACAGGAGCGAGAGTAACAGGGTAGTTGTTATGGGGGACTTTAACTTTCCAAATATTGACTGGAAATACTATAGTTCGAGTACTATAGATGGGTCAGTTTTTGTGCAGTGTGTGCAGGAGGGATTTCTGACACAGTATGTAGACAGACCAACAAGGGGCGAGGCCACATTGGATTTGGTACTGGGTAATGAACCCGGCCAGGTGTTAGATTTAGATGTAGGTGAGCACTTTGGTGATAGTGATCACAACTCGGTTATGTTTACTTTAGCAATGGGCAGGGGTAGGTATATACCGCAAGGCAAGAATTATAGCTGGGGGAAAGGCAATTATGATGCTATTCGGCAAGATTTAGGAGGTATAGGATGGGGAAGGAAACTGCAGGGGATGGGTACAATCGAAATGTGGAGCTTTTTCAAGGAACAGCTACTGCGTGTCCTTGATAAGTATGTACCTGTCAGGCAGGGAGAAAGTTGTCGAGCAAGGGAGCCGTGGTTTACTAAGGAAGTTGAAGCACTTGTCAAGAGGAAGAAGAAGGCTTATGTTAGGATGAGACATGAAGGCTCAGTTAGGGCACTTGAGAGTTACAAGTTAGCCAGGAAGGACCTAAAGGGAGAGTTAAGAAGAGCGAGGAGAGGACACGAAAAGTCGTTGGCGGATAGGATCAAGGAAAACCCTAAGGCTTTCTATAGGTATATCAGGAACAAAAGAATGACTCGAGTAAGATTAGGGCCAATCAATGATAGTAGTGGAAAGTTGTGTGTGGAATCAGAGGAGATAGGGGAAGCATTAAATGGATATTTTTCGTCAGTGTTTACACTGGAGAAAGACAATGTTGTCGAGGAGAACACTCAGGTTCAGTCGACCAGGCTAGATGGAATTGAGGTTCAAAAGGAGGAGGTGTTAGCAATTTTAGAAAATGTCAAAATAGATAAGTCCCCTGGGCCAGATGGGATTTATCCTAGGATTCTCTGGGAAGCCAGGGAGGAGATTGCAGAGCCTTTGTCCTTGATCTTTATGTCGTCTTTGTCGACAGGAATAGTGTCGGAAGACTGGAGGATAGCAAATGTTGTCCCCTTGTTCAAGAAGGGGAGTAGAGACAACCCTGGTAATTATAGACCTGTGAGCCTTACTTCGGTTGTGGGTAAAATGTTGGAAAAGGTTATAAGAGATAGGGTTTATAATCATCTTGAAAAGAACAAGTTGATTAGCGATACTCAACACGGTTTTGTGAAGGGTAGGTCATGTCTCACAAACCTTATTGAGTTTTTTGAGAAGGTGACCAAACAGGTGGATCAGGGTAAAGCTGTTGATGTGGTGTATATGGATTTCAGTAAGGCATTTGATAAGGTTCCCCACGGTAGGCTATTGCAGAAAATAAGGAAGTATGGAATTGAAGGTGATTTAGCGGTTTGGATCAGTAATTGGCTAGCTGAAAGAAGACAGAGGGTGGTGGTTGATGGCAAATGTTCATCCTGGAGTTCAGTTACTAGTGGTGTACTGCAAGGATCTGTTTTGGGGCCATTGCTGTTTGTCATTTTTATAAATGACCTGGAAGAGGGTGTAGAAGGATGGGTTAGTAAATTTGCAGATGACACGAAGGTCGGTGGAGTTGTGGATAGTGCTGAAGGATGTTATAGGATACAGAGGGACATAGATAAGCTGCAGAGCTGGGCTGAGAGGTGGCAGATGGAGTTTAATGCGGAAAAGTGTGAGGTGGTTCACTTTGGAAGGAGTAACAGGAATGCAGAGTACTGGGCTAATGGCAAGATTCTTGGTAGTGTAGATGAACAGAGAGATCTCGGCATCCAGGTACATAAATCCCTGAAAGTTGCCACCCAGGTTAATAGGGCTGTTAAGAAGGCATATGGTGTGCTAGCCTTTATAAGCAGGGGGATTGAGTTTCGGAACCACAGGGTCATGCTGCAGCTGTACATAACTCTGGTGCGGCCACACCTGGAGTACTGCGTGCAGTTCTGGTCACCACATTATAGGAAGGATGTGGAAGCTTTGGAAAGGGTTCAGAGGAGATTTACTAGGATGTTGCCTGGTATGGAGGGAAGGTCTTACGAGGAAAGGCTCAGGGAATTGAGGTTGTTTTCGTTAGAGAGGAGAAGGCTGAGAGGTGACTTAATAGAGACATATAAGATAGTCAGAGGGTTAGATAGGGTGGACAGTGAGAGTCTTTTTCCTCGGATGGTGATGACCAACACGAGGGGACATAGCTTTAAATTGAGGGGTGATAGATATAGGACAGATGTCAGAGGCAGTTTCTTTACTCAGAGAGTAGTAGGGGTGTGGAACGCCCTGCCTGCAACAGTAGTAGACTCGCCAACTTTAAGGGCATTTAAGTGGTCACTGGATAGACATATGGATGAAAATGGAATAGTGTAGGTCAGATAGGCTTCAGATGGTTTCACAGGTCGGCGCAACATCGAGGGCCGAAGGGCCCGTACTGCGCTGTAGTGTTCTATGTTCTATGTTCTATGGTCCAAAATCTCCTCTCACACCAGCCCAGATGTCTCAGGGTTAAATTGCATTTATGTTCCTTATTTGCTGGTTGTGTTTGAATGATGTGGACCTGGAGCCTTGGAAAGGGCTGTTCATATGAGAACATTGAAAATAGGAACTGGAGTGGACCCATTGGAACGCCTGAACCTGTTTTGCCACTTGACACTATTCTGTCTGTTCCTCCACCTCAAGACCACTTTCCTACGCCATCCCCGAATCCTTGAATCCTTTGGTATCCAAACATCTATCGATCTCCATCTTGCACAGACTCACTGACTCGGTGTCCCCTGGGACGCAGAATTTTAAAGTTTTACAATCCTCTGAGTGAAGAGATTTCTCCTTATCTCCGTCCAAAATGACCATCCTCTTATTCTGAGATTGTGACCCTCTGTTCTGAATTTTAAAAAAAGTTTTAGAGTATCCAATTATTTTTTAAACTTTTTTTTTCTCAATTAAGGGGCAATTTTAGCGTGGCCAATCCACCTAACCTGCACATCTTTGGGTTGTGGGGGCGAAACCCACGCAGACATGGGGAGAATGTGCAAACTCCACACGGACAGTGACCCAGAGCCAGGATTCGAGCCAGGGTCTCAGCGCCGCAGTCCCAGTGCTAACCACTGTGCCACCGTGCTGCACCACCCCCTCTGTTCTGACTTAAAAGTGATGCTGTGGTGCCACCGTCTGAACTGCAGTCGAACTGTTAACCCCATCAGTGGGACACCCCTCAGCTGCACAGTCCCTTCCAAGGGCAGCACGTTAGCATTGTGGATAGCACAATGGCTTCACAGCTCCAGGGTCCCAGGTTCGATTCCGGCTTGGGTCACTGTCTGTGCGGAGTCTGCACATCCTCCCCGTGTGTGCGTGGGTTTCCTCCGGGCGCTCTGGTTTCCTCCCACAGTCCAAAGATGTGCTGGTTAGGTGGATTGGACATGATAAATTGCCCTTAGTGTCCAAAATTGCCCTTAGTGTTGGGTGGGGTTACTGGATTATGGGGATAGGGTGTGTTGGAACCAACAATTCTACGGACACGTGCTTGTAGGATTAGAATAGCGGTTTTAATATACTCACAACAGAGCCAGCCTATTAGCCATTGAACTTTCGGTGAACTGGCCGGCTGATCATGTGGCACTGATCTTTATACAGCAGCTTCCGGGGAGGAGTCCTGGGCAGAGCCAAGGGAGAAGCCCCATACAACTCGAGCATTCCCAGAGCTACTCCCCCTGGAGGACAGGTAGTGCAACTGCACTTACAATACAGACACATGTATATACAGAATCACATTCACCACAAGGTGTTAACCTTGGGTAGGGTGCTCTTTCCAGGAGCCGGTGCAGACTCGATGGGCCGAATGGCCTCCTCCTGCACTGTAAATTCTATGATCTATGAAGCCACTCACCATCCTGACTTGTAAGTATAGCACTGTTCCTTCAATGTCACTGGGTCAAATTCCTGCAACTCTCTCCGAAAGCACTGCACTTGCGCCACACACTTGCCCGGACTGCGGTGGTTCAAGGACTTATCTCATCACCGCCTTCTCAAGGGCAATAAATGATGGCCTTGCTGCAATGCACACAGCACACGAATGAATGAATAAAATTAAACCTGTTTTCATTGCATTTCTGTCAGACCTGATGTGGACTTTCTACGATTTGATTCAGATACCGGATGTGTGCAGATTGTCTCTCATTTTCCGTCATTTAACGTTGCTAATTATTGCATGCCGAGACTGAACCTCGGAACCACCTGAATATCAAACTGAATTGTGCCACTTCAACCCTCTTTGGATCGCTGGGGAGGGTCGGCTGTGGGAAGTGCTGGGCTCTTTTAGACATTGATGCATCCAGGAGGTCAGCTCGAGATTAAAGGAGAGCAGCAAGGTTAGGATGTGATGGCAGAGACAATTCATGAGATGGAAGAGTAATTGGCCCGTCAACCGAGAGGTTTCGACTTTCTTAATCCTGGGGCTCCGCACTGTTCCCATAACCTCTGACCTTCTCATGTCAGCTAGTAATCGTAGATTCAAATTGACCTATAAAACTAATTGTGTATTCAACAAATAAAACTTTTTAAAAAAGAACTGAGGGTAAGTTGGACCAAAATTAAACGTCATTTTATGATTTTTTTCCTTTCCCAGTTTTAGCTCATTGCCAATATGGAATATTTGTAAACGAACCCCTGGCGTCAGTCCAAGAAGGACAAGGTTATTCTCCCACGTGTCCTCGTCCAATTTTAATCCCTCGACCAAAACCACCATAACCAGATTATCGGGTCACTCCTTATGGGATTGTGCTGTGTGCAAACTGGCAGCCATGTTTCCTACATGGCTGATGTACCATCAATTGGACTCGAGTCGTGATGAAGTTCCAAATATCAGGCTTTAATGAGCTAGTTGTGTGCCCGGCAGTCGACTTACAGAGAATGGCCGACTGCCGCATGGAACAGGTTCTTATACCCCGCCTCGTAGGAGGGGCTACCGGCCTCTCGGCCAATCGGCGAGCAGTCACATGACTGGCATCAGCCAATTGGCAGAGAGACACATGACCTGCCTGAGCCAATGGGCAGCGAGTCCTCTGCACCAATGGCAGCACTACTCTGAGGTACCGAAAACCTCCTAGTCATACCACCACATTCACCCCTTGTGGAGAAAGAAGCCGAGGGGGGGGGGGGGGGGGGGGGGCGGGGGTAGAGAAGAGAGGAGGAAAAGGGGGGCCGTCGAACTGGTAGTATGACTAGAGAGAACGAGGTGTACCGAGATATCTGGTGGCTGCCCACTGGCCCGCGACGAATGTGCAAAAGAGAACAACAATACCACGCACAATGCACTTAAGAACTTAAGCACCCGCACATGCTTCCGGAGCAAGATGGGCCCGGGGGTGGCCAGCCAGGTCGGGAGCGGGGATCCTGAGGACAACTTCCTAGGGAAAACAAGAAGACGTTCGTGAGGTGTCTGGTTCGTCGTAGTACAGAGGAGAGACCGAATCAAGTGGAGGGCGTCTGGGAGGACCTCTTGCCAGTGGGAGACAGAGAGATTTCTGGACCGTAGGGCCAGTAGGACGGTCTTCCAGACCGTGCCGTTCTCCCGCTCGACCTGCCCATTACCCCGGGGGTTATAGCTGGTCGTCCTGCTAGAGGCGATGCCCCTGCTATGCACGAATTGACGCAGCTCGTCACTCATGAAGGAGGACCCCCGGTCGCTGTGGATTTATGCGGGGTAACCGAACAGGGAGAAAATGGAGAGGAGGGCCTTGATGACGGTTGCCGTGGTCATGTCGGGGCAGGGAATGGCAAAAGGGAAGTGGGAGTACTCGTCACGGTCCTGACCTCCTCGATGGAGTAGGGCAGGTTGCGGGTCTTGATGAAATGGTAGAAGCGGGTTACCCCTGGATGGCAGAGGTCCGCATGGAGGGTGCGGATGCGGTCAATCTGCACGCTGGCGCAGGTACCGCGGGACAGGGCATCAGGAGGCGCGTTGAGCTTCCCAGGACGATACAAGATATCGTAGTTGTACGTGGACAACTCGATCCGCCACCGCAAGATCTTGTCGTTCTTGATCTTGCCCCTCTGTGCATTATCGAACATAAAGGCCACTGGCCTGAGCCCTGGCATGGGCAACCTGGCCCCCCAGCACCACCAGCTTGGCATCCTTCCATTGCCACCCGGGCACCCTGATCGTGCCCAGGAGGCACTGCCAGGGTGCCACATGGGCAGTGCCAAGGTGTCAGCTGGAGTACCAGCCTGTCACGTCCCTGACTACCTGAGGGTTTCTAATAGCTTGGGGTACCCCCCCTCCCCCCTCCCCTCCCCCCCCCCCCCCCCCCCCCCCCCCACCCACCCACCCACCCAGGTGCCATTACGCCTGGTCCATGTTTGTAAGAACCAATACTAAACGACGCACGGTTGAGATGCCGTTAGTTCCTGGGTGGCGGGAGAATCTGGCACAACCATATGATCTAATGGCTCATTGAAATTTGCTAATCTGGGGCTCAGCCAGCGCCGGCGAGACCCAGATCTCGATGTCTCGCCAAGGTCAGTTTAATCTCAAAAGACGTCTCGAGTGTCGGGATCCCCATTTACATCACTTTTAATATGCAGATCAGGCATTTACGCTTGATAGTGCCGCCCGATGTTGTACTGTCCATTCACGTCGGCCTCCCCCATCACATGCACCTGGCGAACAGAACCCGCCAGTGCCACACATGTGAGGCTAGGGTTCGGGTGGAGTGGGTCATGCCCGGACTGCACCTTGGCACTGCCCAGGCACAGCTGGACAGTGGCGGGGGTGGTTTCCATGCGGGAGGTATCAGGGGCACGCTGTCCATTGGGCAGGGGGCTCCATGATCAGGGGTTCCTTTATTCGATTCGTATTTTGTTCACAACGGGGCACCCTTTTAACAGGGCACGGCGACCTTTCAGGAGTCGGAATTGCGGGCCGGGAGTGCTTATTCGAAGCCCGCGTGATGTCACAGGACCAACCCCCCGGTTCCCTTTTGACCGTGTGTCAAAAAACATGGCGGGGAAAGTCGGGCACGCGGCCGCCGGGCGGCACCCCGCTTTTCCCACCAGGCTTGACGCGGAGTCGGAAAATGATAGAATTCCGCCCCAGGGTTCCGTGTGCCCTTTGAAACACTTTCTCTACCTGCCCTGGCACCTTGAATGATTTGTACACATCACACCCAGGCCCCTTTGCCCTTGTACCCTGGCAATCAATTTCAGGGAACGTCGGACGGGAGCTCGGAGTCAACCCATTTCGCGATGTGACGGGAGCCACACGGAGGCCCGGGCAGCAGGTTTCCATTCCTAAGTGGCATTCGTGAGCGACTTGGGTTCCTTAAACGATCTGACAGTTCCACGGACACTTTTACATAACTGTGTTCCTTAATGCCCAGAAACTCACTGAGTGCCACTGGCAAAGTGATTAGTGCGTGTGGCCTCTGAGAGCTGAGACACATATTTCTCCTTTCAACCGTGTTGCACTTTCACAGTTACGCCAAGCGGAGCAGCCGATTTGGTTCTGGGTTAATTAGAAGCCAACAGGATTAAATGTGATGTTTCTATATATACAGCCTTCCAATCCCCGTCAGATTGTTAATGGACCACACATCAGTCTGCATCGCACTATGGTTCTGGTCTGTAGATTTGTGACATAACACGTTAAATACAATTCCTATCCCAAATATGGTCAGTGCTGGCACGGAACTTTATTTTCATCGATCTCTCTCTGAAGTTAATGACCCCTCCTCTATCTAAAGAAAGGGAGACTTACATTCACTTTTTTCTCATTCATGGGTTGTGGGTGTCGCTGGCTAGGCCAGCATTTATTGCCCATCCCTAATTGCCCCTGAGAAGGTGGTGGTGAGCTGCCTTCTTGAACCACTGCAGCCCATGTGGTGTAGGTACACCCACTGTGCTGTTAGGGAGGGATTCCAGGATTGTAACGCAGTGACAGTGAAGGAACGGCCGATAAATATTCCAAGTCAGGATGGCGAGTGGAGAAACCTCCAGGTAATGGTGTTCCAACTTCTAGATTGTAAATGTCATGGGTTTGGAAGGTGCTGCCTTAGGATCCTTGGTGACCGCATCTTGTAGATGATACACACTGAAGTTACAGTGTGCCGGTGGTGGAGGGAGTGAATGTTTGTGGATGGGGTGCCAGTCAAGCCGGCTGCTTTGTCCTGGATGATGTTAAACGTTGTTGGAGCTGTGTCCATCCAGGCATTTGGGGAGAATTACATCACACTCCTGACTTGTGCCTTGAAGGTGGTGGACGGGCGAAGGAGGGTCAGGAGGCGAGTTATTCACTGCAGGATTCTTAGCCTCTGATATGCTCTGGTAGACCTCGACCGTAAGATAGAGGAGCAGATTCAACCATTCGGCCCATCGAATCTGCTCTGCCATTCAATCATGGCTGATATTTTTCTCATTCCCATTCTCCTGCCTTCGCCCCAGTGATTTGGCCTCCACAGCCTTTTGCATAGATTCACCACCCTCTCACTGAAGAAATTCCTCCTCATCTCAGTTTTAAAGGATCGTCCCTTTTGTCTGTGGCTGTGCCCTTGGGTTCTAGATTTTCCTACTGGTGGAAACATTCTCTCCACGTCCACTCTATCTCGACTTCTCAGTATCCTGTAAATTTCAATAAGATCCCCCCCCCCACTTTCATCCTTCTAAACTCCAACAAGTACAGACCCAGAGTCCTCAACTCCTCCTCATATGACAAGTCCTTCATTCCGGGGATCATTCTTGTGAACCTCCTCTGGACCCTCTCCAAGTTCAGCACATCCTTCCTTAGATACGGGGCCCAAAACAATATTCTAAATGGGGTCTGGCCAGAACCTTATACAGCCTCAGAAGTACATCCCTGCTCAGTTATTCTAGCCCTCTCGACGTGAATGCCAACATTGCATTTGCCTTCCTAACTGCCGACTGAACCTGCACGTTAATCTTAAGAGAATCCAGAGTCCCGACGGCGCCGTTCATCCCTGGTCGCTGCCGGCGGGAACTCTGTGCGAACTCTGAACTCTGTTGTTCAGATAGCCTGTGGAGAGGGGGGCTCCATCCCCGGAGGAGCCTCTGATGGGGTCTGGCCCGCAATTGGAGTCCACCGATCGGCGGGCCGGCCTCTCCCCGCCCCTCCCCCCACCTCCCGTGCCCACATTCTGGCGCGGCCGGCCCCTGAACACCGACACTATGTTGAGTCGGGGCCGGCGCGCTCAAGAGGTCCCCCGTGCATGCGCAGGTTGGCGCGGAGCCCATTTGGCGTCGGGAAGGGAGGCTGGAGCGGCGTGAACCGCTCCAGTGACATCCAGAATCAGTCGTCCTCGGGCCCGTTTCGCGCACGACAGCGCGAACACTTGGGCTCAATTTGGGAGAATCGCGCCCTTGGACTCCTACGTCCCTTTCTGCTTCTGATTTAGACATAGAACATAGAACAGTACAGCACAGAACAGGCCCTTCGGCCCTCAATGTTGTGCCGAGCCATGATCACCCTACTCAAACCCACGTATCCACCCTATACCCGTAACCCAACAACCCCCCCCCCCTTAACCTTACTTTAATTAGGACACTACGGGCAATTTAGCATGGCCAATCCACCTAACCCGCACATCTTTGGACTGTGGGAGGAAACCGGAGCACCCGGAGGAAACCCACGCACACAGGGGGAGGGATGCAGACTCCACACAGACCGTGACCCAGCCGGGAATCGAACCTGGGACCCTGGAGCTGTGAAGCATTTATGCTAACCACCATGCTACCCTGCTGCCCCATTTCCGAAGTATTTTCCCATTCGGAAAATAGTCCAAGCCTCTAAGCCTCCTACCAAAGCCACAACATTCATATGGCTAGTCCAGTTCAATTTATGCTTGAAAGTAACCTCCCAGGATGTCGATAGTGGGGGATTCAGTGATGTTCATGCCATGGAATGTTCAAGGGGAATAGTTCGATCCTCTGTTGTTCAGATAGCCATTGCCTGGCACGAGTGTTACTTGCCATTGATCAGTCGAAGCCCCGATATTGTCCAGGTCTTGCTGCATTTAGGCACGGACTGCTTCAGTGTCCGAGGATGACAAATAATGCAGAACTTTGAGCAGTGATCATTGACACAAAGTCTACAAGTGGATATAGACAGGCTAAGTGAGTGGGCAAAAACCTGGCAGATGAAATATAATGTCGGAAAACGTGAGGTTCTGCATTTTGGCAGGGAGAATAAAGGAGCTGAATGTGATTTAAATGGAGAAAGATGCAGAAAACTGCAGCTCAGTGGGATTTGCGGGACCTCAGGCATAAATCACAAAAAGCTAGCATGCAAGTTCAGCAGGTAATTGGAAAGGCAAATGTTTCAAAGGGCATGGACTACGAAAATAACTAAATCTATACAAGGCACGAGTTGGACCACACCAGGAATACCGTGAACAGTTTTGGTCCCTTTATCTAAGGGAAAGATAGACTGACAGTGGAGGCAGTCCAGAGAAGGTTGATAATAATCGCTTATTGTCGCAAGTAGGCTTCAATGAAGTTACTGTGAAAAGCCCCTACTAGCCTGTTCGGGGAGGCTGCAACGGGAATTGAACCCGCGCTGCTGGCCTTGTTCTGCATTACAAGCCAGCTGTTTAGCCCACTGTGCTAAACCAGCCCCTCCCGGGGTTGATCCCGGGTAGGGAGGGATTTCCTTTTGAGGAGAGGTTGAGTAGGTTGGGTCTGTTCTCATTGGAGTTTAGAAGAATGAGAGACGACCTTATTGAGACATAAAGGATTCTCAGGGGGGCTGACAGGGTAGATGCTGAGGGGGTGTTTCCCCTTGTGGGAGAGTCTAGGACCATAATCTCAGAGTTAGGGGTCCACATTTTAAGACAGAGATGAGGAGGAATTTCTTCTCTCAGACGGTAGAGAATCCGTGGAATTCTGTACCGCAGAGAGCTGTAGAGGCTAGATTGTTAAGTAAAGGAATCAGATCAGTCATGATCTCATTGAATGGTAAGGCAAACTCAATGGGCCGAATGGTCTACTTCAACACCTTTGTCTTATGGGCTTCACCAGGTTGACACCTCACTTTAAGAGCTCTTCCTGGCATGCCCCCCTGCACTCTGAAAGGTGTCACTGAAAGGGGCAACACAGGTGGAGAAGGTAGTCAAGAAGGCATACGGCATGCTTGCCTTCATTGGCCGGGGTATTGAGTATGAGAATTGGCAAGCCATGTTGCAGCTGTATAGAACCTTAGTTAGGCCACACTTGGAGTATAGTGTCCAATTCTGGTCGCCACACTACCAGAAGGGTGTGGAGGCTTTAGAGAGGGTGCAGAAGAGATTTGCCAGGATGTTGCCTGATATGGAGGGCAATAGCTATGAGGAGTGGTTGAATAAACTTGGTTTGTTCTCACTGGAACGACGGAGGTTGAGGGGCGACCTGATAGAGGTCTACAAAATTATGAGGGGCATAGACAGAGTGGATAGTCAGAGGCTTTTTCCCAGGGTGGAGGGGTCAATTACTAGGGGGCATCGATTGAAGGTGTGAGGGGCAAGGTTTAGAGGAGATGTACGAGGCAAGTGTTTTTACACAGAGGGTAGTGGGTGCCTGGAACTCGCTGCCGGAGGAGGTGGTGGAAGCAGGGACGATAGTGACATTTAAGGGGCATCTTGGCAAATACATGAATAGGATGGGAATAGAGGGATACGGTCCCAGGAAGTGTGAAAGATTTTAGTTTAATCGGGCAGCATGGTCGGCACAGGCTTGGAGGGCCGAAGGGCCTGTTCCTGTGCTGTACTTTTCTTTGTTCTTTGTTCTTTTCTTTGTTCTACATTGAGCCAAAGTTGATCCCCTTGTTTGGTGGTAAAGGGTAGTAGAGTGGGGGGTATGCCAGGCCACGAGGCTGGAGATCATGGTTGAGCACCTCACGGACGCCTAGTCTTGAGTTGCTCGATCTGTTCCCATTTATATAGCATGTCACATGTGCACCAGATGCTTCAAAGCTCCTCACAGCCAATTAAGTACTTCTGAATAGTCACTGTTGTGTAACATTAAACACAGCAGATATGTTGTGCACAGCAAGATCCCAGGAACAGTTGCAATTGGTCTTTTTTGTGATGTTGCGGATAACGTACCAGCCTCCCCGAACAGGCGCCGTAATGTGGCGACTAGGGGCTTTTCACAGTAACTTCATTGAAGACTACTTGTGACAATAAGCGATTTTCAATTTTTTTCATTCCAACTCTCACCCAGGACACCAAGGGTAAACTCCCGACTCTTTATCAAAATAGTGCCATGGACTCTTTCACCTCCACCCTGGAAGAGATACCTCATTCAAATCACAGCACCTCTGACAGGGCAGCACTCCCTGACCACTCGGCTGCTCACCCTCATTTGTGTGTTTTTGGAACCATGAAGCCTTGTGACTCAAAGATAAGAGTGTTTCCAACTCTGCCCGAACTGACGCAGTTACCAAAATGCTATTTCCCACCGATAGGCCTGCCCACAAATCTCGTCAGTGTAAAACCGTTTGAAACAGACTTATCCGCAGAAATGAAGTTGAAGATGTTGCTGGGGTGATCCGTCCGTACTGAGCATGTCACGGAATCACAGAATTGTTATAGCCCCAGAAGGATGCCATTTGGTCCATCCTGTCTGTCCTGACCCCCTTCAGTGGATTTCCCTTGACAAACTATTTCACAAAGGAAAAAAGACGCGCCTTGTAGGGCGGCACGGTTACACTGCATTGGTTAGCACTGTTGCTTCACAGGAGGGTCTCAGGTTCGATTTCCTGCTTGGGTCACTGTCTGTGCAGAGTGATGCGACCATCAATTCACTCAGAGGCACTAGTTGAAGTAAACTGTGGCTTTAATTGACTTACAACTGAGCCTGCCTGTGACTAGCTGAACTGAAGGCAGGCTCGCAAGACCGCAGCACTTTATACTTCCAGTTGTGGGCGGAGCCAAGGGCGGAACCAAGGGCGGAGCCCTGTACATGCTCCTCATCTCCCCCTGTGGGCAGAGCCGTGCAACGGCTCACAGATGGAGCCCACGGGGACACAGTGATACACAGTGTGGATTTATATATTATACATTCACCACACAGAGTCTGCACGTTCTCCCCGTTTCTGCGTGGGTTTCCTCCGGGTGCTCCGGTTTCCTCCCACAAGTCCTGACAGATGTGCTGTTAGGTGAATTGGACATTCTGAATTCTCCCTCCGTGTACCCGAACAGGCGGTGGAATGTGGCAACTAGGGGCTTTTCACAGTAGCTTCATTACGGTGTTAATGTAAGCCTACTTGTGACACCAATAAAGATTATTATTATTATCCAATTCCGACTGTCCCTTGATCTGATCCCACCTCCACACTCATATCCCACTCTTTCAGCCCTGTGTCTATCCCGTATCCTCTCCCCTGCCTCATCGCACCTCCTCACTCTGTGTCTTGTGCCCATCTATTGCCCGTCTGTCCTGTTCCTATTCTCTGCCCTACTCCTGTCGCTTCCCCTCTCTCTCTGCCCTGTTCAGGTCCATCATTCTCCTCCTCAGCACAATCCCTCATTAGTGTCCCAATTTACAGTACCCAGGGCCCTTTGCAAAGCTTTGATATCCAAAGACATTACTACACGTGTACCTGAACAGGCGTCGGAATGTGGCGACTAGGGGCTTTTCACAGTAACTTCATTGCAGTGTTAATGCAAGCCTACTTGTGACACCAATAAAGATTATTATTAATATTTTTATTAAGGTACCTTTCATGAGCCAATTAAGAGTGGGCCAGGACGCTGGGGAATACTCTCCTCTTCCAACTACTGCCGGGGGTCGATCATACACCTGAGAAGTAAAATGGGGCCTCGGGTAAACATGTGATCTGACAATCGGCATACCTGACAGTGCAGCACTTGCTCAGTATTGCCCTGGGGTTGTCAGCCTGGATTGTGTGTTCAAGTCTCAAAGTCTGTGTATTTTCTGACGGCAACTAAAAATAAACCACACACAGTCAACAAAGCACAAGCAAGGCGTCTTCAACCCGCCTTCGTAACTAAAATTACTGCAACAACGACTGCAATTTGCATTTATATATCGCCGTTAGTGTAGTAAAACATCCCGAGGCTCCTCACAGGGGCTTAACCAAACAAAAATTGACATTGGGCCAAAGGAGGAGCCAATACTTGGTCAGCGAAGTGGATTTTAGCAGAGAGACATCCGGAGGAGGAGAGGTTCAGGGAGGGGAATTCCACAGTTTAGCACGCAGGCAGCTGAAGGCATGACCACAAATGGTGGAGGAATGAATGGGAATGCTTCAAGAGCCTAGAATTGGAGGAGCACAGAGATCTCCGAGGGCTGTGGGACTGGAGGAGAAGACAGAGATAGGGAGGGCTGAGGCTGTGGAAAGACTTGAACACGGGTGTGATGATATGTGAACTATTATCTATGTAAGATCAATAAAGGTTATATTAAAAGATTATCATGTATCAAATATAATATAATATAACCAAACCCTATGTAAACATTAGTGCCTGTATGTATTCTAGCATTTGACCACAGGTGGCGTGACGACAGGAGGTCTCTGGGACAGCACAGAGAGACACAAGCTGGACAGCAGGAACAGACTGCAGTCACAGACGAGCAACTCCTCAGTCAACAGTAATTAATAATAGTTAATCATAGTTGTTTGTATTTAGCCGTCGTCTCCAACTGTAATCTTAGTAGACATCATAGAAACCTTTTAGTGTTTTAGTTAATTAATAAATAGATTTGTTCAATTGCAAAGCAGCCTGTTCTCTGATCATTTCAACTAGAAAGGACTTGCTATCCGTGCCGACAGGGAACATTACAGCGGGGCTGAGAATTTTAACAAATAAGCTAATATTTCAGAGCTGGATGAACTGAAGCCAAGTACCGCTCAGCCCCAACTATTTTAGTCAGCATAAAGCCAACACAACTGTGAAACCTTCCACTCTGAAACGTGGTGGGCTTGGAAACGCCAGTGATTCCCCCTGGGGCGGGGAGGGGGAGCGGTGTGAGGGGGGGGGGGGCACTGACCATGCGTAACCTTGATCTGGTCAGCTCATGAAGTGCCCATCCACGAGGAGCTTGCCGATTCTTGTGGCGAGGGCGGGCGGGAAGCCGCCAACCCCACCGTTACCTCATGGCTTCGAAGGTGCGGGCGCCGTGCTCAAAGAGCAGGCGTGGTCAACCTGCGCTCTCACTTCCACTGTTGCCCGGCCACTGCTCCTCCGCTTTCCCGCTAAACCTTACTCTGTCCCTCCCCCCACCCAACTAGCCCTGTCACCAGCTCCCGGCCCTGAACACAGACCGGCCTTTCCGGACACTCCCCGAAATCGGACAATGCAGTGGCAACTCACCGTTCATCGTGGAAGATGCCAGATGCAGAAACTGGGCCTTCGAATTACTGACTGGCAGGGAACTTAATTCCGCCTGAGCGGCCTTTTGGTGAGGATGCACGACATGCCGACGCTTGCAAAACGGCTTCCTGAAATTGTTTTTTTTAAGCCTATCTTCGAACACACAATTGTTCCCTGTGGGAAGGATTTCTGAGCTGGCTATCAGCCCACTGAACCATGTTGTGAACACTCCTCCCATGACCAGCAGGTCCTGGTGTCAGACTTGAACCAGAGCGTCTGGTCCAGAGGGAGGGGAGGCTGCCACTGCATCGCCCCAAGACTGTCGTGTTAAGCACACTGAGATAACACGGGTTGCAACTGGATGCAGCTACAACTGAAATAGACTCCAGACCTTGAAGTTAGTTCAATCTGATTTATTGAACCTGTCACACAGTTAGCACAGTTCTCTGTGAGTTCGACTCTCTGCTAACCTAAGTGTGATCTCTCTGTCTGACTGAACCAGACTAGCTCTTAGCCACGTGCTTATGCGTTACGGATATATACACCAGACTCACCCTGTAGATGTCCCTCATGGAGAGAGGCGGAGTGTGAGTGTCTTGTGCCTTTTACAGTGGGAAACCACCCCCAAGTGTTCTGCCTACTGATTGGTTATGTCCTGTTCTCTGTGTTCATTAGCTGCCTGTCTGTATCTCATTATGTGCGTGTCTGCATATCATGGCAAAGACCTTATTGATCCATCTTTAACCTGCCTTCAAAGTCCGGAGAACAGATTTCCCAACTTCGGGAAACAGATTTTTGGCCTCAGGCCAAATGAATCTCCAATGCCCGCCATGCTTCCTGCTGCTAACTGGACCTAAAATTCCACCAAAGATATCCAGATGGAAAGATGCCTGCAGGGGGTTCTCATTTCCTTGACTGGGCGACGGTGTGTATTTCGGTTTTAGTCGTATTCAATGCACAGACTGATCCTCGCAACACGTCCGGCTCCATCCACGTCCCTCTGTCGGGTCAGTGTTCAGACATTCACAGAAGGCCACGCTTTGTTCATCCTCCCGAGTGTTCATTAATTAGAATGTGTCAGGCAGCAGAGTTAGCAGCAAATTCCAGCTGACTGCTCTGCTCCAGCACGCTGCTTCCATCTGAAAGGGACTCAACACCGCAGCGTGGCCCATCCTCAGATGTCTGAGCACAGTGGATCGTTTCATCGATATAAATAATTAAATGCCTCGACTGCAGGGGAAAGATTTGTTGCCTTTTGATTGGGAGAGAAAGGTCACTCGCTCGGGGTTTGTGCCGACACCATTTTGGACCACGGTTGAACGGCTGCTGAATGTCAAGGAGAGCTACAGCACGAAGCTAATGAGGAGGCATTTTGGAGATTCACGAGGATGCAGTGAAGTCAGACAAACTAATTCCCTGTCGCTGCTGTGAGGGGCTGTCACTCATCTGATGGGACCAAACATTTAGATAACAATAACTTGCACTTAAATTGTGTCTTCAACATGGCGAGAATATCTAAAGCTCAGCAGGCACCAAGCTCTGTATTTTCCTCCCTAATCTCTCTGCTTCTCTCCCCTTTAAGATATTCTTAACACCAACCTTTTTGACCAAAGCTTTCAGTCAACCATCCAGGTGACTCTGTTGACCCGCATGTGTCAATTATTTTCTGATTATGCTTCCATGAAGCAACTTAGGAAATGTTACTGTGCTAAAGACATTATCCAAACGCAAGATGATGATGTAAATAGAGATCCTGCTGTATTTTCAGTGAAGTCATCGTGATGGACAGGGACAGTATTCCCATCTTGCAATTCAATGCTGTCGGCTATTTGCTGCCACGTCAGTACAAGACATCGCCCAATTTGTTTTTTGCCCTTTCTGTTTCTTGTTTTGTCGCCCAAACTATTGTGTTCAATTCTGGGCATCGCAAAGTAGGTTTTAGCATTAGGGAGGGATGTTCTCTAGGATAGTACCAGGGATGATGGAGTCATGTGGAGAGACTGGTGGAATGTTTCACTTTACAGCAGAGGAGGTTGAGATGAGGTTGAAGCGAGGCATTCAAAATCATGAAAAGTTTCGATAGCCGTGATGTGGAGATGCCGGCGTTGGACCAGGGTGAGCACAGTAAGAAGTCTTACAACACCAGGTTAAAGTCCCAACAGATTTGTTTCAAAGACGAGCTTTCAGAGCGCTGCTCCTTCCTCAGGTGAATGGAGATGTATGTTCCAGAAACATTTATAGAGACAAATTCAGAGATGCCAGATAGTGCTTGGAATGCGAGCATTTGCGGGTAATCAAATCATTACAGATCCAGAGATAGGGGGTAATCCCAGGTTAAAGAGGTGTGAATTGTCTCAAGCCAGAACAGTTGGTGGGATTTTGCAAGTCCAGGCCTGATGGTGGGGGGTGAATGTAATGCGACATGAATCCCAGGTCCCGGTTCAGGCCGCACTCATGCGTGCGGAACTTAGCTATAAGTTTTTGCTCGGCGATTCTGCGTTGTCGCGTGTCCTGAAGACCGCCTTGGAGAACGCTTACCCGGAGGTCAGAGGCTGAATGCCCTTGACTGCTGAAGTGTTCCCCGACTGGAAGGGGACATTCCTGCCTGGTGATTGTCGCACAATGCCAGTTCATTCGTTGTCGCAGTGTCTGCATGGTCTCGATAGAGCAGAGAGAAATGACAAGTGTAATGTTCTTGTTGGATGGCCTGATTTTTTATTCCAAGAACATGCCGCTAATGCTAGAAACAATTTATTGACATTCACTGTAGGTCAACTATATGCAAAACAACAGATGAATAACAGTATGATCATATACAAGCAACCTCTCTCTTCCAGCTCTCCAGTCAGTCTGAGAACACATGACTCTAACATTCACTTATATACAAATGAGACTCCTAGTGGTCAGCCAATGAATTACAACACAACCATGATACCACTGCAGCAAGTAGGTCAGGGACCCAGAAAATAATTGGGAAGAAGGGCGACTTGTGGCGCAGTGGTTAGCGTTGGGACTGTGGTGCTGAGGATCCGGGTTCGAATCCCGGCCCTGGGTCACTATCCATGTGGACTGTGCACATTCTCCCCATGTCTGCATGGGCTTCACTCCCACAACACAAAGATGTGCAGGTTAGGTGGATTGGCCATGCTAAATTGCCCCTTAATTGGAAGAATAAATAATTAGGTATTCTAAATTTAAAAATAATAATTGGGAAGAGAGGAGGTGAGGAAACGGTTGTTGTTGAGATTTGGGAACCACAATCTGAAAGCTGTTTTGAGCTTAGATTCGAAAAGACAATGAGACACGACCCCGAAGAGGTCGAAGAAGTCGGCGTGTGCGACTAAATTGGTCAGCCCTTTCCCAGAGTCTGCGCAAGGACAACAGACTGAATGGCATCCAACCTGTGCTGTAAGATTCTGAGGCCTGATCAACAGCCACCAACATTCTTCCCAGTGTGTGAGCCCAGCTAATGAGGGTTGATTAACAATCAACCATTCTAGCTGAGCCCAAACCCGATCCCAATCCTCTCCGGAATTCACACACCAACGCTTCCCAAAAGGAATTACTCACCAGGAACAGGATCTCTGTCAGCCCAGGGTCACTGAAAAACCAACTCCAGTAACCCTA
Organism: Scyliorhinus canicula; assembly: GCF_902713615.1. Classification (NCBI taxonomy): domain Eukaryota; kingdom Metazoa; phylum Chordata; class Chondrichthyes; order Carcharhiniformes; family Scyliorhinidae; genus Scyliorhinus; species Scyliorhinus canicula. The sequence goes on along the minus strand of NC_052154.1, from coordinate 5,851,070 downwards.
CTGGCACCCTTGGCAGATTGCAGTGAACAATGTGCTTAATCACTGAGTCCTGGGGTGGAGGTGGGGATAGTTTGCCAAACCTATTGGCTGTCTCTCAATTGCACTCCCACCTCAGCATCAGAAAACTGTGGGCTCAAGGCCCAACCCAAAAACCTCAGCACAGATTCCAGGCTAAGATGTCCAGTGCTGAAGGAGTGCTGCGCTTAAGATGCTCTCACTGAGAAGAAACATCCAACCGAGACGCCATTTGCATTTTCAGATGAATGTAAAGATCATGGGCGGGATTCTCTCAGCCCAGGGCCGGGCCGGAGAATCGACGCGACCGGCGCAAATTGCATCACGCTGCCCCGATGCTGGGACGCGATTGGCGCCGGCGATGTCAACGCGGCACCTGTCGGGGGCCGCTCTACATGCCCCCCCCCTCCGATTCTCGGCCCAGGTTGGGCCGAATGGCCGTAACAAAAATATCGAGTCCCATCAGCGCCATTCTGACCTGCTCCTAGCCGGCGGGACCTCGCCGTGGAAGGGTCTGGGGGCGGCCTGTGTGTGTGGGGGGGGGGGTTGGGAGGATCCGACCCCGGGGGGGGGACCTCCGTTGTGGCCTGACCCATGATTGGGGCCCACCGTTCAGCAGACCGGCCCCTTGGCCTGGGGGCCTCCTTCCTTCCGCGCCAGCCCCTGTAGCCCTGCGCCATGTTGCGTCGGGGCCGGCGCGGAGAAGGGAGCCACTGCGCATGCGCGGATCCCGCGGTACCCAGTTGATGCCGGGATCGGCAGCTGGAGAGGCGAGGGTCGTTCCAGTGCCGTGCTGGACCCCTGTAGGGTCCAGAATTGCTGATCCTGATGCCGCGTTGACGCCGACGTGAAACGCGACGGCGTTTCCGACAGCGTCAACACTTAGCCTCAGGGTCAGAGAATCCCGCCCCATAAATCTCTAATTTGGAAAGAACTGAGGAACTCTCTCCCGTATATCCAGGTCGATATTTAACCCCCATTCATTGCAGGAGAGTGAGGCGGGGTTTGAGGAAAAATGTTTACATCCAGAGGGTGGTGGGACTCTGGAACTCGCTGCCTGAAAGGGTGGGAGAGACGGGGACCCTCACAACATTTACAAAGCTGTTGGATGAGCACTTGGAACCCACAGCACACAAGGCTAACGGACCAAGCGCTGGAAAATGGGGTTGGAATAGATAGGTGCTCGATGGCCGGCACAGACATGATGGGCTGAAGGGCCTCTTTCTGTGCTGTAAAACTCAATGACTCTATTGTCTAAAACCGATCATCACGTTGCTGTTCCGGGGAGCTGGCTGTGCACAATGTCGGCAATTTCTTACATATTAATGGTGCCTGCACATCAAAATGACCAAAGTGGCTGTAAAAGCGCGCTGGGCCATCCTGAGGCTGTGAAAGGTGATGTCAAAACTGAGACGAGGAGAAATTTCTTCACCGAGGTTTGAGCATGTTTGGAACTCCCTACTCCATCGGGTAGTGGGTGGGTGCTGAATGTGGGCATATTTAAGATTGGGATTGATCATTTTTTCAACACTAAGGGAATCAAGAGATATGGGGTGGGATTCTCCGTCCGCTGCGCCCGTTTACTGGTGGGGTGCGCCCCCCACCCCCTCCCCCCCCCACTCCAGCGGGATCCTCCATCCCTTGCAGCCGGCCAATGGGGTTTCCCATTGTGGACAACTCCCCACTCCCCCCCCCACCCCGCCGTCGGGAATTCCGTGGGCGTGAGTGCGCTGCCGGCGAAGCGGAGGATCCCGCTGACGGAGAATCCAGCCCCCCCCCCCCCCCCCCCCCGCCTAACCCCCCTCCCCCCCGGGGTTCAGGAGGAAAGTGGAGTTGAGGCAGCGGATCTGCCGTGACCTCATTGAATGGCGGAGCAGGCCCGAGCGGTAATGTGGCCGTCTCCCGGCTCCTATTTCTTGTGTCTTGCTCAAATGCAAATCCTTTTTCTTCTACATCTTGCATCGTGCGCTGTCTCTCAGGGCCCCGCAGCTGTCACTCTGTCCGGGTGTGAGGCGTGTACGCTAAACATCGAGATTAGTGCTGAGAACCAGTCTCACTCCAACAATCACACTCATGTCCTTGAACTAACAATATTAAAACCAGTTGGAAAGGTTGAGCAGATGTCCTGTCAAGCATTGCAATGAATTTTGTCCTTCATTTCTTCATAATGAGCTAATTTTAATTTGATTAACTTCTAAAGTAGAGTTAATTAATAGCAACAAATCAGTTTGTTGGGAACAATCCTCGGATTGCTTATTCTCAAAAGCAAATGTGAACGGAAGATTTCCTTAACTATTCCATGCCCAAGAGCCAGGCGAGAGATCACCTGACAAAGGACCAATCAGAACCTATCTAACAGAGGCACTTTCAACATTGGGGCACTTAGAAAGGGAGCTGAGGGGAATTTGCACAATTTAAATAATATAATTTATGCTTAGATTCAGCAGGAGAAGTTGGAGAACAGGTTGGGACTCAGATTTGATATCTGACCCATATCACACAAAAGGTGTTCCAAAATTGGAACTCTCTATCCACCCAAAAGCTTGCGGAGGCTGAGCGAGCAATTGTTGACTTTCAGGATAGGGAGCACAGGAGATATTTGTTGTGTATGGGTGTAATACGCGTTTATTGGAGTGTATTAACGCGCCTCCGTTTAAAGGCCGTGTGCTTAACACTGCTAGGCTCTATATGTGTATTTTCAGCTCAGGAGTCGCCAGATGCCGTATAGACACCTCACAAATATTCCAAGGTCAGGTTCAAAGTAATAAAACGATACACCGATTAGTAAGTTCCAAACGATCAATATTTATTATACAAATATAATAAATACGCATGCACACGCTAAGGGACTAAGCTATAACTAAACTAAGCGATCAGAATACTTAACTAAACAGGAACAGGCAAGGTCAGGGAGCGAGACCTTCGTTCCGATCTTGGTCTGCAACCTTCAGAGAGCGTGCTGGTCGCTGGGGGTCTAGTGGGCCTGGTTCGCGTAGCGAGCGTCGTATGGTCACTTACGGTTCGGCGGCTGGTGCTCAACGGCTGGAGTCAGGATACAAGTTGAAGTTCTGGGTCGAGGTCAAAGCCAGAGCAACAGTAGAGCCGGAGCAAGTAAAACAGTACAGCAGAGCGGACCATGTGTGGGGGTCTATCTTTTATAGGGGTCCCCAATGTCCGTGCCTTTTCGGGGCGTGCTTTACCTTCAGGTATCGATTGGATCAACTCCCAATCGATATCTTTCGAACCCCCCAATGAGGGTCTTCTCCTCGATGGAGGGGGCGGTCTCTATGGTCTTTTGAGATAGATACTTCTGGCGCCGCTCTGTCTGGACATCCACTTAAAGTATCTATTCAAAACTAGATGTTGCCATTGTGTGTGCCTAGATCTGGATTGCCTCATTAGTATGCAAAGCGTTTTGCCATTAACACCTTTGGTTTGAGACCTTCCACCTGGCCAGAAACTAGTTTTGCTGCTTGCAAAATGCTAATCAGTCTTTGCAGACTGCTTGCCTTGGCTAAACTGCTTTTCCCTGCAGTCTTAGCAGTTCTCCATTTTGTTAGCCCAGTGTCCATTTTAGGTGGCTACAGGACCCAGTGTGACTCGAAGGTGAGATGGTTAGTAATGGAGCCACCACTGAAATTTCCAATGGCCACCAGTCCCTTCAGTTGCACCCCGGGGGATAGTGTGTTGAGATCAGTGGCTGGATTTTCAGTCCCTGCTGGGGTCAGGGTCAGAGATGAACATGTCAAAAATTAACCCGACCAGCAAGCGTGCCCACATGTGATAGTGACCTAACCACATGTGGCCCACATGTGCCAGTGACCTACCCACACGTGACATTGACCTCACACATGTCACCTACCCACATGTGACATTGACCTCCCACATGAGACAGTGACCTACTCACATGTGACCCGCATGTGACAGTGACCTACCCACACGTGATAGTGACCTACACCACATGTGACCTAACCACATGTGACATTCACCGACCCCCATGTGACAGTGGCCTATCCACACATGATATTGATCTGTCCACATGTGACCTCCCCATATGTGACGTTGACTGACCCACATGTGACCTACCCACATGTTGGGGCAGCACGGTAGCACAGTGGGTAGCGCTGTTGCTTCACAGCTCCAGGGTCCAAGGTTCTATTCCCGGCTTGGGTCACTGTCTGTGTGGAGTCTGCACGTTCTCCCCGTGTCTGCGTTGGTTTCCTCCGGTTGCTCCAGTTTCCTCCCACAATTCCTGAAAGACGTGCTGTTAGGTGAATTGGACATTCTGAATTCTCCCTCCGTGTACCCGAACAGGCGCCGGAATGTGCCAACTAGGCGATTTTCACAGTAACTTCATTACAGTGTTAATGTAAGCCCGCTTGTGACAATAAAGAAGATTATTATGTGACTTACCCACAAGTGACAGTGACCTAACAACACCTGACAATGACCTACCCACAGGGGCCATTGACCTATCCACACGTGACATTGACCTACTCACATGTTCTAGTGACCTGCCCACATGTGACCTCCCACATGTGACACTGAAATACCCACACGTGACAGTGACCTACCCACACGTGATAGTGACCTACCCACATGTGGCCCCCCCACACGTGACATTGACCTACCCACATGTGACCTTCCCACATGTGACAGTGACCTACCCACAGGTGATAATGGCCTAACCACACATTTTTTTTTTTTAATTTAGATTAGCCAATTATTTTTTCCAATTAAAGGGCAATTTAGCGTGGCCAATCCACCTACTCTGCACATTTTTGGGTTGTGGGGGTGAAACCCACGCAGACACGGGGAGAATGTGCAAACTCCACACGGACAGTGACCCAGAGCCGGGATCGAACCTGGGACCTCAGCGCCGTGAGGCGATTGTGCTAACCACTAGGCCACCGTGCTGCCCTTGCCTAATCACACATGACATTGGCCTACTCACAGGTGACAGTAACTTACCCACATGTGGCATTGACCTACCCACATGTGACATTGATCAACCCACACATGACAGTGACCTGACCACACGTGACTGTACATGCCACTCATAAATTTGTAAACTTCCATAAAGTCGCCCCTCAACCTCCGTCATTCCAGTGACAACAATCCAAGCTTATTCAACCTGTCGTAGCTAAACCTCCAGACCCGGAAACATCCTGCTAAACCTCTTCTGTACCCTTTCCAAATCCTCCACATCCTTCTGGTAGTGTGACAACCAGAGTTGTACACTTTACTCTGTATCTAACCCCGTGCTGTACCTGTCCTGGGAGTGTTTGATCGGGACAGTGTAGAGGGAGCTTTACTCTGTATCTAACCCCATGCTGTACCTGTCCTGGGAGTGTTTGATGGGGATAGTGTAGAGGGAGCTTTACTCTGTATCTAACACTGTGCTGTCCCTGTCCTGGGAGTGTTTGATGGGGGACAGTGTAGAGAGAGCTTTACTCTGTATCTAACCCCGTGCTGTACCTGTCATGGGAGTGTTTGATGGGGATAATGTAGAGGGAGCTTTACTCTGTATCTAACCCCGTGCTGTACCTGTCCTGGGAGTGTTTGATGGGGACAATGTAGAGGAAGCTTTACTCTGTATCTAACCCCGTGCTGTACCTGTCCTGGGAGTGTTTGATGGGGACAGGGAAGAGGGAGCTTTACTCTGTATCTAACCCCGTGCTGTACCTGTCCTGGGAGTGTTTGATGGGGACAGTGCAGAGGGAGCTTTACTCTGTATCTAACCCCGTGCTGTACCTGTCCTGGGAGTGTTTGATGGGGACATGTAGAGGGAGCTTTACTCTGTATCTAACCCTGAGCTGAACCTGTCCTGGGAATGTTCTGTGCCTGGAAAGGTAAAATCTACAGTAAAATTCATGCCGGACAAAGGTGTTTGCATGCTTGGGGATTGGCTTTGTTCCAAATGTGTTTCTACTGTGCTTAGAGAGGCTGCAGCATGAAGAATAAATAAAAGGCATTAGCATGTGGGAGTTGCTTAGCAACTGAGGCCTTGTAAGTTAGAGAAGCTTTTAAGTTTTAATTTAGCAAATTTGATTGCAGGTGGAGATTTATACTGAGAGAGAAAGCAGCTCTTTCTCTTCTGTCCCAGAATCCAGGAAGTTAGGAAGGAAGTTAAGAAATCGGAGTCTCAGGATTACTACTGGTGCCATGTGCTCGTCAGAGTAGAAATGACAGGATATATAGGATGAATACGTGGCTGAAGAGATGGTGTCAGGGGGAGGATTTCAGATTCCTGGGGCATTGGGACCGGTTCTGGGGGGGGTGGGACCTGTACAAACTGGACAGGTTACACCTGGGCAGGACTGGAACTGATGTCCTAGGGGGGCTATTTGCTAGAGCAGTTGGGGAGGGTTTAAACTAATATGCCACGGGGATGGGAACCTCTGCAAAGAGTCAGAGAAAGAGGGAGCAGGGACAAAGACAAAAGGTAGAAAGGTGACTAAGAAAAGTGATAGGTGGAGAAACCAAGGGCAAAATTCAAACAGGGCAATAGAGAAAAATAATGGGAGCAAGACAAACATTGTGAAAAAGACAAACTTAAAGGCTCTGTGCCTTAATGCATGGAGCATTTGCAATAAAGTGGATGAACTAATCGCGCAGATAGATATAAATGGGTATGATATCATTGGGATTATGGAGACATGGCTGCAGGGTGAACAGGGATGAGAACTGAATGTCCCAGGGTTCTCAGTATTTAGGAAGGACAGGCATAAAAGAAAAGGTGGTGGCGTGGCACTGTTGGTGAAAGAGGAAATTATCACAGTAGTGGGAAAGGATATTAGCTCTGACAATGTGGAATCTGTATGGGTAGAGTTGAGAAATACCAAGGGGCAAAAAACATTAGTGGGTGTCATATATAGAACCCCAAACTACACTGGTGAGGTTGAGAGTGGCATTAAACACAAAATTAGAGATGCATGTAATGAGGGAATATCGGTGATCATGGCTGATTTTAATCTTCACAGAGATTGGGCAAATCAAATTAGCCACAATGCCGTAGAGGGGGAATCCCTGGAGTGTATACGGGATGGTTTTCTTGACCAATATGTGGAGGAACCAACTAGAGAGCAGGCCACCTTAGACTTGGCACTGTGTAATGAGAAGGGAATCATTGCCAATCTGCCTGTATGAGACCCCTTGGGGATGAGCGACCATAACATAATCAAATTTTTTATGAAGATGGAAAGTGAAGTAGTTGATTCGGAGACGAGGGTGCTGAATCTTAATACAGGGAACTATGAAGATATGAGGCGTGAGTTGGCCTTGATAGATTGGGGAGGGTTACTTAAAGGGATGACAGTGGATACACAATGACAAACATTTAAGGAACGCATGGAGGAACTACAGCAACTGTTCATTCCTGTCTGGCACAAAAGCAAAGGGGGTAAGTGGTCCAATCCATGGCTTACAAAGGAAATTAGAAATAGTATCCAATCCAAGGAAGAAGCATACAGATTGGCCAAGAAAAATAATAGGTCTGAGGATAGGGAGAAGTTTAGAATTCAGCAAAGAAGGATGAAGGGATTGATTAAGAAGTACGAAAGGAAGCTTGCAGGGAACATAAAAACTGACACTAAGAGTTTCTATAGATATGTGAAGAGAAAGAGATTGATAAAGAGAAATATAGGCCCCGTACAGACAGAAACAGGGGATTGCATAATAAGGGACAAAGAAATACATACTTTGGTTCTGTCTTCACAAAAGAGGACACAAACCTGATACCAGAAATGTTGGAGAATGAAAGGTTTAGTGAGAGGGAAGAATGAGGGAGATCAACATTAGTAGAGAAATGGTGCTGGGAAAATTGATGGGATTGAAGGTGGATAAATCCCCAGGGCCTGAGAATCTGCATCCCAGAGTGCTTAAGGAGGTGGCTCTGGAAATAGTGGATGCATTGGTGGTCATCTTCCGGGATTCTATAGACTCTGGAACTGTCCCTGCAGATTGGAGGGTAGCTCACATCACTCCGATATTCAAAAAGGGAGGCAGAGAGAAAGCAGGAAATTATAGACCAGTAAGCCTAACATTGGTAGTGGGGAAAAAACTTGAATCCATTATTGAGGACTTTATAGCGGAACATTTAGAAAGCAGTGGCAGGATCAGTCAGAGTCAACATGGATTTATGAAGGGAAAATCATGCTTGACAATCTGTTGGAATTCTTTGAAGATGTAACCAGTATAGTCGACAAGGGGGAGCCAGTAGATGTGGTGTATTTAGACTTTCAGAAGGCATTTGACAAAGTCCCGTGCATAATTACAGCGCATTGGATTGGGGTAATGTATTGAGGTGGATAGAAAACGCTGGCAGAGAGGAAGCAAAGAATAGGGATTAATGGGTCCTTTTCAAATTGGCAGGCGGTAACCAGAGGGCTCCAACAGTGATCGGTGCTGGGACCCCAACTATTCACAATATATATTAATGATTTGGATGAGGGAACAAAATGTAACATCTCAAAGTTTACAGATGATACCAAGTTAAGTCGGAGGGCGAATTGTGACGAGGATGCAGGGATCCTACAGCAAGATCTGGACAGGTTGGGCGAGTGGTCAAACCAATGACAGATGCAGTATAATATGGGTAAGTGTGAGGTTATTCACTTTAGAAGCAAAAACAGGAAGGCAGATTACTACCTGAATGGTTGTAAAATGGGAGAGGGGAGTGTGCAGCGGGACCTGGGTGTCCTTGTGCACCAGTCGCTGAAGGTAAGCATGCAGGGGCAGCAGGCGGTAAAGACGGCTAATGGTATGTTGGCCTTCATTGCGAGAGGTTTCGAGTATAGAAGCAGGGATGCGTTGCTGCAATTATATCGACTTTGGTGATTTTGATTTGATTTTGATTTATTATTGGCACATGTGTTAGTATACAGTGAAAAGTATTGTTTCTTGTATGCTGTACAAACAATGCATACTGTACATAGGGAAGGAAGGTGCGACTGCAGAATATAATGTCAAAGAGTTAGAATGGAGTTTTAGAAGCATAGAACAAGAGTAAAAGATAGAATTAGAGGGTATGCCATCTTGGAAAATCACATGGTCATCAAATGATGAGGCCACACTTGGAGTATTGTGAGCAGTTTTGGTCTCCTTCTCTGAGGAAGAATGTTCTTGCTCTCGAGGGAGGGCAGCGAAGGTTTACCAGACTGATTCCAGGGATGGCAGGATTGTCATATGAGGAGAGATTGAGTAAAAAACCAAACCATGTTGCAAAGGTATCAAAACAAGTGCAGAGAAGCTAGTGAAGGAAACTAGAGAAATGAAGAGAAGTGAGCAAGATGTCTGGAGTTAAGTGAACAGAGTTCAAGGTATTGTTCAGAAGAATTCAAGGAAGAGTAAACAAAGTGCATTATTATGAGACGATTTCAAAGCGTGCCTTTGGGAGTGAAGTTTGGAAACTCACATATGGCAATCATCTGGGGGGGGGAGATTCTGTGGAGAAATCTACAGACATTAACTTGGGTCAAGAGCGGAGTGTGTGATTGATCACAGTCATCTTGTGTGCTTAAAAGGGACATTATGTGTTAATGAGACCATTGTAGCTTAAAATGTTTCTAATCCATCGTAATCTTTAAATCTATCCGCTTTTGATAAACTAAAAAGGGAGTTAAGGGGAATTGCATTATAATCCAATTTTTACATGCTTAACAAATGTGTTTTGTGTTTTATAAAAATAATAGGCAGTCCTATGACCCTTCCTATTGTGTTTGATGGGGAGAATGTAGGGAGTGTTTTACTCTGTATCTAACGCTGTGCTGTACCTGTCCTGGGAGTGTTTGATGGGGAGACTGTAGAGGGTGTTTTACTCTGTATCTAACTCCGTGCTGTACCTGTCCTGGGAGTGTTTGATAGGGACAGTGTCGAGGGAGCTTTACTCTGTACCTAACGCTGTGCTATACCTGTCCTGGCAGTGTTTGATGGGGACAGTGCAGAGGGAGTTTTATTCTGTATCTAACCCCGTGCTGTAGCTGTCCTGACAGTGTTAGATGGGGACAGTGTAGAGGGAGCTTTACTCTGTATCTGACCCCGTGCTGTACCTGTCCTGGGAGTGTTTGATGGGGACAGTGTAGAGAGAGCTTTACTCTGTATCTAACCCCGTGCTGTACCTGTCCTGGGAGTGTTTGATGGGGACAGTGTAGAGGGAGCTTTACTCTGTATCTAACCCCGTGCTGTACCTGTCCTGGGAGTGTTTGATGGGGACAGTGTAGAGGGAGCTTTACTCTGTATCTAACCCCGTGCTGTACCTGTCCTGGGAGTGTTTGATGGGGACAGTGCAGTGGGAGCTTTACTCTGTATCTAACCTGATTTTGTAAGTGTCCTGGGAGTGTTTGTTGGATAGAGGCAATTTGTCGCTGTCTCTAACCCATGACCTCACCTGAACGGTCTTAAGCACGATTAAAAGGAGGCAAAATGCTGAAGATATTCACCATTTTTTGCATCTCTCACTTTGATGAATCAAAAAAATAGATATTTCATGACATAAATAGGGTAAAGATCTATTTTCATCATTCAGGGGTTTTAGCGGGAATCAATCGGATCTAACTATTGTTTCAGTCTCTGTGGAACACACCATTGGAAATTTTACATTCAATACTGAGATCCCAGTGGGGGTCACAGTGATAGAATTAGCTTCAATGCGCAAGGTGTAGGACCGTGACAAGCTTAAGAATGCTTCCTGTTAACACAATGCCATCAAGTTAATGAGGCCTTGATGACGGCCTTCATTCTTTGCAAAGTATTTTTGGCTTTGCGAATGACTTATGCTGACTGAGATCAAGACAGCTGAATCAAAAATAGGGTTAGAATTCACTGATCTGAAATAATCAGCATTAATTCGCATAATTTTATTCTGCTTTAATGAATCTTTTATCCCCCACCTCCGTTGAGAGTATTGAACGCCTGCTGAGATACTGTTCCAGAGGCACTAACATCCCTTCAGTACATCACCCCAAGTGGCTGTACTTCATCCTTCAGCTTGAATAAGAAAGTGTCAGCCTGCTGTTTGATCACTGCAAGAACGTCTCATTGACAACAATTTTTATGTCCAATTATGATTTACTGACTGTCCCTTTAGATGTCAGTCATGGGAGCTTAACTACGAACAACTCGAGCTCAGATTCCTGTACCATGCTTCAGTCAACAGAAATGCTACCAGTTTCCCCATTATCGGGTGTAGAAAGGAATTACTCAAAATGCTGTGAGTTTGATTCAGTTTTCACCTTCCGCCTTAGCCGTTCATGTTCCGTGTTAGTCACACAGCTTTAGAACACAAAAAGAGACCATTCGGCCCACTATGTCTACGTGGCTGTCAAGCACCTATCCACTCTCATCCTATTTCCCAGCACTTGCTCCGTAGCCTTGCATGTCATGGCCCTTCAAGGGCTCATGTAAATCCTTCTTAAATATTGTGAGGGTTCTCGCCTCTACCGCCCTTCCAGGCAGTGAGTTCCATATTCCCACCATCCTATGGGGGAAAAAGTTTTTCCTCAAATCCCCTCTAAATCTCCTGCCCCTTACCTTAAATCTCTGCCCCCCTGGTTATTTGCCCCTTCATAATGGGGAAAAATGCCTTCCCATCTGCCCTGTCCATGTCCCTCATAATTTTGTACACCTCAAAAAAGCCCCCCCCTCAGCCTTCCCTGCTCTAAGGAAAACAACCCCAACCCAACCCAACCAGCCTCTTTTCATAGCTGAAATGCTCCAGGCAACATCTCCTCTACAGCCTCTCCAGTGCAATCACATCCTTCCTATAGTGTGGCGACCAGAATTGCACACAGTTCTCCAGCTGTCGCCTATCTGCATCAGTGGTGCCGAGGTGGAGATGGTTGACAGCTTCACATTCCGAGGTGTGCACATCACCAACAATCTGTCCTGGCCCACCTATGTAGAAGCTGCGACCAAGAAAGCACAACAGCACCTATACTTCCTCAGAAAACTAAGGAAATTTGGCATGTCCACACTGACTCTTACCAACCTTTTACAGATGGACCATAGAAAGCATCCTATCTGGCTGCATCACAGCCTGGTATGGCAACTGCTCGGCCCAAGACGGTAAGAAACTACAGAGAGTCGTGAACGCAGCCCAGTCCATCACACAAACCCGCCCCCCCCCCCATCCATTGACTCTGTCCACACCTCCTGCTGCCTTAGGAAAGCGGGCAGCATAGTCACAGACCCCCCCCCCCCCCCCCACACCCAGGTTATTCTCTCTTCCAATCTCTTCCATCGGGCAGAAGATACAAAGGTCTGAGAACACGCATTAACAGGTTCAAAAACAACTTCTTCCCCGCTGTTACCAGACTCCTGAATGACCCTCTTATGGACTGAACTGATCTCTCCACACACCCTGGGCGTGATCTTCCCAAAAGGAAACAAAATTCCCTTGCGAGCGTGTTTCGCCGCAACTGTCCATTGTAGCGAGAGATCGGGACACCGTTTTTAAATGGAATCCCAATCTCCGAGGACCCCCCCCAAAAAATCCCGACCTCCCTCCAGCCCAAACACAACATGGGAGGGTCCCCTGGCCACTACTCACACCCCCAACACCCACGGTGGGCAACTCAAGCCCGATCATGTGCATGCAGAAGTCCACTTGAGTGCCACCAGGAGGCACCAGCAGTGCCAGGGCATCACCCTACCCAAAGGACAGGGGTTGGGGGCCTCCAATCCCCTTTGGGGAGCCCCACAAGTGCTGTTGCGTCTGGTTCCCGTTTGTGGCGAGAGTACCAAACGGCGCTCGGCTGAAGTTCCCAAGGCGAAGACATCGAATCCCAAAGCCTCAGGTACCTCAGGAATCTGCACATAGAATTATCATAGAATTTACAGTGCAGAAGGAGGCCATTTGGCCCATCGAGTCTGCACCGGCTCTTGGAAAGAGCACCCTACCCAAGGTCAACACCTCCACCCTATCCCAATAACCCAGTAACCCCACCCAACACTAAGGGCAATTTTGGACACTAAGGGCAATTTAGCGTGGCCAATCCACCTAACCTGCACATCTTTGTGACTGTGGGAGGAAACCGGAGCACCCGGAGGAAACCCACGCAGACACGGGGAGGATGTGCAGACTCCGCACAGACAGTGACCCGAGGCCGGAATCGAACCTGGGACCCTGGAGCTGTGAAGCCATTGTGCTATCCACAATGCTACCGTGCTGCCCATTAGAGTAAGTCTCACTGCCTCGCTCTAATATGTAGATTTGCCAAAATGTGATCCCGCCCATTGTGGGCAGGATTCCCCTTGCAATGTCTTGCGGGATTACGTTGAATCTCGCGAGGCGTTGCCAGCCGGGTAGATTCCAGGAGCGAGGTCTCCCGCCTTTCACCGGCCTCGCTGCACCGCGGCAGGATGCTTTTCCGGCGCAGTGTGTCCGAAGGATCGCGCCCCTTCTCTACTGAGTAGCACCATAATCCGTATGCTGTCTGTGTCCACGTATTTACATAGTGCATCCATCGAACCACCTATGTTTTTTATCTATTTAACGATCTGTCTGGACTGTGCGCAGAACAATACATTTCACTGTACCTCGGTACACATGACAATAAATCCAATCCAATGAGCGTTTTGTGCAGCCCCATCAAAACCTCCCTGCTTTTTTATTCTATGCGTCGGCTAATATGCCTTCTTAACCAGCTGATTTCCTGTCTTGCTGCCTTCTGGTATCTATAGACATGCACCCCAAGGTCCCTCTAGTTGTTTTGTCCACTCAAGTAGTTTGACCATTCGTTTGACCAGAGTTTAAGAGATCCATTTACATTTTTGAAAACTGAGAACGTGGGATTAATTGAAGCAGCCTCTATGACTTATCAAACAGAGCCTCCTTCCCAATTCCTGAAAGCTTCCCTGGGTCACCAAGGATAAAAACATTCTCAATCGTGATGGAGTGCTGGGACTCACAGATCAGAGTGGTTTCAGGTATAGAAGTCAAAATAATCTTCAGTACAAAGGGTAGAGATGTCATAGCCAGTTCTGCCTTTGCCTGATGTCTATGTGCTCACATATTCCAGGAGTGTTCTTAGATAGAATTCAGGATTAAAATAACTGCTGAAAAAGAAGAAAGGGTGGCACAGTACCTCAGTGGTTAGCACTGCTGCCTCACAGCTCCAAGGTCCCGGGTTCAATTCCGGCCTCGGGCGATTGTCTGTGTGGAGTTTGCATGTTCTTCAATTAATTGAAGGAAAACATGACCAATATTAGCATTCATATCTAAACCTTGGTTAGCGTGCATGCGTATTACCCTGGATACATGTAACATTATACTTGGGTTCAGCCACCGAGACAGTGGGTTTCCTGCGGCTGCTCTGGTTTCCTGCCACAGTCCAAAGATGTGCAGGTTAGGTGGATTGGACATTCTGATTTGCCCCTGAGTGCCCATAAGGTTGGGTTAGGTTACAGGGATGGTGTAGGGAGTAGTTTCAGAGGGTCGGTGCAGACTTGATGGGCCAAAGGGCCTCCTTCTGCACTGTAGGAATTCCAAGAAAGTTTTTTTCCAAGCAAGTTTCTTCACAATAAACCAAGTTATATTCTATGATTGCCCCTTAGCATCCAAAAGGTTTGTTGGGGTTATGGGGTGACGGGGATAAGGAGGGGGCATAACGTAGATGGGGTGCTCTTTCGGTAGGTCAGTGCAGACTCGATGGGCCGAATTTCCTCCTCCTGCACTATAGTGATTCCATGGATTCTATTCCATGACTTGCATTGACCTAGCATCTTTTGTAACATTCCAAAGTGTTTTCCAGTCAATAATTTACTTGTGCAGTCACTGTTATAATGTGGCAAGTGCAGCAGCCAATTTGCCCAAACTCCCACCAACAGTATCGTGATTACAAGCAAATAACCTGTTTCTTTTATCAGGATTGATGTGGAGATGCCAGCGTTGGACTGGGGTGAGCACAGTAAGAAGTCTTACAACATGTCTTCCTCTTCGCCTGAGGAAGGAGCTGCGCTCCGAAAGCTCGTGTTTGAAACAAACCTGTTGGACTTTAACCTGGTGCTGTAAGACTTCTTACTGTTTATCAGGATTGGTTGAGGATGAATATTGGCCCCAGACACTAGGGGCAAATCCTCCTGCTCTGTTTCAGAATATCCCATACCCACCTCAGGGGGAAGATTGTTGTTTTATCCCAGGGAGGCACGTCACATCACACCGCCTGTCCACGGTGAGAATTTGAACCTACAACTGAGTTAGAGACGTGTGTCACCAAACAGGCATAGCACGAGTAAGACCATGGGAGTAAATATTACCCGCACAAGTGGAAGCATGCATTCTGCCCCAAGATCACAAATAACAAGCATTACGACTGCCTTTAGAATGAGCTGATTAAATGTGCCCCCTCTGCATATTGGTGTTCCCCAGAACGCCTTCCTGTCAGCTGCCAAAACTTTAACAATCCCTTTTAAAACCTGGAACCATGTCTTGCCCATTAAGGACCTCGTGTCCTCCGTCTGTGTGTCCCACACTCACCCCTTCCTGCCAATAAATTGTTGCACAGACAATGGAAGACAATAAATGCCTGAACTGCTCTGTGCATTCCAACTAATTTAGGTAATTCTCAGCTTGCTGACTCGTGACAGTTTAACGGGTTGAGAGCGGGGGGGCGGACGAGGGGGCCTTGATAAAAGCCTGTTTACAACTGAAACCCAAGCAGTGTCAGAGGGGAGATGGTTTTATGGGGGGAGGTTTTTGATGTGAGCTAACAAAACTAATGCAAAAAGGTCCATTGTCCAAATACAAATTCCACAGGAAGGTTCGAGTGGAAGAGTAATCACTGCCCAATCTCCCAATTGTTAAAGGTTAATTCTTGGCCTGCGAGGTCCACTGTTGTTGACAGTATTTATTGCCCTTCAGTTCCCACTCGAAAGATTAGCAGTGGGCTTTCTGTGCAGCCCTCTTGCCTCTGAGTCGGATGGTCGAGGGGTTAAATTTACGCCAGATGTTTGTGCATGTCAACAAGGCTGATTTGCAGTACTGAGCAACAGCTGCATTGTCGGATACGCTGCCTTCCCGATGAGGTGTTAAACTGAAGTCCTGGCCGACTTCTCAGATACGTAGTGAAAGGTCCCATTGCACCATTTTGAAGAAGAGCAGGGGGAGAACTTCCTAAACCAACAAGCTCAACAGCTGAAGAGTAACCTGGTTATTATCATACTGTGGGCCTTTGTTTGGTAGTTGGCCGCCACATTGCCTGCATGACAATAATGGCCACACTTAGGGGCTGGTTTAGCACAGGGCTAAAGAGCTGGTTTTTAAAGCAGACCAAGGCAGGCCAGCAGCACGGTTCAATTCCCGTATACCAGCCTCCCCGAACAGGCGACTAGGGGCTTGTCACAGTAACTTCATTTGAAGCCTACTTGTGACAATAAGTGATTTAATTTTCATTTCAACAATATACCAATGGTTATGAAGTACTTTCAGATCTCCTGAGACTGTGAAAGGTGCCATATAAATGCAAGCATTTTTTTACAAATTAAAAAGGTATTTGTAAACCAATTGTTTTTTTATGTAACAATCTGATTGGCTCATGGTCACCTTACTGATCCAGCTTTAGTCTTTCTAGATTGGTTGAAAACAGAATTCAAATTACAATGACGCGATTTAAACTTGGATCATCTTGATTTTTAGTCCAGCCCTTTGTATTGCTACTTCCTGTGGCATTCAAATATCCGCTTGCTCATTGGCAGGGTGAATTATCGCTCGTCTTTCCCATCCCAAGGTATGCGCATTCTCATTTTAATCGCCCCACCAATGGTGGTCCTGCCTCAACTCTCTCGGCCTCAAGCTCTGGAAAGCTCCCTCCCAATACCACTCCGCCCCTCTGCCTCGCTTTCCCCCCTTTAAAGCGCTTCTGAAATCCTCCTCTTTGACCAAGCTTTTGGATATCTGATCTTATGGGCGGGATTCTCCAACCCCCCCCCCCCCCCCCCCCCGCCCCCCACCACCCCCCACCACCACCATTGGGTCGGAGAATTGCTGGGGTGCTGGGGGGGGCGGCGTGAATCCCACCCCGCTGCTCCGGCGCCGGCTGCCAAATTCTCCGGCGCTGGTTTTCGGGCGGGGATCACACCGCACCTGTCGGGGGCTGTTAGCAGCGCCCCCCCCCCGCCAATTCTCCGGGCCCCAAGGGGCCGAGCGGCCGCCCGTTTGTGGCCAGTCCCGCCGGCGTGACACAGACATGGTCCATCCTGGCGGGTCCTGGCTTGGAGAGCGACTAGCGGAGTCCTCGGGGGGCGCAGCGGGATCCGACCCCAGGGGGGCCCCCACCGTGGCCTGGCCGGCGATCGGGGCCAATGATCTGCGGGCGGGGCTGTGCCGTTGTGGCGCTCTTTCCCTCCGCGCCGGCCTCTGTAAGGCTCCACCATGGCCAGCGTGGAGAGGAAACTCCCTGCGCATGCGCAGGAAACACGCCGGCGGTTCTGCACATGCGCCAACTCGGGCCGGCCCACGGCAGCCCTTCGCTGCCGGTTGGCGCGACGTCAACCCCTCCGGGGCCGGCCTAGCCCCCGGAAGCGCGGAGGATTCCGCAACTTCCGGGTGGCCCGACGCCGGAGTGGTTCGTACCTTTCTTGGAGCTGGCGTCGGGCCATCGCACCAAATGAGGGAGAATCCCGCCCATTATCTCCTTAATTGTCTGAGTGTCACACTTAGTCAGGAATTTTCCCAACATTCACGCCGGCTGGGTCCTCCTATCCCGCCGATGGTGCAACCCCACTTCGCGTGACAGCAGCGGGAGCAGAATATCGTACCGCCAGTCAGCAATGCAGAGTCACCTCTGCGATACACATGGAGGGTTGCACAGAAAATTCCACCCTTTGGTCGATAACGCTCCTGGTGAAGTACCTTGGGATATTTCATTACATTCAAGGAGCGATATAAATATAATTTATTTGTTAATGTCATAGAAAGAGGGAATTATTTCACATAACATTAAGGAAATCCTCTCCACGCTGGGAGCATGGCGCTGGTTTAGCTCACTGAGCTAAATCGCTGGCTTTTAAAGCAGACCAAGCAGGCCAGCAGCACGGTTCGATTCCCGTACCTGCCTCCCTGGACAGGTGCCGGAATGTGGCGACTAGGGGCTTTTCACAGTAACTTCATTGAAGCCTACTCGTGGCAATAAGCAAATTTCATTTCATTTTCATTTTTTTTTCACATGGGAATAGGAATTGGCCGTTCAACCCCTCAAACTCTTTCCATATTTCCATCATGATCACTAAGATCATGGATGATCTTTAACTCCATATACCTGCTGCCGCTCCAACAATAATAATCTTTATTTGTGTCACAAGTAGGCTTACATTAACACTGCAATGAAGATACTGTGAAAATCCCCTAGTCGCCGCACTCCGGCGCCTGTTCGGGTACACGGAGGGAGAATTCAGAATGCCCAATTCACCTAACAAGCGCGTCTTTTGGGACTTGTGAGAGGAAACCGGAGCACCCGGAGGAAACCCACGCAGACACGGGGGGAGGGAGCCTCCGCCTCCCCCTCCGGGCCGGAGAATCCCAGGGGGCAGTGCGAATCCCGCCCTGCCGTCAGCTGCCGTATTCTCCGGCGCCATTTCTCTGGCGGGGGCGGAAGTCACGCCACGCCGGTCGGGGGCCGTTGGCAGTGGCCCCCCCGCAATTCACCAGGCCCCGATGGGCCGAGCGGCCATCCGTTTTTGCCCAGTCCCGCCGACTTGAATCACTCAACTCACGTACCGGCGGGACTTGGCAGGTAGGTCAGCAGGGGGCGGTCCTCGGGGGGGCTCGGGGGGATCTGACCCCGGGAGGGGCCACACAGTAACCTGGCCCGTGATCGGGGCCCACCGATCTACGGGCGGACCTATTCGGTGGGGGCACTTCTTCCTTCCGCGCCGGCCCTATAGGGCTCCACCATGGCTGGCGAGGAGAAGAGAACCCCCCCCGGCGCATGCGGCAAAATACACCGGCCAGTCTGCGCATGCACGGAACCACGCTGGCGATTCAGCGCATGTGCGAACTCGCGCCATCCCTTCGGCGCCGGCTGGAGTGGTGCCAACCCCTCCAGCGGTCCACCTAGCCCCCGAAAATGCAGAGAATTCCACACTTTTGGGGGCTGTTGATGCCGGAGTGGTTGGCGCCGATTCTCCCGCCGGTGTGGGGACTCAGTCCCCAGCAGGGAGAATCCCGGCCCACGAGAATACGCAGGCTCCACACAGACAGTGACCCAAGCCGGGAATCGAACCCGGGACCCTGGCGCTGTGTATCAACAGTGCTAACCACTGTGCTACCGTGACGCCCTCAATAAAACGTCTGCCCCAGGTGAGAATTGAACTCACAACCTCGGAAACATCCAGGACACCCGACAATGCTCAACCTACAACACTCCACCAGGCTTCCATTTTCACTCCGAAGAGAGGTTGGCTAGGCTGGGGTTGTTCTCCTTCGAGCAGAGAAGCGGGGACGTGATTCTTTCAACTTCATTTATAACCTTGAAAGCTCCAACTGGACTCGGTAAAGAACAGGAGCCAGCAGTCCAATGCCCTCACACAATAAAAACAATTTCTAAAAAGATTGCTTGCATCATCAAAAACGAAGCATGTCTGTGTTAAATCAGACATCGGCAAACAAAATCAATTACACGGTGAAAATTATTTTTAATTAACTATCTAATATGTTTTGAGGGCAAATTAGGTCAGTACAGTCTTTTGCATAAACTTTATGGAATGAAACATCCAACTAGATAGCAGATCAACCAGAGGGGAAAAACATCAGCATCAAGGGGAGGACAGGCTGTCCCTCCACATCGCTGTGGTCCCGCCTTCTGAATGACTTGATCTTGCCTCACCCGACCCCATGATTGTCATATTCTCGGTGTCTTGAGCCAGAATTTGTTCAGTTCCTAAATCAAAGCGATGGCAACCTTCTCATTGCATAAACACAAAACCAAAATACCGAGGATGCTGGAAAGCTGAGACAAACAGCTGACAGGCCGGAAATGTCCAGTGGATGTCTCCAGGCCCGTCAGTGGCAGGTTTCATGGTGGGAGAGATGCACAATCAATGGACACGAAACGTAGGTGAAGTCCGAAACGAAAGGCCACTGGTTAATTAGCAAGAAGTGAGCCCGGCAGCAGACGTACAGGAAAATGGCTGGCTGCCGGGGAACACGGGTTCTTATACCCCGCCTCGTAGGCGGAGCTACCTTCCTCTTAGCCAATCGGGATACGAGGCACACGATACCTGGGCCAATGGGCAGCGAGTCCTCTGCACCAATGGCAGCTCACACTCCCAGGTACCGTAATACCCCTAGTCATACTACCACAGGGAGACTGTGTGGTGATTTGCCGTGAAGGAATGGGAGAGCTCACTGAAAGACAGTCACGGTCCCTGGTTTTGGGGGCGAGAGACCAGAGTGAGAGATTAAAGGCCAATCTGGGATCCTGTGGACAGTACTAGGAAAACAAGCAGGTGCAAGGTTTGCCTGTGGATTGGAACTTGCAGCTCCCAGACAGAACTGATACTACAAGCCATTAGCATAGTAATGAGCTATCTCCGGGGACAAAAGAGAAACATTTAAGCAATCGGTACCAGGGCAGACTCCCCGGCGCCAGTGGAGACTAAAACAAAGGCAGGTCAACGGTTACCTAGGGCCCGCCCAGTGATGAAGGAAGAGAGAATCAATACAAACGATTGGGACATGGTCCAATTAATTGGGATCCAAGTCCAGGGTCCGCCCACAAGGGCGCAAAACCCTTTGGGGTATAAAGAGGAGTCCCCAAAGACAGATCGCTCTCTTCTTCTTCACCTTCACCTTGGCCTTGGCTCTCAGCGACGAGAGGCCCACCAAGCACCAGCCAAGTAAGTCTAAGGTCAACGCATGCCACGGGATAGACGCTCCTAGCTACTATTCTATACCAGTTCGAAGCCAGCAGTATCAGAACCGGACAACGGCCATTGTTCCTCTGACTGAGTGGGCCACTCAAAGCTAAGTGTAGGCTTTTAGTAGTAGTTGTAGTTTAGCGAGTAGAGTTTATGCATGAGTAATAATTGGCTGTGTGTGTAAATAAATGTGCATTGATTTCAAACTTACTAACTGGTGCATCGAGTCATTGATCAGTATTCGTTTTTGAACCCTGTGGTGGTATCAGAAAGATACCTGGCGACTCTTGAGCAAGGGTAATTAAAACAGAGCAAATTAAGGAAAGCATAACGAGCAACAATAGGGCACCTCCCGGCCCGATCGCACCCATGCAAAATATGCCAGCGTCACTGTTTGCACATTCTCCCCGTGTCTGCATGGGTCTGACCCCTCAACCCAAAGGTGTGCAGGGTAGATAGGTTGACCACGCTAAATAGCCCCTTCATTTGAAAAATTTAATGAATATAAATTTAAAAATGCCAACTTGGCACCACCAACCAGACAGTGCCCCTTCTCACTGGCAGTACCACCTGGGCATCTTGGCAGTGGCAGGGTGGCAAGTGGGCACTGCCAGGGTTCCACACCTGGTGGCACCAGCAGTACCAGAGAGATACCCTGCCCAAAGGGCACAAACCTGGGGCCTCCAATCCCCTGGGTGACCCCCATGAATGCTGTACCGTCTGGTCCCTGTTTGTGGAGACGAGTACTGAACAGCACTCACCCTTGGTCTCTGATGCAAGGGAGGTTGATCAGGAATCTGCACATTAAAGTAAGACTAGCTGTCTCGCTCTAATATGCAGATTTGCTAAAAAGTGAGCCCATCCACAATGGGCAGGATTCGCATCCTAACGTCGCGCAAGGTTGTGTTAGACTTCGCGAGGCGTTGCAAGCCGGGTAGATCACGGCTTGACCTCCAGGCTTCTAACCGCCCCGCAGCTGTGAAGCTCACGATGAAGCTAGCGTGGCTGCTCCTGGGTGTGCAGTCATCTCAGACTACCCAGAGTACAGGGTGTGATCGATTTCACACATGGAGCATTGAGAGCACCCTGGTACCAGCCCCTGATGTTCACCAACAGGAAATAGCTGCACTCCCTGAATGTTCAACTGGTCAGAAGTACATTGTGCACATTTGTGCCAGGTTCCAGTGGCACAGTGGTTAGCACTGCTGCCTCACAGCGTCAGGGACTTGGATTCAATTCCGACCTTGGGTGACTGTGTGGAGTTTGCACATTCTCCCCGTGTCTCTGTGAATTTCCTTTGGGTGCTCTGGTTTCCTCTCCCAATCCGAAGTTGTGCATGTTAGATGAATTGGCCATGCTAAATTGTCCCTTAGCCTCCAAAAGGTTATGCGGGCTATGGGGATTGGGCAGGGAGTGGGCCTAGGTACAGTGCTCTTTCAGAGGATCAGTGCAGACTCAATGGGCTGAATGGCCTCCTTCTGCACTGTAGGGATTCTATAGGATACTACCTGGGAGATCCCGTAACTCATACATCCTGTACCACTTCCAGGTGCCTCACGTATTTAAAGGGCGTCAGTGTTTACAGGGCTGGTTGCTTAACGGTAAGGGATACCCGCTCAAACAATAGCTCAAAACACCCATACATACAGGGGCTGATTTAGCTCACTCGGCTAAATCGATGGCTTTTAAAGCAGACCAAGCAGGCCAGCAGCACGGTTCGATTCCCGGACAGGTGCCGGAATGTGGTGACTAGGGGCTTTTCACAGTAACTTCATTGAAGCCTGCTCGTGACAATAAGCGATTTTCATTTCATTTCATTTCATAGGTGGGTTTTCTCTCTGTTAATCTTCTGCTTCCATTATAATCTCCTCATCATGTCTGTTCCTGTTGCCCCAGTCTCTGAACATTATTGATAATAAATCCCCTGCCAAATCATGTTAACCTGGTGAGACTTCAGGAAACTACTTCGATACTGAATAGGGGAATTTAAGCTTAGCACCAAGGCATCTCTGGCAGAGGCCGAACGTCTTTGGGGCCTCACGGTAGCATGGTGGTTAGCATCAATGCTTCACAGCTCCAGGGTCCCAGGTTCGATTCCCGGCTGGGTCACTGTCTGTGTGGAGTCTGCACGTCCTCCCTGTGTGTGCGTGGGTTTCCTCCGGGTGCTCCGGTTTCCTCCCACAGTCCAAAGATGTGCGGGTTAGGTGGATTGGCCATGCTAAATTGCCCGTAGTGTAAGGTTAATGGGGGGATTGTTGGGTTACGGGTATACAGGTTACGTGGGTTTAAGTAGGGTGATCATTGCTCGGCACAACATCGAGGGCCGAAGGGCCTGTTCTGTGCTGTACTGTTCTATGTTCTTCTGACATTAAATTATATGTTCAAGTGAATGCATTTCTATATTAAGATGGTAAATTACCTTTACGGGGCCTCACGGTAGCACGGGGCCTCACGGTAGCATGGTGGTTAGCATCAATGCTTCACAGCTCCAGGGTCCCAGGTTCGATTCCCGGCTGGGTCACTGTCTGTGTGGAGTCTGCACGTCCTCCCTGTGTGTGCGTGGGTTTCCTCCGGGTGCTCCGGTTTCCTCCCACAGTCCAAAGATGTGCGGGTTAGGTGGATTGGCCATGCTAAATTGCCCGTAGTGTAAGGTTAATGGGGGGATTGTTGGGTTACGGGTATACGGGTTACGTGGGTTTAAGTAGGGTGATCATTGCTCGGCGCAACATCGAGGGCCGAAGGGCCTGTTCTGTGCTGTACTGTTCTATGTTCTATGTTCTATCACCCTTGGAGTGACTCGGAGGAGAAATCAAACATGGCGCATTGCTCAACACGATCCACGGGCGGCACAAAGCTACAAGTTGACAAGACCATTCGACGGTTGAGGGCAGCACGGTAGCACAGTGGTTGGCACTGATCCCTCATGGCGCCGAGGACCCGGGTTCGATCCCAACCCCGGGTCACTATCCGTGTGGAGTTTGCACATTCTCCCCATGCCTGCATGGGTTTCACCCCACAACCCAAAGATGTGCAAGTTAGGTGGATTGGCCATGCTGAATTGACCCTTAATTGGAAAAAAAAATTAGGTACTCTAAATTTATTTTAAAAAGGCTTAACACGATCGATCATCAGGCAAATCATTGACATCTTGAACATTCTGAACATATGTTTCCTCACTGATGGGGCTTTGCAGTCCTCTCCACAGAGGGCTCCCTGCATAATCATGGTCTGCTGTGCACTTCATAACCTGATGCTTCAACAGGAGAGAATCCCAGGTGTTCCCAGGTATCTGCTTCCCTTGTCCTTCTCGATGGTGGCATTTGTGAGTTTTGACGGTGCTGCCTAAGGAGTTTCTGCAGTGTATCATGGAGATAATATACATGGCAGCTATTGTGCGTCAGTGGTGGAGGTAGTGAATGTTTGTGGATGGGGTTTCTATCAAATGGACTGCTTTGTCCTGCAGGGTATTGAGAAGATTGAGTTCTCGGAGCTGCACTCATCCAGGCAAGTGGAGATTCATAGAATCATCGGGTGGATGTTTCAGCCTCGCTCGCCCGTTGACTGGAAAATCCCACCCGAGGTCAACGGACATTAATATGGTTAATGTCCCATCCGTGGCGATTTTGCGGCAGACACGGCAGAACGATCCAGCCGATAGAATCCCTACAGTGCAGAAGGAGGCCATTCAGCCCATCGAGTCTGCACCAACCCTCTGAAAGAACACTCCACCCCTGCTCTATCCCAATAGCCCCTGAACCTAACCTACACATCTTTGGACACTAAGAGGCAATTCATCATGGCCAATCCACCTAACCTGCACATCCTTAAACAGCGGAAGGGAACCGGAGCAACTGGAGGAAACCCACGCAGACGCGGGGAGAACGTGCATACTCCAAGGGTCCCTAGTGCTATGAGGCAGCAGTGCTAAGTACTCTGCCGCCCCTAATTATTCCATCACACTCCCAGACTTGTGCCTTGCAGATGATTGACTGGCTTTGGGGAGCCAGGAGATGTGTTACCCAGCACGAAAAAGCACGCTTGACAAATCTACTCGAATTCTTCAAGGATGTAACTATTAGAGTTATAAGGCCATAAGACATAGGAGCAGAATTAGGCCACTTGGCCCATCAAGTCTGCTCCGCCATTCAATCATGGCTGATATTTTCTCATCCCCATTCTCCTGCCTTCCCCCCATAACCCCTGATCCCATTATTAATCAAGAACCTATCTATCTCTGTCTCAAAGACACTCAGTGATTTGGCCTCCACAGCCTTCTGCCCAAAGAGTTCCACAGATTCACCACCCTCTGGCTGAAGAAATTCCTCCTCATCTCAAGGATCGTCCCTTTAGTCTGAGGTGGTGTCTTCATTGACAAGGGTGAGCCAGTAGATGTGTTTAATTGGACTTTCAGAAGAAATTTGGCAAAGTCCGACAAACTTTGAGATTAGTGTGTTAAAATTAAAGCACATGGGAATGTGGGTAGTGTAGTATCAGATGGACAGAAAACTGGTTGGCACACAGGAAACAAAGAGTAGGAATAAACGGGTCTTTTTCCAAATGGCATGCAGTGGATAGTGGGATCAGTGCTGAGGCCTCAGCTATTCACAATATATATCAATGATTTAGATGAGGGAACAAAATGTAACATCTCCAAATTTGCACATCTGGATGGGAGGGTGAGCTGTGAGGAGGACGCAGAGATGCTTCAGTGGGATTTGGACAGGCTGAGTGAGTGGGCAAATGCCTGGCAGATGCAGTATAATGTGGATAAATGTGAGGTCATCCACTTTGGTAGCAAAAACAGGAAGGCAGATTATTATTTGAATGGCTGTAGATTGAGACAGGCGAATGAGACCTGGGTGTCCTCGTACACCATTCGCTGAAGGTAAGCATGCAAGTGCAGCAGGCGGTAAAGAAGGCAAATGATATGTCAGCCTTCGTAGCGCGAAGATTATAGTATAGGACCAGGGATGTCTTGCTGCAATTATACAGGGCCTTGGTGAGACCACACCTAGAATATTGTGTGTAGTTTTGGTCTGAGGGATGGATGTTAACTGAGGGAGGACGGCAGGTCTGACGTATGAGGAGAGATTGAGCCAGGAGTCGCTGGAGTTCAGAAGAATGGGGGTGGGAATCTTATACAAACCTATAAAATTCTAACAGGACTGGACAGGGTAGATGCAGGAGGAATGTTCCCAATGGTGGGGATGTCCAGAACCAGGAGTTACAGGATAAGTGTAAGGGTAGATCATTGAGGACAGAGACGAGAAGAAATTTCTTCACCTAGAGAGTGGTCAGCTTGTGGAATTCATTACCACAGGAAGCAGTTGAGGCCAAAACGCTGTATGTTTTAAAGAAGGAGTTGGATATAGCTCTTGAGGCAAAGGGGATCTAAGGATATGGGACAAAAGCAGACAAAAGGGGCTGGTTTAGCTCACTCGGCTAAATCGCTGGCTTTTAAAGCAGACCAAAGCAGGCCAGCAGCACGGTTAGATTCCCGTACCAGCCTCCCCAGACAGGTGCCGGAATGTGGCGACTAGGGGCTTTTCACAGTAACTTCATTGAAGCCTACTCGTGACAATAAGCGATTTTCATTTTTCAACAGGTTCCTGAATTGGATGATCAGCCATGATATTAATGAATGACAGATCAGGCTCGAAGGGTCAAATAGACCCCTCTTGCTCCTATTTTCTATGTTTCTATGTAAAATTCTGAGCCTCTGACCTGCCCTTGCGACCATGATATTTATATGGCTGGCTCCAGTTCCCTTTCTGGTCATCAATAACCCCCAGGATGTTAACAGTGGGGGATTTAGTGTTGGTAATGCCATTGAATGTCAAAGGGTGTCGGTTTGATTCTCTCTTGTTGGAGATGGTCATTGCCTGGCATTTCTGTGTTGAGGATGTGACTAACCAATTGTCAGCCCAAGCTTGGATATTGTCCCGGTTTTGTTGCATTTGGACATGGACTGCTTCTGTATCTGAGAAGTTGCAAATGGCACTGAACATTGTGCAATCACCAGTGAACATCCTTATTTCTGACTGTGTGATGGAAGGGGCCATTGATGAAGCAGCTGAAGATGGTTGGGCCTGGGACACGACCCTGAGGAACTCCTGCAATGATGCACTGGAGTTGAGATCATTGATTTCAAACAATTACAAGCATCTCCCTTTGTGCCAGGTATGACTCAGTGGAGAGTTGTCCCACTGATACCCATTGACTCCGGTTTTACGGCGTCTCCTCGATGTGAAACCCAGTGAAATATTGCCTTGGTATCAGATATCAGATAGAGGTTCCAGAGGTCCGAAGAAAAATCATATTGGACTCAAAACGTTGGGCGGTATTATCCGCTCCCGATAAAAATCGGGATGGCCGTCGTGAAATCGGCCGAGGTTCACGACGGCCTCAGGGCCCGCTCCCCGCACCTAATTCACCCCCACCCAAGGGGCTAGGAGCGGGCCCCCATCGTTCCCGGCCGTGACCTAATCGGGCCGGAAATGACGCTGAAACGGCGCTTTTCAGATGTCATCCGCACATGCGCGGATTGCCGGTTCCAACCCGCGCATGCGCGGATGACATCAGCGCGCAGACGGCACGAACCCGTGCATGCGCGGTGCCGTCTTTCTCCACCGGCGCCCGGCAAGACGTGGCGACTTGATCTTGCCGGGCGGCGGAGGGGAAAGAGTTCGTCCGTTTTGGACGCTGGCCCGACGATTGGTGGGCACCGATCGCGGGCCTGTCCCCTCCCGAGCACAGTCGTGGTGCTCCTGTCCAAATCGGGCCCCTAGATGCCCCAAACGGGCATCTGGCGCCCGTTTCACGAATGCAGTGACCAGGTGTGGTTGCTACCATGTTGAAACGGGCGTGAAGGGCCGGCCGCTCGGCCCATCGGGCTCGGAGAATCGCCGTTCGCCGTGAAATACGGCGAGCGTGATTTTTCCGAGCCGGGGGGGGGGATCACTGTGGGCGCCAGGGGACGTAAAAAATGTCGGGGGGCCCTCCCACGATTCTCCCACGCCACATGGGGAGCGGAGAATTCCGCCCGTTAACTCTGTTTCTCTCTCCACAGATCCTGCCAGACCTGCTGAGCTTTTCCAGCATCTTGTTTTTTTGTCTCAAAGTGTTGCAGGGCTTGAGGAGGCAGTAATAATGTGGAGGAGTGAAGTCATGGGGGAATTTGAAAACAAGGAAGAGCATTTTCAAATCTAGACATTGGCTACTGGGAGCCACTCAGCAAGCACATGGGTGATGGGTAAATGGGACATATTGTGAGCTAAGACACAGACAACAGAGTTCAGTATGAACTCAGGTTAATGGAAGGTTGAAGGTGAGAGGGCAACCAGACAACTATCGGAATAGACAAGTCTAGAGGCAATAAAAAACATGGATGAAGGTTCCAGCCAAAGTTGAGCTGACACAGGAGCAGAGTTGAGAACATTTACAGAGGTGGAAAGAGGCGGTGTTGCAAATATGATGTGAGAAACTCATTAGGGGCGAAATGGGACACTCAGGATTCAATTGAGTCTGGTTCAGTCTCAGATCATTGCCAGGGAGAGGGATGGGATTGGAGGCAAGGGATTGGAGTCTTTGGTGGATCCGAAGACAATGGCTTCAGTCATCCCAATATTTAATTGGAAGACATTTCTACTCCTCGCCTGGGTGTCAGGCAAGCAGTCTGACTCACCAGACTCAGCAAAGGGACTGAGGGAGAGAGGCGTTGCTGAATTAGAGCTGGCTCTTATTGGTGGATATGTGGGACCTGTCATTGAGTTTGCAGATGATGTCACGGAGTAAAAGCTTGCAGAAGAGGCGAGGGGCACAGATCGAGCCTTGAGAAACATCAGTAGTAACAGGGCAAGAACATGCGATTCTCTGGCGACATCTCGGTAAGTAGGAAGGACAGAGGCATGTGCAGTCCCTGGAAGCTGGATAACGGAGGAGAGGTGTTTCAGAAGGACCACGTGGTTAACTGTGCGTAAGTTTCCAGGCAGCTCACAAGGGATGATGAGAGATGGTTTAGATAGAAGGCAGATAATTGGTTTGCTGAGAAATCACCACGGCAATAGATGCCAAATTGGGATAACAATGCAAATAAATCAGGTCATCATAACTCAAAACATAGTCAACAACAATTATTAAAAACTTAAAATAAAGTAATGAAAGAATTGCACAATGATAACAATGTCAGCGTGAAAACAATTACAATATGTTGCAAGCTACCTTACTGAATAGAAATAAAGGTTCTACTGAACAATGCATTTTATATTAAAGTCCATAGTTCATATATTGTCAAGTTGAATTAATTGAGTTTTCAGTCATTGACAGACTGTTTATAATGGACTTTCAGCTGAGTGATGTTCCAGCGATGGAAATCGACACCCTTAGTGATGGCGTGGATAAGTGGTCAGTATCTTATGCTCACTGTTAATTCTTTTCACTATCTCAGAGATCAATATATATGCAGCACATGTATTCTGATAATGCTCCTGCCTAGCATTTCGGAGATGCAAGTTATTTGGCAAGTGCATTCTGTCCCTGGTGGCAAAATCCTGCTAACCACTGTGCTACCGTGCTGCCTTCGTTCTCGTCTGGACAACTGTGTCCAGCTCTGGTCACCATACCTGAGGAAGGATGTGAAGGCAGTGGAGAGAGTACAGAGAAGATTCACAAGATTGATTCCAGGGATAAAGAACTGTAGCTATGAGGATAGATTGGAGAGGTTGGGGCTGGTTTACCTGGAGAATAGAAGCTTAGAGGGAACCTGATCGAGGTACTCAAGATCCTGAGGGGGTAGGGACAGGGTAAATAGTGAGAAACTGCTCCTTCTCGCGAGAGCATCAAAAAATAAGGGGCACAGATTGAAAATCGATCGCTCAGAGTGGTGTCTGGTGTCTGAAATAAACTCCCTGAGAGGGTGATAGAGGCAGGTTCAATCGAGGTATTCGAAAGGGAATTGGATTGTTATCTGTAAGGAATGCGCATGGTTACAGGGATAAGGCAGGGGAGTGGGACTGGGTAAAATGATCTTTCATAGAATTTACAGTGCAGAAGGAGACCATTCGGCCCATCAAGTCTGCACCAAATTGGAAAGAGCACCCTACTCAAGCCCACACCTCCAGCCTATCCCTATAGCCTAGTAACCCCACCCAATACTAAGGGCAATTTTGGACATTAAGGGTAATTTAACATGACCGATCCTCCTAACCTATGCATCTTTGCTCTGTGGGAAGAAACCGGAGCACCCTAAGGAAACCGACACACACACGGGGAGGACGTGCAGGCTCCGCACAGACGGTGACCCAAGCTGGGAATCGAACCTGGGACCCTGGAACTGTGAAGCAATTGTGCTAACCACTATGCTACCGTGCTGCCTTTTCAGAAAGCGAGCACAGGCCAGATGGGCTGAATGCCCTCCTTCTGCATTGTAAAGATTCAGTGATTTAGAAATCAGAATTATTCACGCTGTGTGTCAACACGCTTTGCCGTTCTATGGTTTTCTAATAAACTAATAATGTTGTTTAATGAGGCAACCTGAGCATTGAGTGGTCATTCTGAGATTCAGAGAAAAAAAAAATCACACATTCGACTGTACAGCAGGCTGGGAAATTATTGAAATATATGTTGCGGCCCGTGGAGAAGTGAAGCGAGAGACAGACAGTGCTCTGTTCCCTCATCAGTCATAGCACTTGCTGGAGGTAGCATCTTTCACATCCAATATTAAACTGAAACTCCACTGGCCGCTTTGGTTGTTAATGGAAGATGTCACTTGCACCATCTGAAGAAGGCCAAGGAATTTCTGGTATCTGGCCCAAAAACAAATGAGATTGCCTGATCATTCATTTGTTCTTCATAGGAGTTCGATGTATGACAAAAGTGGGGTAAATTCACTTGAAGCTCTTCCTTGATGCAGCAGTTCTGTTGACTTTGAATCGTGGCCAAGGCCAGAATTCCCGGCTCCCAGAATTCCCGATCCCAGCTTGCTTGCTTCCCGGGTCTTACGCAGAGCTGCCTTTCCGTCTTAGCCATTGATCTGAGGCAACCTTCTAATTGGCAGGCTAGGTGTAGTTGCAGAACAGTAGATGATCTAAAGGGATAGGCAATATGTTCACACATCACGGGAAAGACTAATTTACATCTGTTGATTACATCTATTCAGGTCAACATCGTGGCAGTCACAGCTTGTAATCGAGCTGATGTGAAATAGAGAATGAAAAATCAAATCAGAGAGTATGTTATGGACATGTTTCTTGATCGTTTGTCTTATAACACAGCGTGTGTCTGGCATCTTTGAATATTTAAGTTTACATTGAGTCTTATAGCACAGCATCCACGAATCAGTCTCATGCAAATCAAATAATAAATGAAGAGGTAAAATACAAATAGTCAGAAAGGAAGAGAAGATTTGTATTTACATCACATTCTCGTCGCATTAGAGAGGGAAGAAGGAGGCAATTCAACACATTCTCCCTGTGCCGGCTCTCGGAGAGAATTAGAGTTCTTGATCCAAAACCTTGGCCGGCTCCCATCCGTCCCGGACCTGGCCAGGAAATCTGACCAGCTCCCTGTCAGACTTCTGAGTGAAAACCTGGTTCCACGTCCCACTGCAGATAAGCTCCCAGCACAGTCACACATCCCATGGTTACTCCCATCTGTAGGACCTGCCCATCCGCACGCCAGTCTCTGAGCATAGAGCCGCACGCCAGCACAGTGCGAATGTCTCCATCACAGAACCAGGTGCCACCTTTCCGATGGAAAGGCACAAGGGTCACTCATTGAGGATACGCACAGGAGACCTGAATGGGAGAAGGAGGATAGAGGTCATAGAGCCCATCCTTAACTCCTGTTGTGGCAGCCAGTGGTTCCCCAGTTGGCAAGGATGGGCGGTGAGGAGAGAGGCTTCTCACATCAAGTACCGGGTGTCAGAGACTGATGGGGTAAGGATGTAGGGCGGACGACTTGATGACGAAAGGAGGAGTGGGGAAGGAGGTGGCGAAATGTTGAGGGTGGAGCAGCAACTCAGGTTGACCATGTGGCCTGGTGGCTTTGGCCAAGGGGATGCTCACCTTGTTGACAGTTTCTCTCTCTCCCCGCACGGAAATGGAATTGGGAACTCTGCCAGCAGTGCCCGCTATCTACCAGCCGACTGCTGACATCGCAGATGCACGGTGGCGAGACCACCAGGGCCAGCCCCCGGGAAGACCCTGCATGACAGGAGCTTGGCTCAGAACAGCAAGGCCTAGTAGGCCGCCCAGCAGGCCGAGAAGGAGGTGTGCAGGTGGTGCTGCATCAGGCCACTTTATACAGTCAGCCCTTGTCCCTCAAGGAGGTGTCGGACCCGATCTTACCCGTACCTCCCCCCGCCATTCCTCACATACCCTCTCCCTTAACCTTTGCCTGACGATGTCTGACTCCGGTCTTTAACAAAACACACCGCTGTCCAACTGAGAGATCCCTGGCTGTACGATGGGGAATCCTCCTCAGGAGCTCCAAGACGTTGGGAGCTGGGGGGGGGGGGGGGGGGGGGGGGGGGGGGGGGGGGGGGGGAGATGGATGGAGAAAGGGTTGGGCTCAAACGCTGGGGGATGCTGTCAGGCGATGTAGTCTCACACAGTGGCCCCCATGGCCTGACACCTCTCGGTGAGCTGTGTGCATGTGCAAAGTTAATGCGCCCAAACCACCCTGACAGCAACATCCTCCCCTGCCTCCAGATTGTACACCTGGAGTGAAGGCTTATTTGCTGCATGTTTCACCCTCTGTGATGCCCTTGGCAGGCATCCTCTGCAGGGCCGGGGCCTGGATGGGCACAGTCGACTTTTGGGTGTCACAGTGGACGATGAGTCATCCTGTTCTGCCCATTGCCCAGCAGTGTCAAGTGGCAGGACTCGGAAGGGCTGAGATATTCCAGCAGCTCCCCTGCAGGTGGCTCCGGCATGGGCCCCGTCACTTCCTCTTCCCTCGGGATGCTCGCTGGCTCCCGGAATACTCCCTGGGATGGAGGGGAAGCTGGAGTGAGCTCCGGAGGACTCACCCCCACTGGCACTGCCAATCCTGGAGGTCTAATGTCATCTCAGCCATGGTCTCAATGTCCTCATCGCCTCAGCGAGTGAGCCACGTCCCTCTAAGTCTTGGTTATGTCCCTCACTGCCTCAGTCATGTCCCTCTGTGAGTGACCAAGGTCAGTCAGAGTCCGGCCAATTTTCCCGATGTCCTCAGCCGTGACCCTTTGTGAATGGGTCAATCTCTGGAGCAGCAATGTCAATCTGTGCCCGGGACGTGGGGGCTTGTGGCTGCACTCCCCTATCCTGCGCATCAGCCGTAGACAGCGCAGCCTGACCCAGGCCTTGGACGTCCTGACACATGGCTTTGACATCTTGCCCCAAGCCTTCCATGGCAGACGCCACCCTTTCAGTGTTGACCTGGGCGCCTCACATTGTTGGCACCACTCCTGCGCCTGAGGTGATTGGTCTCCTCTAACTGTTCTTGCAGGCACTGGAATTTTGCTGACTGCCCCTTCTATAGATTCTGCCTCTGAGCCTGAATCTGCATCTGCACCAGTGATGGGTGTGATGTTGTCTGTTTTGTAAATCAGGATGTCTTGAGTATGTAGCGTTGGACAAAGAACATCAAGCTGAGTAAATTAACAAAGCTGATTTATTTACACTACTTAAATAAGATTTGCACAAGTCCCAAGGTAAAAGTTATTAAATTAAACAATACAATATCTCTAACGACAGAACTCTACACTATGCAACCAATCTCTCTCATGCGTCAACATCTTCTCCCAGAATCCCAGGAGCCACATAATTTTTATATGACTGCTCCTTATTGCCATCTGGTGGTGAGAAGTGTGAACATCAAGTATTCCTTACAATGTACATATTGTTGCAATGAGATCATCTTCTCGAGCAGCATGACACCTGGCTGGATGACTGCTCTTTCCTGGGATCGGGCAGCCCTCGACTGTCCACGGCCACGGGAATCCCCGCCTCCATCTGATGTGCTGCGGCACGTGTGAGTGGTGCTCACCAGAGGGTGACCCAGGAGCCTGATCACTAACGTTACCCACCAAGGCGACAGTCTCTGCGATGGTGCTGGTGACATCAGTGATGAGATGTCGGTGTCTTCCTCAGAATTGTACTCTGGGGTGTTCTGAGGGTTGGGGGGGGGGGGGGGGGTGTTGGAGGGCGGGCTGCATACCCGGATGGCCCAGTTTTGTTTGATGGGGACCCTAGAAGTTAAAAGTCAAGGGGTCAGATCTTGGGAAGAGGATCGACTCACTTGAGAGGAGATGATCTGAGATTTATTGGACTCCCACTTCCTCACCGCATGCCCAACCCCAGCGAATCAGACGCCTAGGGATCTGGGACTCAGGCGGGATGTATGTGGCTAGTGTGCTGACCCATTTACATACTGTGACTCACTTGGGAGCAGCAGCGAGAACTTGCCGCGATTCTCTGATAGCGTGAGCACTTCAACACCCGAACGGAAGAACACGGCCCCTAACTTTGTTCCTTTCTCCAGCCTGATCTGCTGACCATTCCGAGCATTTTCTATTTTTATTTCAGATTTTGAGACTAGAACCAAAGGATTCCTACATTTGGCCCATCGAGTCTGCACCGACCCTCTGATAGAGCAGCCGATATAGACCCATTCCACCGCCCGATCCCAATAACCCACCCAACCTGCACATCTTTGGGTCGTGGGAGGAAACCGGAGCACCCGGGGGAAACCCACGCGGACACGGGGAAAACGTGCAGACTCTGCACAGACAGTGACCCGAGGTCGGAATCAAACCCGGGACTTTGGGTCCTGTGAGGCAGCAGTGCTAACTACTGTGCCACCATGCCACATTCCAACTCCCCCAATCTTTCCCTGTAAACCTGCAAATAGTTCCACATTCAACTCCCTCTCTGGAAATTACAACTGAATCCACCCCCATTGTCCTTTCGAGTGTACGTTCCACGTTGACAGGGCAGCACGGTAGCATAGTGGTTAGCACAGTTGCTTCACAGCTCCAGGGCCCCGGGTTCGATTCCGGCTTGGGTCACTGTCTGTGTGGAGTCTGCACGTCCTCCCCGTGTCTGCGTGGGTTTCCTCCGGGTGCTCCGGTTTCCTCCCACAGTCCAAAGATGCGTGGGTTAGGTGGATTGGCCATGTTTAATTGCCCTTAGTGTCCAAAAAGATTAAGTGGGGGTTACTGGGTTACGGGGATTGGGTAGATACGTGGGCTTGAGTATGGCGGAGGCAGATGGCCAATGACCAATGGGTTCCCCAACGGTACGGGCGGCGAGCAACGCAAATGGCCAATGTCTACGACGGGGTCAGAAGACCCACCATCGGCCAATGGTGACCCACTCTGCCACCAAAAAAACCATGGTGGGGTCTAGGAGGGGGGGAGGGTTGGAAAACCCCGGCCATGGACTCCGTTTCTTGCGTGGAATTCGGACCCACAACATTTTAACTCAGAGATGAGGGGTATGCCCACTGTATCGCAGCTGTGACACATGTACAAAGCACAAAGAACAACAACAATATCTATTCTATGGGCCGAACGGTAGCACAAATAATTAGCACTGTGGCTTCACAGCGCCAGGGTCCCAGGTTCGATTCCCTGCTGGGTCACTGGCTGTGCGGAGTCTGCACATCCTCCCCGTGTGTGCGTGGGTTTCCTCAGGGCGCTCCGGTTTCCTCCCACAGTCCAAAGACGTGCCGGTTAGGTGGATTGGCCATGATAAATTGCCCTTAGTGACCAAAAAAAAGGTTAGATGGGGTTATTGGGTTATGGGGATAGGGCTTAAGTGGGTCGGTGCAGACTCGATGGGCCGAATGGCCTCCTTCTGCACTGTATGTTCTATGTTCTATTCCTCTAACCCTGTCAGCACAATCAAACATCAACGGAGGATTTTGAGATAAAAGCTGACACTGGACCTCGGAAGAAAGTGCAGATGAGCAGGAATGTCAGCAACGAGGGTTTGTTTTCAGCGGCATATTAACAGCGAGCAAGCGAGGCTGAGATGTTGAGGAAGGGAATTCCCGAGCTCAGGACCCAGGAAGCTGATGGCGCAACCGCCAGTGGTGGAGAGATTGAAATCAAGGATGGTCAGGAATCCAAGTCTGGAGGCGAGCAGATATCTCAGAAAGTTAGAGGACGGGAGGAGGTTACAGAGACAGGGAGGGGGGCGGGAGGGGGGGGGGGGGCTGTGGTGAGGCCTTGGAGGATTTGAAAACAAGGATGAGAATTTTAAAATCGAGGCGTTGTTTGACCGCGATCCAGTGCGGGCAAGCGAGCGCATGGGCAACGGTGTACGGGGTCCGGTGCAGGTGAAGGCACAGGCAGCAGATTTATGGATGATCTCAAGTTTCTGTAGGTTCGAACGTGGGAGATCGGCCAGGAGTGGGTTGGAATAATCTGGCGACAGAGGCCGGAATCCATTTCAATATCCGATGGATTGAGATAGGTTGAGCTGAGCCATGTTGCAGAATCGGAAATAGGCACCTTTCGTGATGGTGTGGATATGTAGTCAGTGTCTTACGTTCACTGTTCAATTCCTTTCACTATCTCAGAGATCAATAAATAAGCAGCGCATGTATTCTGATAATGGATACACGAGTTATTTGAATCGCAAACAGTGACTGTGCTTTGCGCAGAGAATCGCACACTTGCAGCGTTTATGAAATAAATTAAATACTATGAATGTGAGTAAGATGTGCTGTGGGGGAGTTGAAGACAGCGACTCCCCGTGAACTGCGAGGCCTCCTCGCGAAGGTTGGGCCAGACGGTTAGGGGCTCAGATCTGAGGAAACGTTCAGTTGGAAAATTGCCCAGAGTGTGACCAGTAGTCACTGCGTCGCACATCACACACACTCAAAACCTTCACAAGGGGGACAGCAGAACAACACTGGCAAATGGCAGAGGTGGACTTTCAGTGCAACACATAGCACTGCGGCGTGATGCCTCGGCCAATAGTGGGGGGGGGGGGGGGCAGCCATGCGGAGAGGTGACTGTTATGGTGGGAACGCCATGGTAACACCAATCGGAGCTTGGTAGCTCTACATCTGCTGATCGTTTCATAAATGAACCTATCGGCAGGCAATACAGGACAACATCAGCCATGATTGAATGGTGGGGCAGATTTGATGGGCCGAGTGGCCTAATTCTGCTCCTATGTCTGATGGCCTTACGGTCTAACATCGGGCTCTGACTGGTGGACTCCCCATGCGAGCGGGAAAACGGTTTGTCAGACGTTGAGAGGTGGTGGAGACCAAGTGCAGCTCAGACAAGTGTCTCCTGAACTGGTGTGAAGTTTCTGAATGTTTACTGGGCGAAGGTGCAAAGCAGCAGCCGGGTTCCTGGCATTCCGTCTGGCGGACAGCCTGAGGCAAAAGTGAGGTCACTAACCTCGGGGTGTGAGCCCGCAAAGCCTCCAGCAAGGTGAGGAGGAGGCATCGGCCAACGGGTATCAAGGGGAGCAGCAGGGTGACTCTCAACCCCCCAGGCTAGGCCTGGGCTGAGGAGGGTGGATGACCAACCAGTAAGCACAGAGGCCACCGGTCCAGATAGCTGGCAGCAGCAGCAGACAGCCAGGGGCACATGCGGTCATCAAGGGTCAAGGCCCAGCCACCTGAGAGACAGCTGAGCAGAGCAGCAGTCGGGAGGTGTGACTGAGACCAGGCAAGCACTCAGGTGACACCAGGTGGCCCCCTCGTGCAAATGCTGCTCTGGCTCTGAGACTGAACTCTGTCGATATAAAGGAATGTTTATTAGACACAGCCACATCAAATTCAGAGAAGCCACCTGCGAAAGCTGAAGCAAAATCCTCAGCACAAAAGTTAGAAAAGTACAGAATTGATGTTTTGTGGAACAGTTTATTTCAAAGAATTAATGGTATCAGCAAATCGCTGCAGAAAGTCGATACAACTTTTATTGAATGCTTCACAATCGTTAGCCTCCGTTAGAAGTTTTGTCATGGAAGTTTGAAATGACTGTACCTCAGTAGAAGCAGAGGCACTAACAAGGGCAGCACCGTGGCATGGTGGTTAGCACTGCTGCCACACAGCGCCGGGAACCTGGGTTCAATTCCGGCCTTGGGTGACTGCACGTTCTCCTCGTGTCTGCGTGGGTTTCCTCTGGGTGTTCCGGTTTCCTCCCGCAGTCCAAAGATGTGCAGGTTAGGTGGGGTTAGGGGGATAGAGCATGGTAGTGGGTCTAAGGTGAGACTTGATGGGCTAAATCGCCTCCTTCTGCACTGTAGGGACTCTATGGTCAACAAAGAATGAAGGTCCCTCTGGTGCTGAGAAATGTAAAGGAGAAGATCGTCGTTGAGACTGCCAATGTTATTTGTGACACAACAATGGTGCAATTGCAGAGTAGAAGTGAATCTCTGAAGAAAACTGCTGAATTATTCTGACAAACGTTTGGATGAGAATGCAAAGAGCGACTGCAGCAAGAGGTCAATGAATTCTACCAGGAGGAAATAGACACAAATCTTTTTGAAGATGAGGTGAAAGATTCATTTAATCGATAATGATAGCTCTGTACTTCAAGATCACCAGCTGATTTGTACAAACTTGTACGTTTGGTTTGCAGGCAACCTTTCCAAATGAGGAAACCATTCTGAAAGTCTTTTTAACAATACCGGTGAACGTTCTTTCTCTGTATTGAAAAGAATGAAAAATGATCTGTTAAGTACGATGTTAAGTCAGGAGCATTTGATAAGTTCAGTAAGACTGACAATTGAAAATGCATCGTTACAAGATTTTAGCTACGACGATGAGAATGATGATTTTCCGAAGAAAAAGTGCGGAAGAAAAGCCATCTGAATTGCCATGGAATTTCAACAACTGACGGAGCAAGAAAATCTAAAAAATCCAACCCTTTACCACATTCTCCAGTCTTAATTCTGTTCTTCAAGAGAGAGCAGATGCAGGTCTGATATAATAGCTAGTGGTCACCTGCAGACAGTTATAACTGGTGAGTAATCATCATCCCCTTTCGCTCTTTACTGGTGGTCAGAAAGTCTCTTCTTACTCTTCTGGACAATTAAAGAACTGAATCCTGCCAGACAATTGCCAGCAAAACCACTGATATTCAACTTCAACTGCACATTCCACTTCATTGGAGTATTTTCTCCCGCATTGGACTTTTCCTGACTCATTCTGGTCTGTGCTGCATCTCATCCATCGGCTGATTTCCCAATCAGTTCATGTTTGCTCCCCTCAAGACACAGAGATCGCAATATTGACCATCTCTGCTGTCACGCTGACGACAGGCTTGGATTTCAATTGATCAATTTCTGCTGTTGTCATAAGTTAAAGATCACTACAGCAGACTGTCAAGCAGTAATTTTGGTTGCGTTGTTCAAACTGAGGGTGGGTGGGGTCATTGACTTCATTGTGGGCGGGGCTCAATGTCATTGTGGGCGGGGCTCAATGACATTGTGGGCTTGGCTCAATGTCATTGGGGGTGGGCCATGACAAGGGGTTCCGAAACGTCCATCTCTGGCAAACAACAAAACAATATAGTCTCTGGTTAAAGCATTTGGGCCTGGGTCAAAGCGACCTGTGTGCCCTATCCATTTCTGGGAGGTTTGGAAAGCCCTCCCTCCCCACTAGCTTGCCCAGCATTTGGGCAATGTAGCCCTTTGGATCTCTTCCCTCTATCCCTCTGGCTGATCCACTATTCGGACAGTTTGCCATCTCGACCTGTTTTCCTCGTCCTCCACTGTCCATTTTAGTCTCCCCTAGGCCGCCACCAACCTTCTCACTTCTGTTTCCAGGGCTACAATCCTGCCGTTCTGGTCCGTAGCTGCTTTCTCCAGATCCAGGATCGTTCTTTCCAGTGCCTCTACTTTCCGTCCCAGGCCTTCTATGGTGTTTGTCACCTCTGACATCACCTCCTTCACCGTCATGTGGAGCTCCATCCTGATCGCCTCTTTCATGGCGTTCAGCATGGGGCCACTTGTCCGTACGTCCGCTGTTCCTGTCCCTTTCCTTTGCTGCTGCTCCTGATATCTCGCTGTCCCCTTGGTCTA
Organism: Scyliorhinus canicula; assembly: GCF_902713615.1. Lineage (NCBI taxonomy): Eukaryota > Metazoa > Chordata > Chondrichthyes > Carcharhiniformes > Scyliorhinidae > Scyliorhinus > Scyliorhinus canicula. The sequence continues at coordinate 5,811,171 of NC_052154.1, read as the reverse complement.
TTGTTGCCAGACATGTTCTTCTCCTGTGTCCTTTGTGGATTTTGGTGGGCTTTTTAGGCCAAAATTACCAATAAATTGATTATGTTGGATCCGATTGGGAGGAGTGCCACCTGATGTGTGTCCGCTCGGCCCATCGCCGCCACCGTGCCGCCCCCTGGTTAGAGCATATTGACGGTGATCTCCTGGCATGGGAATAATGCCAAGAGAATAGGTTAAAGGATGGCTTCAAGGTGCATAAATTACCTTTAATTTGATTTAAGTGGATCGCAAGCAGTTTATATGACTGAATGACAGATAGACAATTTGGGCCTCTCGCACAATCCCCAATTTGAATCACTCACCATTGCCGGCTGTGCCTTCAGCTACCTGGGTCCGAAGGTCTGGAATTCTCCCCCTAATCCTGTCTAAGTTTCTTCCCCGCATCCCTCAAGGTGATCTTTTCAAAAAACTTACCGTATCCAATTTTTTTTCCAATTAAGGGGCAATTTAGCGTGGCCTATCCACCTAGCCTGCACATCTTGTGGGGGTGAAACCCACGCAGACACAGGGAAAAATGTGCAAACTCCACAAGGACAGTGACCCGGGGCCGGGATCGAACCCGGGACCTCGGCGCCATGAGGCAGCAGTGCTAACCACTGCGCCAGCGTGCCGCGCTCAAGATGCTCCTTAAAGTTGCCTCTTTGAATCTTTGACTCAACCTCTATGTGGCTCAATCTCAAACCGGCGCTCCTGCGAAGCACTGTTGGAGTGTCTTGGTACTTCAGGCACTAAATGAATGCAGGTTGTCGTTGTTGCTAAATCTCATCCACTGCGCCTTATTTTAAAAGCAATTACCAGAATTACTGGCACAGAGATTATGTGGATTGGACTAACCACATCATTGGGAGGTGCACTAAATGCCTGTGGATAATCCTCACTGGCACCCAGACCACCCCTCTTTCTCAAATGTGACACTACCCCATCCCTCCACCTCACTGTGTGATTCCAAGAGGGTGACTTGCCCTGCCCCGTTTTCAGGCCGTGTGCAAGAATGACACCTGCTGAGCAAAGAGAGAGTGACAGGGAAGGTCACAGTCTGGTACGATTAGCCCCCGCATACCAATAGGTTTACTGACACAAAGGAGAAGCATGTCATTCATAACCAGTTACAACATTACCTCTTCCATCTTCAAGAAAAACCCCACTAGGATTCTTGTGCGTTATCATTTGGACAGAGAAAAGAGCAGAACAATAATCCACTGACTTCAAGGTCACTCCGAGCAAACACCTCCCTAATTACTGACAGCTCTTAGAACACTACCTCGGGAAGATTAAAAGATAATAAGAGTCTATTATGGCCTTTCTGATATGCTGTATTGATCTCATCAGAACTAACTGCTGTTGTGGTTGGTATGGAGCTGCTGAAATTAATGTTTGTTTTTCCTCATTATAGTTCATAACCGTGGCGTTTTCTGTTTTGCGCGGAGAGCTGTTTCGAATATTTATGACCTCGACTCTTTTCCATTTAGAGAAATGCTGTTGTGCCATGCAGACTCGGAGATCTCCCTCAGTACAGGCTGGGGAGACAGAGAAATTCCGTGAAGAATAACTGGCACCATTCGTCCATCACCCCTGTGCTCTCTGGCCTGCCTTGATTCCCAGTCCAGCAACGCCCCGATTTTAAAATTCTCATTCTTGTCCGGCATTTCTCCCCTTCCCTAGCTCCGTACCAGACTTGATGCAATCCCACCACCCCCCCCCCCCCCCCCCCCCCCCCCCCCCAACCACTCCCCCCGCCCCGAGCTCCATGCATTCATTCCAATTCCGACCTGATGCACGGACCCTGGGCCGGATTCTCCGCCCCGCCCCCCCCCCCCCCCCCCCGCCGGCAGCAGAATCCTCCGCCCCAGCAGCCGGCCATTGGGGTTTCCCGTTGTGGGCACCCCCCCCGCGCCGTCGGGAAATCCGCGGGCGTGAGTGCACTGCCGGCGAAACGGAGGATCCGGCCGACAGAGAATCCAGCTCCCGGCGTAATATCCCGCACGGCGCCTACGGGGCGGGAATACCTCTGTTCCCCATGTTCTGTACAGAGTACAAGCTACCCCGCTCGGGACGGGGGGCGAGATTCTCCCAAAACGGGAGAAATCGTAAAGCTGCCGTAAAACCCGGGCGGGTTTTACGGCAGCGCGCCCCTTCCCGACCGGGGACCGATTCTGGTCCCCGGTCGGGGCTAGCAGCCCGACGCCGTAGGCTCCGGCAAGACGGGCTTAACGAAAATCGTTAAGCCCGCTTGCCGGAGTTAGCGCCGGCTGACGCGTCATATGACGTCAGCCACGCATGCGCAGTTTGGAAGACTCCAACCCGCGCGTGCGCGGGTGACGTCATCGCGTTTTTGCGCGAAACCCGCGCATGCGCGGGCCGGGTTGCCCCTCAGCCGCCCCGCGAATGGATACTGCGGGGCGGCGGAAGGACAAGTAGTGCGCGGGCATCGGGCCCGCTGCCCGCGATCAGTGCCCACCGATCGCGGGCCCATGGCACCCTTGGCACGGCCGTGGTACGGCCGTGCCAATCGGTGCCATGGTTATTAATAGCGAGTTTGTGACGCCGGTTTTACGAACGGCAAGACCAGGTGTGTTTGCCGTTCGTAAAAACGGCGGAAAGGGCTGGGACTTCGGCCCATCTAACAGCTGAGAATCGCTGCCGGCCGTAAAAAAACGGCGGCAGCGATTCAGGTCGGGACTTCGGCGGGGGGGGGGGGAGAATAGCGGGAGGGCGGCAAAAATGTCGGGAAGGCCCTCCCGCTATTCTCCCACCCGTCGTGGGGGGCAGAGAATTTCGCCCGGGGTATCTCAATTACCCCGTGTATATAAGCTCGACCAGTAAGGAGTCTCCCAGGAAGTTTACATATATCGTTTGTAAATAAACATTGTTCTTCCTTTTACCCGGTGTGGAATCCCCGTGTCCTTATTAAACCCTAGTTTAATCTCGCCTCCCTTACCACATATCCTGTCAGCTGCCAGCTCCCTAATCTCCGAAATTCTCCATCAAAACCGTTCTACCTCTCCACTCTCTGCCTTCGTTAAGAGAGGCCTTGAACATAGCTCTCTGACCAAGGTATGGAACTCCGGTGTCCAACTGTGTTTGCTAATCGCTCCTTTGAAGCTCCGTGATATTCTGTTAAAGGTGCTGTACAAATGCAAGCAGTTGTTGCTGATAAAGGGAAAGTATCTTCTAAGGAAGCACTGATAATCATTCCATCCCTCACATTACCAGCAGCAGGCGCATGGGGACATCATCATCTGGACGTTCCCCTCCATATCACACACCCTCCGGACTTGGAAATATATCAGCCGTCCCTCCACTGTCAGTGAGTCAAAATCCTGGAACTCCTTCCCTAACAGCGCTGTGGGTGTACCTACATCACGTGGACAAAAGCGTTTCAAGAAGGCTGCTCACCACCACCTTCTCAAGGGGCAATTGGGGAGTAAATGGTGACCTTGCGAGAAACACTTAAATCCCAAAATGGGCAATGAAAAATCACCGGCGCAGAAAGTGAATCATGATTGGGTTGGGTAGCCTACATGAGGGGTGGGGGCCTGATCAATATTAGCCGACGCATGAGCAGAAACAGGGGCCTGGACGCAGGTGGGAATGAGAAACCAGATTCTAAGTTTAATAAGGACACAGGGAGTCCTCACCAAGGAAAATAAAGAAACGTAGTTTTGCTTACAACACGATATTTACACAGCCCGGTAGATCCTTACCGGGTTCTTGTTCTGGTCGGTCCCTTACTGGCTGAGATTTTATACCAAGGTTAATAGCGATCCCTCGTTCCTAGCGGGGAAGCTTGTACTCAGGAAGGACCACGGCCAAGACGTTAATTCCCTCACCCCGTAAACCCAGGGCAGGCTATTACACTGAGCTAAAGGAAAAGGTTTGAAAGGGGAACCAAAGACTTAATTGAACTATCGGCAATGTCTACAAGGAGGAATTGGTGGTGGAGGCCAGGGTAGAAGGAGAGAATTTCAGCGAGTTGGTTCCAGACGGCTGGAGGCAAGGCTGCTGATAATATTCAGATTGGACAGATTGGAGTGTTTGGAGGAACAATTTGGATAGTTCAGGACAGACAAGACATCTTTATCTGCTGATGGAATCGAGCATGACCAGTGCAACAACCGGCTGACCGATCACATGTGTATCCCCTCTACAATACAAAGCCAAAGAGATAATCACAACATGCTGACATACCCAACAGAACCTAATCTCTTCATGGTGAAGAGATTGGCTGGGTTTTACCCGGGTGGCATTTTAACCACTTGAAAACATTGCAAATTGCTCATGCATTTCACTTATTTCTTTTGGCCTAATGCCCAAATCCAAATCGATCCCTTCTCCCAGTCCATCGGCTTAAAATCTCAGAACCCCTAAAATCAATGCTTAAGAAGAAGGTTAAGAGGGGATTTAATTGAGGCATACAAGATGATCAGAGGATTAGATAGGGTGGGCATCGAGAGCCTTTTTCCTCAGATGGTGATGTCCAGCACGAGGGGACATAGCTTTAAATTGAGGGGAGATAGATATAGGACAGATGTCAGAGGGAGGTTCTTTATTCAGAGAGTAGTAAGGGCGTGGAATGCCCGGCCTGCAACATTCATGGACTCGCCAACACTAAACGCATTTAAATGGTCATTGGATAGGCATATGGACGATAAGGGAATAGTGTAGTGTGACTTTAGAAGGGTATCACAGGACGGTGCAACATCGTGGGCCGAAGGTCCTGTACTGCACTGTAATCTTCTATGTTCTATGTTCATACAATCTCATAATTCAGAAACTGAGAATCATATGATTGAATAATTCTGAGCCTGAGAATCATACAATCACAGAATTCAGAACCTGAGAATCGTGCAATCACGGAATTCAGAGTGTGAGGATCACACAATCACAGAATTCAGAACATGAGAATCACGCAATCACAGAATTCAGAGCATGAGGATCACATAATCACAGAATTCGGAACCTGAGAATCATGCAATCACAGAATTCAGAGCCTGAGAATCACACAATCACAGAATTCAGAACCTGAGAATCATGCAATCACAGAATTCAGAGCCTGAGAATCACACAATCACAGAATTCAGAGCCTGAGAATCACACAATCACATAATTCAAAGCCTGAGAATCATGCAAAGACAGAATTAAGAGCCTGAGGATCATACAATCACAGGATTCAGTGCGTGAGGATCACATAATCACAGAATTCAGTGCGTGAGAATCACACAATCACAGGATTCAGAGCGTGAGGATCATGTAATCACAGGATTTTGAACCAGAGGATTGTGCAATCACATAATTCAGAATCTGAGAATCATAGAATCGTACACGGTGACCATTTGGCCCATTGTGTCTGTGCTGGTTCTTTGAAAGACCTATCGAACTGCTTCTACTCCCATCTATAGTCGTTAAGTTGCAAGTTTTCTTTTTATACCCGTTAATCGAGTTCTCCTCTGAAAGTTACTATTGCAGCTCCCTTTTAGGCAGATTTCTATTTCAAATACAGCGATTCACTGTACAAACACATTCCTCTTCAGTTCATCACTAGTTCCTTCCCCTCACAGCAGTGCTCCTTCTGCCAATCAACACGGTTTCTCCCCCTCCAAGCTCCCTAAGCCCTTTGTAATAATTTTGAACATCTCTGTTAAATTTCCCTTTCATTTTCTCAGTTCTAAGGAGAACATTGCCAGCTACTGCATAACTGAGGTCCATCGTCCCTCCTCCCATTCTCCCTAAGCTTTCTCTGCACCCGCGCCAAGGTCTGGACACCCTTCCTAATTAGGCAGAATTGGATACAATTCCCCACTGAGGCAGGACTAGTGGTTTATGGCGGCCCGATGGCACAGTGATTAGCGCTGCAACCTCACGGCGCCGAGGGTTCGAGCCCTGCCCCGGGTCACTGTCCATGTTGAGTTTGCACATTCGTCCAGAGTCTTTTGTTTTCTAAATTTAGAGTGCCCAATTCATTTTTTTCCAATTAAGGGGCAATTTACTGTGGTCAATCCACCTGCCTTGCACCTCTTTGGATTGTGGGAGCGAGACCCACGCAAACACGGGGAGAATGTGCAAACTCCACACGGGCAGTGACCCAGAGCCGGGATCGAACCTGGGACCTCGGTGCCGTGAGGCTGCAGTGCTAACCACTGTGCCACCGTGCTGCCTTTTCTCCCCATGTCTACGTGGATTTCACCCCCACAACCCAAAGATGTGCAGGGTAGGTGGATTGGACACGCTTAATTGCCCCTTCATTGGAAAGAAAATGAATTGAACATAGAAAGTACAGTGCAGAAGGAGGCCATTCGGCCCATCAAATCTGCACCGACCCACTTAAGGCCTGACTTCCACCCTTTGCCTGTAACCCAATAACCCCTCCTAACTTTTTTTGGTCACTGAGGGCAATTTATCATGGCCAACCCACCTAACCTGCACATCTTTGGACTGTGGAAGGAAACTGGAGCACCCGGAGGAAACCCACGCAGACACGGGGAGAACGTGCAGGCTCCACACAGTCAGTGACCCAGCGGGGAATCAAACCTGGGACCCTGGTGCTGTGAAGCCACAGTGCTATCCAATTGTGCTACCGTGCTGCCCAAATTGGGTACTCTAAATTTTTTTTTTTTTTAAAAGAACCAGTGGTTTATCAAAGTTTATAAACTTCCTTCGCTGCAGGAGGATAGCACATTGTCTGCGGCTCACCCTCTTCTGCTGCTGCGCCATCACCGGCCACTTGATGGTGCAAGAGAGCAACTGGGAGTGCAGTGTTCTTCCAGTGTCCCTTCCTTCCAGCAGACATGCTCCATGTCGCCATTTAATACTTGGCCATGGCATCCAGTGTGGATACCCCTTTCATCCACAGCTCGTGTCCCGCACCACCGTGAAACGGCGCGATGCAGCAGGGTGATACCAGGGAAGGGGAGCCTCAGATCTGTGGAGGGAGGGATAAAAGCAAAGCGTGCTGGGAATTCTCAGCAGACCTGCAGGACCCGGGGAGAGAGAAACAAGAGCCAGCGTCGCCAGTTCACGAAGACTCTTCTTCCGAATTTATTCTTCCTCTGGGTTTCCGAGGAAGAATCACAAGGGCTCGAAACATCGAGGGCGGGATTCTCCGTTGCCCGACGTCGATGTCGTAACCGGCGATCTGGCGGCGAATCCATTCCGACGCCCAAATTGACGCCGGCTTGCGAGTCTCCGCTCCTTCCAAAATGGCGGGTATCCCGCTTTGACCATTACCTGGTCCATCGGATCGAGGATCTCTCCGCCCGGGTCAGCAGTGGAAAAACGTTCACCAAGCTGGACTTGAGCCGCGCGTACTTGCAGCTGGTGCTCAAGCCAAGTTCCCGGAAATATGTGACAATCAATACCCATCGGAGTCGCCTGGCTTCAGCGACATTCCAGAGGGTTATGGAGAACTGCTTGCGAGGGTTGCCAAGGGTGACCACCTACCTGGACGATGTTCTCGTCACAGGGACCTCGCATCGTGGAGAACCAAACCGAGGTCCTCGAGCGGTTTGCTCGGGCTGGGGTCCGTCTCCAGGGGGAGAAGCGCGTTTTCCACACACCGAAGGTCACATACCTCAGCTACCGGGTGGTCAGCAGAGGCCTCCACCCAGAGGAGGAAAAGGTGCGGGCGATTCTCCAGGCCCCCATTCCTCGTGCCCAAACGGAACTCCGCTCTTTCCTTGGCCTGGTGAACTATTTCGGGAAGTTCATACCCAGGATGCCACGCTGCTCAGCCCGCTCCACTGATCGCTGAAGAAGGGACAGACGTGGAACTCAGTGGAACTGCCCCCTACCTCCCCCCCGCCCCAGAAAACGCTTCACGAGGTGAAGCTGCGGCTCTAGTCAGAGGAGTTACTGGCCCATTTCGGCCGGGATAAGCCCTGGCTCCTCAAGTGCGATGTCTCGCCATAGGGCATTGGGGCAGTCCTGGCGCATTGAGCCACCTGCCCTACCCATGAAGCTGCAGGTTCCCACCCCAGCCGGGGAGGTGACGGCCGGGGAGGTGACGGCCGGGGAGGTGACGGCCGGGGAGGTGACAGCCGCGGAGGTGACGGCCGGGGAGGTGAAAGCCGCCCTCCATTTCATGGACACTTTGCCAGTAACGGCAGCTCATATCAGAGAATGGACAGAGACCGACCGAGATGTTATCCAGGGTCCGACATATAGTCCAATACAGAGCCCGACATGGGGCGATACCAGACGGTCTGAGGGCCGATGTCGCCAAGCTACCCGTGAGGAGCGCTGAAGGCGGTATCCTCCTGTGGAGGACGTGGGTGGTATTGCCCAAACGGGGACGGTGCCACCGCTGAAAGACCTCCATAATGGGCACCCGGGGGTGGCCAAGATGATGGCGCCCAGCTATGTCTGGTGGCATAGACTGGATGCTGAGATCAAGCGGGTGGCTCGCAATTGTACCCCACGCCCGGACACCAGAGGGCCCCATGGCAGCCCCAATGCACCCCTGGGAGTGGCCCAGGAAGCCTTGGTCCCTTGGACACATCGACCTTGCCGGACCGTTTCAGAGCCCACATTCCTCGTATTAGTAGACGCCCACTCGAAGTGGCTGGAAATACACGGGAAATGACGGCCATACTGAGGGCTAATTGTAGCGCACACAGACTGCCCGATGTCCTGGTGTCTGGTAATGAGCCAGGAGTTTGCTTTGTTCATGGCCGCAGACAGCATCAGGTACAAGCGGACGGCCCTGGACCACCCAGCCGACCAATGGGCTAGCCCAATGAGCGGTGCAATCGTTCGAGAGAGCCATGAGAAAGATGACCTCGGGGTTGTGGGAAACACGGTTGGCGAAGGTTCTTTTCCGTTATCGGACACTGCCTCACGGGACAACCGGGATCGCACCGGCAGAGTTACTCATGGAGCGCGGTGTGGTAGGCTATATTAGGGGTATTGCGGTACCTAGGTGGGATGTACTTTATACTGTAGTATGAATGGTAGAACCTGCTTGCTGGTTCCGCCCAGCAGGCGGAGCATAAGAGTCTGTGTTTCACCCACAGCAGTCATTCTGTACCGGAGCTGCTGGGGTAACTGCTTGTTCATTAAAGCCTTCAATTGGACTACAATCTCGCTTCAGTAGTGACTTATCGTGCATCACGCGGACTCCGGACAAGTCTCAGCTCCGTCCTCCCCGACATCAGAGCATCCGTGGGTCCGTCAGCGGCAGGACCCCTCGGAGACGGACCCTCACCACCGCCCAGCAGCACGCACCTTCACGATGGGCAAACTGGCTTTTTATGTGAGGGACTTTGTGACTGGAGCCACATGGATCTCTGTGGTCGTCCTCCACGGGACGGGGCCCGTCTCCTACGCGGGTCCAGGCACAAGGGGCAGAGACACACCGCCACCTCGACCACTTACGACGACGCGACCAGGAACCACCGACACGTGGCCCAAAGGCCCCACACACGACCCGGACGCCGTCTCCCATATGGCCAAGGAGGAGCCCTCGGACCAGTGGGGAACCTGGACCCTGCCCGCCTGTTCTGCCTGCTGTTGACCGTCAAGACACCGGGGGACCTGTGGCGCCCGTGGACCCTGCCAGCGACGATGTAGACACCGAGTTGGATTCCGCTAAGGACACTGGACCGTCCGGTGACGAAACGCCGGCTCCACTTGTACCAGCAGCCTTACCGGCTAGGCCATGCCAACTGCGACATTCTTTGCGGAAGCAGCGATCCTCGGTACGCTACACACCTCCGGGAATGGCTATACCGTCCCTGGAAATCCGCCCACTACCCAAGCGGCCACGGGACCCTCCGCCTGAGGACATGGATATTTCTCCGGATTTGGGTGGGTGGGGGGGGGGGGGGGGTTACGACCCCCTATAGGGACAGTGCTGTATAGCATCCGCTTCCCGTCCTACACACCTGAGAATGAGCTACTCAGGTAACTAGGGGGCGGAGCTTCCTCCTAATTGGAGAATATAAACCCCGACCTGGAAGCAGTTTGGGTAAAGAGAGCCTGCGGGAGGTGGAGTGTGGAGAAATGGAGAGGAGCGATTGTTGTGACCAGCGTGTAATAAAGTGAGTCGGACCCTGTCAGCCTGGCCCTCTCGTGGAGCCTTTGCCCCCGTCGACAGCATTTGTTTATAAACTGGTTCCGGGCAGCCTGTGTGTGCTAAAAACAGCCCTCAGTCTGCCCGTTATTGCTCGAGTGGTTAGCACAGTTGCTTCACATCGCCAGGGTCCCAGGTTCGATTCCCGGCTTGGGTCACTGTCTGTGTGGAGTCTGCACGTTCTCCCCGTGTCTGCGTGGGTTTCCTCCGGGTGCTCCGGTTTCCTCCCGCAGCCTGAAGTTGTGCGGGTTAGGTGGATTGGCCGTGATAAATTGCCCCTTAGTGTGCAAAACGGTTAGCTGGCATTACTGGGTTACCGGGATAGGGTGAAGGTGTGGAAAGTAGGGTGCTCTTTCCAAGGGCCGGTGCAAACTCGATAGGCCGAATGGCCTCCTTCTGCACTGTAAATTCCCTGATTTATGATCTCCGTTTTTATTTCACATCTCCAGCATCCGCAGTGTTCTGGATTTTATTTTAGTGGAGAGACTCGGATTGACCTCCTTCAAGCAGAAACGGTCAAGGGTTGATTTGATAAAGGTGTTTAAAATCACGAAGCGTTTTGCTGGAGGAAGCAGTGAGAAGCCTTCTGCAGTGGCAGGCTCTATACCCACTCTCGGCCAGGTCAGGTGATATTGGGACAGGCAACCAGAAAACTCCATCAAAAAGTCTCTTAAAGGAAGAGGTAAATCCTGACATACTTCTGCACAAAACCTCACTGACGTTTAAGTAGCTCTCGGTTGATATTATACTATTAAATGTTTCCCCTGAATGTTACTCCGCTCTGCGTGCAGTGTGTGTACACAAACATCAGGAGATAATGGGTTTTAATGAAACAGTTTACATTCTATCTTCTCGCAAAATGTCACCCACTTTGACACACAGAGAGAAAATAAATCATTAAAAATAAATCCTTCACTGACGTGGGTAGTTTGATTAGAATTTTTGGTGTTGGCAGATGAATGGTAACTGTTGAAATATATCTGTTGGAGGTTGCTTTTCGTGTAGGCTCAGTTAGCAGCGAGCTCATCAGTGATCATTACTGTAGTTTACCCCAAACTTTGCCACCATGTCCATCTTATGTGCCTCTTGGCAAAGACCTCTCTTTTGGATCAAGCTGCAGATTGGATTCCGATGCATAAGTGAGTGTAAGATGTGTTGGATTGCCTTACGGGATGGCACCATGGCACAGCGGTTAGCACGGCTGCCTCACAGCTCCAGGGACCCGGGTTCAATTCCGGCCTCGGGTCACTGCCTGTGTGCCTGGAGTTTGAAAGTTCTCCCCGCGTCTGCATGGGTTTCCTCCGGGTGCTCCGCTTTCCTCCCACGGCCCAAAGATGTGCGGGCTAGGTGGATCGGCCATGCTAAAATGCCTCTTAGTTTCCAGGGATGTAAGGGTTAGGTGGGGTTATGGGGATAGGACGGGTTGGATGGGGGAGTGGACGTGGGCAGAGTGCTCATTCCAACGGTGGGTGCCGACCCGATGTGTCGATGTGGCCTCGCACCGCGCTCTAGGGATTCAACGTGCGCCGAGGGAAGCGGAGGGTTCACAACAGGAGGCCTTTTCCACCGAGAGCACAAGATGTAGGAGCAGATGTAGCCCGTCACGTCTGCTCCATCATACAATGGGATTATGACATATGATAATCCTCAACTCCGCTTTCCCACCTTACCTCCATGATTCCCTCATTGATTGAACATATTTCCCAAATTGTAAATCTCACCCGCCACCCCCCCCCCCCCCGCCCCCGCCCCCCCCCCCCCCCCCCCCCCCCCCCCCCCCCCCCCCCCCCCTCCCCCCCCTCCCCCTCCCCCCACCACTCCCGGAGGAGTGACAGGATGAGATTTGGGCCTTGCAAGCTCCAAAGCCGCAGTGCACTGTCGAGAAGCGCAAACTGCTGGCGGTGGCTGCTGTCATCCTCACTTTGCTCCTCCCAGTGGGTGTGGCCTAATGGACTCCCCCTCTGGAGTCCAATCGCTGTTGCAAAAGAAAGCCTGTGAGTCGAGGGGGTGCCTGTTGGTTTTTTGGGGCGATGTTACTGATGGAACCATCAATTCAGCGAACACGTGTAGCTGGATCTGAACAGAGGCTTTAATACACTTACAATAGAGCCAGCCTATTCGTTGTTGAACTTCAGGTGAAATGGCAGGCTGGCTCTGAGGCACTGATCTTTATACATCGGTCCCAGGGGGAGGAGTCCTGGGCGGAGCCAAGGGAGGAGCCCAGTACAAACTCTCGCGTACTCCCAGAGCGACCCCCCCGGTGGTCGGATAGTGCAACTGCACTTACAACGGGTAGATAACGAACATATACGCACGGAGTGATATTGGCAACTATATATAGTGTGAATCACATTCACCACAGTTACCCTTCGTCCACTTTCAAACCGCTCAGAAATTTCCAGAAGCCAGTGTTGGTTCAGCTGGGGCCGTTTCATCAGCCCAGCACTGCCCACTATGCAAAGCAGAGGAAAGTAATGTTGGGAAGGAGCCTGGCTGACAGAGATATACAGGTTCCTTCCCGTCTCCTGACGCGGACAGGGTTCCCGAATTGTTCTGGGAATTGGGGGTGGGGGGAAGAAAAATGTTGGAAAACGCAACGGGTTTGACAGCCTCTGTGGAGGGAGAAATAGAGTCAATCAGCCGATTTCCTGCCCTTCTCATTGACAGGATCCTCTCGTCCTGCCGAAGTTGACCCTCCCGCGGTCAACATTCTTGGCGGGGGTGGAAGATCTGTCGGCGGCCAATGGCACAGCCTATCTGCCGCAGGAAAACCTACCGTCGGGGACCAGAAACCGTGGCCGACATTTCAGGTCCAATGTGAAATTTCTTCAGGGGAGGGTCATGCTGGACTTTCAAACACATGAACGTATGATACAGGACAGTAGGTAGGCCATTCAGCCCCTCTAGCCTGCACTATCATTCAATATGATTATGAATCTGTCTATCCCCCGATAACCCTTGATCTCCTTGCCCAACAACAATCTATCTGCCGCCGCCTCAGTGACCCCGCCTCCAGAGCCTTCTGAGGAAGAGAGTTCCAGAGTCGCACAACCATCTGGGAGAAAGAAATTCCCCTCATCTCTATCCCACAAGGGCAACCCCGAATTGTAAAACAGTGGCCCCCGCCTTCTGGACTCACCCACAAGAGGAAACATTCTTTCCACTCTCTTCCTCAGAAGGCTCTGGAGGCGGGGTCACTGAGGTGGCGGTAGATAGATTGTTGTTGGGCAAGGAGATCAAAGGTTATCGGGGATAAACAGATTCATAATCATATTGAATTTTCCACCTTGTCGAGACCATTCAGAATCTTCGCGACTTCAATCAAGTCTCCCCCTCACTCTTCTAAATGCCAGTGCAAACAAGCCCAGCCTGTCCAAACTTTCCTCAGAAGACAACCCCCTCATCTCGGGTATCAATCGGAGTAAATCTCCTCTGAACCGTCTCCAACGTATTTAGGTCCTTCCTCAAATAAGGAGACCCAAACTGCACACAGTATTCAAGATGCGAGCTCACCAATGCCCTGTATAATCCTCTCACGATAAAGAATACCATTGCATTCACCTCCTTAATTACTTGCTGTACCTGCACACTAACTTCATGCGACTTATGCACTGAAACACCCAGATCCCTCTGCACTTCAGAATTCAACAATCATTCTCCTTTAAGTAACACTCTGCGTTTTTATTCTTCCTGTTAAAGTGAACAACTTTGCATTTTCCCAAATTATCCTACGTTTTCCAACTCGCTCAGCCCATCTGCAACCTCCTTAAGGCCCCTACACAACATACTTACCGATCTATCTTTGTGTCACCTGCAAATTTAGCTACCATGCTTTTGCTCCCTTCATCAATGAATTGAAATGTTTGAGGCCCCAGCACATACCCCTACGGGCCTTCACTTGTCATATCCTTCCAATCAGAAAAAGACCCACTAATGCATCCTCTCTGTCTTCTGCCAGCCGCCCAATCTTCTATCCATGCTAAATGATAACTCCGTTCTCTCTTCATTGATGCTGCCAGATCTGCTGAGTTTCTCTATAATTTCCTGTTTTTATTTCGGACTTCCAACATCTGCAGGATTTTGCTTTTATACCAGGGATGAGGGATTTGAGCTGAGAATTGGATGGGAAAGCTGGAAGCCCGCCAATACTGATCGGAGCGTTTCTCCTCATTCATGTTGGGTCTGCCACATCCGCCAAAGCCTGGCTCTCATGGAGCCCTTGTCACCAGATCTTTGGTGAGTGCCGCATGAGGATTAAGGAAGGATCATTCAAGGTATCATCTCTCCATCCAGGCTGTCCATGAGCAATTCATCAAACTCCAGCCTCCATGAACACAACGGGGTCTTCAGTGCCAGGAAATTGGAGCACAAGGATAAGTGAATCTTGCTATAGTTGTGCACAGTCATGATGTCCATAGTTTTTTTTTAAGTATTAATTTAGGTGCAGCATGGTAGCATTGTGGTTAGTACAATTGCTTCACAGCTCCAGGGTCCCAGGTTCGATTCCAGCTTGGGTCACTGTGTGGAGTCTGCACATCCTCCCCGTGTCTGTGTGGGTTTCCTCCGGGTGCTCCGGTTTCCTCCCACAGTCCAAAGATGTGCAGGTTAGGTGGATTGGCCATGATAAATTGCCCTTAGTGTCCAAAATTGCCCTTAGTGTTGGGTGGGGTTACTGGGTAATGGGAATAGGGTGGAGGTGTTGACCTTGGATGGGGTGCTCTTTCCAGGAGCAGGTGCAGACTCGATGGGCCGAATGGCCTCCTTCTGCACTGTAAGTTCTATTTAGAGTACCCATTTTTTATCCCCAATTAAGGGGCAATTTGCATGGCCAATCCACCCAACCCGCACATCTTTGGATTGTGGGGTGGAACCATCGCAGACACGGGGAGAATGTGCAAACTCCACACGGCAGTGGCCTCGGGCCGGGATTGAACCCGGGTCCTCAGCGCCACGAGGCAGCAGTGCTAACCACCGTGCCACCGGGCCTGACCTTGGTGTCCGTACTTAAGGAAGAATATTCTTGCACTGGAGGTGAAAGTTCATCAGATTGGGCCCCAGGATGAGGGCCTAAAATGAGAGGCTGAGTGAATTGGCTCCATTTTCTCCGGAGTTTGGAAGGAGATGAGATCTCATTGAAATAGACAAGGTTCGGAAGGGGTGTGGACGGGACAATGATTCCATTGGCTGGGGCATAATCTCAGGATAATGGGTTGATTATGTAAGAATAAAATGAGAAGGGATTGCTTCAATCAGAGGGTTGTGAATGTTTACTATCCTCTATCCAAGAGGATTATTGGTTCTCAGTGATTAATGAGCTTCAGGGAGGTGAGGGGTGGGACAGGACAGTGGAGTTGAAGTCGAAGATCAGCCATGATCTTATTGAATATGAAAATGTGATGGTTGTGGGGATTTCACATACATTGTATGATATGTATGTGGTGCAGTAAGGATTAAAAGCCTGGGTTAGAACGCATATGACTGCTAGAGTCAGGTGTTTTAAATAACAAGAATCCTGATTTTAAAAGGCAACTATGTTTTGGGGAGCCATAGATGCAATTAAAGTGTCGTAAAAGCTTGGCGTGATGAATTTTTGTTTGGATTAAGAAGGGTTCCCGGTGGAATAGTTAATTATGTATATTTTGTGTTCAGTTGGTCTGATGATGGAACAAATGGGAGGAGCTAGAGTACCAGGAACCTTTGCAGGAAAGCGAGAAGTTCAGCTCTTGGAGCTGGACGTCAAACCATGAAGACAGTTTCTGAAGACTTCAGCTGGAGATCCTGCATTGTTCTGAGGGAATTCAGGCCGACCTCTTAAAACAGTCTCAAAGAACATCTCTCAAACAAGTATTGCTGAGTGTTAACAATATTTTAAAGTGGATTGAGTGCTGTGGTGGTTTTGTTCTTTAAGTGGGAATAAAGATAGCAGTTAAGGGTTATGTGTCACAGTATTGATTCACATTGTTTAAGGGGTAATTTTAAGTTATTTTCTTGTGTGATGTAAAATATATTTTAATACTCTGTTAGTAATAATGTTTGTTTTAATTTACCATATCCGTAATTTGTGTGAAATCACTACTGGAATGAGGTATCCTTCCCTTTGAGTCCGACAAAATTAAAATCAAATATTGGGGTTTCTGTCAAGTATCCTCGCTACTGCTGGGTCCTGTCCAGGATTGTAATAAATGGCAGAGCAGGCTCAAAGGGCCAAATGGTCTACTTATGTTCATATGTTTCTTCTTTTATTCATTCATTTATTGTTTTTTGCCTGTCCCTAATTAACCCTGAACTCGCGTCGGCCATTTCAGAGGGCAATCAAATTTCTGTGGATCTAGAGTCACGTGTAGGTCAGGCCAGGTGGGATTTCTGACAATTGACAATGGTTTCAACGTCATCCTTCGGCTCTTTTCAAATTCCAGTTTTTTTTTTAACTGAATTCGAATTTGACAATCTGCCGTGGTGGGATTCGAACCCGCTTCCACAGATCCTTACTCTGGGCCTCTGAAATGAAAATCGCTCATTGTCACGAGTAGGCTTCAATGTAGTTACTGTGAAAAGCCCCTAGTCGCCACCTTCCGGCACCTGTTCAGGGAGGCTGTTAGGTGAAGGCTCTCGTCTTTCGCTGGAGGAGGTGAGAGTTAGTATTTCGGGAGAAAGGTTCTGGGCCTTGTAGGCCCTAGTTTCAGAATGCACCACCTTATCATGAGTGGAAGCTAACTGAGCCGGCTGGCTGGCTGAGATGCAGCAGCAAAGGCTACTGCAGTGGAAATGGTGGGAGGACACATTCTGTCACTCTGAGAGAGGACACCGGGGTCACGCACCATGACACCCATGGTCCAGCCGGTGGCTGTACTTCAGCAATCCTGTTGGAGCTCAGAGTGTTGAACTGCTATCGGGGTCTGCATGCCCCTCTGAGCATTGGTACCGCAGCCCTGGTCATACCAAGCCGAGCCTACGTGGCAACAAACCTCATGGCCTCCACCTGATCTTCCGCTCCAGCATTGGGTGGCTTCTACCTGTGCTGCAATGGAAGTTGCAACGTAGCAAACAGGGGACACCACTATCTGCGTGTCTCCCTCCAAGTCACACACCAGCTATGTCACCATTCTTCACTGTGACTGGATCAATATCCTGGACGTCCCTTCCTCACAGCACAGTGGGTGTACCTACATCACACAGACTGCAAAAGCTCAAAATGGGACTCGCCATCACCTTCTCAAGGGTAATCCGCGACGGGCAATGCGGCGCCCACATCCCGAACACAAATAAATTGAAAAGATATCAGGCCTCACGACTGTGGTGACCTCAGCGAGAGGCCGCAACCTCCGAAGTGGAGGGGGGTTTTCAGGCCTCTTGCTTCAGAGGAGGGGGCCCGGTTGGAGGTTGCGGAAAGAGGATGAGGCTCTAATTGTGAGGGAGCTGTTGTGAAGATGGGCTGGTATTCCTGTGGAGTCTGTGGCTGGGGGGGGGGGGGGGGGGGGGGGGGAGGAGAGAACTGCTGTCTGTCCAGGCTCCACAGCAATGTGTTCTTTCTGAAGTGCTTATTTTCTTTTTTAAACTGATCACCTGATGGAGGCTGCAGACCTGTCTCCCGCTCTGCCACAGCGCTCTCCGATCCAGCCCAGGGAGTATGGTCGAGGCTGCAAGGACCCTCATTGGCAAGGTAAGGAGGCCTGATTGGGGTGGCCACCAAGGCCGCCTGAAAGACATAACGTTCGAATCCTCAACATTGACCCTTCAATCCGCCCACTCTCTGCTCATGGAACGGCTACATCTGGGCGGAATTTCCAACCCTCAGCAAGTTGAAAGATACCTTCCCTCAACTGGTTGTACCTCAGGTTGTAGTATTCAAGTTTCCTGTCCTCCAGGTGAACCCAGGCTGTCTTAGGTAGCTCACTTGAACGGTTGGCCCCATTCACCATTCACTTGCATTGACTCAAAGTGCTCATGCTTCAGGACAAGCTTTTTACAGAATAATTCTTTTTTTTTTTAATGACGAAAACACAGACGGTGGTCTGGTTTTGTTGAAAAATAGAGATTTGGGAAAGCAGGCGGTAGGTGTGGCAGCAGTCCATGTTCCTGAGATTCAGAAGCTGGGTGAAAATCCTCAGGAGCGAAGGACATTCATCTTGCCAGATGGTTCCCCCACCCACACTTACCCATCTGTTCATTGTTTTACCATCTGTGCTCTGCAGTGGATTCAGCATTCAGAAATATTTGATTCCAGCCCTGCTCTCTCGAGATCAGAGATCTCTTCAAAAACAAATACCCAATTCATTGATTCATTGGATGGTTACGGTGCAGAAAGAGGCCATTCAGCCCATCCAATCGGTATCAGCTCTCTGCAAGAGCAATCCAGCTAATCCCATTCCGTACCCTATCCCCACAATCCTGCATTTTCTTTCCCCCCCCTTAGGTGCTCATCCAATTCCCTTTCGAAAGCCATGATTGAACCTGCCTCCACTACACATTACTATTATACATTCTGGATCCTAACAACATGCTCCTCATGTTACTGTTGGTTCTTTTGCTAATCACCTTGTAAGGGGAGTCAGAGTGGCCCTGCCACCAATAATAATAATAATGATCTTTTATTGTCACAAGTATGAAGTTACTGTGAAAAGCCCCTAGTCGCCACATTCCGGCGCCTGTTCGGGTAAGCCGGTACGGGAATTGAACCCGCGCTGCTGGCCCTTGTTCTGCATCACAACCCAGCTGTCTGAAATAGGAACAGTTTTCCCTAGTCGCCTCTGTTCGGACCCCTCATGATTTTGGGCACCTCGATCAAATCATCTCTCGACCTTCTCTCCTGCAAGGAGGACACAGTCCCAGATTCTCCAACCCAAACCACATAGCTGAAGTCCCCCACCCCCAGAACCATTCTTGTAATTCTTTTCTGTACCCTCTCAAAATCAAGGCTCCACGTCCTCCCCAAAGTGCGGTGCTCCGCATCAGACTCCAGCTGATGCTGACGTGGTGTATTGTAAAGTTTCACCATGACTTCTTTGCCTTTGCGAGGCCCTGGATCCTGCATGACTTTTTCTTTACCACTTTCTCAACCTGCCCTGCCACCTTGAGTGATTTGTACTCATCTTCCCCCCAGGTCCGTCTGTCCTAGCAACTCCGACCAAAATGAATCACTTCACACATCTCCGCAGTAAGTTTCATCTGGCACGGTCCAGGCCATCAGCCTGTCTATGTCCTCTGGAAATCTATCACCATTCTCTTCACCAGCAACAGCACTTCTAAAGCACGCAATAGACTTTGGAGGAAACGAGGTATAAATCTGACAACTAAACCAGCTGTGTACAAGGTTGTGGTAATACCGACCCGTCTCTATGCCGGTGAGCCATGGATACCTACTTCAGACATCTGCTACGAGCCCCTGGGCTAGTCCGCGGTCAATTCCAGCCCCACTTGACCCGCAACACAGGTGAAACTAGATGTTATTTGAAAATACCTGAGGACATTGGCTGTGTTCAATAGACTGCAGACACCAGGTTTAATTTCACCTCTTATTATTTAACAGCAACATAATTAAGCTGAGAAAATGTAACTGACTACCTAATAGGCACAGGCTTGGAGGGCCGAAGGGCCTGTTCCTGTCCTGTACTTTTCTTTGCTCTTTGTTCTTTGTTCTTAATACCCCTGACCCAACCCCTCCCTTTCTAACACGCCCCACTCCACGCATACACTCACACACACAGACACACAGGCAGGCAATAGAGGGAGAGGGTAGCGGAGAGTGAAGGAAAGTGACAATAAAGTATCAAGGATAAAAGATCTCCCATGCACCAAGGTGGTTTTCAGTTAAAGTCTTTCAGGAGTTTAACCTTTCGCTTTGATGATTTTTCCTTCTAGGCCTGAGATGGTTTTCTCTGGTAAGGCTATCGTTGCAGATTCAAGATCACTTCAAATATACAGTAAAGGTGTGCCAGGGAACGACTGGTTTTCGAACAATAAAGCAGTCCTTTACTTCAGGAGCGAAAGAGAGAGAGAGAAAGAGAAAGAGAGAGAGAGAGTTCCTTCTTCATTCATGATCTCATCACTTCTGACCAGCTCTCTCAGAAGCATTGCATTTAGGATTTGCTTATTGTCACGTGTGCCGAGGTACAGGGAAAAGTATTTTTCTGCGAGCAGCTCAAACAGACCATTTAGTACATGAAAAGAAAAGAAAATACGTAATAGGGCAACACAAGGTACACAATGCAAATGCCTGGACACACGGCATCGGGTGACGCATACAGGAGTGTAGTATTAATCAGGTCAGTCCGTAGGAAGGTCGTTTAGATATCTGGTAACAGTGGGGAAGAAGCTGTTTTTGAATCATCCCACAGGAACCAATCACTGACTGCTGCTGGGCAGAACACTATCCCTGGCCTGCCCACAGTCTGCCAGCCAGCCAATCAAACCAACTTCCTCCGAAGTTCTTAAAATTCACTCGGTGCCGAAGAGTCTGTTTTCTCCTCTCCAAAATACAAAACCTGGAACATACTGTCCTGACCAGCAGGCTACCTCAGCTTGAGCCCATTGCTTAAAGGCAATTATGAGTCCGTGGACTATAAATAATAAAATCAACTCAAAGAAATGCGAACAAAGGGAAATCAAATAGAACGACCCTAACCCATGTTAATAGTTGGACAGGTTCCACATGAGATGCGTTCAGAACATCATGGACATCAAATGGGAGGATAAAGTGCCCAGGAACTTGAATGAAGAATGTAAATGTCTGAAATCAGAGCTCAGCTGAGATGGAGTGGGCTTGTATAAAGTCCATAAGGCGATCCTGTATTTACAACTTAAACTTGGAGACTGCCTGCAAGGTTCAAGGACTTTCCCAAGACGAACCTCAGAGAATGTGGTAAGTCCACAACAGACTGACAGTAAATGTTCCAGAACAAGCTGGGCAGCAACCTCTCGTTGTTTAGATCATATATCGTAGACCATAGATCATAGAATTTACAGTGCAGAAGGAGGCCATTTGGCCCATCCAGTCTGCACCGGCTCTTGGAAAGAGCACCCCACGAAAGCCCATACCTCCACCCTATCCACGTAAACCAGTAACCCCACCCAACCGAAGGGCAATTTAGCGTGGCCAATCCACCTAATCTGCATATCTTTGGACTGTGGGAGGAAACCCACGCAGACAAGGGGAGAACTTGCAGACTCCACACAGATAGGGGGCAGCACGGTAGCATAGTGGTTAGCATAAATGCTTCACAGCTCCAGGGTCCCAGGTTCGATTCCCGGCTGGGTCACTGTCTGTGTGGAGTCTGCACGTCCTCCCCGTGTGTGCGTGGGTTTCCTCCGGGTGCTCCGGTTTCCTCCCACAGTCCAAAGATGTGCAGGTTAGGTGGATTGGCCATGATAAATTGCCCGTAGTGTCCTAATAGTAAGGTTAAGGGGGGGAGTTGTTGGGTTACAGGTATAGGGTGGATACGTGGGTTTGAGTAGGGTGATCATTGCTCGGCACAACATCGAGGGCCGAAGGGCCTGTTCTGTGCTGTACTGTTCTATGTTCTATGTTCTATAGTGACCCAAGCCGGGAATCGAACCTGGGAGCCTGGAGTTGTGAAGCAACAGTGCTAACCACTGTGCTACCGTGCTGCCCTTGCTACAATGTTACTGTCCTTTGGACAGCAAAGTGCACAGAAGGCTAAGGACAAAAGACAAACGTGAAAGGCGGAGGGGTACCAACAAAATCAGACAATTCATCCTTACCTGCCCTCTGGAAAGTGTTATGAGCCAGGGTTTAGAGAACCCCAAAGTGTAGCATGGAGTTCACCTGACCCACAACGTGTAATAGATTGTGGTATGGGGAGCACACGGCCCACTCTACAGGTGTGGCAGAGCAGAAATGGAAAAGTATTTTTTAAAGCAAAACAATGTTTATTCTATGCACTCAAGTTAACCTTTTTAAAACATACAGTGAACATCTTAGCAACCATCAATTCAAATACAACTCCCAAAGACTACAACACTAAGTAATGCATATGCTGTCCTTTTAACATCTAGAAGACTTAAAACACCTTTTACCAGAAGCACATCAGGTTAAAGTCACTACTTTATTAGTTTTATATCACCAGGATCGATTTACAGTCTTTAGATTACAGAGAGAGATTCATACACCTTCTGGCTGTGACTGCAGCTATCCAGCTCTGAAAACAAAACTAAAACACACCCTGCAGCAAACAGCCTGAAACAAAAGTAAGAAGCTGACAGACAGCCCAGCTCCACCCACTCTATGACATCACTGCAGTAATAAACACCCATTTCTTAAAGGTACTCTCACTACAGATACTTATATACACACCCATTTATAAACACCCATTTCTTAAAGGTACTCTCACATCACAAAAGCAACACAACTCTGCGATTGGGTTCCACAGCCACATTGGAATGTAAAACAGAAGACTTTGCGCGCTCAAGAAATGGCCACCTCCGATAACAAGAGGAAACTAGCAACAATGCTGTATAGATGCTGGTTTAGCACACTGGGCTAAATCGCTGGCTTTTAAAGCAGACCAAGGCAGGCCAGCAGCACGGTTCAATTCCCGTAACAGCCTCCCCGAACAGGTGCTGGAATGTGGCGACGAGGGGCTTTTCACAGTAACTTCATTTGACGCCTACTTGTGACAATAAGCGCATTTTCATTTCATTTCATTTCACGATTATGAAACTTTCTATCAAATCTCCTCTCAACATTCTCTTCTCTAAATAAAACAACCCCAGCTTCTCCAATTCATCCATGCAACTTTACTTCCTCACACTTGCATCAGCTGCTTGACTGCCTGGTCACTCCCTCCCTCCTTGCACTCTCCGAAGCCGAGGGGGTCACCATCTTCTAAAATGTGCTATGCGTGCATGCCCTGCCTCACGGGTGCACCGCCATGATGCCAGATGTTGCTCAAACTCTGAAACCTGGAGCTCTAAACAACACTTTTTTGCCTGTGTGGTTGTCAAGGAGACAAGATGCGCCGTGGAGTTCCCACGTGGAGCAGGATGCGCATTCTACTCTTGCTGACTTCAGCTCGAGCAACTCGGAATGCTGGAACGCCGTACACCTGCTGCATCTAACACACAGTTTAGTGTCCGCGTTGCATCTTATGCGCAGCTGTTGCCAGATTCTTTTATCAAAATGAGGCACGCCGTTGTTTGAGGTGAAGGGAGGAATTTCAATTTGCTGCAAGCTGTTGTAATAGAACTGAGAGAAACTGACCAGAATCCATCCCCCATTTCCTGAACGATCTCACTGCGAATGCGAGGGTGGTTCCTTTTGTCTTTCTTTGCCGTGCCACACGCAGACCTCAGATCCGGACAGGTTCAGGCGCAGCTCCTCCAGCCTCCAGCCTGGCTGCACAGGTGAGGCACTGGTAGTGACCCAGAGCCCTCATTAGAATCAACAGTCTCAGGGTAAGAGGGCAGAGAATGGAACAAAAACAGGGGGCTGAATGGAATGCAATTTCCCAGCCGGGCTGGTGTAGCTCAGTGGACGAGACAGCTGGTTTGTGACGCAGAACAAGGCCAGCAGCACGGGTTCAATTCCCGTAGCAGCTTACCCAAATGTGGCGACGAGGGGCTTTTCACAATAACTTCATACTTCCGGCAATAAAATATTATTATTATTATTATTAATAACCTCCCTCCTCACTCGTGGGGCAGCACGGTAGCATGGTGGTTAGCATAAATGCTTCACATCTCCAGGGTCCCAGGTTCGATTCCCGGCTGGGTCACTGTCTGTGTGGAGTCTGCACGTCCTCCCCGTGTGTGCGTGGGTTTCCTCCGAGTGCTCCGGTTTCCTCCCACAGTCCAAAGATGTGCGGGTTAGGTGGATTGGCCATGCTAAATTGCCCGTAGTGTCCTAAAAAGTAAGGTTAAGGGGGGGGGGGGGTTGTTGGGTTACGGGTATAGGGTGGATACGTGGGTTTGAGTAGGGTGATCATTGCTCGGCACAATGAGGGCCGAAGGGCCTGTTCTGTGCTGTACTGTTCTATATTATATATTAGTCACTCGCCTTGGAGAAGGTTTAGGTCCAGAAGAAACACATTTCCCAAAGAAGGGAATCCAACGCGTTAATAATTTAAAAGTATAGCATTGCTGCCTCACGGAGCCGAGGTCCCAGGTTCGATCCCGGCTCTGGGTCACTGTCCGTGTGGAGTTTGTACATTCTCCCCGTGTACGCGTGGGTTTCGCCCCCACAACCCAAAGGTGTGCAGGGTAGGTGGATTGGCCAGGCTAAATTGCCCCTTGATTGGAAAAAATGAATTGGGTACTCCAAATTTATGTTAAAAAATATAATAATTTAAAAGTAGTTTATTGGGACGGATGAACAAGCTACCTAGACACGGAATAAACATACCGCCCGCGGCAGGTGAGAAGCATTTACGGTGCTGGATCAGGCAAATAGATAGACGAAGCAGGGAGACGTCCATTTCTAAGGCACCTCTGAACAGTTGACTAATGTTAGCTAAAGTGTCGGTGTTAGTTTAAAACCAGCACAGACCACTTCAAAACAACTCTTCCCTGTTACAAGTGCTACGTCTCTCTGGAGGGCCTTTACTCAGGCACTTGGCTTACGTGTGGGTCACGAGATCCAACCACATCAGAAATGTCTTATTTCAAGACTTGTGCGCGAGACATTCACTTGGCAGAGGGAAGCGTTTGCATCCTGTGTTTATTTTTCAGTCAGCAAGCTGCCATGGGAGTTTTCTTCATGAGTGAGAGAGAGAGAGAGGGAGCCATTTCTACAATATTCTTTACACCAGCATTTCTTATGCTGGGCACTGAATAGGCAGACCGCCCTCAAAGTGGCGTCCCCCAGGTCCTCCACATCCCCTGCCTAAACCTCACCGAGTACCTGGGTTTGGTTTGCCAGGTCTTTAGTCCCTGGTACAGGCCTAGGGTACGGCGAGGATTGTCCTCATTGCAGAAGAGTGGAATCATAGAATTTGCAGTGCAGAAGGAGGCCATTCAGCCCATCCAGTCTGTACCGGCCCTTGGAAAGACCACCCTACCCAGGCCCACACCTCTCCCTATCCCCATAACCTAGTAACCCCACCCAACCTTTATGGACATTAAGGGCAATTTATCCTGGCCAATCCACCCAACCCGCACATCTTTGGACTGTGGGAGGAAACCGGAGCACCCGGAGGAAACCCACGCACACACGGGGAGGACGTGCAGACTCCGCACTGACGGTGACCGAAGCCGGGAATCGAACCTGGGACCCTGCCGCTGTGAAACATCAGTGCTAACCACTGTGCTACCATGCCCCGCTTGGAAACAGAGGCCCGGGTGCAGACATCAGCAGCTTTATAGCAATGGGAGCAGCAATCATCCTCATCCTGGGTGAGAGACAGAAGGCCTCGGAGCCACAAGTATTGCTGGGAGGCTGCAAGCAAAAGCCAGACTCTCAATTATGTCCCCTTGGGCAGCAATCCCGCTTCTGAATCAGAATGTCCCACTCCGGCTATTTGAGCCCAAGATCCAGAACGGCATTCTCAATGCCATTACTGAGGGAGTGCTGCACTGTCAGAGGGTCAGTACTGAGGGAGTGCCGCACTGTCAGAGGGTCAGTACTGAGGGAGTGCTGCACTGTCAGAGGCTCAGTACTGAGGGAGTGCCGCACTGTCAGAGGGTCAGTACTGAGGGAGTGCCGCACTGTCAGAGGGTCAGTACTGAGGGAGTGCCGCACTGTCAGAGGGTCAGTACTGAGGTAGTGCTGCACTGTCAGAGGGTCAGTACTGAGGGAGTGCTGCACTGTCAGAGGGTCAGTACTGAGGGAGTGCTGCACTGTCAGAGGGTCAGTACTGAGGGAGCGTTGCACTGTCAGAGGGTCAGTACTGAGGGAGTGCCGCACTGTCAGAGGGTCAGTACTGAGGGAGCGTTGCACTGTCAGAGGGTCAGTACTGAGGGAGTGCTGCACTGTCAGAGGGTCAGTACTGAGGGAGTGCCGCACTGTCAGAGGGTCAGTACTGAGGGAGTGCTGCACTGTCAGAGGGTCAGTACTGAGGGAGTGCCGCACTGTCAGAGGGTCAGTACTGAGGGAGTGCTACACTGTCAGAGGGTCAGTACTGAGGGAGTGCCGCACTGTCAGAGGGTCAGTACTGAGGGAGTGCTGCACTGTCAGATTGTCAGTACTGAGGGAGTGCCGCACTGTCAGAGGTGCTAGTTTTTGGATGTGGGCCGGATTTCCTCGGCCGTTGGTATTGTCTTTTCCAGCTGGCAGCATCCCCCCCCCCCACCCCAAACCCCCCCCCCCCGCCAACCCAAACCCCACCCCCACCCACCCCCCCCTCCCCCCCGCCCGCTGGTTTCCCGACGGCGTTGGGTGGTTCCAATGGGAAATCCCATTAACGGGCGACGGGAGTATGGAATGCCACCATCAGCGAATGGCACGGCGCCCAGACAGATACGGCTGGGGAGCAGAGAATCCAGCCCGTGATGTTAAACCAAGGCACCATCTGCCCCCCACAGAGGGAAATATAAACCATTCCATCATGCTGTTAGAAAGGAGATCAGCAAAGATTTCCATGGCATCCTTCAAAAGAAAGCTGAAAAAGTGATTATTTGGTCATTAAGATAGATTATGCAGCACAGAAACAGGCCATTCAACCCAAACAGTCCATGCTAACATCAAAGCTCCAATTGAACCTTCTCCCATCCAACTTGGCCAGTGTAACGTTCTGTTCCTTCTTTGTTCTCACATGCTTATCTCGTTTCCCCTCAGATGGTCGCACTCTAACTCTCTAGGTGACGAAATCCCCAGTTGAATTTCCAGCCATTCCCACCGTGCGGGGCCTTGCTGTCCCGACCCCCCCCCCCCCCCCCCCCCCCCCCCCCCCCTGTGGGGGAAAATCCTGTAGGCGGCCAATGAGAAGCTCCCTCCACTGCCGGGAAACACACTGCGGAGGGTGGGGTGGTGGCGGACGGGGGGAGAGGTTGGAAAATCCCACCCTCATTCTTCAGCACAAAAATGAAGTCTAGCACATCAATACAGGGCTGAGGGAGTGCGGCACTGTCAGAGGGTCAGTACTGAGGGAGTGCCACACTGTCAGAGGGTCAGTACTGAGGGAGTGCTGCACTGTTAGAGGGTCAATACTGAGGGAGTGCTGCACTGTCAGAGGGTCAGTACTGAGGGAGTGCCGCACTGTCAGAGGGTCAGTACTGAGGGAGTGCCGCACTGTCAAAGGGTCAGTACTGAGGGAGCGCCGCACTGTCAGAGGGTCAGTACTGAGGGAGTGCTGCACTGTTAGAGGGTCAGTACTGAGGGAGTGCTGCACTGTCAGAGGGACAGTGCTGAGGGAGCGTTGCACTGTCAGAGGGTCAGAACTGAGGGAGTGCTGCACTGACAGAGGGTCAGTACTGAGGGAGTGCCGCACTGTCAGAGGGTCAGTACTGAGGGAGTGCTGCACTGTCAGAGGGTCAGTACTGAGGGAGTGCCGCACTGTCAGAGGGTCAGTACTGAGGGAGTGCTGCTCTGTCAGAGGGTCAGTACTGAGGGAGTGCTGCACTGTCAGAGGGTCAGTACTGAGGGAGTGCCGCACTGTCAGAGGGTCAGTGCTGAGGGAATGCCGCACTGTCAGAGGGTCAGTGCTGAAGGAGTGCCGCACTGTCAGAGGGTCAGTACTGAGGGAGTGCCGCACTGTCAGTGGGTCAGTGCTGAGGGAGTGCCGCACTGTCAGAGGGTCAGTACTGAAGGAGTGCCGCACTGTCAGAGGGTCAGTACTGAGGGAGCGCCGCACTGTCAGAGGGTCAGTACTGAGGGAGTGCCACACTGTCAGAGGGTCAGTCCCGAGTGAGTGCTGCACTGTCAGAGGGTCAGTCCTGAGGGAGTGCTGCACTGTCAGAGGGTCAGTACTGAGGGAGTGCCACACTGTCAGAGGGTCAGTACTGAGGGAGTGCTGCACTGTCAGAGGGTCAGTACTGAGGGAGCGCCGCACTGTCAGAGGGTCAGTACTGAGGGAGTGCCGCACTGTCAGAGGGTCAGTACTGAGGGAGTGCTGCACTGTCAGAGGGACAGTACTGAGGGAGCGTTGCACTGTCAGAGGGTCAGAACTGAGGGAGTGCTGCACTGACAGAGGGTCAGTACTGAGGGAGTGCCGCACTGTCAGAGGGTCAGTACTGAGGGAGTGCTGCACTGTCAGAGGGTCAGTACTGAGGGAGTGCCGCACTGTCAGAGGGTCAGTACTGAGGGAGTGCTGCTCTGTCAGAGGGTCAGTACTGAGGGAGTGCTGCACTGTCAGAGGGTCAGTACTGAGGGAGTGCCGCACTGTCAGAGGGTCAGTGCTGAGGGAATGCCGCACTGTCAGAGGGTCAGTGCTGAAGGAGTGCCGCACTGTCAGAGGGTCAGTACTGAGGGAGTGCCGCACTGTCAGTGGGTCAGTGCTGAGGGAGTGCCGCACTGTCAGAGGGTCAGTACTGAAGGAGTGCTGCACTGTCAGAGGGTCAGTACTGAGGGAGCGCTGCACTGTCAGAGGGTCAGTACTGAGGGAGTGCCGCACTGTCAGAGGGTCAGTACTGAGGGAATGCCGCACTGTCAGAGGGTCAGTACTGAGGGAGCGCCGCACTGTCAGAGGGTCAGTACTGAGGGAGTGCCACACTGTCAGAGGGTCAGTCCTGAGTGAGTGCTGCACTGTCAGAGGGTCAGTCCTGAGGGAGTGCTGCACTGTCAGAGGGTCAGTACTGAGGGAGTGCCACACTGTCAGAGGGTCAGTACTGAGGGAGTGCTGCACTGTCAGAGGGTCAGTACTGAGGGAGTGCCACACTGTCAGAGGGTCAGTACTGAGGGAGTGCCGCACTGTCAGAGGGTCAGTACTGAGGGAGTGCTGCACTGTCAGAGCTGTGGCCTTTGCGTGAAACATTACAGTGGTGTCCCGACTACTGGGCCAGAAGCTGTGGGTTCAAGTCCGACTTCAGGACTTGATGGCCGTGCAAGAGGGCTAATCAGCTCCATACAGGTTGATCATCAGCCTATATGGGTGAAAGAGTTACCTGGTCAGCCAGACTGCAGAGGGCAATGGCAATCCGCTGCAGTTCCCCAGACGTAACCATGGGCCAATCAATGGAAGTCCATGGTCATAGCAACATAGAAAGATAGAAAATAGGAGGAGGAGGAGGCTATTCGTCCCTCCTAGTCTGCACTGCCATTCATTATGATCATGGCTGATCATCCAACTCAATAGACTGATCCTGCCTTCCCCACATATCCGTCACCTCAATTGCTATATCAAACTCCTTCTTGAAAACATTCAATGTTCTGGCCTCAACTGCTTTCTCTGGTAGAGATTTCCACCAGCTCACCACTCTGGGTGAAGAACTTTCTCCTTATTGCAATCATAAATGGTCTACACCGTATTCTGATTCTGGACCACACCATCATCAAGTACATCCTTCCTGCATCTGCCCTGTCCAGTCCTGTTAGAATTTTATAGGTTTCTATGACGTTTCCCCCTCATTCTCCAAAACTCCAGTGAATATAATCCTAGCCGACTCATATGACAGTCCCGCCACCCCAGGAATCAGTCTGCTAAACCTTTGCTGCACTCCCTCTAAAGCAAGAACATCCTTCCTCAGATAAGGAGACCAATACGGCACACAATATTCCAGGTGTGGCTTCACCAAGGCCCTGTATAATTACAGCAAGACATCCCTGCTCCTGTACTCGAATCCTCTCGCTATGAAGGCCAATATACCATTTGTCTTCTTTACCGCCTGCTGTACTTGCATGCTTACCTGTAGTGACTGGTGTATGAGGATACTCAGATCTTGTTACACGTTCCCCTCTCCTAATATATGACCATTCAGATAATAGTCTGCCTTCTCGTTTTTGCTACCAAAGTGGATAACCTCGCATTTCTCCAAATTAAACTGCATCTGCCGTTCATTTGCCCACTCACTCAATTTGTCCAAATCACACTGAAGGATCTCTGCATCCTCCTCACAGCTCACCCTCCCTCCCAGCTTGGTGTCCCCTGCAAATCTGGAGATTTTGCACTTGGTTCCCTGATAAAAATCATTCATATATATTGTGACTGCCGGGGTCCTAACCCTGATCCCTGTGGTAACCCACTGCGGTAACTCACTGCCTACCAATCTGAAAAAGACTAATTAATTCCTTTCTGCCAAACAGTTTTCTATCCATCTTGGCAGACGTACATGTTTTTTCCTTGGATCTGTCTCTAATTTCCCTTATAAGCTATGGATTGACAACCTTTCCCATTTTACTTCTGCGCCAGATAGGAATAAACAATTTTTGCGATTGCCTATCCACAGTCATGCCTTAAAGTAATGTTTCCCAATCCATCATAGCCAATTCATCCTCATATCATTGTAGTTTCCTTTATGAAGATTCAGCACCCTAGTCTCCGAATCAACCACGTCACTCTCCACCTTGATGAAAAATTTGATCATATTATGGTCGCTCATTCCCAAGGGGCCTTGCACAGCTAGATAGCCAATGATTCCTTTCTCATTACACAGCACCCAGTCTCAGATGGCCTGTTCACTAGTTGGTTCCTCTGTGTATTGATCCAGAAAACTATCCCGTACATACTCCAGGAATTCCTCCTCTCCCACATTGTGACTGCCTGGAGGAGTCGGCACTATTTTGAAGAGGAGCTCATCCCTGGCGTCCTGGCCAATATTTATCCTCAATTAACATTGCTGAAACAGATTATTTGATCATAACCACATTGCTGTTTGTGGTATCTCGCTGTGCCCAAATGAGCTGCCACATTTCCTACATTCTAAGAGTGACCACAAATCAAAAGAATACTTGAAGTAAAAAACAGCAAATGCTGGATAAACTCAGAAAGTCTTTTTTGTATTCATTTTTAGAGAATGTGGGCATCGCTGGTTAGGCCGGCATTTGTTGCCCATCCCTAATTGCCCTTCAGAAGGTGGTGGTGAATTGCTTTCTTGACCCGCTGCATCCCATGTGGGTGTAGGTACACCCTCAGTGCTGTTAGGGAGGGAGTTCCAGGATTTTGACCCAGCGACAGTAAAGGAACGGCCGATATATTTCCAAGTCAGGATGGTGAGTGACTGAGAGGCGGTGGGTAGGTACCTCCAGGTATCTTCTGCCCTTGTCCCTCTCGATGGCAGTGGTCATGGGATTGGATGTTCTGGCAGCATCTGTGGAGAGAGAAACAGGGTTAATGTTTCACTGTCCAAATGACCCTTCTATAGAAATAATTTTTCATTGGCTGTAAAGAATTCTGAGATAAGAACAGAAAATTCTGGATAAACCCAGTGGGTCTTGTCGTGTTAAGCACATTGAGATAACACAGGCTGCAACTGGATGCAGCTTTAACTGAAAGATACTCCAGATCTTGAAGTTAGTTCAATCTGATTTTGTGAACCTGTCACACAGTTAGCTCAGTTCTCTGTGAGTTCAACTCTCTGCTAACTGAAGTGTGATTACTCTGTCTGACTGAACCAGACTAGCTCTTAGCCACGTGCTGGAGGTGTTATGTGATATATACACCCTGACTCACTCTGTAGATGTCCCCAGTGGAAAGAGGTGAGTGTGAGTGGCTCGTGCCTTTTATAGTGAGAAACCACCCCCAAGTGTTCTGCCTGCTGATTGGTTATGTCCTGTTCTCTGTGTTCATTAGCTGCCTGTCTGTATCTCATTATGTGCGCGTCTGCATATCATGGCAGGTCTGGCAGCATCCGGGAAGGGAAAGCGAGGTACCATTTGGAGTCGGTATGACCCTCCTACAGAATGGTACAGTTCTGTGGAAGAATCATATTGGACTCGAAATGTTCAATCTATTTTTCCCCACAGGCTCTGCTGGACCTGCTGTGTTTATCCAGAATTTTTTGTTTTTAGTTCAGATTTCCAGTGTGCACAGTATCTTGCTTCTTTTTGAGCATTTTGAGGTGCCTGAAAAGAACAACACAAGTGCACGAGTTTTGTTTTTTTCGACACACCAGCCCGCACCATGATGGGACGCAGTGTGTACTTAGACGAAAATCAATGCACATTGAAGCAGACTGAATACTAAAGGCCCCTTAACTCCTCCGAGACTATCTGAAACCTGGGCTGCTTTACAGGCGCTTCATCGACAGTTTGCTGACAGCTCTCACAGTCTGTTGTTGTGCTCGCCTTTGTTCCTGCTGCGATTGCTCGGCGTTCGACCTGCCTGACATGATAGACAGCAGCCAGATGCTTTTTCACAACTCCGCACAGCCTCTCCAGCAAAACATTCATCACACCATCACAAATCACAAACGGGATCAAGAAGTCAACCCCTCGAGGTCAACTTGGGTATGGGTACAAATGGATGCCTTGCGAGTGATACCGACAATGGGAGAGTGAAATTCTGAGTATCCTTGGCTTCCTTCAATTCTCTTATTCATTCTCTTACCATTACAATCCGAACAGAAACCCCAATATTTTATTTTAACTTTGTAAGGCTGTGAGGAAAGGATACCTCACTCCAGCAGTGGTTTCACACAAAAATAGAGACATGGTAAATTAAAACAAACTGTACGAATGACACAGTATTATGGGCGGCACTGTAGCACAGTGGTTAGCATTGTTGGTTCACAGCGCCAGGGTCCCGGGTTCAATTCCCGGCTTGGGTCACTGTCTGTGCGGAGTCTGCACGTTCTCCCCATGTCTGCGTGGGTTTCCTCCGGGTGCTCCGGTTTCCTCCCACAAGTCCCGAAAGACGTGCTTGTTAGGTGAATTGGACATTCTGAATTCTCCCTCTGTGTACCCGAACAGGCGCCGGAATGTGGCGACGAGGGGCTTTTCACAGTATTGCAGTGTTAATGTAAGCCTACTTGTGACATAATAAAGATTATTGATTTATGAAGATTATAAAGATTAAAATAGCTTTAACATCGCACATGAAAGATCGCATAAACAATGCTAGTCAATACAGTGACACACTTGCCCGTAACATCCTCTGCGATCCCGGACTCAAGTCGCTGGTCTGCCGCACTTGCGCGCCGCGATGACTCGGACATGCGGACGCACGGGCCTGCGTGCTGGAACGTGCGTGTTTAAACTCCCTATCCGTTTTTTTTACCAGCTTGCCGTCATTGACCATGCTACACCTACCGCATTAATAATCCAGGGACAGCGCTAACCTGGTCGACTGGCCCCAAGGTTAGATAAGTTCTTCCACCTCTTCATTTGCACTTTTGTTTCTCGGTCCAGGGTCATCGAGCAGAGGCAGGAGACATCAAGAGCCATAGTGTTTTATATTATCAATGTTTAGCATTTATAAATAGGTTTAAAATGCAGACTTTGGTTTATCATGAGACTGTTAATTCCATGAGGAGGGTACTTTACTGTTTAAAGTGAGCTTGGAGTCATAAAAGTGAAAGAAATATTTTTTTCTAAACTTCGGATCATCATGAGGATGTTACTCCACTCAAGGAACTAAAATAGATTGAATGGGTTTAGGGTGAATCGAATGTTTGGCGATCACTCCCTAAAGAGTATGATTGTCCACCTAAGATACTCCGTGTTACTGGGCACAGGCTCTGCGGGTCCTTGCGTGGCTGATGAGCCGATCCTAAAGCCACATCTTCAATCACTTGGCAAGAGTTTCAAAAAGTTGGGATCGGTTCTTGGATGCTCGAGCACAGGTTATTCCTTTCTCAATCCTCTTGCAATCAGGAGTTCTCGAAGAATTGTGCCCTTCAATCAGGAGATTCCTCCAAGTCGGGCTCTTCTGATCAAAGGTCTCTGCGGGATTGATGTCAATGTTCCATTTCTTGCGGTAAGCCTTCAAGAGGTTCCATTGTCCTCCTCTTGTTTGGGATCTTTCCTTGATCTGGGTGAAGAAGTTTTGCTTTTGGCAGTCCGTACTCTGGCATCCTAAGCATACGGCCGGCCCAGCAGAGTTAGTTTCAGATGATTATGGCCTCGATACAGATGCTATTGACTCCTTCAAGGAGTTAGCACACGTGTCCTCCCAGTTGATTCAGAACTAAAGTACATTTGGATTTTGCAATGCATTTTAAGCTGTGTTGTTTGAGAGTCTCCCGGATGTAAAGTTCATCCTTACAAGCCTCATTGACTCCTTCAAATGCTTTAACAAAATACAATGCCTTAGGTGACATATTAGAACACAGAACATACAGTACAGAAGGAGGCCATTCGGCCCATTGAGTCTGCACCGACCCCACTTCCACCCTATCCCCGTAACCCAATAACCCCTCCTTACCTTTTTGGACACTCTAGGGCAATTTAACATGGCCAATCCTCCTAACCCGCATGTCTTTGGACCGTGGGAGGAAACCGGAGCACCCGGAGGGAACCCACGCAGGCACGGGGAGAACGTGCAGACTCCGCACAGACCCAGCGGGGAATCGAACCTGAGACCCTGACGCTGTGAAGCCACAATGCTATCCACTATGCCACCATGCTGCCCCAAGTTGAGGCCATTACACAAAATGTTGTTGTTCAGCTGATTAAGGTAAATGTTAAGTTAAATGTGAACTGGTTACAAAGTTTGATATTTGTAAAATTATTTTTGTTCATAAATGTTTTCCATTAAACTTTACAAGCTTCTACAATCTTTGATGTCTCTTATTGAAACATCAAAACACAATATTTAATTATGAGATAATTATAAATGAATATGATAATTCACATAAACAAGGCAGAAACATAATAATATGGGTAACACAGTGGCACGCTGGTTAACACTCCTGCCTCACAACATCAGGGACCCGTGTTAAGTTCGGATCTTGGGTGACCGTGTCTGCAGGGATTTTCTGGAACGATAGAATAGAACCATAAAATCCCAACAGTGCAGAAGGAGCCATTTGGCCCATCGGGTCTGCACCGACCTTCTGAAAGAGCGCCCTCACCAGGCCCACTCCCCTGTCCCATCCAAACAGTACAACTTTGGACACCAATGAGAAATTTTAGCCTGGCCAATCCACCGAACCTGCACACCTTTGGACTGTGGGAGGAAACCGGAGCACCCGGAGGAAACCCACGCACACACGGGTGAAAGTACAAACTCCACACAGACAGCACCCAATGCCAAATTCGAATATGGAACCCTGGCGCTAACCACTGTGCCACCGTGCCTCCCATAAATAGTTAAGATATTTCCAATCTGTGAATTATAGGACATTGTGGTTGGCAGCACTCAACTTAGGAACAGCTTCTTCCCCACAGCTACTAGACTCCTCAACGACTCCCCCTCGAACTGAGCTGTTCCCTGTAAGAACACTGTTCACGACACCCTATGCTGCTCTTGCTCATG
The DNA here is from genome assembly GCF_902713615.1 of Scyliorhinus canicula. Classification (NCBI taxonomy): domain Eukaryota; kingdom Metazoa; phylum Chordata; class Chondrichthyes; order Carcharhiniformes; family Scyliorhinidae; genus Scyliorhinus; species Scyliorhinus canicula. The sequence goes on along the minus strand of NC_052154.1, from coordinate 5,775,828 downwards.
TATTTGCTTTGTTATTTTGCCCTTGTTCCGTACTGTAACCAATCACTTATTTGTCGATGTACTGTGTACTTTTTCGCATTCACTGTAACTATCTACTATTCTTTTTTATCTCCTGTGTATGTACTCTGTACGTTTCCTCAGCCGCAGAAAAATACTTTTCACTGTATTTAGGTACATGTGACAATAAATCAAATCAAATCAGTCAAATACCTGTGACAGAAATGGGTGTGTGGATCTGGTGGGGTGCTCCTTTGGAGCGTTGGTGCAGACTCAATGGGCCGAATGGCTTTTTCTGCACTGCAGTGATTCTATGATTCGATAAACACAAATCAAAAAATATCAGATGTTACAAGGACAGTGAGAGCAAAAAGCATTGGGACACTTTTAATAATTTTATGACCATAATCTAAATTAAAACATACAAACACCTTTAAGCCTGCCACACGTAAAGTTATATAATAATCTTGTGTAGAATTGAATAGTTTCACTGATTTAAAACAAATAGTAAAACCTCTGTTCACTTATGAACCTTTAACCATAAAAAAAATTTAAAATTACTTTAAATGCACCAATAACAACCTATTATGTATAAAAGAAAGAGCAAAATAAAAGTTAAAAATCTTCTACATACCTTTGAAAGACTTGTTGTCTTCATAGAGACATGGTAAATTAAAACAACCTGTACGGATGACACAGTATTATGGGCGGCACTGTAACACAGTGGTTAGCATTGTTGGTTCACAGCGCCGGGGTCCCAGGTTCGATTCCCGGCTTGGGTCACTGTGTGTGGAGTCAGCACGTTCTCCCCGTGTCTGTGTGGGTTTCCTCCGGGTGCTCCGGTTTCCTCCCACAAGTCCCAAAAGATGCGCTGTTAGGTGAATTGGACATTCTGAGTTCCCTCTGTGTACCCGAACAGGCGCCGGAATGTGGCGACGAGGGGCTTTTCACAGTATTGCAGTGTTAATGTAAGCCTACTTGTGACATAATAAAGATTATTGATTTATGAAGATTATAAAGATTAAAATAGCTTTAACATAGCACATGAAAGATCGCATATAATTACCCTTAAACAATGTTAGTCAATACAGTGACACACTTGCCCGTAACATCCTCTGCGATCCCGGACTCAAGTCGCTGGTCTGCCGCACTTCCGCGCCGTGATGACTCGGACATGCGGACGCACGGGCCTGCGTGCTGGAACGTGTGTGTTTAAACTCCCTATCCGGTTTTTTTACCAGCTTGCCGTCATTGACCGTTCACTGTTTAAAGTGAGTTTGGAGTCATAAAAGTGAAATAAATATTTTTTTCTAAACTTCGGATCATCATGAGGATGTTACTCCACTCAAGGAACTAAAATGGATTGAATGGGTTTAGGGTGAATCGAATGTTTGGCGATCACTCCCTAAAGAGTATGATTGTCCACCTAAGATACTCCGTGTTACTGGGCACAGGCTCTGCGGGTCCTTGCGTGGCTGATGAGCCGATCCTAAAGCCACATCTTCAATCACTTGGCAAGAGTTTCAAAAAGTTGGGATCGGTTCTTGGATGCTCGAGCGCAGGTATTCCTTTCTCAGGCTCCTTTTCCAGGAGCAATCCTCTTGCAATCAGGAGTTCTCGAAGAATTGTGCCCTTCAATCAGTAGATTCCTCCAAGTCGGGCTCTTCTGATCAAAGGTCTCTGCGGGATTGATGTCAATGTTCCATTTCTTGCGGTAAGCCTTCAAGAGCTTCCTTTGTCCTCCTCTTGTTTGGAATCTTTCCTTGATCTGGGTGAAGAAGTTTTGCTTTTGGCAGTCCGTACTCTGGCATCCTAAGCACACGGCCGCCCAGCGGAGTTGGTTGCAGATGATTATGGCCTCGATACAGATGCTATTGACTCATTCAAGGAGTTAGCACATGTGTCCTCCCAGTTGATTCAGAACTAAAGTACATTTGGATTTTGCAATGCATTTTAAGCTGTATTGTTTGAGAGTCTCCCGGATGTAAAGTTCATCCTTACAAGCCTCATTGACTCCTTCAAATGCTTTAACAAAATACAATGCCTTAGGTGACATATTAGAACACAGAACATACAGTACAGAAGGAGGCCATTCGGCCCATTGAATCTGCACCGACCCCACTTCCACCCTATCCCCGTAACCCAATAACCCCTCCTTACCTTTTTGGACACTCTAGGGCAATTTAGCATGGCCAATCCTCCTAACCCGCGTGTCTTTGGACCGTGGGAGGAAACCGGAGCACCCAGAGGGAACCCACGCAGGCACGGGGAGAACGTGCAGACTCCGCACAGACCCAGCGGGGAATCGAACCTGAGACCCTGACGCTGTGAAGCCACAATGCTATCCACTATGCCACCATGCTGCCCCAAGTTGAGGCCATTACACAAAATGTTGTTGTTCAGCTGATTAAGGTAAATGTTAAGTTAAATGTGAACTGGTTACAAAGTTTGATATTTGTAAAATTATTTTTGTTCATAAATGTTTTCCATTAAACTTTTCAAGCTTCTACAATCTTTGATGTCTCTTATTGAAACATCAAAACACAACATTTAATTATGAGATAATTATAAATGAATATGATAATTCAAGTAAACAAGGCAGAAACATAATAATATGGGTAACACAGTGGCACGCTGGTTAACACTCCTGCCTCACAACATCAGGGACCCGTGTTAAGTTCGGATCTTGGGTGACCGTGTCTGCAGGGATTTTCTGGAACGATAGAATAGAACCATAAAATCCCAACAGTGCAGAAGGAGGCCATTTGGCCCATCGGGTCTGCACCGACCGTCTGAAAGAGCGCCCTCACCAGGCCCACTCCCCTGTCCCATCCAAACAGTACAGCTTTGGACACCAATGAGAAATTTTAGCCTGGCCAATCCACCAAACCTGCACACCTTTGGACTATGGGAGGAAACCGGAGCACCCGGAGGAAACCCACGCACACACGGGTGAAAGTGCAAACTCCACACAGACAGCACCCAATGCCAAATTCGAATATGGAACCCTGGCGCTAACCACTGTGCCACCGTGCCTCCCATAAATAGTTAAGATATTTCCAATCTGTGAATTATAGGACATTGTGGTTGGCAGCACTCAACTTAGGAACAGCTTCTTCCCCACAGCTATTAGACTCCTCAACGACTCCCCTCGAACTGAGCTGTTCCTTGTAAGAACACTGTTTACGACGCCCTATGCTGCTCTTGCTCATGTATTTGCTTTGTTATTTTGCCCTTGTTCCGTACTGTAACCAATCACTTATTTGTCGATGTACTGTGTACTTTTTCGCATTCACTGTAACTATCTACTATTCTTTTTTATCTCCTGTGTATGTACTCTGTACGTTTCCTCGGCCGCAGAAAACTACTTTTCACTGTATTTAGGTACATGTGACAATAAATCAAATCAAATCAGTCAAATACCTGTGACAGAAATGGGTGTGTGGATCTGGTGGGGTGCTCCTTTGGAGCGTTGGTGCAGACTCAATGGGCCGAATGGCTTTTTCTGCACTGCAGGGATTCTATGATTCGATAAACACAAATCAAAAAATATCAGATGTTACAAGGACAGTGAGAGCAAAAAGCATTGGGACACTTTTAATAATTTTATGACCATAATCTAAATTAAAACATACAAACACCTTTAAGCCTGCCACACGTAAAGTTATATAATAATCTTGTGTAGAATTGAATAGTTTCACTGATTTAAAACAAATAGTAAAACCTCTGTTCACTTATGAACCTTTAACCATAAAAAAAATTAAAAATTACTTTAAATGCACCAATAACAACCTATTATGTATAAAAGAAAGAGCAAAATAAAAGTTAAAAATCTTCTACATACCTTTGAAAGACTTGTTGTCTTCAATATAAATCTGCAGTTTAAATGCTTGCCTTCAATGGTCGTTCCCAAGCTCATAAGGGAGCGAGGCTGTGCTCCTCCTGCGTCGCGCTGGAGCCCACGCAGACTGTCACGCTGGAGACCTGAGGCTGTATCTAGAACAGGAAGGTTCACAGCAATTTCTGAGGGCAGGTAAGTGGGCATTTTTCTATCTGAGAATGGGGGGCCCGTGGCTTCCACCCCTGTACACTTCACCCAATGCCGGTGTTATCTAGTTACATTGAGCATCTTGTGTTGCCCTATTATGTATTTTCCTTTATTTTATTTTATTTCCATGTACTTAATGATCTGTTGAGCTGCTCGCAGTAAAATACTTTTCACTGCACCTCGGTCCACGTGACAATGAACAAATCCAAATCCAAAATCCAAATCGGCAGATATAACGAGCCAATAACCTTTAACTGCTAACATTATTCCCACTCAAAGACTCTTTTTATTTATTATTATTATTACTTATTATTTGCACTCCTCTCCTCCCCACTTTGTTTGTCTGTTTGTGTGTGCAGAGGGCGGGGCAAGTTAAAGTAGGGGATTAGGAATTAGAGAATAATTAACCAGTCGCATTTGCTGTATATATCGTTATAGTTCTTGTTATTAATAAACAGTAATTGTGTTTAAATTTACAAACCTGGTGACTGTAATTATTGGGCAGCAAAGGGCAAAGACTTCTGGTATTTTCCTAAGAATTATTTGTTGATTGAATTGTGTTGCAATTCAGGTGGGGCTGGAATTGACCGCTCACTAGCCCAGGGTGTTGTAACATGGGTTGAAATGTAACCAGTTGTGAGGTGGGCCAAAATCCTGAGAAGCAGGAACATGGGGCAGGATTCTCCGAGCCTCTGTGCCGAAATCGCGATCGGCGCGGGGGGGCGGAGAATGGGCGTTGACTCCGAAATCCGGCGCAACGAGGCTCCCGCGATTCTCCGGTCCTGGAGAATCGCAGCGAATCGTGCCCGTGCACACTACGTGGCGCGGGTAGGGGGCCATTGACAGAGGCCCCCGCAGCGATTCTGCCGAATTCCCGACGGCATGGTTCTAACCAGGTTTTGCCTATCTGGAACGGTCGGGGGCTGCCGCGGACTGAGTCTGCGGCCGCCCTGGTGGGGGGCGGGGGGGTCCTTCACCGGAGGGGGGGGGTGGGGGGGACTCCCAGATAGCCAGGCTAGTGATCGGGCGGTCCACGGACATGCACGATCCACGGACATGCACGATCTCGGGGCGGGGGGGGGGGTGAACTTACATTCCTGGTGCAGCTCCGCGGGCTGAGTCCACCATGCCGCACTGGGCAGCCGCTGCGGACTCCCGTATCTGCAGCCAGAGCTGCGAGAAGCACTCTGGGGCGCTTCTAGCCCCCTGCAAATCGGAGAATCACTCAGGACTTTCTTAAGGAAAGTCCAGAGTGAAACGCCTGTGTTTTGATGCTGGCCTGGGGTCCATAGCCCCATTATTCCAGAATCCCGCCCATGAAGGGAGAATTCTTACTGCAGGCATCAATGCGGAGGCTTGTATGGAACATTCTGAAAATAAAGACTGGACAATGATATGCACAGATGTAAACACATGCCTGTCGGGACATACCTCTGGGGTGGTGACTAACCACCAGACCGCCCGATTACAGACACTGACCTAAACAATGGCCTCCTGGGTCTGTGTGAATGGTCTTATTGAGGGGATCAGGGGTTATGGAGAGCATACATGAGAATGGGGATGAGAAAATGTCAGCCATGATTGAATGGCGGAGCAGACTCGATGGGCCGAGTGGCCTAATTCTGCTCCTATGTCTTATGGTGTCGCCGTCTTCTGCTCAGATCCGATGCCGGGAGGCAGGCCAATGAACTGGCTTCGGGAGCCAAGCTAAATCGTGCCAAGAGTGAGGCCATGTTCTTTGGGAACTGCGCTGACCCGTCCGTTATCCCCTTCACCGTCTGGTCAGATTGTCAGAAGGTTTTGAAGATATGGTTCGGAGCGGCTGGGGCATCTGCCAAAAACTGGGAGGAGCGAATCGGCAAGGTGAGGAAGGTAATTGAGCATGTGGGAGCAACGCACCCTCTCCATTGCAGATAAGAACCTGATCATCAGGCGTGAGGTGCTCACATTGTTGCTGTACTGGTGCAGGTCTAGTCCATTCCCCGAGCCTGCACGACAGCAGTCAAGTGAGTCACCTCCAAGTTCATCTGAAAATTCGAAGAGGGATCGTGGCCAAAGGGACAGCATGTGTAAACCTCTGAATAAGGAAGGGAGAAATCTACCCCACCTAGCCCTCATCCTGATTGCCACTTTTGTGTGTGGCTGCATCAAGCTTAAATGGGAGGGGGGGGGGGGGGGAGAGAGGGTTGGGGAGTGGGGGGGGGGGTGAATACAGCTGTTCACCTCCTTGTGGAATGTTCCTTTGTAATGATGGTCTGAGAGAGATACACTGATTTTTGTCCAGATTCAGCCCAAGTAGCTCCGTGCCGCAGGATTCTGGCCCTACAGGCTGTTCGCAGGGACGCACACCGAGACAAATATCAACTGATGCTGGAGGGTCATCAACTCGGTGAAAGACCCTCTTTCCAGTGCAAAGAATTGTCCCTGACCCAGTGGTGCAGACTGGCACATTCCAGGATCCAGGCCTACGTGCTGAGGGACGCAGTCAAGCTTGGGAAGTGGCCTCCAAGGCGCAATGGGGAAAGGCCACTGTGGAAGGCCTTCCAGCAAATGTACACCGAGGGGCTGGTAACCGTGTAAAACCCCTCGATCTGTGAGCTTAATCCTAACTGTATGCAACTATATTGAAGCAGCACAGAGCGCAACATGACCGATGTATATCGTCTGAACAGAATGATACTGTCTGTAACAAAAATGTTGAAATGCGTGTAATGTTCACCTGACTGACTTGAAGCACCTCAGAATGTATCCTGATCTCTGGGGAAAAGTGAATATCATTACACATTCCTGTTTGACAATTTGAAATGTTTTGCCATGTTTCATTCAGATATTTTATGAATAAAGTATATTTTTGCAAAAGGGACATGGTGTCGAAGAATTCATGCAGCCCGCTGACCACCTATGGACAAGCTCCTGCACACAGGTTGTATTAAGCCTCTGGTGCTGTGTTACTATTGTTCAGTGGGTTCTGAAAGATTTGCCACATCAATTGGAAATTGTATCCATAGTTTGTTTAGTGTCGTTGATATCAAAGTACAGGGCGAGGACCTCACAGGGCAGTGATACCCCCCTGATTAAGAAACTTGAACCCTTCTGTTTGTTTCTCCTTTATGTCACTACCTTGTTTCTCCTTAACCTCTTCTCCGCCTCCTCCTCTCTCACCTGAGCTGGCACAATGAACGCAGGGGCAGCAAGAAATTAGGAAGCTAAACGGGATGTCGGCATTTGTTGCAAGGTGATTGGAGTGCAAGCATAAAGAAGTCTTGCCACAATTGTGCGGGGGTTTTAGTGAGGCCTTGTCTCAAATACTGTGCAGTTTGGACCGCTCTATTTCGGCAACGTGAGAGAAAGACTACACTTGCATTGGTGGAAGTGCAGCGAAGCTTCACCAGATTAATCCCTGCAGCCTGATGAGAAGTTGAGTAAATTGGACCCGCACTCTGTGAAGTTTGAGAGACGATCTCAAAAGAATCTGTAAAGTTCTGAAGGGGCTTAACAGGGTGGAGGCGGAGAGATTGGGCGTAATTCTGCCACTCTGGTGGGAAACGCAGTGTTATTACCACGAGGTGGGCCAGCACGATACAGATCGCAAACCATCCACATTTGGATATTGTTTTGGAGGTCAGGGTGATTTGCACCGTGGATGATGTGTGCGGGATCTAAAGACACCGGCATGCTCAGCTTCTTAGGGATCTGGGTGTCCCCAATCTCAAAGTTCAGTGTCAGGGCATCTCCCCCCCCTCACCCACGGACATTGCAAACCCTTGCAGATGAGGAGAACATTCCCAATCCTTGATCACAGAGGGGTAAACATCTCCCCCCCCCCCCCCCCCCCCCCCAACCTGGAAATATTCAGGTCAGCCCCCCACCACTAAACAAACCTCAGGGTCACCCAATCATCCTCACCACGATCCTTTCCTCCCCCTGAGGGCAGCACGGTAGCATTGTGGATAGCACAATTGCTTCACAGCTCCAGGGTCCCAGGTTCGATTCCGGCTTGGGTCGCTGCCTGTGCGGAGTCTGCACATCCTCCCCGTGTGTGCGTGGGTTTCCTCCGGGTGCTCCGGTTTCCTCCCACAGCCCAAAGATGTGCAGGTTAGGTGGATTGGCCATGATAAATTGCCCTTAGTGTCCAAAATTATCCTTTGTGTTGGGCGGGGTTACTGGGTTATGGGGATAGGGTGGAGGTGTTGACCTTGGGTAGGGTGCTCTTTCCAAGAGCCGGTGCAGACTCGATGGGCCAAATTGCCTCCTTCTGCGCTGTAAATTCTATGATAATGATCCTTGCCAGTAAGAACCAACTCAATGTGATGTTCTTTATGTTGCTAAATTCAGGATGGTTGGATTTGTGAGGGGTTGGTCTTGCCTCACAAGCCTTATTGAATTCTTTGAGGAGGTGACCAAGCACGTGAATGAAGGTAAAGCAGTGGATGTAGTGTACATGGATTTTAGTAAGGCATTTGATAAAGTTCCCCATGGTAGGCTTATGCAGAAATTAAGGAGGCATGGGATGGTGGGAAATTTGGCCAGTTGGATAACGAACTGGCTAACCGATAGAAGACAGAGAGTGGTGGTGGATGGCAAATATTCAGCCTGGAGCCCAGTTACCAGTGGCGTACCGCAGGGATCAGTTCTGGGTCCTCTGCTGTTTGTGATTTTCATTAATGACTTGAATGAGGGAGTTGAAGGGTGGGTCAGTAAATTTGCAGATGATACGAAGATTGGTGGAGTTGTGGATAGTGAGGGGGGCTGTTGGCTGCTGCAAAGAGACACAGATAGGATGAAGAGCTGGGCTGAGAAATGGCAGATGGAGTTTAACCCTGAAAAGTCTGAGGTTGTTCATTTTGGAAGGACAAATATGAATTCTGAATACAGGGTTAACGGTAGGGTTCTTGGCAATGTGGAGGAGCAGAGAGATCTTGGGGTCTATGTTCACAGATCTTTGAAAGTTGCCACTCAAGTCGATAGAGCTGTGAAGAAGGCCGGTGGTGTGCTCGTGTTCATTAGCAGAGGGATTGAATTTAAGAGCCGTGAGGTGATGATGCAGCTGTACAAAACCTTGGTAAGGCCACATTTGGAGTACTGTGGCAGTTCTGGTCACCTCATTTTAGGAAGGATGTGGAAGCTTTGGAAAAGGTGCAAAGAAGATTTCCCAGAATGTTGCCTGGAATGGAGAGTAGGTCTTACGAGGAAAGGTTGAGAGTGCTAGGCCTTTTCTCATTAGAACAGAGAAGGATGAGGGGCGACTTGATCGAGGTCTATAAGATGATCAGGGGAATAGATAGAGTAGACAGTCAGAGACTTTTTCTACGGGTGGAACAAGCCATTACAAGGGGACATAAATTTAAGGTGAATGGTGGAAGATATAGGGGGGATGTCAGAGGTAGATTCTTTACCCAGAGAATAGTGGGGGCATGGAATGCACTGCCTGTGGAAGTAGTTGAGTCAGAAACATTAGAGACCTTCAAGCAGCTATTGGATAGGTACATGGATTACGGTAGAATGATGGGGTATAGGTGAATTTGTTCTGAATCTAGGACAAAAGTTCGGCACAACATCGTGGGCTGAAGGGCCTGTTCTGTGCTGTATTTTTCTATGTTCTATGTTCTAATATTTAAACTACACTCATATACAGCTAATCTCACTACTGATATAAACTATGATCTGCTCTCACTTACACTATCTGTACTTCTGACTCTCACTAGCTAACTCCTGCAAACTCTCTCACAAGGCTGAGCATCACTGCTTTATATAGTTGTAACTGTAGCTCCCTCTAGTGGCTACTCTCAACACTTCATTAACCCTTGCAGTTCCTACAGGTATGATAATACCACACCCCAAAGGTCACTGGCTTCAAACCCCCCCCCCCCCCCCTCCCCACATACCCAAGGATCACTGGCATCGGAGCCATCTCAGTGGTTCTCCCTGTAGACTCCATTCCTTTCACTCATCCTTTGGGCTCTGCCCTCTTCTGGTCCCACCCCTTGGCACGGCCGAGGCAAGTCTCTTCCATGTCCCCGACCACCCGGGGGCTCCAGTGGCGTCCGAGCACCCCCGGGGCGTGGTCATGCCTTCTAGTCTCCGTTTGTGCAGACCAGTAACGAATCCCATTGGCCTCACACTGTGTCGGCAGGAGGGAGTACCTCAGGAGCTGGAGAATCCGACTTAAAGCTGGTCCTGCATATTTACAGGTTTAATATGCTAATCTCGCCGGGTGTGAACCGGAACACGTCCGGCAGGAGCGCCCTGAAGCATCGCACACTGTTCGGCGCCCGGTTCGAATCCCTGTTCGGGTCCCTCCCCGAATTCTCCCAACATGGCGGGATTTGCGTCAGCCGTGATTCAGCCAGCGAATCGCACCCCATTGTCTCCGCTGGCCAGGGAACCTAAAACACCAGGGGGGCAATCTCAGGATAAAGAATCGATCGTTTAGGACTGAGATGATGGAAATTTCTTCAGTCAAAGGGTTGTGAATCTTTGGAATTGTCCACCGCCAGTGGGTTGTGTGCGCTGCATCGTTGGAGGCTGGAGCGGCTTCGACAGGCCAGCTGATCCGCTCCTGCTCCTATTTCCTGTGTTCCTGTGTTGTTGTCAATGCCGAGATGGGCAGCAGAATGAGGAAAATTGCACAGCGCCCCAGCATCACAGCTGGGGCTGCCAATCGAGGGTCTCCCACCCCCCTAACCACTGCACACCAAAACATCCTGCCAGAGGCCTGACCCCGGTGAGTCGAAACGCCCTCCCTGCTTCCCCACGTCGAGCAGAAGGCTAACAGATCCTTCGCTGTACAATTAGATGATTCTTGGCTGGCAGTCAAACAGCTTTGTGGCTCCCCTGAACTAACCAGCAATGTATCCAGATCGCATCTGAATATTTTCCCCTCCTCTCCTGCGAGCACTGATTATTCTCCCGTCCCTCGCTAGAGCGGCCTCATCTTTATTCTTCATGTTCGAGCCTGGGCAGGCACGTTTTGTCTTCCTAATCTCCCGGTGAGGTACTGGAGGGAGGTGTCGCAGCCTAGACTTGGCTTAAGAAACAAAACAATCGAAAATCAGAAGAAGCCAGTGGCGCTCAGGAAGTCAAGCACAGCTTCCGTGGGGAGAAGGGACAAGTTAATAGGCGTCAGGCCTTCAGCAGGAATAGAAGATAAAGCAGATGATTGAAAGGAGGAACCTGCATCTGTACAACGCCTGTCACATCCTCCGGACGTCGCTTCGCCTTGATGTGACCTGACGACAGTGCTGTGGCCGATGGGAACGGTTTGTGATCGATTGAAGGCTCACAAAGACTGAGGTGTCCACCTCCTTCAGGGCCCGAGTCGGCCATTCGGCCCCTCAAGCCTGTTCCACCATTCAATTAGATGATGGCTGATCTAATTTCCCTGCCTCGCCAGCAATGGCCACACTGCAGCATTAATATTCCATTTCAAATTCCCATTGCATTCCAGGAAACAGTCCTCCAGGAACACTGGAAATTTCTCTCAATAAAAGGTATGGAGCCAGGGAGATCAATTGGAAATTTCAGAAGCAGGACTGTTAGGTTGTTGTTAAGCAAGGATATTTGTAGAATGATAGAGTGACGCAGCACAAAAGGAAGACATCATGTCTGAGAGGAGGGTCTCGGTGCAAAGGGCAATCGATTAGTTCCAAGCCCAACCCAGGATTATACGATCATGGCAGATGGAGGCAGTTACTCAGGTCAACGAAGAATCATTAAATGGCGAAAGACGAAGATTATTGAATTTACAGTGCAGAAGGAGGCCATTTGGCCCATCAAATCTGCACCGGCTCTTGGAAAGAGCACCCGACCCAAGGTCAACACCTCCACCCAATCCCGTAACCCAATAACCCCACCCAACACTAAGGGCCAATTTAGCATGGCCAATCCACCTAACCTGCACATCTTTGGACTGTGGGAGTAAACCGGAGCACCCGGAGGAAACCCACGCAGACACGGGGAGGATGTGCAGACTCCGCACAGACAGTGACCCAAGCCGGAATCGAACCTGAGACCCAGGAGCTGTGAAGCAATTGTGCTATCCACAATGCTACCGTGCTGCCCTTGTTCCCCCAGTTCCTATCTTCCTACTGGGTGAGGGGGAACTCTTGTGGCCCAGTAGGTAGAGGCCCCACTCAGGACCCACAATCTCCGGGGTTCAAGTCCCACTTCAGGAATTTGTGGCCCAACAAGGAGGTTGCTCACGAGGCAGCCAGATAGGTTGACAAGCCAACCACTGCTCCTTCCGCCGTGCCCCAGGGTGGGCAAGAAGAGCGGGAGAGATTCTTATGGTCAGCCATGCTTGATGCAAAGTGGTGTCTCTTTGTCTCTCTCTCTGAAACAGGGAGACGGCAATCGCCCCTCGCAGACGAAGGATAATTATGGACAGATTGGATGAACGGCAAATATAATTCAGACACAATCTGGGTACGTTGCTCAGTTGGGGGAAGCAGATCTCAGTCACACAAGTTCTACTTCCACTCTTCCACACCCCCCCCCCCCTCCCCAGCCAACCCCCCACCCGCCAGCAAAGCCTCAGAGGTGACAGTTAAAGTCTATTTGCAGAAATCTATTTCTGTTTCCTGTTCGCTCCACGCGCTGTATTAAAAAGATTCAATCAAGAAAAAAAAATAAATGGGTGCAAAAATTACTACTTGAGTCTTAACATTGTTCCCCAGTCACCGGTCTGTCCAAACAACGTTTTATTTTTTCCAGGAACAAGGGTGGGAAAACAGAAAATAAATAGCAGGTTGCTGCGGGCACTGACTCGAGCCTTGCTGTGTTTTGATAAGTTTCACAGGGAGCTTCACTGGAGAGTTAAAAATAATTATATATGTCAAACCCGCAAGTAACTTTTCAGACACCGAAATCATCTGCTGTAAAGAAAAATGCTGCAGACGAACCCAATAAAATGAAATGGAAAACCTAAAAGTGTTGAGTTCTGAAAGTACATTTTGTGTAAATTGGCGCTGTTGGCTGAACGACTTGTCTCACGGCCTTGCTCAAGACACTTAAATGCTGGGTGGTAAAAGTGTTGTTTTTTGAATCGAGGGAAAGTTGATGAAGCGGGAAGAACAATGTTAAATTATCCTTCGGCTGAACGTGGAATCATAGAATCCCGACAGTGCAGAAGAAGGCCGTTCGGCCCATCGAGTCCGCACCAACCCTTTGAGTGAGCACTCTGCCCATTGACATCCCCTGTCCACCCTGCCCTATCCCCGTAACCTAGACCCTAACCTGCACACGCATGGACACTAAGGGGCAATTTAGCATGGCCAATCCACCTAACCCTGCACATCTTTCGACTGTGGGTGGAAACCGGAGCACCCGGAGGAAACCCACGCAGACACGGGGAGAACGTGCAAACTCCACACGGACAGAGTCTGGAATTGAACCCGGGCCCCTGGTGCTGTGAGGCAAGAGTGCTAACCATTGTGCCACCATGCTGCCCTTAGGATAAAGTCAAATGGCACTGGGCTGCACAGCCCAGATTACTGGGTGCTTACAACCAATCTTGGGTAGTACTCACTACCCTGGGGATCGAACCTCCAACCTTCTGACACAAAGCCGAGACCACCGCCAATGGAGCCCGGCTAACCCATCAGATGGAGCCAGGTAATGCATCGGTAAATAACAAATGAAGGAAGCTTTCACCCATCTGCAATCCTGTTCTTGTTCTATCGACTCCCTGATTTTGGTTGTCAGTGCCAGCTCTGACTCTTTGGTGGCACTTTCACCTGAGGCTGGGCGTTGGATTCGGGCCTTGCCAGAGAGGCTTGAGGCCATCATCGACGCGAACACTCCGACTGAGGGGTGCTGCACTGTCGGAGGTTCTGTTGTTCAGGTGAGACATTAAACTGAGGCCCCATCTTCCCGCTCCAGGGGAGGCAAAATATCCCGCCCAAACTGTTTTGAAGAATAGACGACTTCTCCCCAGTTTCCAGGTGCCAAAACATTGATCCCCCGACCAATTTCGCTAAATAGGAGATTAACAGGTCATTTTTGCAACCTTGCTGTGCACAAATTGTCTGATGTATTTCCTAACATGATGACGATGACTATACTTCAATAAGTGCATTACTGGGTGTAAAGAACTTTGAGAATCTAGGGCGGAATTCTCCAGGGTCCGGGAATCGCCCGGGGCCTTCGTAAATCACGCCCCCGCCGTGGCCGGAATTCTCCGCCACCCGGGAATCAGCGGGGGCGGGAATCTCGAATCGCGTCCCGACGGTCGGCGGGCCCCCCCGCGGCGATTCTCCGGCCCGCGATGGGCCGAAGTCCCGCCGCTGAGAGGCCAATCCCGCCGACGTGGTTTAAACCATCTCTGTGCCGGCGGGAGCAGGCGGCACGAGCGGACCCCGGGGTCCTGGGGGGGGGCGCGGGGCGATCTGACCCCGGGGGTGCCCCCACGGTGGCCTGGCCCACGATCGGGACCCACTGATCGGCGGGCAGGCCTGTGCCGTGGGGGCACTCTTTTTCTTCCGCCTCAACCATGGCTGAGACGGAAGAGACCCCCTCCACCGCGCATGCGCCAGTGATGACGTCAGCGGCCGCTGATGCTCCGGCGCATGCGCGGACTCACGCCGACCGCCGAAGGCCTTTCGGCCAGCCCCGACGCCGGCCGGCATGGTGCCAAAGGCCATTGGCGCCAATCGGCGGAGCGGGAGCCACTCCGGCGCGGGCCTAGCCCCTAAAGGGATTCTGCATCTTTGGGGAGGCCCGACACCGGAGTGGTTGACGCCACTCCGCTACACCGGGACCCCCCGCCCCGCCGGGTAGGGGAGAATTTCGCCCCAGCTGTCTGCAGCTTAATTGCACCAAGTCTCGTTCACCCAGATCCCCTGTGTTTCCCGATCCCCTGTGCTTCCCGATCCCCTGTGCTTCCCGATCCCCTGTGTTTCCCGCTCCCCTGTGTTTCCCGATCCCCTGTGCTTCCCGATCCCCTGTGTATCCCGATCCCCTGTGTTCCCCGATCCCCTGTGCTTCCCGATCCCCTGTGCTTCCCGATCCCCTGTGTTTCACGATCCCCTGTGTTTCCCGATCCCCTGTGCTTCCCGATCCCCTGTGCTTCCCGATCCCCTGTGTTTCACGATCCCCTGTGTTTCCCGATCCCCTGTGCTTCCCGATCCCCTGTGTTTCCCGCTCCCCTGTGTTTCCCGATCCCCTGTGCTTCCCGATCCCCTGTGTATCCCGATCCCCTGTGTTCCCCGATCCCCTGTGCTTCCCGATCCCCTGTGCTTCCCGATCCCCTGTGTTTCACGATCCCCTGTGCTTCCCGATCCCCTGTGCTTCCCGATCCCCTGTGTTTCACGATCCCCTGTGTTCCCCGATCCCCTGTGCTTCCCGATCCCCTGTGTTTCCCGATCCCCTGTGCTTCCTGATCCCCTGTGCTTCCCGATCCCCTGTGCTTCCCGATCCCCTGTGCTTCCCGATCCCCTGTGCTTCCCGATCCCCTGTGCTTCCCGATCCCCTGTGCTTCCCGATCCCCTGTGTTCCCCGATCCCCTGTGCTTCCCGATCCCCTGTGTTTCCCGATCCCCTGTGCTTCCTGATCCCCTGTGCTTCCCGATCCCCTGTGCTTCCCGATCCCCTGTGCTTCCCGATCCCCTGTGCTTCCCGATCCCCTGTCTGACAGCGCCTCAATTTTAAAACCACTCATCCTTGTTTTCAAATCCCTCCACGGTCTCATCCTCCACCCGCCCCCCCCCCCCAAACTCCGCCCCCCCCCGACCTCATTACCTCCGTCATCTCCTCCAGACTTACAATCCTCTGAGGATTCCGCCATTCTTGATTTCCTTCATTGCTCCATTGGGGACCATGGGCGGGATTCTCTCAGCCCAGGGTTGGGCCGGAGAATCCCTCCGACCGGCGCAAATCGCGGCAAGCCCCCCGACACCGGGACTCGATTACCCGCAGAGCGGAGAATCGGCGGCATTGACGCCGGCCTGTTCGGCGCGGCGCCGGGCAGGGGCCCCCTCACCGATTCTCGGCCCGGGATGGGCTGAGTGGCCGTAACAAAAATCCTGGGTCCTGCCGGCGCCATTCTAACCTGCTCCTAGCTGGCGGGACCTCGCCCTGGAAGGGTCCGGGGGCAACCTGTGGTGGGGGGAGGGGGGGTCCGATCACGGGGTGGCCCCTGTAGCCCTGCGCCTTGTTGCGTCGAGGCCAGCACGGGCCATAGTGCCTGGGCCCTCGGCTCTCGAATTCCCTCCCTAAACCACTCGACTTCTTCCTCCTCCTTAAAGCCCCTCACTGCCCGAGCTGTTGGTCACCTGACCTCATATCTCCCTCTGTGGCTCAGTATTAAAACTGCTTTTTGATTCATAGCAGCCTTGTTAAGCACCTTGCTGAAGTTTGCCATTTTGAGGTTTGCTATATAAGTGCGCTTGGTATGGCTGTTCAGACATCCTGAGGCTGTGAAAGGACATGCAAGACCCTTCTTCTTATGAACGGAATAATGTGGAAGGCGAATTGACTTGCGCCACTTTCAATTGAGTCTGCTGGTCACGGTGCAGTCCCAGTTACATTGAGCAGACCAATGGCAGGTGGGGTGACTGTTTTGTGGAACCCTTTCATTTAGTCCTCGAACATGAACCCTTTATTTTAATACTGCACCTTGCTCCCATTCTGACCTTTCTGTTCCTGCTCCATTGACGTTCAGCTCAAGTTTGAAGAGCATTACCTCCCTTATCTTTCACGTCGAGAGTTCCCCGTTTTGTTTAGATTGAGCTTGACACCGAATTTCAAATCTTTGGATCGTAAACTCTGCCTTCTTTTTATTCCATGGGGTTTTTTTCCTTCCCATTTTCTTTTTTTACTGGGTTGGCCTTGTCTTGTTCCTTTCTTTATCCCCCTTCCCTCCACCCCTCCCCCGACCCCTCTCCCTCCACCCACACCCCCTCATGTTGCAGTTAGCTGTTTCTTATTGTTGTAGCATGGCCCCTTTAAGGGGCGTGCCCTCACAGTCCACGTGACCGGCCCGGGGCCTATCGTGCGGGAGCACGCAAACCCCAACCAATGAGGAAAAAGCGCAGGGCCCAGGGAGCGGGTGTCTGGTCAGAGTGAACTCAGGAGCCAGAGTGTCAACACCTTTATTAAAGCTCTGTGCCTGGATATAAGTTACCCTTGTTAGTTACCAATCAACGTTTTGTTGCCCCCTTCCACCGTCTACCTGGTATTGCCTCGAGCTACCACAAGTACAAACTGGATCGATCGCAAGCCCACAGTCGCGGAATTCGAGGGGGAAAGGAACAGTCTCCACAAAGAGCGCAAAAGTCGGCAGCTTCAACGATACCAGAGAAGAGCAAGTGAAAAATGGCCACGATTGTGAAGTTAGACTCATTCGACCAGCGGCCGAGGACTGGAGTCAGTACATTGCACGGCTTCGTTACTTCGTCACAGGAAATTAAATAACGAGGGATGGTAAACAAAAAGTTACACTATTAACAGTTTGTGGATTAATGGCCGAGCATTGTGAGTTCGGCACAGCACTTTGTGACATGCTGCGTGACAGTTTAGTATGCGGTGTTAACAACGTAAGTGTGCAAAAACAGCCTCTGGCTGAAACGAAGATTACCCTAGACTGGGCAGCGTGTCAGAGCTTCAAAGCCTGCAAGAGGGCGCGGTGAACCATTTGTGGAGCAGTATAGGCGAAAGGCTGACAACCAGGTCGACAGGTACGAAAGAACCTCAGCCACGATCTCAGGATCAGGATCCTAGTCAGTGGCTACGAAAGAAATTGGGCGATTCGCCCAGGAGTCAGGATGACGGTTCTCAGTGTGAAGGAGATCACTCCCAGGAATCACGCTGCTGTGCAGAGTTTATTTGTTTTCAGTGCAATAGGAAGGGCCGTATCCTGGCTCGTTGCCGAGTCTGTCAGAAATGGCCAATTCTAAAAAAAAAAGTAGCAAACAGTAGGTCCAATAAACAAAGTGGAGAGAATTCAGATGAAGAACCTGAAATATAGAGATTAAACGTGGTGAGAGCGTGCAAAACAGCCCCAATTGTCCTCACAGTAAGTGGGAAACCACTTCAGATGGAAGTCGACACCAGGGCCTCGGCCACAGTTGTGGGTGAACAAACTTTTGAATATCTTCGAGGAGGTGTTCAGTCTTTGGAGTCGAGTGAGACAACAGCCAAGTTGGCCACATAAATGGGGGAGGCCCTAAATATTTTGGGAACCACCGTGGCTGCGGTCTCATATGAGCAGCAAGGTGTCCGGTGCCTCTGATCATTGCAGAGGGACGTTGACCATGCCTCATGTAGGATTGCTGCACCAAATCAAGGTCAACTGCTTGGAAATTCTTTAAATCTCGGACAGCGTCTTTCGGGAAGTCTGATGCAGATACAAGGACGCGAATGAGTTGAGGCGAATAAAGGGAGGAAAGGCCAAGATTCCATCAACCCAGAATCGACACCAATGTTTTTCAGAATGAGGCCACACCACGGACAGAAGGGGAGTTTTAGAGAAGTGTTTTAGATAAGTGCCCACCCCCCATGAAGCGATCCAGAGGACCCGCCCCTGGCACTATGTTCTTCCAACATACCCTTGCCCCCGACACATGTTACCAGTGCCAATTTGTGCCAGTTCTAGTATCAGGGCAGTGCCCAGGAATGGCCCTTGCGCCCCGGGGGCTATATTCAACTTTGTGCCCCCAGAGGGATCGCCTCGACTGAATCTCCTTATTGAAAAACTGTTGTAAACCTCGCCGACAATACATCAACGGGTTTTGAATGTTCAGTGAGGGCGGATCATGTGACCGCGGGGGCAGGCGAATCATATTCACATGTAACAAACCCATTAAAATGAGGTTCTCATCCTTTGTTGGTTAGTAATCCAGAGGCCCAGGCTAATGTCCTGAGATAAAACCAAAAAAGCTCAGCATGGTCTGGCAGTGACGTTGGCGACAGAGTTAATGTTTCCTGTTCAATGTGATTCTTCTGTTCTTTTATTCATCGGTGGGGTGTGAGCGTCGTTGGGATGGTCCAGCATTCATTGCCTATCCCCAGCTGACCCTGAGAAGGTGGTGGTGAGCTGTCACCCTGGACCGCTGTAGGTACACCCCCAGTGCTGTCAGGGAGGGAGTTCCAGGACGTTGACCCAATACTAAAGAAATGTTCCAGGGACATGGCTTCAAATCTCACAACAGAGGCTGGTGGGACTTAAATTCAACTCAAGAATCTGGAATAGAAAGCTACTCTCAGTAATGGTCACCATGACAACTGTCATCGATTGCTCTAAAAACCCCATCTGATTCGTTAAGTCTGTCGTCCTGACCTGGTCTGAGACCTCCATGTGACTCCAGATCCACAGCAATGTGGTTGACTCTTAACTGCCCAGTGCATTGGCCCAACAAGCCACTGAGTTCAAGGGTAATCAGGGATGGGCCATGTCCACATCTCATGATAGAATAAGGGATTTGTTCTTACAGCATACCCTTGGGGTGGATCAGACTTGAGCCAAGATTTGTTGCTGCTAGTTTTAGTCATAAACATAGAGGGGGGGGATTTTCCCGACCGGATTGTGCTGATATGTCGGGAAAATTCCAGGGGAGACTTGAAACGGGGTTTGTGGAGGAAACAAAACAGTTTGCAATGTTCCCGGACCCTCTGTGGGAATCCCCGGGAAACTCATTTTAATACCTTATCATGTCCGCAGTGTGCAGGGCGGAAGGTGTGCCATTCACAGTGAGGAGGGTGCCAAATGGGCAGGATACCCCCAGAGTCCCCTGGGTGGAGGGCGCCAGACTGCGCCCCGGCTGATCCTCTTCCCTTCGGGTGCCGGGGGCCCCTGCGCCCCGTGGGATAGAGCTGGAGTGAGGTCCAGAAGCCCCGCCAGTGTGTGGCACAGAAATTCCTGGATTCTCACTGGGTGCCTGCACCATGCAGTTGACGTCCTGCCCCAGGGAGCTGATGGGCTGGACAATGGAGCGGACACCCGCTCCACGGAGTGTACCTTCTGCGCCATGTTCTTCACTGCGAATGCCACCCTGGCAATGTTGGCCCCATTGTGTTGCAGTGACGGCACCATCTCCTCGCACGGATGAACTCAAAATTCCATGGAAAACCCTGCCGATGCCTTTGGCAGGATTTGCACCGTTTTATCCCACCATCATCCCTGCCACTTTGCCATGTTTGTCTGTAAAATCCGCTCAAAGTTTTGAAAGTAAACTTTTGTTCTCTTGTCATTCCTTGAGGGATGGCCATTCATTCATTTCCCATTTCAAGTTGTCGACTGGTAAATTGGGAATGGATATTGTCCTACATTTCAACAGTTACTACTCTTCAAAAGTACTTCATTGCCTTTAAATAAACAAATAAATTCAATGCTCCCGAGCAAGCTCTCATCCATTTTAAATAAACCTGCACTTATCTAAACTCTGCTGTCTGTATCTTAACTTATTCCAAGTCTTTTTCACCCATCACCCTTTTAATTTTCAAAAAAGATTCATCATGGCATGAGGACGTTGCGACCTAGGTGAGCATTTATTGCCCAGCCATAATTGCCCTTCCTGGGTCATTGCACAGGGCATTTAAGAGTCAACCACATTGCTGTGGGCCTGGAGTCACATGTAGACCAGAAGAGGTAAGGGAAAGAGTTCTCCTTCCCTAAAGAACAGTAGTGAACCAGATGGGTTTTTAGAATAGCCAACAGTGGTTCCATGATCATCATTCGGCTTTTAATTCCAGATTCATCCCTGGTCCCACCCCTCCCTACCTGTGCAATCTCCTTCCATATTGCAAGCCCCCTAATTATCTGCACACTCCACTTCTGGCCTCTAATTGCCCCCTTTCAATCAGTTCACCATTGGTGGAGGTGCCTTCAGCTGCCTGGACCCATTGCTCTGGATTTCACACCTCTCTGCCTCTCTTTCCTTTCCCCCCTCCTAAACATCTACCTCTCTGAACAAGCTTCCGTTGACCTGTCCAGACGTCTCCTTCTGTGGCTTGGTGTTAAACAATATTTTCAACGTTGACGTATCTAAAACGCACCTTAGGCCATTTTGCTACGCAGTGCTGCAATTTAAATACAAGTTGTTGTTGTGTTGCCACAGATTTTTAAAATGCTGCAAAAGATGCTGCAGCATCCATAGACGATTCCATAGAATCCCGGCAGTGCAGAAGGAGGCCATTCGGCCCATTGAGTCTGCACTGACTCTCCGAAAGAGCACTCTATTTAGGCCCACACCCTCTTCCTATCGCCGTAACCCCGCACATTGAGCATGGCCAATCCACCTCTGTGGATTGTGGGAGGACCTGGAGGAAACCAACGCAGACACGGGGAGAAAGCGCAAACTCCAGCCAAGGCTGGAATTGAACCCAGGTCCCTGGCGCTGTGAGGCAGCGGCGCTAACCACTGTGCCACCGTGCAAAGCAATAATTTGTTTTCCATCATTGGGGAGGGCATCAGGATAAAGGGAAAAAGACTAACTATAAAAATAACAGCATGCTGCAAGAATTTCTGAAGTCTGTGCCCTGGGGAGATTATTTTTGCAAAAAACAAAGTTCCGATTTCCCGTCTGTTTGGTGTTGACACACTGTGCTGACGTGCCATATGGTTTGCTATTGTTCACAGCTGCTACAGGAGCTCCCACGCTCTTTAGTAATTACATGTTTTATCCATTTCTGGCCTTTGTTCCATACACATAGTCGCCCATGTCAATTCCCACTGCATCTTCTGATGATTCATGAAATATACAATTAATTTTTTTTCAATGTTAACTTGTGAACTTTCAGTTTGTGTCAATATTGCGATATGGATCATGACCCCGTGTGCCGCTCTCATCTCTCTTTTGTCTGGCACAGCATGGGTTAATGTTTCAGATTTACGATACCCTGGCATGAAATGAAAATCGCTTATTGTCACAAGTAGGCTTCAAATGAAGTTACTGTGAAAAGCCCCTAGTCGCCACATTCCGGCGCCTGTTCGGGGAGGCTGGTACGGGAATTTTACCGTGCTGCTGGCCTGCCTTGGTCTGCTTTAAAAGCCAGCGAATTAGCCCAGTGTGCTAAACCAGCCTCTGTCATCAGTCCTCCTTTGACAGTCCTGTTTATTACAAGAGGACTAGAATATAAAGGGAAGGCATTTTGCTCCTGTTCTCCTGACCACACCTCGGGTAGGTGGGATGCACAGGTCCGGACATTGCCGCGCAGGAAGGAGGTACTGGGCGGGATTCTCCGGCCACCTGGCCGCGTGTTTCTCAACCGAGGGAGGTGGCGCGCGGTACGCGGGTTGTGGTGAGATTCGCTGCTGTCAATGGGGTTTCCCATTGAAGCCACCCCCCTCTGCCGGACACAGTCCGCCGCCTCACGAGGGTGACAAAACCTCAGAGCACACGCGCCCCACGCCGTCGGGAAGTCGGCCCATCAGGGGTGGAGCATCGTGGGAGGGCCTCCAGGTAACATCCTGAGGCCTTCCCAGCGGCATGGGGCATGAACCTCACTTCCTCCTTTTCTCTGCGGAAAGCACTTAACAGTCTTTGATGTGGTCAACCATATCTAGATGTTGACAAACATTGCAGTTGGTTTCATAGCTGACTACTTGAAATCCGCTCAAACGTGAAGGGAAATTAGATTAAACAATCCCCGATTTTGGCGTCAAAAAGGATTCTCCGCCCAATCGACGAATGCAATTTCAGCGTCGGCAAGCAGAGAATCCCACCCTATGTTCTCCCGCTGGAGATGAACCCCCCCATTGGTTTATGCTTGCGTTGGGAGCACAAATCCAGAGGCAATTCACCATCCATTACCATGCAAATTTATGCGTGGTGGGGATACCCCCTATCAGGCTGCCATTTTGAGTGTGCAGCCCATTAGCGAGGTCCGGTGGCTGGGCCCCCAAGCCCCCCTAATCGCAATTCCGCCTCCACAGGGTTTGATGGGTCCCTCCACCCCACAATACGATGGTGAGCTGACCACTCCCGACACCCACCAGAGACTCCCAGTACAGAAACTTCCACCAGAACCCCCCCCCCCCCATTACAGAGATTCCCAGCAGAGACTCCCAGTGCAGAAACTTCCACCAGAAACCCCCCCATTGCAGAGACTCCCAGCAGAGAGAACCCCCACAGAGATTGATTTCACTTGGCTGGGATTGACAGCTTCAACACATACCCAGCTGTCTGGATTGCTCAATCTAATTGCCCTTCACGCTTGAGTGGATTTCAAGCAGTCAGCTATGAAACTAACCGCAATGTTTATAAACATCCAGATATGGTTGACCACATCAAAGACTGTTAAGTGCTTTTTGCAGAGAAAAGGAGGTAGTGAGGTTTGTGCCCCATGCCAGCAGGGGAATGGAGCATTGTCGATCCAATTTTTTGGCCGATGCTGGATTGCCTTTGGCAGGTCTTGAAAATCCCACCCTCTATCATAAAAAACTAGCTCAATAAATCATTTTAGATGAGATAGGTTATTGCTAAACAAGGCAGTTGAGAGGACATGGAGTCAAAGGGGGTGATAGAGAGAGACTACAGTCCAGGCCTTGATCATGTTGAATGACAGGGCTCAAGGAGTTGAATTGCCTCCTCCTGCCCCATCTCTGCAGATCCGGCACTAATTGGAATTCATTTGTGACTTTTCCAAGCTTCATGGGGATATTATGGATGCATTGGGCTTTGAAGAACCAAGAAGTATTAAAACAGCAACTTACATTTATATTGCCCTTTAATATGATAAACTGCCCAAAGGCACTTCACCGGATGTTAACATCACCTCACCTACAGGAGGCATATTCATAGGTGACCAAAGGCTGACCCAAACAGTTTGGTTTAAGAAGCATCTTCAAGGAGGAGCGAGAGTGGTAGAGAGGTGTAGAGGTTCAGGGAGATCATTTGAGAAGGTAGGGAGGGCCTGAAAGCACAGCCCCCGATGCGTGGAGTGATTAAAACTGATGGCACGCGCGAGGCCAGAATTGGAGGAGCGCAGAGATTTCAGAGGGTTGTAGGGCTGAGGCAGATTACAGAGATAGGGAGAGGATGAGGCCACGCAGAGATCTGAAACCAAGGATGAAGAATTTTACGATTGATTGTGAAGGTCAAATATTGGGAAATTCCCCTTTGGCAGCAAAAAACACACACATTTCAGGAGTCAAATCTCTTTGGAAATGGGTGAAAGTAGAGTCTGTTTATTGGATGGGCGATACAGGCTGAAGAAAAGTCCTCATCGCCGCCGAGTGGTCTTTTTAAAAATAAATTTGGAGTGTCCAATTCTTTCTCTTTCCAATTTATGTGGCCAATCCACCCACCCAGTACATCTTTATTTTGGTTTGTGGGGGTGAGACCCAAGCAGACACAGGGAGAATGTGCAAACTCCACACGCACAGTGACCCAGAGCCGGGATTGAACCGGGTCCTCGGCAGCGTGGGGCAGCAGTGCTAACCACTGCGCCACCGTGCCGCCCTCAACCGCCCAATGGTGTTGTCAACTTGTCGCTCTGTGAAAGAATAGTGTCCTAGCCCAATATTTCACCCAGTTTTAGGGTAAGTATGAGTATCTCTCTCTGATTTAGTCTGGAACTGCATTCAAACTGATGATGAAGAGGTCAATCTCTTAGCAGCATCCCACTGGTACCTATACCGAGTAAATGGCACTGCTTGGGCCTGGTAATTTACTTCCTTGAGGGTGAAGCCTGGAGGTTATTGCTTGGTGGAGCAAGTTTGTGTGATTTTGCAGAGCCTAGGGCCTGGGGAAACAGAGCTGCAATGGAACTAGGATGGCCTTTTTCATTTAATTATTCATCATTTCAATTGTCAGCCAAAAAATGTGGCAAAACATTTCTTCATTTATTTCACTTCTCAGTCATGCTGCTAATTCTTGTGTACAACAGTGTTGGAATCAAATCGAAGAGAATTATATCCTTTCACAAAAGCAGCGCATCGATCTTTATTCCATCGGTGCTTGAACAATCTATCTTGTTGATCTTCTCGCTTATAAGCAAACACTTTGTCAAGTGACTGACAGCCTTACCACCACGGCCAGTTCTACATTACAATGACATCATGATACAGCCTTAAACACAGGGACCAGAAAAGGGCCAGTCAACCCTTTGCGCCTGTTCTACCATTCAATTATATCATGGCTAATCTGGACCTCAGTACCATTTACCCATGTTTGCTCAATATTTCTTGTAGCCAGGGCAGCACGGTGGTGCAGTGGTTAGCACTGCTGTCTCACGGCGCCGAGGTCCCAGGTTCGATCCTGGCTCTGGGTCACTGTCTGTGTGGAGTTTGCACATTCCCCCCGTGTTTGCGTGGGTTTCGCCCCCACAACCCAAAGATGTGCAGGGTAGGTGGATTGGCCACGCTAAATTGCCCCTTAATTGGAAAAAATGAATTGAGTACTCTAAATTTATTTTTTAGAACGGTATTCCTTGTGACCCTTACCCAACAAATGTCAATCTGTCTCAGCCATGTTATTTCCAATTGACTCCCAACCTGATTGTCTGGGAAGCGGGTTTTAGATATTCACTACCCTTAGATTGAAAAGTACTTGCTGAATTCACTCCTAAACATCCTAACTCTAATTAGAACCTTAGTTAGGCCACACTTGGAGTATAGTGTTCAATTCTGGTCGCCACACTACCAGAAGGATGTGGAGGCTTTAGAGAGGATGCAGAAGAGATTTACCAGGATGTTGCCTGGTGTGGAGGGCATTAGCTATGAGGAGCGGTTGAATAAACTCGGTTTGGTCTCACTGAAACGACGGAGGTTGAGGGGCGACATGATGGAGGTCTACAAACGTATGAGGGGGCTAGACAGAGTGGATAGTCAGAAGCTTTTTCCCAGGGTAGAGGGGTCAATTACTAGGGGGCATAGGTTTAAGGTGCGAGGGGCAAGGTTTAGAGGAGATGTACGAGGCAAGTTTTTTTACACAGAGGGTAGTGGGTGCCAGGAACTCGGAGGAGGTGGTGGAAGCAGGGACGATAGTGACTTTTATGGGGCAGCTTGATAAAAACATGAATAGGATGGGAATAGAGGGATACGGACCCCGAAGTGTAGAAGATTTTAGTTTAGACGGGCAGCATGGTCGGCACGGGCTTGGAGGGCCGAAGGGCCTGTCCCTGTGCTGTACTTTTCTTTGTTCTTTGTAATTCTGAGGTTACACCAGATTGGAAAGACAACACGTCGATTTGTAAAATATAGTCTGTAAGGAAAGGAAACCGAGTTATCGTTTTGAGCCCGTATGTCGCTTCTTCAGAATGAAAGTGAGGGAAAAATATGTGTGATCTGAAACTATATAAGAGGAGTTGGGATGGCGGGAACAGTGATTCAGAGGAGCTTGAAGAGATTGCAGCAAAGACAGATCCAATACTTAAGAGCAAGGGTCAGGTGGCTCGGTGAGGGAGCGGGAGGGAGGGTTTTTACATTGGAATAAAGAATGCTTGCAATCTGAAAATAAGGTTAAGATGGAGCAGGAAGGTCATCATCTAAATTTGTCAAATTCAACTTTGAGACCTGAGGTCTGTACCGTGCCTAATTGGAAGATGAGGCGCTGCTCCTTCAGCTTGCATTGGGCCTCGCTGGAACACTGCAGCAGGTCAAGGACGGACATGTGGGTACGAGAGCAGGGTGGTGAGTTAAAATGTGAATGTGTTCTGAAAAGCTCTCAGCCAGTCTGCGTTTAATCTCCTCAATGCAGAGGACTGTAAGATGTCTTACAACACCAGGTTAAAGTCCAACAATGTAGAGGAGACCTTATTGGGAGCAGCGAATAGAGTAGACACCCCCCCCCCCTCCGAGGTCTTCTCGGCATTGGAGAGAACTCAAGGGAGTAGATTACTAGGCCCCAGCATAGGATGCCAAAGGGCCACAATTCCCAGATGTCACACGACTGAAAGCTACAGACTGGTGGCACAAACCTCCAAAGAACGTTCACAATGCTCCAAACCAAACCCTCACCAAACTCGCAATTACCTCCAACCAACTCCTCCTTCCTTTGCTCCTGCCCCATTTTATCCCACCCTCGGATGGCAAAATGGCAAAAAAATAGGATTGGCCACCTGCTCATGATGCCCTTGAGACGGCCTGCAGCCCCCGCGGGCAAGGTAATATTCAGATCAGCAGCACTTTTAATCCTCGAAATGATCTCCGTAATAGTCGGCGGGCACGCATCCAATTCGCACTCGTGCCCCCAAACCAAAATATCGTGTAAGTGCGTGATGCGCATCCGACATTTTCTCACGTGGTTTCACGTGCTCCCGGGTGGGGTGTGAGCCTGCCTGGGCAGCGTAAAAATGCTGCCCCGTGTGGTTTGACTGTCAAATCAATTATTGAGGACACATCTGATTACATCTGACTTTTACGGGCTAATCTAGTTCCTGAGAACTTTCATGTCGGCTTTTCACAGTAACTTCATTTGAAGTTTACTTGTGACAATAAGTGATTTTCATTTTCATTTTCATGTGCCCACAATAGACCATTGCCTTAAACCCTTTTTAAAAAAGACGAATGGTTTTTATTCAGAGTGAGGAAGACCGTTTTTACACAGCGAGCAGCAACCTACTGACTATAGGGATGGGGGAAGGGGAGGCAATCATTGATTTCAAAAGGAATTTGCTTGAAGGCATTTTTTAAAAATGTATTCGTTCATGGGATGTGGGCGGCACTGGCTGGGCGAGTATTTACTGCCCATCTCCAATTGCCCTTGGACTGAGCGGATTGCTGGGGTATTTCAGAGGGCATTTAAGAGTAAACCACGTTGCTATGGATCTGGAGTCACATACAGGTCAGACCAGGAGAGGATGGCAGATTTCCTTCTCGACAGGGCATCAGTTTTTCAACAATCGACAATGGTTTCATGGTCATCGTCAGACTTTCTGTTGAATTCAAACGTCACCACCTGCTTCGGTGGGCTATTGAGCCGGGGTCTCCAGAGCATTGCTCAGGGTCGCTGGGTTGCTCGTCCAGTGGCAATACAACTACACCACCACGAGCAGGTTTGTGGGGATCAAGTGGGCGAGTAAGATGAATTCAATCTCTCTGTGAAGAGCAGCATGTGCTCAATGGACCGCTTTCTGTGTTGGAATGGATTGTACAGATGTCCCCACCAGAAGAAACAGTTTCTTTCTATCTGTCTGAAATATATTTATTGTTCTAAAATCTTTGATCAGAGCCCTGCCTCAACCTACTAAACTCAACGGAATAAAATCCAAGTATATGCAACCTGCCCTCGTAAATTAACCCTTTTAGCCCTGTTTTCATTCTGAAAAAGGGCACGAGTCAAAGCTTTTCATCCCACACTCATCAAACCATTCGCCAGAAGGTGAAGCGAAAGAAATTCGGCATGTCTGCATCGACTCTCACAAGCTTTTACAGATGTGCGATAGAGAGCATCCTCTCTGGCTGCATCACAGCCTGGTATAGCAACTGCTCAGCCCAAGACCGTAAGAAATTGCAGACTGTGGTGAACTCAGCCCAACGCATCACACAAGCTTGTCACCCTCACATTGATTCTGTCTACACCTCCCGCTGCCTCAGGAAGGCAGACAGCAATATCAGAGACTCCTCCCACCCAGGCATTGCCTTCTTCCAGACCCTTCCATTAGGCAGAAGATACAGAATTTTGAAGACCCGAACATCCAGACATAGGAACAGCTTCCTCCCCACAGCTACTAGACTCCTCAACGACTCCCCCT
Source organism: Scyliorhinus canicula (assembly GCF_902713615.1). Lineage (NCBI taxonomy): Eukaryota > Metazoa > Chordata > Chondrichthyes > Carcharhiniformes > Scyliorhinidae > Scyliorhinus > Scyliorhinus canicula. The sequence continues at coordinate 5,747,154 of NC_052154.1, read as the reverse complement.
CGGACTGATCTGTTCCCTGTAAGAACACTATTCACGATGCCCTATGCTGCTCTTGCTCATGTATTTGCTTTGTTTGGCCCCTTGTTCCGCACTGTAACCAATCACTGTTTGTCGATGTACCATTTGTCAATGTACTCTGTCGGTTATTCGCTTTTTGTCTACTATGTACGTACTCTGTACGTTCCCTTGGCTGCAGAAAACTACTTTTCACTGTACTTCAGTACATGTGACAATAAATTAAATCAATCAAATCAAATGAAATATGTGGGGAACAACAATTTATACATCATGAAAAGAGAGTACTAATTGGTTGGCAAGTAGATTCTGAACAGTTGAGGCATTGCCATATTTAATACACAGAGCCTTGTTCTTTACAGACAGAAAGAACATGCACACACATTGAGCCTGTTTCAAGTAGGTGATAACCATTCTCTGGTTTATTCCCCAGGACAGTGTCTTGACCAATCAGAATCAACCTGCCCAGAAGGGAACAACAGTAAAGCGGGACAACAATAATACTGGTCTGAACTGGTGTTGTATACTCTAAAATGGAACGGCAGCAAATCGGGGAAATAAGAATACTGGTCCGAACTGTTTTCTTCTTCTGGGTGCCTGGTTCGAATTTAAACAAAGCTTGGCTGTTAACTGTCAGTTAACTGGTGCACTCTCCATGGCAACGCCTCCATCAGTCAGAGTCTACTTGATGAAGCATGGGTTGTTGTTCCCTTTACAGTTGGTATTCTTGCGGATGTTCTGATAAGTGCAAGATGAAAAGTTACAACAGCATGTGCCTTTTTGTCCATGATGCATAATTCTGTGCTACCAAATGAGTATTTGTTATCTTCCCAATGAGTCTGTGCTGCACCTATTCTAGAGCCAAGTAATATCCCTTCTTAGCGAGGTATTCTCTCACAAGCCAGAAAAACTCAGATTCCAACCAATAATCAACATCCTAATCTCAGTTCACCTCTCAAAGTTATTGCAATATTAAAAACAGAGGGACAGGGGATGGCTTGAATCTGTTCTGTCATTCAATCAGAGCATGGTTGATATGCCTCTTAACTCCATTTACTGCTCTAGCTTTGTTCCATAAACCTTAATACCCTTCCCTAAAAAAAAAACCTCTCAATCTTAGTTATGAAACGTTCAATTGACAAGCAACTTCAACAGCTCTTTAAGGGGTGATGTGTTGGGTATGCTGGGTCTGTGAGGACTGCGTTTACCAGAGCAGTAGAAGAGACAGGCTACCGACACTTGTAGAAGTACAACTCTATTTTATTTAACTATGAGCTGTTAAACATACTTGCACTGTGTGTTGACACTATGTTAGGTTGCCTGGAGACCTGAGGCTAACCTGACCTGACTATACTGCTGGCACATGGTAGATGTTTGTGTTGCTGATCACGGGCTCTGGCTGTCTCAGAGGCTGCATCCCGAGAACGTGGGAAAACTAGTGCCCTCTGGCTTTATAGTGACCGTGTCCTGTCTGGTGATTGGCTGCTGTGTTCTGTGTGTTGATTGGTCATTCAGTGTGTCAATCAGTCTCTGTCTATGCACCATCATATACTTCCACTTTGGTGGCATCCAGTCTTTGGTGCCACCCAGACTCGAAACGTTCGCTCCCTTCTCTCTCCACAGATGCTGTCAGACCTGCTGATAATCCAGCATTTTCTGGTTTTGTTTCAGGTTCCAGCAGCCGCAGTAATTTTCTTTTATCATCCCCGAAACGACCTGGCTTTGTTTTAATAAAATCATTTTGGATAGACCACAAGCTCCTGAAATGTTAATCATTCAGGGAGAGGCGTGTTAGGTGAAGAGGTTACAGAGGGATGTAGAAGGTTGGGTGAATGGGCAAGAACATGACAGATGGACTACAGCGCGGCGGAGCCCAGGGTTATTCATTCTTGGGACATAAAGAAAAAGTATATTTTTTGGATGAAAGACAGGGAAAGGTTTGCATTCCGAGGGAGCTGGGTGTTCTTGTACGGGAATCACAGAAAGTTAACATGTAGGTACAGCAAGCAATTAGGAAGACAAATGGCGTATTAGTTTATGCAATAAAGGGATTGGCGTATAAGATTATAGAAGTCTTACTACATTTGGACAGGGCTTTAGGGAGTCCTGAATGACCAGCTATTCATGAAGGCCCCGCCTTCTCAACCTCCCCCCTCGCCTGAGGTGTGGTGACCCTCAGGTTCAATCACCACCAGTCAGCTCTCCCCCTCAAACGGGAAAGCAGCCTATGATCATCTGGGACTATGGCGACTTGACCTTTACCTTTACTGGGTCCTGTTTTAGACACCTTGGCCGGGATTCTCCCCTACCCGGCGGGGCGGGGGGTCCCGGCATGTCGGAGTGGCGTGAACCACTCCGGCGTCGGGTCGCTCCAAAGGTGCGGAATTCTCCGCACCTTTAGGGCCAAGCCTTCACATTGAGGGGCTAGGCCCGCGGCGGAGTGGTTCTGGCGTGAGCGGCCTTTGGGGCCATGCCAGCCGGGGCGGAAAGGCCTTCGCCAGCTGGCGTAAATCCGCACATGCGCCGGAGCGTCAGCGGCTGCTGACGTCATACCGGCGCATCCGGAGGGGAGGGGGTCTCTTCCGCCCCCGCCATGGTGAAGGCCATGGTAGAGGCGGAAGAAAAAGAGCGCCCCCACGGCACAGGCCCGCCCGCCGATCGGTGGGCCCCGATCGCGGGCCAGGCCACCGTGGGGCAACCCCCCGGGGTCAGATCGCCCCGTGCCCTCCCCCAGGACCCTGCCCGCGCCGCCAATCCCGCCGGTCAGGTAGGTGGTTTAATCCACGGCGGCAGGAAAGGCTTGTCAGCGGCGGGACTTCGGCCCATCGCGGGCTGGAGAAACGCCGCGGTGGGTCTGCCGACTGGCGCGGCGCGATTCCCGCCCCCGCCGAATCTCGGGGAGCGGGGAATTCGGGACACGGCGGGGGAGGGATTGAAGCCTGCCCCGTGGGTTGGAGAATTCTGCCCCTTATGTAAGGAAGGAAATATTTGCTGTCAAGAGCTAACAACGAAGGTTCACTGGACCATTTTCTGGGCTGTGGGTATTGTCCGATGAGACGAGGTTGAGCAGATTGGGCTGACATTCCCTGGAGTTTAAAAGAATGATTACAAAGGATATGTGGCATAGAAACTGGCCATTCTGCCCAACCGGTTAATGCCAGCCTTTATGCTCCGACCTAACCTAATTCCATCTTTCTTTGTCACCGTAACCTCCTGTTCTCTTCTCCCGCCTTGGCTTGTCTAGCATTCCCTTAAATGCGTCCGTACTTCAACCACTCCCTGTGGGAGCCAGCTTCACATTTGAAGTGTATAAATTCCTGAAGGGGCCGGCTGGGTGGTTGCTGAGGAATGTCTCTCCCACCTCGGACTGAGCGGAAGAGACATTTCCTGACTCAAAGGTTTGTGAATCTTTGGAATTTTCAGAGAGTTGTGGAATCTTAGAGGTCGAATATATTCAAGACAGATTTGCTGAAGGCATTCAAGACGGAAGTCGATAGACTTTTTGCGTTCTGAGGGAATTAAGAGATTTGTAGATAACAAGGGGAGGTGTAATTGTGAAGAAAGATCCACCGTGACCTTACTGAATAGCAGAGGAGGTTCGGGGAGTCTTATGGCCGCTTGCAGTTTTTATTCCTTACGCTGTTGCATGGGATTTGGTCACACTTTGCTCAGCCCCATTAACAGGGGCCTTTTCATGTTAAATTTGTTTCAGATTCAGTTGGGGATGGGTCAGCCTTTGCCTGACTCTGTAATGGATTCCACATGAATGCACGTTATGTATTCACAGCACAATCCTACCCCCTCGTTGGCCTGTCTCAAAATAAGCCTTTTTATAGAATATACAGGTTGACTGTTACTTAGCCCAACATGCATTACCCTAATTTATCCACATTAAGGTCCGTCTGACACATTTTACCTCATGTATTTAAGTGGTCCAATTCTCCCTCAAAATAATCGTTTCATTAGCTGCCCTCGCGTCTCAATAAAGGAAGTACAGATGGGGAAAGTGTTGCAAATAGTACCGGGGCTCCAGAGCACACCCCTGTGGAATACCACTGATTATTTCATCCCCAAGCAGAAATGATTCCATTTATCACGGCACTGTTTTCTGTTGCCAAGTCAGTTCTCAAGGTAACTGGGCAGTTAGTTAGGGGTCCCACGAGGTTTGAACTCTCTTGCCAATATCACAGAAGAATATTTTGTCAAACAGCTTCAGAGAATAAAGAACACAAGAAATAGGAACAGGAGGAAGCCACATAAACCAGCCAGCCTCAGCAGTCATTAACATTATCGGATCGTAGGAACAGGAGCAGGCCATTCGGCCCCTTGAGCCTGCTCCACCATCCAACTGGATCTTGGTTGGTATCGTACCTCAACATCACTACCCTGCGCTGTCCCCATATCCCTTGATATATTTAATATCTCGAAATCTATTGATATCAGCCTTGAACAAACTCAATGTCTGAGCCAAGATTCACCAGCATCTGAGTGAAAGAACTCCTCCTCATATCTCAGTGCTTATTCTCCTCGCCCTTGCTGTTAGAGTGTGTCCCTGGTTCCGACCCTCCCAAACCAGGGAAACATCCTCCTGCATCTACTGGAGCTGGACTGGGGATGGACTGGACTGTCAGAGGAGCTCCACACAGAGAGTGCTGTACTGCCAGAGGGGCTGTACAGAGGGAGCACTGCACAGCCAAAGGAGCTCCTCACAGACAGTGTTGCACTGTCAGAGGAGCTCGACAGAGAGAGTGCTGCACTGTCAGAGGAGCTCCACAGAGAGAGTGTACTGTCAGAGGAGCTGTACTGGAAGAGTGCTGCACTGTCAGAGGAGCTGTTCTGATGTAGTGCCGCACTGTCAGAGGAGCTGGACTGAGGGAATGGCACACTGTCAGAGGGTCAGTACTGAGGGAGTGCTGCACTGTCAGAGGGTCAGTACTGAGGGAGTGCTGCACTGTCAGAGGGTCAGTACTGAGGGAGTGCCGCACTGTCAGAGGGTCAGTACTGAGGGAGCGCTGCACTGTCAGAGGGTCAGTACTGAGGGAGTGCTGCACTGTCAGAGAGTCAGTACTGAGGGAGTACTGCACTGTCAGAGGGACAGTACTGAGGGAGTGCTGCACTGTCAGAGGGTCAGTACTGAGGGAGTGCTGCACTGTCAGAGGGTCAGCACTGAGGGAGTGCTGCACTGCCAGAGGAGCTGGACTGAGGGAGTGCCGCACTGTCAGAGGGTCAGTACTGAGGGAGTGCTGCACTGCCAGAGGAGCTGGACTGAGGGAGTGCCGCACTGTCAGAGGGTCAGTACTGAGGGAGTGCTGCACTGTCAGAGGGTCAGTACTGAGGGAGTGCTGCACTGTCAGAGGGTCAGTACTGAGGGAGTGCTGCACTGTCAGAGGGTCAGTACTGAGGGGGGCGCCGCACTGTCAGAGGGTCAGTACTGAGGGAGTGCTGCACTGTCAGAGGGTCGGTACTGAGGGAGTGCTGCACTGTCAGAGGGTCAGTACTGAGGGAGTGCAGCACTGTCAGAGGGTCAGTACTGAGGGAGTGCTGCACTGTCAGAGGGTCAGTACTGAGGGAGTGCTGCACTGTCAGAGGGTCAGTACTGAGGGAGTGCCGCACTGTCAGAGGAGCTGGACTGAGGGAATGGCACACTGTCAGAGGGTCAGTACTGAGGGAGTGCTGCACTGTCAGAGGGTCAGTACTGAGGGAGTGCTGCACTGTCAGAGGGTCAGTACTGAGGGAGCGCTGCACTATCAGAGGGTCAGTACTGAGGGAGTGCTGCACTGTCAGAGAGTCAGTACTGAGGGAGTACTGCACTGTCAGAGGGACAGTACTGAGGGAGTGCTGCACTGTCAGAGGGTCAGTACTGAGGGAGTGCTGCACTGTCAGAGGGTCAGCACTGAGGGAGTGCTGCACTGCCAGAGGAGCTGGACTGAGGGAGTGCCGCACTGTCAGAGGGTCAGTACTGAGGGAGTGCTGCACTGCCAGAGGAGCTGGACTGAGGGAGTGCTGCACTGTCAGAGGGTCAGTACTGAGGGAGTGCTGCACTGTCAGAGGGTCAGTACTGAGGGAGTGCTGCACTGTCAGAGGGTCAGTACTGAGGGAGTGCTGCACTGTCAGAGGGTCGGTACTGAGGGAGTGCTGCACTGTCAGAGGGTCAGTACTGAGGGAGTGCAGCACTGTCAGAGGGTCAGTACTGAGGGAGTGCTGCACTGTCAGAGGGTCAGTACTGAGGGAGTGCCGCACTGTCAGAGGGGTCAGTACTGAGGGAGTGCTGCACTGTCAGAGGGTCAGTACTGAGGGAGCGCTGCACTGTCAGAGGGTCAGTACTGAGGGAGTGCTGCACTGTCAGAGGGTCAGTACTGAGGGAGTGCTGCACTGTCAGAGGGTCAGTACTGAGGGAGTGCCGCACTGTCAGAGGGTCAGTACTGAGGGGGTGCTGCACTGTCAGAGGGTCAGTACTGAGGGAGCGCTGCACTGTCAGAGGGTCAGTACTGAGGGAGTGCTGCACTGTCAGAGGGTCAGTACTGAGGGAGTGCTGCACTGTCAGAGGCTCAGTACTGAGGGAGTGCCGCACTGTCAGAGGGTCAGTACTGAGGGAGTGCTGCACTGTCAGAGGGTCAGTACTGAGGGAGTGCTGCACTGTCAGAAGTCAGTACTGAGGGAATGCTGCACTATCAGAGGGTCAGTACTGAGGGAGTGCTGCACTGTCAGAGGGTCAGTACTGAGGGAGTGCCGCACTGTCAGAGGGACAGTACTGAGGGAGTGCTGCACTGTCAGAGGGTCAGTACTGAGGGAGCTCCGCACTGTCAGAGGGTCAGTACTGAGGGAGTGCTGCACTGTCAGAGGGTCAGTACTGAGGGAGTGCCGCACTGTCAGAGGGTCAGTACTGAGGGAGTGCCGCCCTGTCAGAGGGTCAGTACTGAGGGAGTGCTGCACTGTCAGAGGGTCAGTACTGAGGGAGTGCTGCACTGTCAGAGGGTCAGTACTGAGGGAGCTCCGCACTGTCAGAGGGTCAGTACTGAGGGAGTGCCGCACTGTCAGAGGGTCAGTACTGAGGGAGTGCCGCACTGTCAGAGGGTCCTCCTAACCAGCATATCTTTGGACTGCGGGAAGAAACCGGAGCACCCGGAGGAAACCCACGCAGACACGGAGAAAACATGCAGACTTCACATATAGTCACCCAAGGTCAGAATCGCTCTGTGATGCATCAGTGCTAACCAGTGTTCCACCTTGCCGACAGATGACTGGCAGGGTGACTGGCTCCGCCCCTTTATCCAATCCACTCTCTGCTGACAGCACAAAAGGTTTAATCTGACGAGGGTCCCTTTTCCTTGGATACATTTTTAAGACCCAATAGTTTTGGTTAAATAGGAACCAACTTAACCAGTCATTGTGGAGTTGAGATAGAGGAAGTTTATTAGCCACTGAAAAGATAAGGAGGAAAATGGCAAAATTCATGCATCTACATTCGTCACAGTTGGAAGTAAGAATTGAGTCCCTAATACTAACAGAACAATCCTTGATTTGAGAGGGGGTAGACGACGACATTTTGCAGCCCATACAGGTTGATTCCAGTCGCTGATTCTTCAGATCAGTTGGTCTGCAGTTCGGTCAAGAGATTTTAGGTCATATTCCAGCTGCGACCCTTCTGCTGTCTGGTCGACTTTCACAGTCAGAGGGAGAGAGTTTTCATGGATGAGGTATTAACTGAATACTTTGCGTCCGTCTTTACCAAGGAGGTAGATCCTACCCAGGACATGGTGGCAGCTGCGGAAATTCTGTCCCCAGAAGGGGCAGCAGGGTAGCATGGTGGTTAGCATAAATGCTTCACAGCTCCAGGGTCCCAGGTTCGATTCCCGGCTGGGTCACTGTCTGTGCGGAGTCTGCACGTCCTCCCCGTGTGTGCGTGGGTTTCCTCCGGGTGCTCCGGTTTCCTCCCACAGTCCAAAGATGTGCGGGTTAGGTGGATTGGTATTGCTAAATTGCCTGTAGTGTCCTAAAAAGTAAGGTTAAGGGGGGGTTGTTGGGTTACGGGTATAGGGTGGATATGTGGGTTTGAGAAGGGTGATCATTGCTCGGCACAACATCGAGGGCCGAAGGGCCTGTTCTGTGCTGTACTGTACTGGTGACTGAACAGGTAGACAAGGGTAGAGCAGTTGATGTGGTGTATATGGATTTCAGTAAAGCGTTTGATAAGGTTCCCCACGGTCGGCTATTGCAGAAAATACGGAGGCTGGGGATTGAGGGTGATTTAGAGATGTGGATCAGAAATTGGCTAGTTGAAAGAAGACAGAGAGTGGTAGTTGATGGGAAATGTTCAGAATGGAGTTCAGTTACGAGTGGCGTACCACAAGGATCTGTTCTGGGGCCGTTGCTGTTTGTCATTTTTATAAATGACCTAGAGGAGGGCGCAGAAGGATGGGTGAGTAAATTTGCAGACGACACTAAAGTCGGTGGAGTTGTAGACAGTGCGGAAGGATGTTGCAGGTTACAGAGGGACATAGATAAGCTGCAGACCTGGGCTGAGAGGTGGCAAATGGAGTTTAATGTGGAGAAGTGTGAGGTGATTCACTTTGGAAAGAATAACAGGAATGCGGAATATTTGGCTAATGGTAAAATTCTTGGTAGTGTGGATGAGCAGAGGGATCTCGGTGTCCATGTACATAGATCCCTGAAAGTTGCCACCCAGGTTGATAGGGTTGTGAAGAAGGCCTATGGTGTGTTGGCCTTTATTGGTAGAGGGATTGAGTTCCGGAGCCATGAGGTCATGTTGCAGTTGTACAAAACTCTAGTACGACCGCATTTGGAGTATTGCGTACAGTTCTGGTCGCCTCATTATAGGAAGGACGTGGAAGCTTTGGAATGGGTGCAGAGGAGATTTACCAGGATGTTGCCTGGTATGGAGGGAAAATCTTATGAGGAAAAGCTGATGGACTTGAGGTTGTTTTCGTTAGAGAGAAGAAGGTTAAGAGGTGACTTAATAGAGGCATACAAAATGATCAGAGGGTTAGATAGGGTGGACAGCGAGAGCCTTCTCCCGCGGATGGAGGTGGCTAGCACGAGGGGACATAGCCTGAAATTGAGGGGTAATAGATATAGGACAGAGGTCAGAGGTGGGTTTTTTACGCAAAGAGTGGTGAGGCCGTGGAATGCCCTACCTGCAACAGTAGTGAACACACCAACATTGAGGGCATTAAAAATTTTATTGGATAAGCATATGGATGATAAGGGCATAGTGTAGGTTAGATGGCCTTTAGATTTTTTTCCATGTCGGTGCAACATCGAGGGCCGAAGGGCCTGTACTGCGCTGTATCGTTCTATGTTCTATGTTCTATGTTCTATTGTTAAATGTTGCAGCAAATTCTCTTCGGTGCAGTCAGATGTAGAAGATGTTGCATTCATTATGAGCCCTCCGTTTGTTGGTAGATTTCTGGGACATTGACCTCTCAACCTGGTTAATTCACTTGTTTCGAAATAGAGAGCGAGAACTCTTCTGCCTTTCTCTTCTGCTGAAGTCTCTTGCAAAAGTCTTCCCTCAGGATCTGCAGCTTGGTCTGTTACACCTCCCGATGTGTATTTCCGAGGGGTTCTGGGTGTGGTGTTCCCTGGCAGCCACTCTTTCGATCTCCAGCACTTTGCATTTTAATGTCTCGTCCTTCGACAGCGATGGCTTTCGACAGGTGTCTGGACTAAGAATTGTCACTCTCTTCACATTTCCTTGAGAATGTGGCCTTCCATTTTAAAGCGGTTTACTCTGTCTCAGTCCAAACTGCAGAGTTTGAATCGTAAAGTAAAGAAAAAATGAGAAACAAAAATGCCATAGTCCCAGGTGAAAGGGAGAGCTGATTGGTGGTGATTTTACCTGAGGATCACCACATCTCAAGCGAGCGACAGTGTTGAGAAGGCGAGGCCTTCATGGATAACCTGAATTTTAAGTGACTTGTGGCCGCCATCTTTAGTCAGTGAACTTTCTTGTCTTTAAAAGGTCCTATTTAAGTAGTTCAATACATGTTGGGTTAGCTGGTGAGAAATTACAATTTATCTCACTCAGTCAGAATTCCCATCATTAGAACTCGTCACGCTATTTCCTGTGGGAAAAGATTGCAAAACAACAACATCATCTTTTGAAACCACTCCATTGGAATCAATGAAGTTATATTTTGCAGAATTTACATTAAAAAGTTGGGGATATTAGTGCCTAGATTTGCAGAAAGAACCCAGTCCTGCTCGCACTTGTAATGTTCTTGCCTGATGGCCTGATTTATATTACAAGAGCACTTGTAATTGAAGCTACAAATGATTTGTTAACCTTAACTGTGGGTAAACTATATACAAAATAACAGATAAATAACAGTAAGGTCAAGCACAATCAACCTCTCTCCTGCTTCCTCCAGCCAGTCTGCGGAGTCACCTGACTCTAACGTTCACTTATATACTAATGAGACTCCTAGTGGTCAGTCGGTGAATTACAACACAACCATGATATCACTGCAGCCACTGATCTGCAATCCGAGAGATGGACAGAATCACAGAATCGTTAAGGTGCAGAAAGAGGTCATGGCTGCACCAGTTCTCCAAACGTGAATCATCACTTCGTGCCATTCCCCTGTCTTTTCCCCGTAACCCTTGAACAGTGTTTCGATTCAAGTAATTATCTAATCGTCTCGAGTGAACCTGTCTGCATCACACTTCCAGGCAGTTTGCATTCCAGACGAAACCGCTGGCTGTGCGGAAATTTTATTTTCTCACATTTGCTCCTTTTGCATATCCGTGTAAATCTGTTTCCTCTCATTCTCACTCCCTTTACGAGCGGGAACAGTTTCTCCCTAGCTACTCTGTCCAGCCTCCCTCAGGATTTGAACACCTCTCTCAAAATTCAGCAAATCAAGATTCAGGGAGAAAGCGGAATGGGGGTTACATTCCTCAAATATTTGTGACTGGCCATGTCCGAAGGAAGTGGTCTATCCTGAGATATCTTTCAGAGAACATAGAACAGAATTTATAGTGCAGAAGGTGACCATTCGGCCCAACGAGTCTGCACCGGCCCTTGGAAAGAGCACCCCATTTAATACCCACAGTTCCAGTAACCCCATCTGAACTTTTTTGGACACTAAGGGCAATTTATCATGGCCAATCCACCTAACCTGCACATCTTTGGATTGTGGAAGGAAACCGGAGCACCCGGAGGAAACCCACACAGACACGGGGAGAACGTGCAGACTCCGCACAGACAGTGACCCAAGCCGGGAATCGAATCTGCGACCCTGGAGCTGTGTAGCAACCGTGCTAACCACTGTGCTACCGTGCTGCCACAGGGAATCCCAAAGTACAGGTCTTCTTATTCCTGTGTAGGAATACGTAATGAGCTAAGACCTCTTTCGGGCCTCGTTGTGGGTCATTCTAATTTTCTTCACACCCATGTAGTTATGCCCATAGATTTGTGGGAAAATTAACTCTTTTACCTTCTAAAAAAATGGACAACCTGCGTTATACCAAGATGGAGTCAAGGGGGGGGGGGGGGGGGGGTCAGGTGACCTCCCCTTTTGTCTGTAAATATATGTGTAACAGCCCAGGATTGGAAGCAGTCTACTTTCTTGGGTCTGAGCATCAAAATATGAATGATCATTTGTTATGGGTCAGGGTTTAGAGAACCCCAAAGTGTATCATGGAGTTCACCTGACCCACAACTTTTAATAGATTGTGGTATGGGGAGAACACAGCCCACTCTACAGGTGTGGTACAGCATAAATGGTGAAGTAATTTTTAAAGCAAAACAATGTTTATTCTATGAACTCAAGTTAACCTTTTTGAAACATACAGTGAACATCTTAGCAACCATCAAATCAAATACAACCCCCAAAGAATACATCACTAAGTAATGCTTAATAACTTCCCAAACAACATCCAGAAGACAGAAGAAACACCTTTCAACAGAAGCACATGTATTCACTACATTTATAATTCTGAATTCACCAAATGATCAAGAGATGGTCTTTTGATGGCAGAGAGAACAGCAGCACACCTGCTCTGTCTGGCTTCAGCTCCAACACTGAAAATGAAACTAAAACACACCCTGCAGCAAACAGCCTAAAACAAAAGTAAAAAGCTGACAGAGAGCCCAGTGCCACACACACTCTGACATCACTGCAGTAATGTGAGCAGCCAAACATTTCTTAAAGCGACATTCTCATGACATTTTATAGAATTTTCCATTGTAGGGCAGCACGGTAGCATTGTGGATAGCACAATCGCTTCACAGCTCCAGGGTCCCAGGTTCGATTCCGGCTTGGGTCACTGTCTGTGCGGAGTCTGCACATCCTCCCCATGTGTGCGTGGGTTTCCTCTGGGTGCTCCGGTTTCCTCCCACACTCCAAAGATGTGCAGGTTAGGTGGGTTGGCTATGATAAATTGCCCTTAGTGTCCAAAATTGCCCTTAATGTTGGGTGGGGTTACTAGGTTATGGGGATAGGGTGGAGGTGTTGACCTTGGGTAGGGTGCTCTTTCCTAAAGCCGGTGCAGACTCGATGGGCCGAATGGCCTCCTTCTGCACTGTAAATTCTATGATAATCCATGAAAATTCTATGATAGATACATTAAGAATGCAACAATAATCGGGCCTGTAACATTTCCAAATGTCATCTCAAATGGAGAAGTGGAGGCTTCAAATTTTTCTACAAACCTCAGTGCAGGTTACCTCTTCAGTAATCATCTTTCCTCCTGTGTGCGTGTGCGCTGTTATATTTGTGTGCTGAAAAATAAACACTTCTTCCTGTTCTTTAAACTTGTGAGAAAACCTATCCTGTGTCAGACACAGCACTCAAGGGGTTAAAACACTTCTTATTTTAAACACATCTTGTCGCGCTTAGTCGATCTTTTGGTCCCGCCCAAGGTGACCCCCCCCCCCCCCCCGCCCCATGAACGGTTTCCTGGTGGTGGGATAGGTGCACCAGGAAAACATCGTCAACATATGTGAGACCGGAATATTCCGTCGGCGGCCAATAGCAAGCCTCTTCCATGATCGGAAAATCCCGCTCTCTGTTTTGAACTATTCAAATGGCCCCTGTGATGTCTGTTTCGTAAACCAGGATGTCTTGAGTATGTATGTAGTGTTGAACAAAGAACATCAAGCTAAGTAAATGAACAAAGCTGATTTATTTACACTACTTAAATAAGATTCACACAAGTTCCAAGATAAAAGGTTATTAAATTAACCAATACAATATCTCTAACTACAGATTTCTCGCCTATGCAACTAATCTCTCTCACGCCTAAACACTTTCTCCCAGAATCCCAGGAGTCACATGATATTGAGATGACTGCTCCTTATCGCCATCTGGGGGTGAGGAGTATTAATATCAAATTGTTAACCCTTTGTATTCTTTACGATATACATATTGTCACAGCCCCCAGCCTCAACATTTTTCTGGAGGAGAGAATTCCTGGTCTCCGCTCATCTTTGTGGGGAGAATTTCTTCCCCGTGTCACCCCACCTCCAATTTTAATAATATGCCAACTCTGCACTCTCCCCAATCAGAGAATTATTTTCTCTCTAGCTACCCTATCGGATCTTGTAATCACCTTAAACACTTCCATTAGATCATCTCTTAATCTTCTACAGTCAAGGGACCACAAACCTAGTTTATGAAACAGCCTGACAAGTTGAACCTTTTTTGCCCAGGTATCACTGTGTAATAGCAACCTGCCAGCTCTCCACCCTTCCCCGGGTGGGGCATCTAAGCTCACCACAAACCAGAGGGCATCAAGCACCGCATTTGCTTAATTACTTTCTGTCTTCATCTCATTATGGTTGTCATGGCAGTCAGCATTGACCACGTGACAATGGAACCACGTCACTAACCCGAATCCGCCTCTCCTGCTCCCATATCAGGTTCCCATGTGCCTTGTTACTGGAAGGCAGTAATCCCCCCATGAAAGGCAACTGGGTAAAAGTGTCGGCAGCAGCTCCTGCAGACGCCCGTCTCATTTATTTTCCGAAAGCAGTTTTCGCATCGAGCACTGAATTCTACTCGGTTTTTATTACAGCAGCTAATTGCGATTGTAGAATTGGAGGAGGGAGAGCAAGAGAGAGAGGAAGAGAGAGAGAGATAGTCTGATAATCATCATTACTAAAGTTCTAATTTGGTTCAGGCTCCAACAGACGTACGCACGGATGAGCAGATTGTAAAAAATGTTTACGATTTAGCTGCAGCATATGGCTGAACATATAACCATTTATTAATCCGTTTGCTCCAAGTGATTTCGCTGTGTGAACTCCCCAGCTCTCGGTATATTCAATGTGTTCTATTTAATTATCCACGTCGCCACATCAAAGATGGAGATACAGGGCCAGAGTGCCTCAGCGTCGCCGTGGAATCGGCCGCTGCACAGATGCAGCATTCAAATTGATTTTTAATTGCAAACAACATTAGGCATCCCAAAGCTCCTCTCTGAGCATGTGTGGAGGTGCCGAGTCCAAACTCTGTTCTGTCTGCTTGGGTTTCCACGCAACATTCTGCAACCACGAGGACTTCCTCTGTTACCCCTCTCTCCGGAGCCGTCCCATCATCGAGGCCCTCCTTTAGGAAGGGAGAGAAAGAGTTTAGTCAGCTCCCTTCAAGGCCTCACTCAGCAACCGGGTGCCGGTGGCTAAAGTTGCTGATGACGCGACTGTAGGCAGGGAAGCTGCAAAGAGTCTGCAAAAGGACATCAAGGGGGGGGAAAATAATTTGACAGGTGGAACGTGATGTGGGCAAATGTAATCTTCTCCACTTTGGCAGGAAGCATATTATTCCACTGGAGAGAGACTTGGCAGAACAGCAAATTATTCCACTGGAGAGAGATTGAGGTACAGAGGGATTTGGGTGTCCTGGTACATAGAACAGTACAGCACAGAACAGAACAGAACAGGCCCTTCGGCCCTCGATGTTGTGCCGAGCCATGATCACCCTACTCAAACCCACGTATCCACCCTATACCCGTAACCCAACAACCCCCCCCCCCCCCCTTACTTTTTTAAGGACACTACGGGCAATTTAGCATGGCCAATCCACCTAACCCGCACATCTTTGGACTGTGGGAGGAAACCGGAGCACCCGGAGGAAACCCACGCACACAGGGGAGGACGTGCAGACTCCACACAGACAGTGACCCAGCCGGGAATCGAACCTGGGACCCTGGAGCTGTGAAGCATTTATGCTAACCACCATGCTACCATGCTGCCCTGATTCAGGAGGAGTTAGTCTGCAGGTACAGCATGTGATTAGGAAGGCAAATGGAATGTTGTTTACTGCATGACGGGCAGAATCTCAGAGTCAGGAAGTTGTACAGGAGTAGGTGAGACCACATCCAGAGTACTGCGTACAGTTTTGCTCTGCTGGTTTAAGAAAGGACATAACTGCATTGCAGACTGTTCAACGAAGATTTGCTCCACTGATTCCTGGGCTGGGGGCCCATCTTATGAAGAAAGATTGGACAGGCTAGGCCTGAACCCATTGGATTTGAGAGGAATCAGAGGTGATCTTAATGAAATACATCTTGACAGGGTGGATTCTGAAAGAATGTTTACTCTTGTAGAAGAGACGAGAACTCGGGGACACAGTTTAAAATTAAGGGCCTCAATTTCATATTTAAAACAGAGATGGGAAGACTTCTTTCCGTCAGGGAGTCATGAACTTTGGAACTCTCTTCCTGCTCCGAGTCCGTATGTTTGTTTGCATGTCTGCTCAGGATATCCCACAGATTTACAATGGAATACGTTTGAAGTGTAGTGACTGTTGTAATGCAGGGAAACATGGCGGCCAATTATGCACACAGGAAACAGCAACATGCATGATAGAAGACCATCAGATATAGAAGCAGAAGTCGGCCATTCGGCCCATCGAGTCTGTCCTGCCATTTCAATGAGATCATGACTGATAGCCAATGAGATAATCCGCGACTCCACTTTCCCACCTTATCCAATAACCCTCGATTCCCTCACTGATTAAAAATCTGTCTGTCTCAGTCTTGAACATAATAAATGACCCAGCCTCTGCAGCTCTCTGTGGTAAATAATTCCACATATTCACTAAACTCTGTCTTAAATGGGTGACCCCTTACTCTCAGGCAATGCTCTTTGGCCCTAGAATCTCCCACAACAGGAAATAACCTCTCAGCATCGACCCTGTCAAACCCCCTGAGAATCATTTATGCCTCAATAAGGTCGTCTCTCATTCTTCTAAACTCCAATGAGTACAGGCCCAACCTACTCAACGTCGCCTCGTAAGAAAATCCGTCCATACCCGGGATCAACCTTCTCTCGACTGCCTCCAATACGAGTATATCTTTCCTTAGATAAAGGAACCAAAATATTTTGCATTATTTGTTTTGACTGATGTTGGTTTAGTGATAAATATTGTCCCAGGTCATTGGAGAGAACTCCCCTACTCTTCTCTGAGAGAGCATGCAAGGCCTCGATTTCATATCTCATCCAGATGTTTGCACAGTGCAGCACCCTCTCTGCGCAGGAGTGGTGATTGAACCCACAACCTTCTGATTCCGAGACCTCGTCATCATGTACTATCGTGAGGGACGTATGATATCTCACAGAATGATAGAATAATATTTTATCAGAGCCATTTGGCCCATCAGGTTTATGGCAGCTCTTTTGAAGGGCAGTCCAGTTAGTCCACTTCCCTGCTATTAGCCCACATCCCAGAACTATGTTCATCTTCAGTATTGATGCAATATCCTTTCGAAAATTCCGATTGTATCTGTACCCATTGTAATCGGATGGCCTGATTTCTATCGCAAGAACACTTGTAGCTAAAGCTATAAATGATTTATTAACATTAACTGTGGGTCAACTATACGCAAGACAACAGATGAATAACAGTATGAACATGTACAAGCAACCTCTCTCTTCCAGCTCTCCAGTCAGTCTCAGGTCACCTGACTCTAACATTCACTTATATTAATGAGACTCCTAGTGGTCAGTCAGTGAATTACAACACCAACCATGATATCACCACATCCATCACCCCATCAGGTAGCCAATTCCCAATCCTAACCAGCCATGACGCAAAAATATTTTTCCGCATGTCGCCTCTTGTTCATGCAGGCATAAGAAATAAAAGCAGGAGCAGGTCTTTGTCAATCTTTTTCCAATTGCCTTGAATCCATGGTAGGGTTTGCATTTAAACATCAAAATAAAAGTACTGGGTTGCAAAAGGAGACAGCGAACAAGTGAGTCAGTGGAGCAATTTATACAAATGAACTCTGTTCAGACTCCGAGCAGGCGAGGTTTGTGCAGAGCCTTGTTGCTAACAAAGACTGGCCTTGCAAAACAGACTCAGTGTGCTGGGGTTGGGAATACCGGTCATATCTATCTGACATCAAAGACAGGAGCTTACGGGTCCTCAAGTTCCCAACCTCGGATTTGACCCGGTGGTCAAGTCGAACAGTTCATGACTGTACCGAGGGAAGAGCTGTAGTGTCAGTGGTGCGCCATATGGGCTGGGATGTGAAATGGAGGTCCCTCTTCCTGGTCAACAAGGAAGATCCCGTCTGGCAGCGGCTCAAGAGCTAACTTAGCTGATGCTGACACCCTCAGACAATGTCACAAATCCAACACAGAGGATTAATACGTGGCTTTGGGCAACATCTTCCTGTGTAGCCCACATTCTGGAAATCTGAAACAAAGACAGGAAGTGCTGGTTTTACTCAGTGGGTCAGTCAGCATCTGTGGAGCAGGAAGCTGAGTTAATGCGACGGACCTGCTCCCAGACTCCGAGATCAGAATTAACTCGGGTCCTGAGCCCAAACCTATCGGCAACATGCCTTCCAATTGGCTGTCTCTGCACTCGCTATCCTGTTAAAGAATGGCAGACGGGTTCACAATCAGAGGGTGGATGAACCTGGGGCCTCACCCTGGGGGTTGTGAACGCTACTGAGGTAGGCCAAGGGGCAGTGAGAGTACATTTAAAGATAGAATTCTGAACAGCAAAGCTATTAAATTGTCGACTGTCGTAAAAACCCATCTGGTTCACTCAATGTCCTTCAGGGAAGGAAATTGCCAACCCCACCCGGCCTGGCCTCCACTTGACGCCAGGCCCACAACCACCTGATTGACTGTGAACTGCTCTCAAGGATCATTAAGGACTGGCAACAAAGGCTGACCTCACAGTGATGTCAACATCTCAATAACAAATAAAACAAACATCAGGCCTCTCAAATGGGAGGAGAAGCTCTGGGCGAATTGTTTGGGCCATGGGTGGGGTCTTTTCTTCCCCTGACACTGTCATTGGGGATTGGAGCATGTGGGCCCAATGACCAAAGCCCCCCACCCCCCATTGCCGGGCACCTCCATTGAGCTGGTGCCCTCTGCACACAGCAGGGGGCCACACCACTGGTGAAATAATGCCAGGGCACCCAAAAAATCAGAAGTAATTAGACTCCCAATTAGCTGAATTGACCTTCCTATCCATGACGTGGCAACCATTCCTGGTGCCCATCTCGCCATCAGTAACTTCCCTGTTGGCATTTTTGGCTCAGGGACCTGTCCCAACACGGCTGTGCCTCCTATTCTCCAGCCAATGCCCCCCCCCCCCCCCCCCCCCCCCCACCTCCAAGTCCACCACTGAGGCTGGGAAAATCCACCCCGATGTTTCAGGACAATAAGCATTCATGAGGAAGAACAGCAATTCAGCAACGATACTGTCGTTGAGCTGGCTCAATGAGCTGGCTCATTGAATCACTGCCCTGAACCGGAGCCGACAGGAAGGGAAGCCGCTGGTTTCATGTCATTCAACATTAATTTGGTAAGGGAGGAGAATGTAAATAGCAAAGGTTCGTGCAGCCAATGCATTACTTTTCACCTGCTAGAATGAAGGGCCAGAGAAGGAGGGAAGCTGAGAAACAGGCACACAAACTTTTGTGTCAAATATTTCAGTTAATATTAGACCCGGGTGGAATCACTGCACCATCTCTGCTGCTTTGTTTAATCTTTCTCAATGTACACAGCAATTGGCAGGAGCAGCAGAGGCCACTGGTAAATATCTGCTCAGTTCCCTTTTCTTAGAGTGTTCCATCAATGGCCCTTTCTCCGCCATACCCCTCATTCCCTTTCTCCGCCATACCCCTCATTCCCTTTCTCCGCCATACCCACATTCCCTTTCTCCTCCATACCCCTCATTCCCTTTCTCCGCCATACCCCTTCTTCCCTTTCTCCGCCATACCCTCATTCCCTTTCTCCTCCATACCCTCATTCCCTATCTCCGCCATACCCCTCATTCCCTTTCTCCTCCATACCCTCATTCCCTTTCTCCTCCACAACCACATTCCCTTTCTCCTCTATACCTTCATTCCCTTTCTCCGCCATACCCTCATTCCCTTTCTCTGCCATACCCTCATTCCCTTTCTCCTCCACAACCACATTCCCTTTCTCCTCCATACCTTCATTCCCTTTCTCCGCCATACCCTCATTCCCTTTCTCCGCCATACCCACATTCCCTTTCTCCTCCACACCCACATTCCCTTTCTCCTCCATACCTTCATTTCCTTTCTCCGCCATACCCTCATTCCCTTTCTACTCCATACCTTCATTCCCTTTCTCCTCCATACCCTCATTCCCTTTCTCCTCCACACCTTCATTCCCTTTCTCCGCCATACCCTCATTCCCTTTCTCCTCCACACCTTCATTCCCTTTCTCAGCCATACCTACATTCCCTTTCTCAGCCATACCCACATTCCCTTTCTCCGCCATACCCTCATTCCCTTTCCCCTCCATACCCACATTCCCTTTCTCCTCCATACTCCCATTCCCTTTCTCCTCCATACCCACATTCCCTTTCTCCGCCATACCCCTCATTCCCTTTCTCCTCCATACCCCACATTCCCTTTCTCCGCCATACCCTCATTCCCTTTCTCCTCCATACCCATATTCCCTTTCTCTGCCATACCCACATTCCC
Source organism: Scyliorhinus canicula (assembly GCF_902713615.1). Classification (NCBI taxonomy): domain Eukaryota; kingdom Metazoa; phylum Chordata; class Chondrichthyes; order Carcharhiniformes; family Scyliorhinidae; genus Scyliorhinus; species Scyliorhinus canicula. Next base: position 5,727,195 of record NC_052154.1, on the reverse strand, counting down.
TTTCTTCTCCATACCCCACATTCCCTTTCTCCACCATACCCTCATTCCCTTTCTCCGCCATACCCACATTCCCTTTCTCCGCCATACCCACATTCCCTTTCTCCTCCATACCCCACATTCCCTTTCTCCTCCATACCCTCATTCCCTTTCTCCTCCATACCCTCATTCCCTTTCTCCTCCATACCCTCATTCCCTTTCTCCGCCATTCCCTCATTCCCTTTCTCCGCCATACCCCTCATTCGCCTTCTCCGCCATACCCCACATTCCCTTTCTCCTCCATACCCACATTCCCTTTCTCCGCCATACCCCTCATTCCCTTTCTCCTCCATACCCACATTCCTTTTCTCCTCCATACCTTCATTCCCTTTCTCCGCCATACCATCATTCCCTTTCTCCTCCATACCCTCATTCCCTTTCTCCTCCACAACCACATTCCCTTTCTCCTCCATACCTTCATTCCCTTTCTCCGCCATACCCTCATTCCCTTTCTACTCCATACCCTCATTCCCTTTCTCCGCCATACCCACATTCCCTTTCTCCTCCACACCCACATTCCCTTTCTCCTCCATACCTTCATTCCCTTTCTACTCCATACCCTCATTCCCTTTCTCCTCCACACCCACATTCCCTTTCTCCTCCATACCTTCATTCCCTTTCTCCTCCATACCCTCATTCCCTTTCTCCTCCATACCCACATTCCCTTTCTCCTCCATACCCTCATTCCCTTTCTCCTCCACACCTTCATTCCCTTTCTCCGCCATACCCTCATTCCCTTTCTCCTCCACACCTTCATTCCCTTTCTCAGCCATACCTACATTCCCTTTCTCAGCCATACCCACATTCCCTTTCTCCGCCATACCCCTCATTCCCTTTCCCCTCCATACCCACATTCCCTTTCTCCGCCATACCCCACATTCCCTTTCTCCTCCATACCCACATTCCCCTTTCTCCGCCATACCCCTCATTCACTTTCTCCTCCATACCCTCATTCCCTTTCTCCTCCACACCTTCATTCCCTTTCTCCGCCATACCCTCATTCCCTTTCTCCTCCACACCTTCATTCCCTTTCTCAGCCATACCTACATTCCCTTTCTCAGCCATACCCACATTCCCTTTCTCCGCCATACCCCTCATTCCCTTTCCCCTCCATACCCACATTCCCTTTCTCCGCCATACCCCACATTCCCTTTCTCCTCCATACCCACATTCCCTTTCTCCGCCATACCCCTCATTCCCTTTCTCCTCCATACCCACATTCCCTTTCTCCGCCATACCCCTCATTCCCTTTCTCCTCCATACCCACATTCCTTTTCTCCTCCATACCTTCATTCCCTTTCTCCGCCATACCATCATTCCCTTTCTCCTCCATACCCTCATTCCCTTTCTCCTCCACAACCACATTCCCTTTCTCCTCCATACCTTCATTCCCTTTCTCCGCCATACCCTCATTCCCTTTCTCCGCCATACCCACATTCCCTTTCTCCTCCACACCCACATTCCCTTTCTCCTCCATACCTTCATTTCCTTTCTCCGCCATACCCTCATTCCCTTTCTACTCCATACCTTCATTCCCTTTCTCCTCCATACCCACATTCCCTTTCTCCTCCATACCCACATTCCCTTTCTCCCCCATACCCTCATTCCCTTTCTCCTCCACACCTTCATTCCCTTTCTCCGCCATACCCTCATTCCCTTTCTCCTCCACACCTTCATTCCCTTTCTCAGCCATACCTACATTCCCTTTCTCAGCCATACCCACATTCCCTTTCTCCGCCATACCCCTCATTCCCTTTCCCCTCCATACCCACATTCCCTTTCTCCTCCATACTCCCATTCCCTTTCTCCTCCATACCCACATTCCCTTTCTCCGCCATACCCCTCATTCCCTTTCTCCTCCATACCCCACATTCCCTTTCTCCGCCATACCCTCATTCCCTTTCTCCTCCATACCCATATTCCCTTTCTCTGCCATACCCACATTCCCTTTCTTCTCCATACCCCACATTCCCTTTCTCCACCATACCCTCATTCCCTTTCTCCGCCATACCCACATTCCCTTTCTCCGCCATACCCACATTCCCTTTCTCCTCCATACCCCACATTCCCTTTCTCCTCCATACCCTCATTCCCTTTCTCCGCCATACCCCTCATTCCCTTTCTCCTCCATACCCTCATTCCCTTTCTCCTCCATACCCTCATTCCCTTTCTCCGCCATTCCCTCATTCCCTTTCTCCGCCATACCCCTCATTCGCCTTCTCCGCCATACCCCACATTCCCTTTCTCCGCCATACCATCATTCCCTTTCTCCTCCATACCTTCATTCCCTTTCTCCTCCATACCCTCATTCCCTTTCTCCGCCATTCCCTCATTCCCTTTCTCCTCCATACCCTCATTCCCTTTCTCGGCCATACCCCTCATTCCCTTTCTCCTCCATGCTCCCATTCCCTTTCTCCTCCATACCTTCATTCCCTTTCTCCGCCATACCATCATTCCCTTTCTCCTCCATACCCTCATTCCCTTTCTCGGCCATACCCCTCATTCCCTTTCTCCTCCATGCTCCCATTCCCTTTCTCCTCCATACCCCTCATTCCCTTTCTCGGCCATACCCCTCATTCCCTTTCTCCTCCATGCTCCCATTCCCTTTCTCCTCCATACCCCTCATTCCCTTTCTCCGCCATACCCCTCATTCCCTTTCTCCTCCATACCCTCATTCCCTTTCTCGGCCATACCCCTCATTCCCTTTCTCCTCCATGCTCCCATTCCCTTTCTCCTCCATACCCCTCATTCCCTTTCTCCGGCAACCATCTGTACAACTCCCTCTTGAATTATGAACATTATGCGCCTCCCACTGTATTCCCAGATGGTCTGTCACTGCTCACTTGACAAAGCAGTGACATCACCAGCGTTCCCATCACCCTTCCTGAGTTTATCAACAACAAACCCAAACCTGTCCTCACCTGATGACCACACACATACACAAACTCAACAACAAACACAGTCACACAGACAGGCACACACAGATACACACACAAACTCACGTACAAACACACACACACAGACAGACTCAAACACAAACAAAGAACAAAGAACAAAGAAAAGTCCAGCACAGGAACAGGCCCTTCGGCCCTCCAAGCCTGTGCCGACTATGCTGCCCCTCGAAACTAAAATCTTCTACACTTCCCGGTTCCGTATCCCTCTATTCCCATCCTATTCATGTATTTGTCAAGATGCCCCTTAAACGTCACTATCGTCCCTGCTTCCACCACCTCCTCTGGCAGCGAGTTCCAGGCACCCACTGCCCACTGTGTAAAAAACATGCCTCGTACATCTCCTCTAAACCTTGCCCCTCGCACCTTAAACCTATGCCCCCTAGTCATCGACCCCTCTACCCTGGGAAAAAGCCTCTGACTATCCACTCTGTCAATGCCCCTCATAATTTTGTAGACCTCTATCAGGTCGCCCCTCAACCTCCTTCGTTCCAGTGAGAACAAACCGAGTTTGTTCAACCACTTCTCATAGCTAATGCCCTACATGCCAGGCAATATCTTGGTGAATCTCTGCACCCTCTCTAAAGCCTCCACATCCTTCTGGTAATGCGACGACCAGAATTGAACACTAACGTGCTGTTAGGTGAATTGGACATTCTGTATTCTCTCTCCGTGTACCCGAATAGGTGCCGGAATGTGGCGACTCGGGGATTTTCGCAGTAACTTCATTGCAGTGTTAATGTCAGCCTACTTGTGACAATAAATATTATTATTATTATTATTTTCACAATCTGACTGATAAAAGAGGCCTTTGCTTGCTTTTAGCAACAGAGTGATGAAACGCTAAGGCGTTATCTCTCGACGGATGATTCACAATCAGAACTCTTGTTTATTAATCTCTGGGAATAAACATTCTTTGAATTTGATCCCACTTCCTTGGTAAATGAAAACCTTATGGGTTGCACAGAGAATATGCAGACCAGGTGCTGAAGTACAAACTTTGTGAGATCGAGAGAGAGAAAGAGAGAGAGAGAGGGAGAGAGCGATAGAGAGACCATGGGCTCAAACAATTAAGTCCCACAGCTAGGGAGAGTGTGGGTGGTATGAGCATGCTCATCCTGATGCAAGAGCCTTACAAGGTGGTCTCACACACACTCACCTCCCCTCACCCCTTCCCAGCTGTATGTGTGGAAATGGGGTGGGGGGCAAGAGGTTTTAGGTCTTTGAGACGATAGGGAAACGTAAAAAGTCACTATAACAGCTGCCGGAACAATAGACAGTCAATGAACCATTCTCCCACTGACCAAACAGAGCACTACACTCCGCGCTGAGTGCTCGATATGTCGGTTCTGTCAAACACAGAACATGATTTGCTGACTTTATCTTGGCTCACTTGATATCCTGTGTTCACAGTCTTCCTTGGCTTAAGCAGAGTTTGGCAATTAAAGACACAGAAGTTATGCTGCAGCAATACAAAACCCTGGTTAGACCCCACTCGGAGTCACTGTGAGCAGTTCTGGGCACCACACCTTCGGAAGGATACTCTGTCCTTGGAGGGAGTGCAACCTAGGTTTACACAAATGATACCTGGACTACAGGGATTAAGTTATGTGGAGAGATTACACAAATTAGGCCTGTTTTCGCTAGAATTTAGAAGGTTAAGGGGTAGGAAAGGACAGAATAGACAAAGATTAACTATTTCCACTGGTTGGAGATTCTAAAACTAGGGTACACATTAGGGCCAGACCATTCAGCAGAGATGTTCAGAAGCACTTCTACACGCAAAGGGTGGTAGAGGTTGGAACTCCCTCCCACAAACTGCAGTTGAACCAAGATCAGTTGTTAATTTTAAATCTGAGGGGGATAGATTTTTGTGAAGCAAAGATAGGCCAAAGATGGGCCAAAAGCAGGTATAAGGGCCGGGATTCTCCGACACGGCGTCGAGTCGGAGAATCCCCGGGAGGACGCCGGAGCCACGCCCCGCCGCCGGCTTACCCATTCTCCAGCTCCGCTTCCCGGACTCCCGCTGCGCCGGTACCACCGATTCTCCGGGCCCCGATGGGCCGAGTGGCCAACAGGTTTGGGCGAGTCCCGCCGGCGTGGATTACTCAGGTCCCACACGGCGGGACCTGGAAGGTGAGTCTGCGGGGGCCGTCCTGGAGGGGGGGGGGGGGGGGCGTGGAGATCTGGCCCCGGGGAAGGGAAGGGGCCACGGTGGCCTGGCCCGCGATCGGCGCCTACCGATTGTCAGGTGGGTGGCTCCGTGGGGGCCTATTTTACTCCGTGCCGGGCACCTGTAGGGCTCCGCCAGATTGCCCAGCGGCCGGCGTGGACAACGGAACCCCACGCATGCGCGGAATTACGCCGGCTCTGCATACGCGAACTCGCGCGGGCCGTTATGCGCCGGAGTCAGCCTAGGATCCAGTTTCTTTAGTAGAAAACCGCATCCAATTTCTCTTCGTGGTATACAGCACTGGAATTATTAGGTTCCCTTTTCTTGATAATAGGTCTGTCATGCAACACGTTAGATCAAGGGTTGCCTCGGGCTTCGCTATATTCCTTTATTACTCTGGCTTGTAGAACGAGGCAGAATGTGATTTTCAAAGTATTCCAACATTTTAATTTCTTCTTATCTCACACCTCAAAGCAAGGCCTCCCACGGAGTGAACCTCCAGCTTTCTGCAGGACATGTCCAATGCTTCCTTCTTAATTTTTTTTATAATTAAGTGGGCTGATAGTTAATGCATTTGTTAGGAGTTTGCAGTGACTAAGTGCTCAGTGAGGCTCTTATCTCTGAGTCAGGAGGTTGACCGGAGTAACCGCTATTAACACCTGCTTTAGTCGTTAATGCTATCATTGCCACTCATACCCACAATGCTGTTAGAGATAGAATTCCACCATTCTAACCCTGTGACAGTGAAAGAACAGAGATGTTTCCTTCGCTGTTGCTGGGTCAAAATCCTGGAATCCCCTCCCTAACAGCACTATGGATGTACCAACAGTGGCTCACCTTCTCAAGGGCAACAAGGGATGGGCAATAAATGTTGGCCTAGTCAGCGAGGCCCACACCCCTTAAATAAATAAAAGGAAAACTCCCTTTGTCTTGCGGCCATGATATCTTTGTCAGTCAATCCCTCCCGACCTCCAACCTGCCCCTTACCTTCTATTTTGCTTCACCTGATCCATCCCCCTCTCTTTGACAGCGTGAAACCCATCAGAATCCGCCCTCTCTTCAACTCTGGAGAAGAGTCACGCAGACTCGAAACACGGGGCGCAGCTCGGCGGACTTGAAACTAAGTCCGGATTTGGGTTTGTTTGGCGGGATTGCGGCCTCGTCGGAGAGAGTTCCCTGCGGAGGCCTCCGGCCAACCCGGATGGGCGTTAGAAACCGGGGGTGTTTCTCGGTGTTCCGAACACTGGGAAACATCCTGCTAACCTCGCGTGCTGTGGGACTCGATCACCATTCGGGTAGATCGCATCTCTAACCGCTGGTCACACAAAGGCACATATAGTGGTATTGTAACTGGACTAGTAATCCAGTGACCCATGGGGACATGGGTTCGAATCCCATCAGGGTAGATGGTGAAATTCGAATTCAGTAAAAAAATCTGGAATTAAAAATGACGGCCATGAAACCATTGTCGATTGTTGTAAAGACCCATCTGGTTCACTAATTCCCTTCAGGGAAGAAAATCTGCCGTCCTTACCTGTTCTGGTCTACATGTGACTCCAGACCCACAACAATGTGGTTGACTCTTAAATGCCCTCAGGAACGGGCAAGTACCCTGGCCCAGCCAGCGACGCCCACATCCCATGACCGGATAAAGGGGATAGGCCAAAAGAGCCTTTCATTCAATACTTGGAAAACTGGCCCTGGGTTAAGCAGCTCCCACAGCTCCACGCCTGCCTCTGTCATTTAAGGTCAACAGTAAGATCCTGGAAAGTTTTCATATCTTAGGAGCCTCCTCTTGATCAAGGCAGACATGATTGACAAAATTCTTCATCACCTCCAATGCGGCAGCTCAGTCTTCAGCTGACTGAGGAAAAGAGTATTTGAGGATCAGGTGATCAAACCCGTCACTAAGGTCATAGTTCACTGGGCAGCATCATCACCGATCGCTCTAAACCCGCTCCGTGGGCCAGGACATGTTGCTTGTCTACTCCTGACACCAGATTCCTGAAGGAACTGCACTGCACGAAACTCAGTCGTAGGAGGAGACTCCCAGGAAGACAGCGGGGGTGTTTTAGGGATGTTCCTGAAGAGACCAAACCTCCTCAGTGACTCAGGGGAGACCCTGACCTACAGCTCACCAAAACGGTGAAGGCTCATTCAGGAAGAGGACGTGTTGAGACACTCTGGCGGGAAGGGATGTCGAGGCGTTACAGGGAGAGCAGAAACCTCCAAACACCTCAGCTGCCTGACCCTTCGAGCTCCACCCGCCCCACATGTGACCGAGTTGTGGATTGTGTATTGGGCTCATCAGCCATTTCAGAACCCAATCATACTGGAGCGGAAGCAATTGATCCTCAAGGCCGAGAGATGGCCTAAGAAGCCCACATCACCCCCTGAACTGGGTACAGCTCATTCCCCTCCCCCACTTCACCCCACAACCATCGGTCACCCTGGCAGTACCCGGCGAATCAACACCTTGTCACCCAGATCCAACCATTCAGAGCCCGCTTTCAGTTGACAACGCTTCAATCCCACTCTTCATTCTGCTCCTCTGCTAGTTGACAAGAGCGCTGGCCATGAATCTATTCCATATTTCTGCCAGTCTGCAGACAGAAAAATCAAAACAGAAATTCCTTCTCTAATCTCTAGCATTACTTGAGGTTAGTTCCATTTGATATTCATGTCCTCTGGTGCTGGCAATCACGGCTCAAGTTAAATAATTTGCCTCCTTCATGAAAGCGAGCCTGGTTTTTCATTTCCCTGTGAAATTATCAAGGGTGTTTAGTCTCGGCATGTGCATTCTCGGAAAGAACAAGGTAAGTCACTTCAGACTTCATCAAAAAGAAAGCCCCGCTGTTAAAGACGGGGTTAAGCACCGACTGCTCTGCCTTTTAAACACAAGGGTTTTATGTTTGAGTGCAGATGAACACGTCGCTTCCAGGAGGCCACTACAGACTCCTGCCATTGAGGGAGATTTGCGATGGTTTAGATCATTGCCTCTGCATTGCTGGTCGTGCTCCGCTAATTGTTCGACATGACTCGCTCGCAGTTCTCGCATTTGCATGTAAATTGTCTGACAGATGATGAGGGCTTGACTAAAGAGGTAGTCTGCAAGGCAGATGCTGCCCCTCTCTCTGAAACGACTGGCTGGCACCTCAATTGTGCGGCACGGTGAGCTCCCACAGCAGCCCTCCAACCCATCACCACCTGGATACCGCATCAGCAAAATTACCCAGAGGCAACCACAACGGGCAGAATGGGCAAACAAATCACCTTGGTCCCAGTGAGCCCTGCGAGGACATTTTGAGACACTCGCTTGTCTCCCTGCATTTGCATCTCTAACTCAGGTCAATCACAAGCTGACAATCTTATCCACCCGCTATTTATTTTGCGACGTGTCAGAGCGAAAGCACAAATCGTTAAGGTCAACCTCACGCTCGCAGATGGTCAGACACAAAAACAAAACATTATCATTATATGGGCTTAAAGCTTCCGGCCTGTGGATTTTCGGGAGCTGAATGTCCGACTGAGAAACCGGGTCGGGGTCCTTTAATGTCGCTCGCGGGATGTGGGCGTCGCTGGCTGGGCCAGCATTTATTGCCCGTCCCTGATTGCCCTCGAGGGAGCATTTCAACCACATTTCATGGAATCATCGAATCCCTACACTGCAGTAGAAGGCCATTCAGCCCCTTCGAGTCTGCGCTGACCCTCTGAAAGAGCCCCTACCTTGGCCCACTCCCCCACCCTGTTCATGTAACCCCTTCTCGGGACAATTTATCATGGCCAATCCACCCAACCTGCACACCTTTGGACTTGTGGGAGGAAACCGGAGCATCCGGAGGAAACCCATGCGAGAGTCACCTGAGGCCGGAATTGAACCCGGGACCCTGGCGCTGTGAGGCAGCAGTGCTAACCCGTGCCACCCTATTTCTGTAGCTCTGGAATCACATGTCGGCCAGACTGGGTTAGGGCGGCAGATTTCCTTCCCTAAAGGACATTCATTTCTTTAAAATGCTTTTATTAAGGGTTTTTGCACATTGTACAGAACAAAGGCAAGCATGACCACAGATTGAAAACAAAAATATATCTACATCGGCCGTCTTTCATTATTTACATCAGTTGTTTTTCGTTACTGACAACGGTTACGGTTTCTTGATTTATTTTCTCCAGTAGGCGTTCATTTCTAGCTGGGTTCCTTGCCTCCCTCTCCCCCTTTTCTTCCTGATCCTCCTCCACTTCTGGTCGTTTGGCGCGCCCTCTTCTCTCATCAGTTCTTATGTCCTGTTCCTGTGTGGTCGGAGTGACGCTGTGTTTGATGTTCCTTGCTGGGCCCATCTTGCTGACTCATCAGTAAGCTCACCAATCGGTGTCGTTCACTTGCACCTTACACCTAGTTATTCAAGAACGTCCTTCAAGTTGTCTGTTATTCTTCCACGGGGTGCGGGCATCGCTGGCAGGGCTGGCATTTTTAGTCCATCCCGAGTCGCCCTTGAGAAGGAGGTGGTGAGCTGCTTTCTTGAAAGGCTCCAGTCTGTGTGGTGTAGGTACACCCACAGCGCTGTTAGGGAGGGAGTTCCAGGATTTTGACCCTGCGACAGTGCAGGAACGGCGATATATTTCCAAGTCAGGGTGGTGAGTACCTTGGAGGGAAATTGCAGGTGGTGGTGTTCCCAGATATCTGCTGCCCTTGTCCATCTGGGTGATAGCGATGCAGTTATCCAATTTCCTTTGGGAAATTATTATTGAATCTGCTGCCACCACCTACAGTGTATTTCTGATTACAACAACTCACTGTGAAAAAATAATTTCTCCTGATATCACCTCTGGTTCTTTTCCCAATTATCTTGAATCTGTACCCTCTGGTATTGACCCTCGTTCCAGTGGAAACAGATACTCCTTACTTACTTGTACAAAACATCTCATAATTTTAAACACCTCTAATAATCTCCGTATAACTTTCACTGCGTAAAGGAGAACAAGCCCTGCTTCTCCATTCTCTCCAGGTTAACGTCCCTCATCCAGGTAGGCTCCCTCATCCCTGGCTGGCACCGTTCTAGTGAATCGCTTCTCACCGCATCAATGTTTCTCAGCAGAATGTAAGCAGCGTTGCCAATTACCCATTGCCCAGTATTGCACAGCCGTCAATGTCCGATTTCAGTCTCCGTTCCCAGGTCCACTTCCCCGCACTATTCCCGTAACCGGCCTAAACTTTGGGCACTATGGGCAACTTAGCACGGTCAATCCACCTAACCTGCACATCTTCGTTCGGTGGGAGGAAACCGGAGCACCCGGAGGAAACGCAGACACGGGGGGAAAGGGCAGACTCCACAGGGACAGTGACCCGAGGCCGGTATTGAACCCGGGTCGCTGGAGCTGTGAGGGTGCAGTGCTAACCACTGTGCCACCGTGCCGTCCCTGGCAGCAACATGGCCCGTCAGTAATGGTATTGTTGACCTATCAATCTCAAACAATCAACCCACAGCAGATTAGCCTAAATCAGATTTGAATTCTTAACCCATGGCTCCGAAGTAAGATTGCGGCATCATACACGGCAACTAAGCTGACTGACGAAAGTAAGTTGAGTAACAACTTTCAGACAGTTGGCACCCCCCCCCCCCCCCCCCCCCCTCAAAACTCAATATTGTCCTGAGGAGAAACATGAAAATGAAAGCAAGAAACAACTCTGCAAGTGCTGTGGGACATGGGTTCGCAGCTTGAAGTGTAAATATACCGAACCTTTCTTCACTTCATCAGTCGAATTTTTGAAAAGTATACAAGTGTTGAGAGCACAAGGTTTATTTCTCTGGGGGAGGAAGTAGTCCAGGGCGCATGTTGCTCTTTGAAATCTTATTTGACGTGTCTTGAAGCATTTGGACATCGAGGATGAACAGGCATCTCATTGTTCCGGTTTTGTCTTCTAAAGACTGGGTCAGAGCGTAAACACTAAATGGGCCGAATGGTCTGTTTCTGTGCTGTAAATTCCTGTCTCATTTTCTGTAAAAAGGGACTTTTTTGATGGACGTTTCTGATGTGGTCTCTCTATTTGCCATTTTTTAGGAATTTACTCCTCTTTATATTTCAAAGTTTTTTTCTCCCAATTGCAGGTGTTACAGAAAGAAAACATTTTGAAATCTTCTCTCCTTACAAAAACAAGACAGTGCCCCAAACCGTTTGAGAGATTGGAAACCAATTTTCTTATTCATCGGCAGAATGTGGGCATTGTTCCCTCTAAGATATGCATCTGGCTGTTTGTTCAACAGTCTGGAACATACCACGCATTGTAATAAACAGATTGATGTACCATCAATTGGACGCGAGACACGATGAAGATCCAAACTTAGGCTTTAATCAGCTAGATGTTAGCCTGGTGGTCGACAACAGAGAAAGGCCGACCGCCAGGAACTCTGGGAACTTATATCCCGCCTGGGAGGCGGGGTCTACTTGCCTCTCGACCAATTGGTGAGCAGTCACATGACTAGTCCCAGCCAATCAGACGAGAGGCACATGACCAGCCAGAACCAATGGGAAACCAGTGCTCTGCACCAATGGCAGTGCTCCCATTCATACCACCACACAGGCCACTCACACCAGTGAGCTCGGGGGAAGTGGAGAGGGTGGGTGGGGAATGGGAGGAGGGGTGGATGGATAAGCATCAACTCCCAAGGCCAAAGGTATGAGAGCAGTAAAATGTGCAGCTGTGATTGGTGGAGGCCCCATGCAAGGGAGAGAGAATCTGTGATTGGGGGAGCAATCATTGCATGATGGAAGGAGTTGGTGGAATCATGACTAACTCTTCCGCAAGCAAAATCGGCACAAAGTTGACCTGCCCCACGCCAACCTGCCCCGCGGCCATAACACACGGTGGGGCAACTAAACAAGGCCCAAGGCGGGGCTTCTGCTCCACACTGGGGAGAAGGCCCCGGCCTCTGGAACTGCTGGACAATCTGATCGACCGGCATCTCCACCAGTCCCAACAGCACTAATGTCAGTGGCCGCTGCTGGAGAGGAAGGAAAAAATCCCATGGATCTCCCCCCGAGCAGGGAAGTCCAGGACCTTGGACAAGGGATGGCTTGCATAGGTCAGCACGGTTGCACAAATGGCTAGCGCTGTGGCTTCACGGCACCAAGGTCCTAGGTTCGATTCCCCGCTGGTTCACTGTCTGTGAGGAGTATGCACGTTCTCCAAATGTCTACGTGGGTTTCCTCCGGGTGCTCCGGTTTCCTCCCACAGTCCAAAGATGTGCAGGTTAGGTGGATTGGCCATGGTGAATTGCCCTTAGTGTGCAAAAAGGTTCGAGGGGTTATTGGGTTACGGGGATAGGGTAGAAGTGAGAGCTTAAGTGGGTCGGTGCAGACTCGATGGGCCGAATGGCCTCCTTCTGCACTGTATGTTCTATTTTAGGGATGGGTGGGAGGGGGGGAGATATTGGGGTGTAGAAGGTTAGGAAGGAAAGGAAGGGTTTGATCTTGGGGGCAGGGTGGGGGGCACACCTACGATCAACACAAGGCAGCCCCAAGAGTGGAACCCCCCCCCCTCCTCTCACTTCACTTCCCACCCTTTTTGTAGTGGGGCAGCCCATGTCACCGAATGTTTTATGGAGTGGGCAGCATATTATCAGGTCAATTGGTTTGATAACGAGTCTAATTAACACTTGACTATTTATTTGAATATGGTGGACGGGTGGTTGATTTCGGTGCCCCTTCAGTGCCTGCATTTTGAGAGGGAGTTTGGGGGGTTGGTGAGCAGGTGCTGAGATGAGTTTGATCGAAGGGATTAGTCTCAAAGATTACCGGAAATCTCCTGACGGGCAGTTCTTATGGTGGAGGTTGGATCATTGATCATATGTATGGAGCACGGCCAATGAACATCTACCTCAAGCAGTAAGTGAGCCACTTATATCAACCTGAAAATCACAAGTTAATTAAAACTATCTAGGTTAATGGGTAATGGATGAGAGAACAGATTATGTGAGTTTCATTTCACCGTTCAATGAGATGAATGGACCTTTCAGCTTGTTTATGATGCAAGGCCAGGCTCTCAATCTGTGAGCAACTCTCTCACTCCTTTTGCATTTCATTTACTCCCCTGAAAGTGTCAGTCCATCTGTGGGATATGTGAAGAGACATGGTTGGGGGCGGGGGCGGCGGGGGGGGGGGGGGGGGGGGGGGGGAGGGGGGGGACTGGGGCCAGTGGAAGGAGAGGTGGATTGGCACGTGTGAGAGCCCCTGTACAATGTGAGAGATGGAGTGAGTGGCAGAGGAGAAATGGGATCCTTGACGAGATGGAGAGTGGGAGGGGAACAATATTTAATCGAACACGTGCATGTGCATGGTCTCGTAACAATCTGGACTGTATCTGGCACCAAAATAATCAGGCCGCTAGTTACAACTTTTGCAAACGTTCAGTGGGTTTTGAAATCTAAGCTGCCCCATCTGGAAAGTAGTGTTCAAAGGAGCTTGAAGCTCGCCCAGTGCAAAGAAAATTTAGATGGAACATATGTGTGTGGGCAAGGTCAACACTCTTACTCGTCCTTAATTACCCTTGGGAAGGGTGTCTTCCTGACAACTGAGTTGCCTGTTAGGCCGTTCCACAGGGTAAGTTACAGCTCAGCGTCATTTGTGTAGGTCTGCAGTTACATGTAGGCCAGACCAGGGTAAGGATGGCAGATTTCCTTCCCTAAAATTCCTTAATAAACCAGGTGGGCCATTTAAGCACAGTGGTTAGCACTGTTGCTTCACAGCGCCAGGGACCCGCGTTCGATTTCCGGCTTGGGTCACTGTCTTTGCAGAATCTGCACATTCTCCCCGCGTCTGCGTGGGTTTCCTCCGGCGCTCCGGTTTCCTCCCACAAGTCCCGAAAGACGTGCCTGTTAGGTGAATTGGACATTCTGAATTCTCCCTCTGTGTACCCGAACAGGCGCCGGAATGTGGCGACTAGGGGCTTTTCACAGTAACTTCACTGCAGTGATACGGTAAGCCTACTTGTGACAATAACAAATATTATTTGTTATTGTCACAAGTAGGCAATTATTATTATTATTATTATTATTATTAATAAATTATTATTACAACATTCTAGTTGTTCCATCGTCTCTGTTACAGAGGCAAGAAATCTTTTTATAGGAGTTGTTAGTGGAGGGTGGCGGGGTGGGAGGAGGGGGCGATGGAGAAGTGTGTGGAGGGTGGGGGGTGGAAGGAGGGGGCAATGCAGTGGTTAGTGGAGGGTGGGGGGTGGAAGGAGGGGGCAATGGAATGGTTAGTGGAGGGTGGGGGGAAAGGGGGGGGGGGGGGGGAAGGGCCAGTTGCCTCGCAGCCCACATGCAAAATGGAAATTATTGACATTAATTCCCTCCGACGATCAATTTACATTATAACCAGCTGAAATAATTTGCAAAGAAAAAAAAATGGAGAGACAGAGGGAGATTTTCTGTGCAGTGACTTGTTAGACTCCGAAAGGCGCTACCTGAAAATGTGGCAGAAGTAGATTCCTTTGTAACATTTGAAACAGAATTGGACAGATCCCTGAAGGGGAAATTCAGGGAGAGCGGGAGTGGGTGGGGCTAACTAGTCAGAGCTGTCAAATAGGCAAGGCAGACACAGGGTAGTAAGTGTCCCCATTCTGTGCCCTCTTACTCGATGATGTTATCAAAGCAGATCTGGCTTTTCAAAACTTATCCTTTGTCAAACATATTGAAATTATTGCCCACTACCTCTGATTGTCCCTCACCCCAGTGTTGCTCCAGAATTTCCTGCCTGCTCACGTTTTACCTGTTCGCTAAAGGCAGATCCTTCAACCAACTAGGAGGACCAGCAGATGGAACTTGAGAGTGTCTTCCTGGGAGGAAGGGGCTTGGATCACACACATGAACAGTGCACTTAGATCACCAAACGCAGACATTCAGTATGTTGGTCCAACAAGTGTTTTGATGGTTAGCCTCTTGACTGGGCTGTACTCTACTTAATCAGGAGTGGAAGCCAAGAGTTCACAAGAATGAGAGGAGACCCACTGAAATGTTTCAAATTCTACCCTTAAAAGGGGCGTGATAAATTGCATCTTAATGTCCAAAGGGGTTGTGTGGAGTTGTTGGGTTGCGAGGATGGGGTGGGGGTGTGCGCTTAAGTAGGGTGTTCTTTCCAAGGGCCGGTGCAGACTCGATGGGCCGAATGGCCTCCTTCTGGAGTACCCAGACGTTGAGGGCAAGTCTCAGAATAAGGGGTCGGCATTGAGTTGAGGAAAAACCTCTTCACTCAAACGGCTGTGAATTATTTCGATTCACACTACCCCCCGGAGAGCTGTGCTCGCTCAGTCACTGAAACTTCTCAAGACAGAGATCAGCGGGTTTTTGAGTACCAAGGGAATCGAGGGATATGTGGACAGTTTTATATCCATCGCACTCTAATTGGTGAGGCATGAAACTATACTGATAATAGGTTTATTCAGAGAATGTCAGCACAAATCTGCCTGCTTCCTATCTGCCAAGCCAATGTCCCACCAGTTCCTCTTTACCAATCAAGTAAATAAATTAACTAATAATCAAATTAACAAACTAACAGCAACATAAAGGGCCAATGTTTCTCTTTATACCGGTTCAGTTGAAACAACTTAACCAGAGGAAAAATTAATTAACAAATTAAATTAAAGGTATAGATCCTTGAAGGGGCACTGGACCAAAAAGACAAGACCTGAAAGGGAACTTCTCAAACTAAATAAAAATGACATAGCGGGAGCTGACAGTACCCCCTGGGTGCCCACGGGTTATAGAAGTAGAGTTATGGTCCAAGATCAGCCATGATCATATTGAATGGTAGAACAGGCTTGAGGGGCTGAATGACCTGTACCTGTTTATGTTCTCATATTTTTTTTCCCCTTATTCTTTTGATGATGTGTGGGCATCACAGGCTAGACCAGCATGTGTTGCCCCATCCCTAATTCCCCTTGAACTGAGTGGCCGTTTCAGAGGGGGGAAGTTAAGAGCCAACCACGTTGCTGTAGGTCTGGAGTCACGTGGAGCCCAGACCATGGTCAGGACAACAGATTTCCTTCCCCTTTTACTGAATTCGAATTTAACCATCAGCCGTGGTGGGGTTCGAACCCGGGCCCTCAGAGCAACGCCCTGGGTCTCTGTGTTACGAGTTCAGGGACAATACCACTCTGCCACTCCTCCCCGAACCAGATAGGTTTTTTTTATATTGGTAATCAGTCATGATCGTCATTATTAAGTTTATATTCCAGTTTATTAATTTAATGCTATTTGAACCCATATTCCCTGAGCATTATTTGGGGCTCAATTTCACTTGTCCAGTGGAAATACCAGTACATCACTACCACCCCCCCCCCCCCCCCCCCACCCCCGCTGCAGTGTGGCAAACCAATAGAATAGAACATAGAAAAATACAGCACAGAACAGGCCCTTCAGCCCACGATGTTGTGCCGAAACTTTGTCCTAGATTAATCATAGATTATCATAGAATTTACAGTGCAGAAGGAGGCCATTCGGCCCATCGAGTCTGCACCGGCTCTTGGGAAAGCGCACCCTACCCAAGGTCAACAACTCCACCCTATCCCCATAACCCAGTAACCCCACCCAACACTAAGGGCAATTTTGGACACTAATACTAGGACATGAATGAATTGTTCCAGTTTACTGACTGTGTATCTTGTGGCTGCTTAATTCAGTTGGAAATCTGTCTGCCGAACTATGAGCCTGATTAATCACAGTGGTGACCGATTCTCCATCTCTGTTTACGTGCAAGTGAAGTTTCAATAATTCCCCTCAGACAGGATCCTATTCTAGGTCGTGTAGTACTAACAATCCCATCATTAGCACAAACTGAGAAAGGCCCGTGTTCCTTTCCATGGGAAAGCTCAGCGAAGAACAGTGACAGACAAGACAGCCAGGGGGTGCAAAAGAGGAGAAGAGATGAGATAAACCAAGAAGCAGCAATCAGCTGACACCCAGCTTGGGTTTTTATAAATGTGTACAGATTAGAACAAGGAAGAATTAGAACAGAAGGGAGTGAGATCGAGATTAAGACACGGTGCTACACAAATTAGGATTGCAATCCCTGGAATTTAGAAGGGTAAGGGCTGGTTTGATCTAAACATTCAAGCTATTATGGGGAACAGATAGGGTAGGTAGAGAGAAACTGGTCAGGCCGCTTTTGATCTATAGATGGTTGATGGACATCTCACTTTGAGACTCGCAGCCTGTAAGGTGACTGTACCTTTAATTCAAACAGAAGAATCCAGAAAGCTGTGTTGGTTTAAACTGGTGATTACGGACTGGCTGACATCAGTGAGGACTCGGTTTGATTGATTGGCTGGTGGCCAGTGAATTGGTCCGAGAGGCTGTGCTGTGCCCAGTAACGTGGCGATTGGATCTGATCCCACTGGAATGTTTTTCAGAGCTCCAAGGGTTGTGTTTGGTTTCAGTTTTGATCTTGACGGCTCCAGGAAAGAACCTGTTATCCTCTCCTCTCTGTTTCTTTCTCCAGAAAGACTGTGTTTCTGAACTGACCGAGAGACTGGATGAATCTTTGTACAAGCAGAGTCCAGAACTGTTCAACTCTCTCTGCCGAAAGCCAGTGGCCTGAATGCTTACCTCGAGCTGAAGGCCCAGTTTGATAAGGAATAAGGTGACTCTCCGGAAAGCCTGCTGCCTGTGACTACTTCATTTTTTAAACTACAGGAACCCTGAATGAATGAATCTGTAAAGAAGATCATTAACGGCTGTAAAGCAGGGACCTTAATCAGCAAGCTTGCTGTGAAGGAAATGTGCTAAAAGTCACCATCGAAGCAAAGAATCAACTTTTGATCTTCATCCTTATATTTTGTACCTCTTTCCTCACCTCTGTGTTTGTTTATCGTGTGTGTTTGAGGGTAGAGGGTGGGACAGTTAAAGTGGGTAGTAGTTATTAGCTTGTCATTAATCAATTGTATTTGCTGCATATTTCATGATAGTCCTTGTTATAAATAAACAGTAATTGTGTTTAAATTTACAAACCTGGTGACTGTAATTATTGGGCTGCCAAGGGTCAAAGACTTTGGGTATTTTTCTAAGAGTTATTGGTTAATTCACTTGTGTTGGGGCTGTGGGGCATGCAGGGCTGGGATTGACTGCTCACTAGCCCAGGTTGGCATAACACCTGCCATTCAGCCAATTCCGTATTCATGTTACATCACCCTTTTTTTTCCTCATGTGCTCTAACTTTGCTCCCACGTCTGTTTGTGTGGCACTTTATCGATTGCTTTTCGGAAGTCCATGTATACAGCATCAACAACATTTCCCTCGTCAACCCTCTCTGTTACCCCTTCAAATAATCGCAGCAACGTTGGGCCCATAATCACGTTGTTGACTTTTACGCAGTGCCACTTGCAGCCAGTGAAATCTTTGAAAAATAAGTGGGTGTAAGAACCTCAGAGGGAGCTACGAACCCACAATTTTCTGCATTTAAGGCAAATGCGCAACCAACCGAACTAAAGCAGGCATTTAAAAGAGCGCTCTGAGCAAATTGGAGATTAAAAGCCTTGAGGACCTGTCATTCATAAAACACCTTTCATTGCAACATGCCAGAAGGGAGTGGGTTAGCCTGAAAAATAAATGCAAAGTGGCTGTGGGATTGATTCAACCATTCATACCAATTCCAGAGCGTTCTCTGTGATAATATTCTGCTCAGATCTGACCATGGTTGAATGCACTTGAAGTGGCGGCTCAGACTCCAAAGAGACGTCCCCTGTGTTGTGTCGAAAATCTGAAGGTCATTTAACAAGTGGCCATGTGGAACAAATCAAGGTTCCCAGTGAGAGTGTTAAACAGAAGAGTACCTGCCTTTAATTACTGCTCCGAGAGGCTATTTCAAATAGATCCGTCCATGTCGGAACTCTTTCCTTCTGACAGATGTAGGTTGACATGGGAGCTTGCCAAAAAAAAAGGCCAATTTTGACCTCGGGAAGGAGAGCCTTGTTGAAGTCTGGTTCTCTGATAGTAAAACAGGGATGGGAAGAATTCTCACATTTCTTCTCCAGAGCAATACTGTAGACGTTTTTGTCAAGGTTGCCATTTTTTGATACTTGCGGTAAGAAT
Source organism: Scyliorhinus canicula (assembly GCF_902713615.1). Lineage (NCBI taxonomy): Eukaryota > Metazoa > Chordata > Chondrichthyes > Carcharhiniformes > Scyliorhinidae > Scyliorhinus > Scyliorhinus canicula. The sequence goes on along the minus strand of NC_052154.1, from coordinate 5,707,951 downwards.
GTGTTCATTCAATCACCACAATGTCCTTTCACATGGTGATCGGAGAACTTCCTAACGTCAGCCATCCCATTCCCTCAACACCCCCTGGGTCCCAAGTAAGCAATCCCTTGAGTTTAAAATTCTCACCCTTGTTTTCTAATCTCTTCCATAGTATTACCCCCGCTTCCTCTCCAAGATTCTCTGGGCTCCTGCGATTTCCATTGCTCCAGGGAAAGTGCTGATGCCTTCAGTTTCCTTAGCACTGAGCTCTGGAATTCTCTTTCCGATATCACTCCGCCTCGTTAACTCTCTTTCCTCCTTTAGGACACCCCTTAAAACTTTTTTTTGAACTTTTTTTTCACAATTAAGGGATGCAACAATATGTGTATTGTAAGGAATACAAAGGGTTAACAATAAGGTAATAATACTTCTTACCACCTGAAGATGGAGGTAAGGAGCAGTGGTATAAATATCATGTGACTTCTGGGATTTTGGGAGAAGGTTGTAAGGCATGAGAGAGATTAGGTGCATAACAGAGTTCTGTTGTAAGGGATATCGTATTGTTTTATTTAATAACTTGTTGATTGGTCAGAATCTTTATTTTAGTAGTGTAAATAATTCAGCTTTCTTCAATAACTCAGCTTGATGTTCTTTGTTAACACTACGTTCTCAACGCATTCTGATAGACCCAACAGAGAACATGACAAGGGGCAATTTAGTGTGGCCAATCCACCTACCCTGCACGTCTTTCGATTCTGGGGGTGAGACCCGCACAGACACAAGGAGAATGTGCAAGCACCAGAAGGACAGTGACCCGGGGCCGGGATCAAACCCAGGCCCTCGGCGGCATGAGGCAGCAGTGCTAACCACTGCACCGCCGTGCCACCCGACATTCTGGGGTGGATTACAGCAGAAATAGGACCAGGAGTAAATCATATGACCCATCATGTGGGACTAATTGAATTGCTCTTTCAAAGAGCTAGCACAGGCACGGTGGGCCGTATGGCTTCCTTCTGTGCTGTAAGATTCTGCGATTGGAGCCTGGCGCCTTTGGGACCTTCTGTCAACTACAGCAGGTTTCAAAGTGCAGGGCTGGAAGGAATTTGCTCTGATGCTTATTTGCATTCCTGTGAGCTGCCGCTTCATTTTTTTTCCCCTTCTCCTCTTGGAAACTTCAATTAAACACCTAGGAGATGGATTCTGATAGATCAAACACTTCAATCCATCAATCGAGGGATTATCTCAGAACTCTCAGGAAGCAAGCAAGCATGAAGATGGGTTCCGCGAGCTGGCTTGCTGTTTGAATTTTGTTAAAGGTGATGAAGGTCAAAGATAATCGTCCCAATCAGTCCAGACCTAATCACATTTCAACACAAAGCAGGAGGGAAATGTTAAAAGGTTATCTGTAGAACTCAGTGAAGTCACTTTCCTGAGAGTCTCTCCATAAATATATATATATATATTTTTGTAATTTTCTTTTCGATCGCTCAGGGATATTAATGAACCAGTGGGGGTTTTTTACAACAATCTGACAGTTTCACCGTTACTTTCGCTGGTATCAAGAGGCAGTGCTCTTTGCCTGGTGAAAGTGGGCTGTAGGTCTTTGCAGGCTTCTGGTATATCTGCCAATAAGGGGCAGCACGGTAGCACAGGTGAATAGCACTGTGGCTTCATGGCTTCACAGCGCCAGGGTCCCAGGTTCGATTCCCTGCTGGGTCACTGTCTGTGCGGAGTCTGCACGTTCTCCTCGTGTCTGCGTGGGTTTCCTCCCACGGTCCAAAGACGTGCAGGTTAGGTGGATTGGCCATGCTAAATTGCCCTCAGTGACCAAAAGGTTTAGGAGGGTTTATTGGGTTATGGGGATAGGGTAGAAGTGAGGGCTTAAGTGGGTCGGTGCCGACTCGATGGGCCGAATGGCCTCCTTCTGCACTGTATGTTTCTATAACCTTTTGGATAAAGAGCAACCTTGAGGCTAAGTAAGGAACCAGAATAGGAGTAGGCTCTATGACCCACGAACCTGCTCCGCCTTTCATTCGATCATCGATGACCTTCGACATTTTTTTTCAACCCCTCCAGTCCACGGAAGCCACAATTTCCTCAGTGTGCAAGGTTCCATCGGTCCTGAGGATTCTCAGCCGGTCAGCATCCAGAACCCCCCGAGGGGGGGTAGCCAACTCCAACCATTCCCAACGCGCTGAGGGAGAATTCCAGATCATAACAGCTCACTGTGTTTCAAACAAACTCTCCGAAGCTCTGCTGTAGTGTCAGAGGGATCTCACTCATTCACACGGGCACACTTTTAATGTGGCTGTCGGGGAGGGGGTCACTGTTAACTCAGTGGGTATTGCTCTCACCCCCCCCCCCCCAAGTCAGAATGTTGTGGATTCAAACCCCATTCCAAAGATGGCAATTCAGAGATGATATCATTTGAATGAGGTGTTAAAGTGAGGCCCTTCTGCCCTCTCAGATGGACAGAAAAGATTGCACGGTTCAGCGATCAATTGTTCTGTGTTTGATTGTGTGAGTCTGTTTACCATTAATGCTCACCGTGCTTGATTGGTTAAGTCTGGGTGTGGGCTTGGAGAACAGTAAACAAACTATACCAAGAACAGGAATCTAGAACTGTGGCATGGGATAGATATTTTAAAGTACTGTGTGATGTGTTAGGCAGGTTGGTTCGACGTTGACTGCAACTGGATGCAGGGAAGCTAGAAACAGACGTCTGACACCGGAGATGATCCAACACTGTTTTATTTAACTATGAACGGCTATACATGTTCACTGGCTCGACCAGACTTACTCGCTACCACATGGCAGTAGCGCCCACTGTCTGGTGCACTCTGACTGTCTCAGTATCTGGGTCCTGAGAGAGGGAGAGTCTTAATGCCCTGTGAGCTTTATAGCGGTGGTGGCCTGTGTTGTTCTGTGTTGTGTGTTCAATGATCATCCTGTGTGTCAATCACTGCCTGTCTGCATCTGACTATATACACGAGTGGATATTATGACACTGTAAACAAAACCTGTCATACACGTGTCATCTCTGCATAGATCCAAGATATAGAATATGCAATATACAGAAAACGTGGGGGATTCCTTTGTGCAAATTGGCTGTTGCATTTTTCACATTAATTGGTTGTTAAACATTTTGGAAGATCCTGAAAGAAGCTCCTACAATTGCAACACTTTATAATAATCTTTATAATAATTTTTATTGTCACAAGTAGGCTTACATTAACACTGCAATGAAGTTACTGTGAAAAGCCCCTAGTCGCCACATTCAGGCGCCTGTTCGGGTACGCAGAGGGAGAATTCAGAATGTCCAAATTACCTAACAGCACGTCTTTCAGGACTTGCGGAAGGAAACCGGAGCACCCGGAGGAAACCCACGCAGACATGGGGAGATCGTGCAGACTCCACACAGACAGTGACCCAAGCCGGGAATCGATCCCGGGTCCTTGGCGTTGTGAAGAAACAGTGCTAACCACTGTGCTGCCATGCTGCCCAGAATATTTCTTCAGAATAGGAAAAACCCTTGGTACTTTTTCCAAACATGAACCCAGAAATATTGTCCCGTAGCCATTATCTTCAGTATGAACACTTGTTCATCAAACTGCTGCGCTGTAACTCTCTGGGGACATGTTCTGTATAAAGTTCCCAGATCTGCCATATGTCACTTATTGAGATTAGCAATCACTCATCTTGATTTAAAACAGTGACCTGTTTTAATGAATGCCATACTTCAAAAATAAACACGGCTTTATTTGTTTAACTGAGATGGCAGGATTCTGTTATTGAACGCAAATGTCACTTTTAACATCTCTGCAGCGCTTGAAGCTTGAGGGATGTCTCAGAAACGTACAGCACAGAAGGAGAATTAGAAAGGCGAGCGAGCCTCTGAGAGAAGAAATTCTTCCTCATCTCTGTCTTAAATGGCAGACCCCTTGTTTTTTAAAAAATCTATACCCCTTAGTTGTAGATTCCCCCATGAGCGAAGCATCCTCTCAGCATCTACCCTGTCCAGCCCCTCCAGAATCTTACATGTTTCAGTGAGGTCACCTCTCATTGCAATGAGTATGGGCCCAAACCGGGCCTCCCCATTTGGAGGAGGTGTTGAGCTATCTGAGTGGATTGCTGAGCCATCTCAGGGAGTACGTGTCATTGTCAACTGAACTTCCCTTTAAGAGGCCACAATGGCCGGGATATTCCACTCCCAATTGTGTTAGTCCGGGCACGAGAGCTGAATCTCTCAAAATGGTCTCAACCAGGACATAAAACAAGGATCTTCGACCCCAATGGCGGGTCATGGTTCCCGCCGCCGAATGTCATGAAGGTCATTAGCACAGATCAGCATCTCATTATGACACCTGCGCGCAGGAATCCACAGAACCGTAGAAGAACCAGAGAGTCCCGACAGCGAAGGAGGCCATTCTGCCCATTGAGTCTGCACCGACCCCAGGTAGGTTGTGAGGGGCCGGGGGATGAGGGGGTCAGTGGTGTTGTGGTGAATGTCGCTGTGCATCCTGTACTGGGTATCATTTCAGGGGGCAGTACTCCCTTGCCTTCAGTCCACAATCACAGAGGTTTCTTTGACAAAAAGTGAACCTCTGGAAACAAATGCCGACTCTTGTGTGTTCCCCAGTGATCCGACAGTGAGGAGAACATCGGGACGATGGAGCCTGGTGTTATCGCTATCTGCATTATTATTTATTGGCAGGAGAGAGGAATGAGAAGAATGATCCCCAAAGGCAGGAGAAAAACCCTCAACTTCAAGGTGTAGCAGACGCTCCTCCAGACACAGAGGGTGATCCTCAGAGATCCCATTAAAAGGCGTCTTGCTAGATCCAGGGTGTATAGTCGTTACATGTGTTACCTGCAGATGAGCAAAAACTGATGTCATTGACGGCCCACCATGTCAAGGGCTCTGGAGGACTTGATGCCACAGCGGCTTGGAGGGCATCCATTGTCAATGGCTGTGAAAGAAACCACCAAACTCAACTTCTATGCCAGTGGCTCTTTCAAGGGCTTCACTGGGGACTTTTGCAAGATCTCTCAAGTGTCCACCCACAAATATGTCCAGGAGGTCACAGACAGGATTTTTGCCAGGGCCCACAATATTGTCAACATTAACAGTGATCAAGCAAGGCGGGACACAAAGAGCGCGAGGCTTTGCTGAGAATTCCAGTTCCCCAAAGGTGACGGGAGCCATCGACTGCACTTGTGTAAAATCCCCCTGGCAACAGGCTTTCCAGTATGTCAATTGAAAAAGCCTCCTGATACTGAGATGCTTCCTCTTACACACAACAAGTGGAACACACAACATGGTCAGCCTGAAGTCTTGAACCGCTGCAGTCCATGTGGTGTAGGTAAACCCACTGTCCTGTTAGGGTGGGAATTCCAAGATGTTGACCCAGCGACAGTGAAGGAACGGCCGATATATTTCCAAGTCAGGGTGGTGAGTGACTTGGAGGGGAACCTCCAGGTGGTGGGGTTCCCAGGTATCTGCTGCTCTTGTCCTTCTAGATGGTGGAGGTCGTGGGTTTGGAAGGTGCTGTGTAAGGAGCCTTGGTGAGTTCCTGCAGTGCATCTTGTAGATGGAACACACGGCTGCCACTGTTGTTGGTGGAGAGAGTGACTGTTTGTGGAAGAGGTGCCAATCAAATGGACTGCTTTGTCCTGGATGGTGTCGAGCTTGTTGAGAGTTGTTGGAGCCGCACTCATCCAGGCAAGTGGGAAGTAATCCATCACACTCCTGACTTATGCCTTGGAGATGGTGGGCAGGCTTTGGGGAGGTGAGGTGAGTTACTCACTGGAGGTGTCCTAGCCTCTGACCTGCTCTTGTAGCTACAGTATTAACATGGCTAATCCAGTTCAGTGTCAGGTAACCCCTAGGATGTTGATAATGGGGGATTCAGTGATGGTAATGCCATTGAATGTTAAGGGACGATGATTTGGCCTAGCAGTTGTGTGGTGCGAATGTTACTTGCCACTTGTCAGCCCAAGCCTGGACATTCTCCAGGCCTTGCTGCATTTACATGTGGACTGCTTCAGTGCCTCGTCCCATATCATCAAAACTGTGTTGAGCCTTCTCCACGTGTGAGCCCATCTCTCCTTAAACACCTCACCTTCACCTTTCCAGAATGCGGACCAGGTAGAGGCACACCTCAATCGCACAGAGCCAGGAGTGCACATGACGAGACCCCATGAGGCATGAGAATGAGGTTCGTTCTGCAAGCACATTTAACATGATGGTGCAGGCATTACTGATCTGGAGAATCATGTTGAAATAGGCCACTGACTATGGTGAGGTGGAGCACACTGCGCAAAACAGAGGCCCAGGATAGAGACAACTTCCAGCAGTGTGTGTCGGAACCAAGGAATCCACACGTGATTGACAGTAACACAGCTCACCATCAGAAAGCACAGAGAAGAGAAGATTTGAAATAATTGAGTCTATTTACATTTGTGAACCTTACATAGGTGTAGTTAACACCTGTGCCAATGTTGTGCATCTTTTTCACATTCCTTACTCTTCCCCTACGTCTTGGTGCTCCCCTAACATCCACAGCGGAGGTGGGAGCAGGCTCCTGACTGCCAACCCAAGTTGTCTGCGATGACCTTGGCAGGCATCCTCTGGAGGCGGAAACCTGGAGGACCCCAGCCTGTACCTCCCTCAGCCGGTGGAGCTGGAAATCAGTAAGAGGGGATTCGGATCGGCCAGACACTCCTGTAGTCACCTGGGTGACGAGCCAGAGGTGTTGGACTGCTGGTCTTCCTTCCTATGGGTGCCCTAAGGCTGGCTCCCTGAGGAGAAGGGGCAGCTGGTGTAAGATTGAGGTGCCCGAAGCCCTCTCGCGTTGACACTGATGGATCCCACCGGTGGCTACAGAAATGTAGTTCAGCTCTAGCAGCTGTGCGAGAATGATGTCCTGGACCAAGGTCTCCAAGGCGGTTGCCTTCCTACCAGTGTAGACTTCGATGTGTTGACGTGGCGATGCGTCACCTCAGATTGAAGACGGATGGGAACTTTTCCATCGTACACTGCAATCTGAGGAGTGCAGCTGATCTCCTTTCCTGATGTTTTCATGCTTGTCTCTGCAGCTTCAGCTACTGATTTAGGACCAAGTGTGGACATCACGTAGGGGGTGGAGAACATCGTGGCGGGGATGGAGAACATCGTGGCGGGGATGGAGAACATCGCGGTGGAGATGGAGAACATCGTGGCGGGGATGGAGAACATCACGCCGGGGATGGAGAACATCGTGGCGGGGATGGAGAACATCGCGGTGGAGATGGAGAACATCGTGGCGGGGATGGAGAACATCGCGGTGGAGATGGAGAACATCGTGGCGGGGATGGAGAACATCACGGCGGGGATGGAGAACATCGTGGCGGGGATGGGGAACATCACGGTGGAGATGGAGAACATCGTGGCGGGGATGGAGAACATCACGGCGGGGATGAAGCACATTGCAACAAGACTCAGCTGCATCCAACAGGGGCAGCACTGAATTTGAGCACCACGTGCTCCCTGCCGTTGGAAGCCATGTCTTCACTGGAATAGTCCTGGACTACAGAGACTGAAAACCTTGTGCAGGGGAGCTAGTTAGATATGGCGGCCAGAGGTAGGGATCCCTGAGGTCATGGCGGGCTGTGCCAATGAGATGCCACCAGCCAGAGAAATAGCATGTTTCCCGTGGGTGAATAATTAATGCTGTTTGAAGCACACTATGTGGTGCGAAAGCCACCATTGCGGCCATGGGGTGGAACGTTGTCTCTTACACTCGCTAACATTCTGTGCCTTTCACAGAAAATCCCGGTCATTAACTTTGGCTTCTCTCTGGAATTTTGGCCTGTTTTGGGATTGGTGCGGCAAGCAGAATGCAATCAGTTCTGAGTCAACTGCCCTACATCCGACTCCACTAGGTCGAGCAGTTGATGTTGTATACATGGATTTTAGTAAGGCATTTGATAAGGCTCCCCATGGTCGGCTCATGAAGAAAGTAAGGAGGTGTGGGATAGAGGGAAATTTGGTCAATTGGATAAGTAACTGGCTATCATATAGAAGACAGAGGGTGGTGGTGGATGGAAAATTTTCAGACTGGAGACCAGTTACCAGCGGTGTACCACAGTGCTGGGTCCTCTGCTATTTGTGATTTTTATCAATGACTTGGAGGAGGGGGCTGAAGGGTGGGTCAGTAAATTTGCTGATGACACCAAGATTGGTGGAGTAGTGGATGAGGTGGAGGGCTATTGTAGGCTGCAAAGAGACATTGATAGGATGCAGAGCTGGGCCGAGAAATGGCAGATGGAGTTTAACCCTGATAAGTGCGAGGTGATTCATTTTGGTAGAAAAAATTTGAATGCGGATTACAGGGTCAACGGCAGTGTTCTGAGGAAAGTGGAGGAACAGAGAGATCTTGGGGTTCATGTCCATAGGTCCCGCAAGGTTGCCACTCAAGGGATCAATGGGGGTGGGTGTGGGACGTGACTTATTTTTATTTGTTTACCAAATGTGGGTGTTGCTGGCTAAGCCAGCATTTACCGGCCTTGCCTAATTGCCCTGGTGTTGGCTGGGCCATTTCAGAGGACAGTTAAGTGTCAACCACATTGCTGTGGGTCTGGAGTCACATGCAGGCCAGACTGGGTAAGGACGGCAGATTTCCTTCCCTTAAGGACGTTAGTGAACCAGATGGGTTTTTGCAATAATCGACAATCGTTTCATGGTCATCATTAAACTTTTAATTCTATATTTGTATGGAATTCAAATTTATCCATCCAGCATGCTGGGATTTAGAGCATTTCCCTGGATCTCTGGATTACTCCTTATCTGCCCCACATCTTCATCCAAGGCCTTGCCAAATTATTGTCACTTGCCGTATACTTTGTAATTAAAAAGGAAGAAACTCTGCCATCCTTAACTGGGCCCATGTGACTCCACTCCCTCACCAGTGTGATTAAGTCTCAAATCCACTCTGGTGTCACCTAGAATAATAATAATCGCTTTACCACAAGTAGGCTTCAATGAAGTTACTGTGAAAAGCCCCTGGTCGCCACATTCCGGCACCTGCTTGGGGAGGCCGGTACGGGAATTGAACCCGCGCTGCTGGCCTTAGAACATAGAACATAGAACAGTACAGCACAGAACAGGCCCTTCGGCCCTCGATGTTGTGCCGAGCAATGATCACCCTACTCAAACCCACGTATCCACCCTATACCCGTAACCCAACAACCCCCCCCTTAACCTTACTTTTTAGGACACTACGGGCAATTTAGCATGGCCAATCCACCTAACCCGCACATCTTTGGACTGTGGGAGGAAACCGGAGCACCCGGAGGAAACCCACGCACACACGGGGAGGACGTGCAGCCTCCGCATAGACAGTGACCCAGCCGGGAATCGAACCTGGGACCCTGGAGCTGTGAAGCATTTATGCTAACCACTGCGCTACCGTGCTGCCTTGTTCTGCATTACAAGCCAGCTGTTTAGCCCACTGTGCTATGCCAGCCCCTAACCATTTGTTGTATCTGACACCTATCAGTGGTTCAAGAAAGACAGTCCACCATCATCTGCTCAAGGCCAAACCGGGATGGACATGAACGGAAACCTTTAGGCCCACATCCAGAGAATGAATGCTAAAATTGGCAAGGTCAGGATAGCCTCGAGTCTCTGTTAGCAGTTCCTGGATGTGTTGACAGATGTTACTCTATGCCTGCTTTCAATCTCTAAATACATGGACGGTTCAGTCAGATATTTTGACTGTTTGTTTTAGCGAGCGCTTTGCAAAGTACAGATTCACACTGCACTCATGGTTTTCCCAATGGGCAACTCTCGGTATTGTGGAATCACGTACAATTCACAATACAGCCCCAAGGCTTTCCGCCTCTGCCTATGCTCCACACAAGCCACTTCTCCCACCATACTTCATCTAACCGTGTCAATGTGTCCGTCTATTCCTTTCTCTCTCTCGAACCTAACTAATCCCCTTTAACAGGGAACACAAGGGGCTTGAGTGCCAGACAAAAACCTCTCTCTCTCTCTTTCTCTTTGTCATCCTGGGACTATGAGTCAATTCAGACAAACATGGTGAGCTTTTGAACGTGCACTGCCGCACAAAGTCACTGTGGGTGTTAATAAGAAACAACCTGATCTGAAAAGTTCATGAGAGGAATCCGCATCGCGTCACCTTTTAAAATGCAGGCATTAGCATTTTGAATAAATAACTAAAATTGCGCCACTTTACTCACAAGACCTTCTAATATCAGCAAGCCTTGCGGATAATCACTGATTAATATGTCCTTAATTCCCTGCTACTCCGCGGAGTAGCGCTGCTGATGAATTTGCATATTGCATAATGGTTTTCCTTGCAGTTTTGGCATAAACGATTGCCTCCCTGTTGTATTTTGAATAACTTAAAAGCAACCAGAGTGGATTAGCAGTTTACTAGAAAGCTCAGTGCTAATTGGGTTGTTCCATGGCATTAAATTTGCACCAATTCAGCAACCAAAAACAGCACAGGGTAAACAAGCGTGTTCCTTAAAGTACAACCATTTATGGTTTCAGCTGAGATGGATAAGTATCCTCAATAGGTGGGCAGGCAGGGATGGCAAATCATGGATAACTCTACATATCCTGCGTTGCTTGAAACCGCAGATAGAAATTTATTTCCCTTCTCAAAGTAGGCACTGTTGATGGTTTGATAGCAGCGTATGACCCATTTACATATTAACACTGCCTCATTCCTTCGGGAGACACATGTTACTGCTGTCATCTCTCCAAAAACGGAGTAAATATAAGGCGGCAGTCATAGATTACAGGCATTACCCTCCTTACCCACTACAAATTGACCCTCGTCTGTGAGGCTGTATGGGGATCCGATGGCACATAAACATTCTGTTCGATGCAATCCAATTAACATATATCTATGTGCATTAAATGAGGGTTTACATCTTATGGAGACTTTTTATTGAGTCACAGCTTTCAGAAGCCCAAGTTCCTCTTGTCAGTTGTATTATTGGACTACACACTAATTATTTTGGCAGTGTAACTAGCTTTAATGAGCAGTATTACTGCACATTTCAATTGACATTTAAATTATAACATGCAGTGGGACTGTCTGCTACATTGCAAATTATAGCTTTGCAAAAGTCAAAGCAATGATGATATAATCTAACAAGGGTGTCATTACTTTTGTGTGGACTTCAAGCGCTGATCTCCTTGTGTATTCTGAGCGATGTAAGCTGTTAGATGAAGCATTATTTATAGATCAGGAATTATTTTTTATCCACCAGTCAAATTTGTACTGGTTAGCACTGCAGCTCTGCATTGCAAAGCTTTCCCTGGTATGACAGTGTCGCAGATCCATCTTATGTGCGCCCCGCCACCAATAACGAGGTTCTTTTTGAACACTGTCTTCCACTCAGAGCACCTCTGAGAAATTATAACATCGGAAACACATAATTTAGTCCAATCAGTGCATGTGGATGTTTACCCCCTGTAAGAGGGAAGCAGTCCCAATCACACGCACACAACCAAGTTCTCGTTTCCCTTCCAAACATTTACCTTCAATCCCGCACCCAACCGAATAAGAACATAAGAACTAGGAGCAGGAGTAGGCCATCTGGCCCCTCGGGCCTGCTCCGCCATTCAATTAGATCATGGCTGATCTTTTGTGGACTCAGCTCCACTTTCCGGCCCGAACACCATAACCCTTAATCCCTTTATTCTTCAAAAAACTATCTATCTTTATCTTAAAAACATTTAATGAAAGAGTCTCAACTGCTGCACTGGGGAAGGATTCACAACCCTTTGGGTGAAGAAGTTCCTCCTGAGCTCAGTCCTAAATCTACTTCCCCTTATTTTGAGGCTATGCTCCCTAGTTCTGCTTTCATCCGCCAGTGGAAACAACCTGCCCGCATCTATCCTATCTATTTCCCTTCATAATTTTATATGTTTCTATAAGATCCTCCCACATCCTTCTAAATTCCAACAAGCACAGTCCCAGTCTACTCAACCTCTCCTCATAATCCAACCCCTTCAGCTCTGGGATTAACCTAGTGAATCTCCTCTGCACACCCTCCAGCACTAGTACGTCCTTTCTCAGATAAGGAGACCAAAACTGAACACAATACTCCAGGTGTGGCCTCACTAACACCTTATACAATTGCAACATAACCTCCCTAGTCTTAAACTCCATCCCTCTAGCAATGAAGGACAAAACTCCATTTGCCTTCTTAATCACCTGTTGCACCTGTAAACCAACTTTTTGTGACTCATGCACTAGCGCACCCTGGCCTCTCTGCACAGCGGCATGTTTTAATATTTTATCATTTGGGTTAGAGAATCTTGAACGTTTCTTCGTTATCCACTAACCTTGGAAGCCAATCATGCAGCTGCTCAAGTCTCTGTGTGAAGAGGTTTATCCTGCCCTCAGATCTGGGGTCTGGTATGTTAAATTATGTGGCTATGGCCCTTCATTCTTGACCCCCTCAACTACCAAGAAAGGGTTTGCATCTATCTACTGTCATGGGAATGGTACTTTCAGAAATGTTTGTCTTCTCAAGTGGCTGCACTGATGTCATTGTGAGTGTGGAGCTGGACTCTGGCTCTGCTTTTTACTTTTGTTTTGAGCTGGAAGCTATTTTTGGTGCTGAGTTTTAGTTACGTTTTCAGTCGGAGAGCTTAATTCAAACCAAGGAGGTGTATTTTGGCCTCTCTCTCTGCATGCTAAAGAATGTCTCCAGATCACTTGATGATTTTGAAGTAATACCTGTTTCTGTAAGGAATGCAAACCTACTGTCTTTGTTAAAAAGGGTCTTTGACTTATGGATGTTGTTAGGAAAGTTACCAAGGGATGCCAATAGAGTATTGTATTTTGGGGGGGGGGGGGGGGGGGGGTATCAGTGTTGGCAGTTGATAAGGTGTTTACTGTGTGTTTATAAATGTTAACTGGATTTGTAGAATAAACATTGTTTTTGTTTAAAAATCTCTGTTGCATCACACCAGTAGAGTGGGCCCTTGTGCTCCCCATAACCAAAATCTATTAAAAGTTTTGGGTCAGATGAACTCCATGATATACTTTGGTGTTCCCTAAACCATGGCCCATAATACTACGCTGGTGGTGGGCAACCTAGGCTCGTGAGTGGGCTTCATGAGTGGCCTCTCTTAGGAGACTGTTGTAAACCCTTCATCTGTTCTGTGTTTCCTTCTTAACCACTGTCCTGCTGACGGCCTTTGATCTACCGTCTTCTTGCTAGCGGCTACAACACTGAGATTTTTGCTTGAACTACAGACTTTAGACAAACTGAAACACCCATGGTTTAATGGACTTACCCAGGACTTCCCTTTTGGGTTCTGTGGAAAAGTCCGTGATGTCAGTTTGATACAATTGACAAGCAGCCAATCAATGTGGCTGGAATTCTGAACTAACTTTTTTTTCTTGTTTTTTTAATATAAATTCAGAATACCCAATTCTTTTTTTTCCAATTAAGGGGCAATTTAGCGTGGCCAATCCACCTACTCTGCACATCTTTGGGTTGTGGGGGCGAAAGCCACGCAAACAATGGGAGAATGTGCAAACTCCACGCTGACATTGACCCAGAGCCGAAATCGAACCTGGGACCTCGGCACCGTGAGGTTGCAGTGCTACCCACTGCACCACCGTGCTGCCCTCGAACTATCTCTTGTTGCTTGCAATTTATGGAGCCATTGAGAATCTTCCGGAAGAAAGTTTGGTCATGTGGAGAGCTCCATTCTGTCCTCAGTTCTGTGGGGAGTTGATCCCAGAAGCAGCTGGAAGGCACTTTCTCTCTCTGCTGATCTCTCAGCCAGGTGATTTTAAAAAGCTCCCAGTCAGATCCGTGAATGCACTCCTGTTTAAAAGGTAGTCAGCGGTCAAAACTGTGAAAGGAAACTTCTGGAGTGGAAAATTGCAAGCAGTTTCTCAACCAGATATGCGATTCTTTAACCCTCTATCTGAATGGCTGTGTCTGCGAACACTATTTATAATGCAGCTCAACATGCTGCACAGAGATCAGGCAAATGGAAGACACTGTAAAATTCTCTGGATTAAGCTTCCAGTAATATCTCAGAGAAGGGGGCTCCACCCAGTGGTCGGAGGTCATAATTGCACTGACCTGAATCTCTTAGTAAATCAATTCCCCAAAGGGTCGCATTCAGAGGTGCCCACAGAGACCACAACTGCAGCAGTAAAGATTCTTCTCAAACCTTTTCCCCCATTTCCTTTGTTCTAACCCTTTTCCTTTCTCTTCGCCGTGTGTTTGTTTTGTGTGTTTCTGGGTGGAGGGTGGGACGGGGCTCTGGGGAATAGACCATGATGCCAATTATTTCCTTTTCTATGTTCATCTTTTCCTCTTGTTATAAATAAACAGTTTGTCAATGTTTTACTTATAAATCTGGGGCGGGATTCTCCAACGCCCCGCCGGGTCGCAGAATCGCCGGGGGCAATCCCGCCCCCGCCGTCTCCCGAAGTCTCCGGCACCAGAGATTCGGCAGGGGCGGGAATCGTGCCGCGCCTGTCGGCGCCCCCCCCCCCCCCCCCGGGCGATTCTCCGGCCAGCGATGGGCCGAAGTCCCGCTGCTGTCATGCCGGTCCCGTTGGCGTGAATCAAACCACCTACCTCACCGGCGGGAGCAGGCGACGTGGGCGGGCTCCGGGTCCTGGAGGGGGCGATCTGGCCCCGGGGGGTGCCCCCACAGGGGCCTGGCCCGCGATCGGGACCCATCGATCGGCGGGCGGGCCTGTGCCGTGGGGGAATTCTTTTCCTTCCGCGTTCGCCATGGCCTTCACCATGGTGGAGGCGGACGTGACCCCCTCCCCTGCGCATGCACGGGGATGACATCAGCAGCCGCTGACGCTCCGGTGCATGCGCGGACGTCCGCCGGCCGGTGAAGCGGCAACCACTCCGGCGCGGGCCTAGCCCCTCAAGGTTAGGGCTTGGCCTAAGGTTGGGGCGGCCCGACGCCGGAGTGGTTCACGCCACTCCATCCCGCCGGGACCTCCCGCCCGGCCGGGTAGGGGAGAATCCCAGCCCAGGTGTCTGTAGCTCATTGGAGCAGTTAAGGGTTAAAGATCTCGGGAAAACATGAATTATTGGTTAATGGTTAATTCACTGAAGTTGGGAGTCCGGGGTCTGTGGGCCTGGGAATGACTGCACACTCGCCCAGGGTGTCGTTACACCTCCTTCACCTCAGTATTTGAATTCAGGCTTTTCATTAACCATGACCCCATGAATAAAATTAAATACATTTAATGCCCTTTGAATATTTCACAACGAGTTATAGAAAATGCTTCATCATTTATATCAGTCATTTCCAAACCCAGGGTCGCGAGGGTGCCACGGGTGTTGGGATGGTCGCGGAGCGATCGGTCACAGCTTTCCCGCTTGCCGGACAAAGTGTCCAACGGCCGCGACCAGATTTCAAGAAAGTCGTCTGTCCCACGCATGCGTACCCCTCAGCCGGATGTAGCAGTGTGCAGGGTCGGAGCCCAGCGGGGCAGACCGCCCTCCTCTGTACGTCAGCACTTTTTAGAAAATCGATTTGTCTGCGGCGGCAGAGAGCCTGTCACGCGCCCGGTACACGAACGAAACGTACTCTGGGCGTGAAATTACTGAGGAGAGCTTCCTCCGTTTTTGTAACTGCCAGCTAGCAACAGGACTGCGTGAAGAACTGAATATGGATCTTTTTGGCTGAAGGAAGAGGGAGCCAGACACATAACCAGGCCAGGATCTCACAATTGAATCTGCTGGAGAGAGCTTCGCAGGAGCAGCGGTGGTGTGAGCTCCAGGACCTCTGGTGAACAACCCATACAGAAATGTAACATTGAGCGACAAAGCAAGTGAGATCGTGAGGACCAAGAAGGCTCACCTGTCACATTACAGGTAAGTGAAAATGGTGGGTCGCTAACTTCGGGCGGCGTGGATGGCAAGGGTCGGACGGTTATTAAAAATGGGTTCCCGGGAAAAAGTTTGAAAAACACTGATTTATATATTAATAGAACTTCATCAACTCCAACTGGTAACAACAAAAGAAATATTTACACTTTGGGCACAGAGGAAGCGCACGGCTCTCACGGTCAATGTTGTGAGCAATCCGGACTAACCTCACCTCACTTTCCCTCGCTTTTCGTAAGAATCACTTCAGACATACCGGTGGGAAAAAAAACTACACTGACGGAAATCAACGGAATGTGGCAACCCTGCACCTGGGCAGGGGTCAACTAAATGTCTGGTGGGGCCGCACTCAGAACCCTGATGGGCTCCAGGTAGCCCTCTCAGGAAGTATGCTGTCCCATTCATCGTGAACATTTCTATCATATCACTCTAAAATCTGTATTCTTCGAATGGAAAATTGCCAAATTACAACAGTGACTAACATCAAAAGTATTTCATTCAGTCCCAGGGTCATAAGTACAATATATAGGGCAGCACGGTGGCGCAGTTGTTAGCACGGCTGCCTAACGGCACCGAGGTCCCAGGTACAATCCCGGCTCTGGGTCACTGTCCGTGTGGAGTTTGCACATTCTCCCCGTGTTTGCGTGGGTTTCGCCCCCACAACCCAAAGATGTGCAGGGTAGGTGGATTGGCCACGCTAAATTGGCCCTTAATTGGAAAACATTAATTGGGTACTCTAAATTTTTTTTTAAATACAATATATAAACACAAATCTTTCTCTCTGAACTACCACTTGGAAAGGTGGAAGTTTGTACATTTTGGGAGAAGGAACAAGGGGATCACATGTTTAGAAAATGTATCCAGACATGGCACAGTAACAAGGGTTAAAAAGGATAGTCACGTTGCTGAATAACAATATACTGAACAAAGCACTCGGATTAATTTCTGAGATCAAATTAAAAATCAGAACAGGTGATAGTGAAGTTGTATCGCAGCACGGCTAAACCAGAATTGGAAACCAAGAACTATCTGCTGCCTCACAGCGCCAGGGATCCGGGTTCGATTCCGACCTTGGGTGACTGTCTGTCTGTGTGGAGTCTGCACGTTCTCCCCGTGTGTGCGTGGGCTCCCTCTGGTGCCCGTTTTCCTCCCACAGCCCAAAGATGTGGTTAGGTGGAATGGCCATGATAAATTGCCCGTTAGTGTCCAAAGGTTAGGTGGTGTTACGCGGTTGCGAGGGAGTGGGCCTAGGTAGGCTGCTATTTCAGACGGCCGTAAGGCCTCTGTCTGCACTGTAAGGACTCTATGATCTGCTTCAACCACACCCAATGATATCTCAATACCACGCCTGATGATTACAGGGCCATTCAGCTCATGACCTCATTGCAGGCTTGGTCCAAACATGGACAAATTAGCTGAACTCAAGAGGGGAGGTCAAGGCAGCATTTAACCAAGTATGCCCTGGCAAGATTGAAGTTAATGGGAATTGGGGGGGAACTCTCTTATTATTGGAATCACACCTGGCACAAAGGAAGATGGTTGTGGTTGTTGGACGCCGATCACCAAAGCCCCTCGACATCATTGCAGGAGTGCCTCAGGGTGGTGTCCGAGGCCCAACAATCTTCAGCTGCTTCACAGCAAGGTCAGAAGTGGGAATGTTTGCTGACAGTGTTCAGCATCATTTGCAATTCCGCAGACACTGAAGCAATTGCACCATCGCACATGCAGCAGGACCTGAACTCAAGATCTGGGCCGGGATTCTCCCCTACCCGGCCGGGCGGGGGGTCCCGGCGGGATGGAGTGGCGTGAACCACTCCGGCGTCGGGCCGCCCCAAAGGTGCGGAGGTCGCCGCACATTTAGGGGCCAAGCCCTCACATTGAGGGTAGGCCGGCGCCGGAGTGGTTCCCACTCCGCCGGCTGGCGTGAACGGCCCTTGGCGCCCGGCGGGGCGGTCGGAGAATCCCGCCCCAGATTTGTGCTGATAAGTGGCAATTAACATTTGTGCCAGTTAAGTGCCAGGCAATGACCATCTGAAACAGGAGAGAGCCTAAATATCTCCCCCTGAGGTTCAATGGCATCAGCATCCCAGAATCCCCCATCACCAAGTTCTTGGGGGGTTTCCATTGACCAGAATCGTAACTGGACCGGCCATGTCAATACTGAGCTGCAAGAGCAGGTGGCATTAGCTTTAACCCCTCTGTGTGCCTCTGCCTGGGCCTCTCATAACGAGATGAGATTGAGGTAATTCCCTGGCACAGCTCAGATTGGGTCCCCACATGTAGCATCACCCCCCCCACCTCCCCATTCTCCTGGCCTGTCCTCGGCAACATGTGGAGCCCCTGCACCCCTACAGAAATCTCAACATTCCTCCCACCCCGATTCATGAGCTCATCAACCATCTTGATAGACCTGAACCCGGGGAGTAAGTGCTATGACGACCCCCCCCCCCCCCCCCCCCCCCCCTCCACTCCCCGCCCTTGTGAACATAACCAGTGTCACAAGCACTATCAGGAAACATGCTGGTAGCCACCAGTATCATGGGGCCCTCTCCGCCTCCGTTCCCTTTCCTGACTGAACCCGAGAATTCAGCCTGTGGCCTTTCCAAAGAGACTCTAAACTGGGGCCCTGCCTCGTGTGAATGTAGAAGATACCAGACCCCTGCCCAAAGAAAAACAAATGTTTCTTTGCCCAATATTTCTCCCTCAATCGACATCACCACAAAAAAAAAGCAGATTATACACTCTGCTGTTTATGGGATCCTGCTGTTCAAACATTGGCGGTGATGTTTCCTACACTGCCACATTGACTACAAATCAAAAGGTACTTGGCTGGCTGCAAGGTACCTTGGGACGTCAAGCGGCTGTGTGTGAAACGAGCTGTATGAACGTAAATCTTTCCATCATTTCCCAAGCTCCTGCAAAGTATCTCGGGACGTTTCTGGATGTTAAATGTGCAGTGTAAATGCAATTTTGTTGTTGTTTACACCTGAGGTTTGGAGAGTGGGAGCCGGGGGTGGAAGGGAGGGTTCCCAGGTGTCACAGTGTCTATCTCCATGAGAACACATTAGCCACGTCTGGCAATGACTAATCTTGTACCTGAGTCTACAGCAACCAGTCACTGGCCTGTCCCTCCCTCAGGATCGCAACGCTGACGAACGCTAAACCCTGAGCCTCGTTAATCTTTTTGTCTCTGAAACTGATTCCCTCCAGGCTTTCTTCAGCCAAGCATTCCATTTGGTGGGAATCCCTTCCCTGAGGATGCGCTGACCTACTTTCCACAGCTTTCAGATTATGTCTCTACACTCACTCTAGACACAAACCTGCTCACACGGCACTGGAACTCACAGCCCGGAAGCACTGAGGGTCTGGACCGAGCTGATTATTTTTAACAGTGACATTATCATCCACCTTTACAAGGAAGTTAAAGTGGGGGTAAAACTATTTCCACTGGGAGGGTGGGGCAGGACGAGCGAAGAGGTGCTCAGTCACCCTATCTTGCTTTTTCATATTCATTCATGGGATTTAACATCGAACATACAGTGCAGAAGGAGGCCATTCGGCCCATCATGTCTGCACCAACCCACTTAAGCCCTCACTTCTACCCTATCCCTTTAACACAATAACCCCTCCTAACCTTTTTGGACACAAAGGACAATTTAGCATGACCAACCCACCTAACCTGCACATCTTTGGACTGTGGGAGGAAACCGGAGCACCCGGAGGAAACCCACGCACACACGGGGAGAACGTGTAGACTCCGCACAGGCAGTGACTGAGCAGGGAATCGAACCTGGGACCCTGGCGCTGTGAAGCCACAGTGTTATCCACTTGTGCTACCATGCTGCCCTGCTGATGGGGACATCATTGGCTGGGCCCAGCATTTATTGTCCATCCCTAACTGTCCGCGAACTGACTGGCTTGCTCAGTCATTTCAGACAGTATTTCTAAGAGTCAACCATATTGCATTGAATCTGGAGTCATATAAAGGCCAGACCAGGTGAGGGTGGCAGATTTCCTTCCCTGAAGGACATTAGGGTGGCACAGTGGTTTGCACTGCTACCCCACAGCTCCAGGGGCCTGGGATCAATTCCCGCCTCGGGTGACGGCCTGTGTGGAGTTTGCACGTTCTCCCCATGTCTGCGTGGGTTTCCTCCGGGTGCTCCAGTTTCCTCCCACAGTCCAAAGATGTGGAAGTGAGGTGGATTGGCCATGATAAATTGCCCTTAGTGTCTAAAAGGGTTAGGTAGGGTTTCTGAGTTAGGGTGGAGGCATGGGCTTAAGTACGGTGCTCTTTCCAAGGGACGATGCAGACTCGATTGGCCAAATGGCCTCCTTCTCCACTTAAATTCTATGATTAGTGAAACAGGTGGGTTTTATGACCCTCCCAACCTGTCAGCACCCTGCTCCAGAACCCTCCCAACCTGCTCCAGAACCCTCCCAACCGGCTCCCGAACCCTCCTAACCTGCTCCAGAACCCTCCCAACCTGCTCCAGAACCCTCCCAACCTGCTCCAGAACCCTACCAACCTGCTCCCGAACCCTCCCAACCTGCTCCAGAACCCTCCCAACCTGCTCCAGAACCCTCCCAACCTGCTCCCGAACCCTCCCAACCTGCTCCAGAATCCTCCCAACCTGCTCCAGAACCCTACTAACATGCTCCCGAACCCTCCCAACCTGCTCCTGAACCCTCCCAACCTGCTCCAGAACCCTCCCAACCTGCTCCAGAACCCTCCCAACCGGCTCCTGAACCCTCCTAACCTGCTCCAGAACCCTCCCAACCGGCTCCCGAACCCTCCCAACCTGCTCCAGAACCCTCCCAACCTGCTCCCGAATCATCCTAACCGGCTCCAGAACCCTCCCAAACTGCTCCAGAACCCTCACAACCGGCTCCTGAACCCTCCTAACCTGCTCCAGAACCCTACCAACCTGCTCCCGAACCCTCCCAACCTGCTCCAGAACCCTACCAACCTGCTCCCGAACCCTCCCAACCTGCTCCAGAACCCTTCCAACCTGCTCCAGAACCCTCCCAACCTGCTCCAGAACCCTCCTAACCTGCTCCAGAACCCTCCCAACCTGCTCCAGAACCCTCCCAAACTGCTCCCGGACCCTCCTAACCTGCTCCCGAACCCCCCGCAACCTGCTCCAGAACCCTCCCAACCTGCTCCCGAACACTCCCAACCGGCTCCCGAACCCTCCCAACCTGCTCCAGAACCCTCCCAACCTGCTCCCGAACCCTCCCAACCTGCTCCCGAACCATCCCATCCTCCTCCCGAACCCACCTAACCTGCTCCCGAACCCTCCCAACCTGCTCCAGAACACTCCCATCCTGCTCCAGAACCCTCCCAACCTGCTCCAGAACCTTCCCAACCTGCTCCAGAACCCTCCCAACCGGCTCCCGAACCCTCCTAACCTGCTCCAGAACCCTACCAACCTGCTCCCGAACCCCCCCCAACCTGCTCCAGAACCCTTCCAACCTGCTCCAGAACCCTCCCAACCTGCTCCAGAACCCTACCAACCTGCTCCCGAACCCTCCCAACCTGCTCCCGAACCCTCCCAACCTGCTCCAGAACCCTCCCAACCTGCTCCAGAACCCTCCCAACCTGCTCCCGAACCCTCCTAACCTGCTCCAGAACCCTCCCAACCGGCTCCCGAACCCTCCCAACCGGCTCCCGAACCATCCCAACCTGCTCCCGAATCATCCCAACCGGCTCCCGAACCCTCCCAACCTGCTCCAGAACCCTCCCAACCTGCTCCAGAACCCTCCCAACCTGCTCCAGAACCCTCCTAACCTGCTCCAGAACCCTCCCAACCTGCTCCAGAACCCTCCCAAACTGCTCCCGGACCCACCTAACCTGCTCCCGAACACTCCCAACCTGCTCCAGAACCCTCCCAACCTGCTCCCGAACACTCCCAACCGGCTCCCGAATCCTCCAAACCTGCTCCAGAACCCTCCCAACCTGCTCCCGAACCCTCCCAACCTGCTCACGAACAATCCCATCCTCATCCCGAACCCACCTAACCTGCTCCCGAACCCTCCCAACCTGCTCCAGAACACTCCCATCCTGCTCCAGAACCCTCCCAACCTGCTCCAGAACCTTCCCAACCTGCTCCAGAACCCTCCCAACCTGCTCCCGAACCATCCCAACCTGCTCCAGAACACTCCCAACCTGCTCCAGAACCCTCCCAACCTGCTCCCGAACCCTCCTAACCTGCTCCAGAACCCTCCCAACCTGCTCCAGAACCCTCCCAACCTGCTCCAGAACCCTCCCAACCGGCTCCTGAACCCTCCTAACCTGCTCCAGAACCCTCCCAACCTGCTCCCGAACCCTCCCAACCTGCTCCAGAACCCTACCAACCTGCTCCCGAACCCTCCCAACCTGCTCCAGAACCCTTCCAACCTGCTCCAGAACCCTCCCAACCTGCTCCAGAACCCTCCTAACCTGCTCCAGAACCCTCCCAACCTGCTCCAGAACCCTCCCAAACTGCTCCCGGACCCTCCTAACCTGCTCCCGAACCCCCCGCAACCTGCTCCAGAACCCTCCCAACCTGCTCCCGAACACTCCCAACCGGCTCCCGAACCCTCCCAACCTGCTCCAGAACCCTCCCAACCTGCTCCCGAACCCTCCCAACCTGCTCCCGAACCATCCCATCCTCCTCCCGAACCCACCTAACCTGCTCCCGAACCCTCCCAACCTGCTCCAGAACACTCCCATCCTGCTCCAGAACCCTCCCAACCTGCTCCAGAACCTTCCCAACCTGCTCCAGAACCCTCCCAACCGGCTCCCGAACCCTCCTAACCTGCTCCAGAACCCTACCAACCTGCTCCTGAACCCCCCCAACCTGCTCCAGAACCCTTCCAACCTGCTCCAGAACCCTCCCAACCTGCTCCAGAACCCTACCAACCTGCTCCCGAACCCTCCCAACCTGCTCCCGAACCCTCCCAACCTGCTCCAGAACCCTCCCAACCTGCTCCAGAACCCTCCCAACCGGCTCCCGAATCCTCCTAACCTGCTCCAGAACCCTCCCAACCGGCTCCCGAACCCTCCCAACCGGCTCCCGAACCATCCCAACCTGCTCCCGAATCATCCCAACCGGCTCCCGAACCCTCCCAACCTGCTCCAGAACCCTCCCAACCTGCTCCAGAACCCTCCCAACCTGCTCCAGAACCCTCCTAACCTGCTCCAGAACCCTCCCAACCTGCTCCAGAACCCTCCCAAACTGCTCCCGGACCCACCTAACCTGCTCCCGAACACTCCCAACCTGCTCCAGAACCCTCCCAACCTGCTCCCGAACACTCCCAACCGGCTCCCGAACCCTCCAAACCTGCTCCAGAACCCTCCCAACCTGCTCCCGAACCCTCCCAACCTGCTCACGAACAATCCCATCCTCCTCCCGAACCCACCTAACCTGCTCCCGAACCCTCCCAACCTGCTCCAGAACACTCCCATCCTGCTCCAGAACCCTCCCAACCTGCTCCAGAACCCTCCCAACCTGCTCCAGAACCCTCCCAACCTGCTCCCGAACCATCCCAACCTGCTCCAGAACCCTCCCAACCTGCTCCAGAACCCTCCCAACCGGCTCCCGAACCCTCCTAACCTGCTCCAGAACCCTCCCAACCTGCTCCAGAACCCTCCCAACCTGCTCCAGAACCCTCCCAACCGGCTCCTGAACCCTCCTAACCTGCTCCAGAACCCTACCAACCTGCTCCCGAACCCTCCCAACCTGCTCCAGAACCCTCCCAACCTGCTCCCGAACCCTCCCAACCTGCTCCAGAACCCTCCCAACCTGCTCCAGAACCCTCCCAACCTGCTCCAGAACCCTCCCAACCTGCTCCAGAACCCTCCCAACCTGCTCCAGAACCCTCCCAAACTGCTCCCGGACCCTCCTAACCTGCTCCCGAACCCCCCGCAACCTGCTCCAGAACCCTCCCAACCTGCTCCCGAACACTCCCAACCGGCTCCCAAACCCTCCCAACCTGCTCCAGAACCCTCCCAACCTGCTCCCGAACCCTCCCAACCTGCTCCCGAACCATCCCATCCTCCTCCCGAACCCACCTAACCTGCTCCCGAACCCTCCCAACCTGCTCCAGAACACTCCCATCCTGCTCCAGAACCCTCCCAACCTGCTCCAGAACCTTCCCAACCTGCTCCAGAACCCTCCCAACCGGCTCCCGAACCCTCCTAACCTGCTCCAGAACCCTACCAACCTGCTCCCGAACCCCCCCAACCTGCTCCAGAACCCTTCCAACCTGCTCCAGAACCCTCCCAACCTGCTCCAGAACCCTACCAACCTGCTCCCGAACCCTCCCAACCTGCTCCCGAACCCTCCCAACCTGCTCCAGAACCCTCCCAACCTGCTCCAGAACCCTCCCAACCGGCTCCCGAATCCTCCTAACCTGCTCCAGAACCCTCCCAACCGGCTCCCGAACCCTCCCAACCGGCTCCCGAACCATCCCAACCTGCTCCCGAATCATCCTAACCGGCTCCCGAACCCTCCCAACCTGCTCCAGAACCCTCCCAACCTGCTCCAGAACCCTCCCAACCTGCTCCAGAACCCTCCTAACCTGCTCCAGAACCCTCCCAACCTGCTCCAGAACCCTCCCAAACTGCTCCCGGACCCACCTAACCTGCTCCCGAACACTCCCAACCTGCTCCAGAACCCTCCCAACCTGCTCCCGAACACTCCCAACCGGCTCCCGAACCCTCCAAACCTGCTCCAGAACCCTCCCAACCTGCTCCCGAACCCTCCCAACCTGCTCACGAACAATCCCATCCTCATCCCGAACCCACCTAACCTGCTCCCGAACCCTCCCAACCTGCTCCAGAACACTCCCATCCTGCTCCAGAACCCTCCCAACCTGCTCCAGAACCTTCCCAACCTGCTCCAGAACCCTCCCAACCTGCTCCCGAACCATCCCAACCTGCTCCAGAACACTCCCAACCAGCTCCAGAACCATCCCAACCTGCTCCACACCCACCCAACCTTCTCCAGAACCCTCCCAACCTGCTCCCGAACCCTCCCAACCTGCTCTAGAACCCTCCCAACCTGCTCCAGAACCCTCCCAACCTGCTCCAGAACCCTCCTAACCTGCTCCAGAACCCTCCCAACCTGCTCCAGAACCCTCCCAAACTGCTCCCGGACCCTCCTAACCTGCTCCCGAACCCCCCCCCAACCTGCTCCAGAACCCTCCCAACCTGCTCCCGAACCATCCCAACCTGCTCCAGAACACTCCCAACCTGCTCCAGAACCATCCCAACCTGCTCCAGACCCACCCAACCTGCTCTAGAACCCTCCCAACCTGCTCCTGAATCCTCCCAACCTGCTCCAGAACCCTCCCAACCTGCTCCAGAACCTTCCCAACCTGGTCCCGAACCATTCCAACTTGCTCCAGAACCCTCCCATCCTGCTCCAGAACCCTCGCACCCCCTGTACACCTCAGTAACCCACCCTCACACCCCCCGTACACCTCTGTAACCCACCCTCGCACCCCCTGTACACCTCAGTAACCCACCCTCACACCCCCTGTACACCTCAGTAACTCACCCTCACACCCCCTGTACACCTCAGTAACCCACCCTCACACCCCCTGTACACCTCAGTAACCCACCCTCACACCCCCTGTACTCCTCACTAACCCACCCTCACACCCCCCGTACACCTCAGTAATCCACCCTCACACCCCCTGAGCACCTCACTAACCCACCCTCACACCCCCTGTACACCTCAGTAACCCACCCTCGCACCCCCTGTACTCCTCACTAACCCACCCTCACACCCCCATACACCTCAGTAGCCCACCCTCACCCCCTCTGTACACCTCAGTAACCCACCCTCACACCCCCTGTGCACCTCAGTAACCCACCCTCACACCCCCTGTGCACCTCAGCAACCCATCCTCAGGGAACACTCAATGTTCAGGGAATATGGGAAGAGAGTAGGAAATTGGAATTGTTAAGGATCAGCTGTGATCTGACTGACTGACAGAACTGGCTGGAAAGGCAGAATAACCTCCTTGTAGCTCTTCAGTTCTTGTGATCGTGGATTGGTCAGTTGTTCCCCACACATATGGATGAGTTTGCGAATTTTCCACAGTGGACAAAGATGTCTTTCAAGCATCAAGAGCACAAGGGGTCAAAGATGGCAAATAAACAGGGCTGGTTTCTGTCTGTGGGAGACAGAACCATCGGCATCTGCTGTATCGAGCCAGTTTCCATAAAATACTATTTGTGGATTGTTACCAATGGCCCCTGCCCTCTGCCCCGGGATATCTGATGGTCATAAAACCAGTTCTCAGGGTCAAGGAGCAGAGGTCAGCGGAGAGTGAGTGCACAAGCAACGGGTTTCTGAAACTCGGACTGGCCACGAAACCAGGACCATTCCCACGTAGGATGTGGATGAGAATTCCCTTCCCCACGCTGCAGCTTTACACCTCTGACAGTGAACCACTTCTAAAACCCTCCGAGGATGTTTGATTGGTGGATATGAAAAGTCAATGTCAATGTCGAAAATCTGGGACAAAACGGCAGCAGATGCACAGAGAGCAGGGGAGTGGAGCGGAGGGGTGGTGGGGTGAGAGGACGAGATTGCGTCGCTCAATATAACATCCAAACATTCTCAAACATCCAGATCAATGGTGTCTGTCGGCAGTTGTCATCCGCAGCTCAGTGTGGAGCTCTCTCGCCTCTAAGTCAGGAGGTTCCGGATTGGAGTTCCATCCCAGAGACTGTCAGCATGTCGGCCTGGTGCTTGCCGTGCAGTATTGAGGGGGTGCCGTACAGACCCACGGCAATTGGCTGGATGTTTCCACACACTGAACTCCATCCACCGGAGAGCTGGTATCAGGGGCCTGCCTCATTGTGCCCTCAATCAGAAATCTGCGCTCGCACGTTTATTGAGAGGGGTCTGGGGAGACGAAGCGAGCTCGTCTCTGTCTCCCAAAGGAATAAAGGGGAAGCTAAGTGAGTTCAGTCCATCAGGAGGCAGACTGGAATCGAAAGGTATGTTGAGTTTTTTTTCTGGGATGTGGGTGTCGCCAGCATTTGCTGCCCATCCCTAACTGCCCTTGACTGGCTTGCTCGGCCAGTTCAGAGTCAGCCACGTTGTGTGGGTCTGGAGTCACCAGCTACCCACCCCCTGGGCTGCATGGGTTGGACTCTCTGTGGTAGTATGACTAGAAGTACTACGGTACCTGGGAGTGTGAGCTGCTATTGGTGGAGAAGGCTTGCTGCTCATTGGCCCGTGTCGCCCAATGAGGCAGGGTATAAGAACCCGTGTTTCCCAGCAGCCATCGTTCTTTCTGTACTCGAGCTGCTGGGGAAACATCTTGTAGATTAAAGCCTTCAATTCGGACTACTCCTTCGTTTCTGTGGTTATTGATTTATTGATTGCGCATCACTCTCTAACACTGTCATTTTCTCTCTCTCTCTCTCTCTCTCCCCCCCCCCCCCCCCCCCCCCCCCCCTTAGTCTCAGGCACGGAGAATCCAGCCCACAATGTTGTTCTTCGTAACTTGCATTTATAAAGCAGCTTTCTTCACAGAATCATAGAATCCCGACAGTACAGAAGGAGGCCATTTGGCCCAGCGAGTCTGCACCGAGCCTTCAAAGGAGCACCCTATTTATAGCCTTCCAGATAATAATCTGTCTTCTCATTTTTGCGACCAAAGTGGATGACCTCACATTTACCCAAATTACACTGCATCTGCCATTCATCTGACCACTCGCTGAGCCTGTCCAAATCACGCTGAACGACCTCTGCATCCTCCTCATTTTCATCTAGTTTCCTCGTCGAAATCTTTAATACCTACTGCACCAAGCTGTGTATAGATCCTCGGCACGCACATGCCATACAAAATTATTACTTATCTCAGGATAGGACTTGAACCACACTATGATTGAGCTCAGACCCTGACAGTCACCAAGAAATTATATGTGGACAGTTCATAACCACGGGGACTCTGTGACAATCCATCATTTAATTAAGCCAAGAAAGCAATAAAGGAGAATTAAGGTTATTGCACGTCTTAGGAAGAGTTGAGAGTTAAGTGAAAACCACGCAGAAGTTGGGACTCTGAGAACAGAGAAGATTAAGGGGAGATTTAATGAAAGTGTTCAAAAGCATGAAGGGCAAGGTAAATAAGAAGAAAATGTTTCCAACGTCAGGATCGCGTGGTAATGACCTGGAACCTGTTGTCTAGGTCATTAGGCGGAGAGTGAAGGGGCTCTCAAAAGATAGAGACTTGCCGGGTCACGGGGACAGAACTAGGGAATGACGCTGACCGAATTGCCCTGCAGAGACCCACCTGGACCTGATGGGCTGAATGGCCTCCTTCTGTGCCGTAACGGCCCGGTGACTCTGTGACTCAATGAGGGTCGGTCATCAGAGGACACAGATTTAATAATTAACCAAAACCCTAGAGTAGAAATGAGGAGACATTTTATTAAACCGTGAGCTGCAGTGATCTACAGTATGGCGGCACGGTAGCATAGTGGTTAGCACCGTAGGTTCACAGCGCCAGGGACCTGGGTTCGATTCCCGGCTTGGGTAACTGTCTGTGCATAGTTTGCACGTTCTCCCCGTGTTAGTTTGTTTCTTCCGGGTGCTCCGACTTCCTCCCACAAGCCCCCAAAGATGTGCAAGTTAGGCGGATTGGCCAGTCTACATTGCCCTTAGTGTCCAAAAAAAGGTTGGGTGGGGTCACTGGCTTGCGAGGATGGGTTGGATGTGTGGGCTTGGGTAGGGTGCTCTTTCCAGGGGCCGGTGCAGACTCCGATGGGCCAAATGGCCTCCTTCTGCACTGTAAATTCGGTGAAACTCGACCTAGAATATGTTTCATGAACGAGTGGTGGAAGCAGGTTCGATTGTAACATTCATTAGTGGATTGTTGTACCCTCCACGAGACGTATGGGGGCCGGGTCGTCTGGTCTCCGCGTGAGTCTCATGGAGTACAAGCTTTCCCACTGAGGGACAGAATACTCCGGCCTGAGTGCGGGTAGTCCCTTCTGCAACCAGTAACATTGAGTTCTTCTGGTGAATAAATTCTTTGTTCCTAATGTTTCCTGTGTGGTTGCTTCCCTGAACACCACGCTGGCGACGAGCATTAAGTGGAGCTGCGGAGGGTGACATTTTCGGTGCCCAGTCACCTCTCCGAAGGCCTCTAGAGGTCATTTTGCCTGCCACAGCGATGCCGCATTTTGGGAAGCTGGAAGTGTTTGATGCAGGTATTGGACATTGGTCACAGTATGTCGAGCGGATGCGTTCTTTCTTTCATGTCAACACCATAATCTTCATGGCTTGTGGAGCACCCATCTTCAGTCTGATGAAGAACTTTACCTATCACGCAGTCCCAGACTCAGAGTCTTTCACGGACCTGGCTTGTGGAAGATCACTTAAACCCCAAAGCTCTGGACATCGTCCAGTGCTATTGTTTCAATACGGCCGAACGAGCCCCTCGGGAGTCCATAATGGAATTTTTGGCGCGTCTCCGGAGACTCGTGGAGTTCTGCGAATATGGCGCTGCTGTCTCGGAAAGGTTACGTGGCAGGTTGGTCTGCGGGGTCCATAACGGAAGTTGCTCGCTGAGCTTTAGCTGGACCTCAAGAAGGCCGTGGAAATTGCCCAGACACGGGAAAGTGCAGAATGTTGCATGGGTGAAAGTCCTCAGCTGAGACTGCGCCGCTCCCCGGAGAACGGCGGTTCCTGGGCAGGGTAACCCCGATTTACCCACCCTGGGCGGCAACCCCCGGACTCAGGGAGCCAGGCAGGACCCCGACCCAGATGAGGAAGACCCCGGGTGATGTCGGTGTGGTGGCAGGGAGCAGCGTCCACGGGATGGTTTGTCCGCCCGTTGCCCTGCTAGGCAGCATGCCCAGCCCAGGCCCGCACCTCTTTTGTGGAAGAACCCACAGATTATTGGCTGCAATTGAACTGTGTCCCTGCACCCAAAGTTGCCCCCATCAATGTGAAGGTTCAAGTCAATGGTCACCCATTACTAATGGAGTTGGACACAGGTGCTGCCGTCTCGGTTCTCGGTCGGCACACTTTTGAGAAACTCTGGTTGGGAGTGCAGGACACCGAGGCTCAATTGCCACATACAATGGAGCGCCGCTGGCCATTGGTGTGACCAACATGGCCCCTGTGGTTTACGGGTTACAGTCCACTGGCCTACCCATTGTTTTGGTGAAAGGTGACGGCTCCAGTTTGCTTGCGGTGGCTACAATGCCTCATTATTAACTGGCAGCAGGTCTTCCGGATGAGCTCGGGTGGACTCAACATGGTGCGAACAAAGTACCCCAAAGTTTTCAAAAGTGGGCTGGGACAATCGCGGGGTCATGGGGAAGACCCTCGTGGACCCTGAGGCTCAACTGAGATATTTTCGGGCTCGCCCACTTCCTCATGCACCGCTACCTAAAGTAGAAATGGTACCTGGTCGGCTCGGAGGGTTCCGTCGGCTCGGAGGGTTCCGTCGGCTCGGAGGCTTGCGGATCATCCGGCCGGTGAAGTTTGCGGATTGGGCAGCGCCGGTCGTCCCTGTAATGAAACCCGATTTTGGCGGGAATGTACACCTCGCGTTGCTGGTGGCCGTGAGGTCCTGGATATTGATGCCAGAACGGAGGCCAGAGACTAATTGAGAAACTCGATATAACAAGGCCCAAGTGGCCACTCATGCTGTCACAGGATAGAATTCCTACAGTGCAGAAGGAGGCCATTCATCCATCGAGTCTGCACCGACCCTCCAAAGCATCACCCCGCCCAGGCCCCTCCCTATCCCAGTAACCCCCAGCTAACCTATTTTTTGGGGACACTAAGGTGCAATTTCTCATGGCCAATCCACCTAACGTGAACATCTTTGGACTGTGGTTGGAAACCGGAGCACCCGAGGAAACCCACGCACACACGGGGAGAACGTGCAATCTCCACGTAGTCACCCAAAGCCGGAATTGAATTTGGGTCCCTGTTGCTTTGAGGCAGCAGTGCTGACCACTGTGCTACCGTGCCGTCATTGAGCGATTCGCCGGACTGCTCAAAAATGCAGTTCCAATGCCTCGGCCGCTCTGGAGGTGCCCTGAAAACTGTCTGCTTCTACCTACCCTGAGCCAGTCTGTTATCGTCTACAGTCTGGTGTCAGCTGGGGCTAAGCTGGCAGCACTTTCACTGCTGAGTCCGCTGGCTTCGGTTCAAGTCCCACTCCAGAAACCTGAGCGCTCAATCCGGGCTGGTGCGGCACTGAGGGAGGTACAATCTCTTTGAATGAGATGTCAAGCGAATTGTCTGCCCTCTCCAAGTGGGGATATGTTTGCGGAAGAGCCACGGAGATCCCCCCCCCCCCCCCCCCCCCCCCAGTGTCCTGGCCAATATTTGTCCCTCGACCACGATCGCGGGAAATAAACGATCTGATCATTGTCACATGGCTGTTTATGGGAGCTTGCTGTGCACCAATTGGCTGCCCCGTTTTCTACATTCGGACACTGGCTTTGGGACATCCTGAGGTCATGACCTGGGGCGTGGAAATGCAAGTCATTCTTTCTTCACACACGTACAACATTAACTGGTTGAGAAGGGTGCGGCTCTGACCAACCAACCCAGAGCCCACCAGAGGGTCACTTTCTCCAATGGCATGTAAAACACCAAGGTGCCCGAACTGAGCACATTCCTCGAGTCACATTACAACTGCATTAAAAATTAAAGAGGTAAAGATTATTATTTCAAAAAGAACATCTGGCAGGATTAGAGTGTGCAACAGTTTAACTTAAATGAATTAATCTGTGATTAATAAGAGGTCACCTGCTTTTAAAAAGAGAAACAGACTAGTAGAAGTGTTAGAAAAATACATTTTCTGTCGCATTTGGTCAAAGAATGCAGACATTGTAAAAATTAAGTCGATTCAGTGATAGACCGAGGTAAGTTAGAGGTAACGTAAACACGTCGAGCGAATGTGTGCCAAGTGAAATACAGGAACGGTTATATCCAATCCATCAAATGTATTTATTTTGATAACACCCTGCAGTCCTCCGTTCAGAGTGCTCAGGTTCAGGGCTCCACTCCGTGAAGGAGGCCTTTGCTGAGGCAGCTATATTTAACTTGCCTAAGATGCCTCATATCAAAATGCAAACATACAAGAAATAATGGGAAAGACAGTACAGTATGTCCCGTCCAGTCGCTCCCACACAGCTTCAACACAAATCACAATTCGTACACTTTCCACCTCAGTGCTGATGGCCTCCTTCTGCATGGTGAGGATGTTTGACCTTACTCCTGTGTTGCCCAGACCACATTCCCCCCCCCCCCCCCCCCATGTGCAGTCCATGTGCTGTAGATAAATCAAGAGCGCTGTTTTTCTAAATCCCCCTCTTCAGGTACTCCACTGGAAGTGATGGATCAATTCTACCTTCTCTGCGGAACTGTCCCACGCTAATTGGGTGCAGTGTTAATAACACTGACCTCTCTGAATGACTGAATTTGGCATAGAATTTTGGACCTATTTGCTGATGACCAGAATTTGAATTTACTTTGAGATGTGGATTCCACACTGGAGGTGTTGGAGTGCTCTGGGTGACAGAGCGGCGCATTATCGGATAGGGCAAGGTGCAGCGCCGAGGGTGCACAGGATTTTGGAGTTGGCACTGGAGGTCCAGGGGCAGGAGAAGGAGGACTAGAATCACAGATTCGCACAATAGTTACAGTGCATGAGGAGACCATTCAGCCCATCATGTCGGTGCCAGCTCTCCAAACAAGCATCGTGTCTTCGTGCCATTCCTCTGCCTTTTCCCCCTACCCCCTTCACATTGTTTCCATTCAAATAATCATCGCGTGCCCTCTTGAATGCCTCGATTGAACCATCTCCACCACACTTACAGGCCGTGCATTCCAGACCCCAACCACTCGCTGCATGAAAAGGATTTTTCTCACATTGCATTTTGCTTCTTTTCTAAGTCGTCTTTAATCTGCGCCAACTCGTTCTTGATCCCTTTACGAGTGGGAACAGTTTCTCCCTGTCTACTCTGTCCAGCCCCCTCATGATTTTGCACGTCTCTATCAAATCTCCTCTGAGCCTCATCCTCTCCTCGGAGAACAGTCCCAACCTCGCCAATCTATCCTCATCACAGGAGTTTCTCTCGCTCGTCTAATGGATTCTTTCTGGAGATCCAAAGTAAAGACCTTTCTCTCTCTACAGTCAGATTGAGTTGCAGGGATGTTCAGTCCAGCCACCAGCTGCAGGCAGGGTCAGTTGTTTAAGAACCAATTTTAAAATCTCCGGTTGATAGACTCTGTTCTTATCTCTCAAAGGCTGTTGGAAATTCTGGTGAGTTTAGAAACCAGTGAGGTTTGAAGCTGATTGGCCTGCAGTTTCTGGGGCTATCCTGCACCTGCAGTGGTAGTAGAGATTCATCACGCCTTCTTCTCCCTCTCTCCTGTGTCAGTTGCTATTCTGCCTGGCCTAACGTTCTCCTCCCATTCCTGAGCAATGGGAACCCCCTGGTAAGATTCCAGTGACCAAGAACTCTCTTTGTCTTGGTTATTTCTAAGAAGGATCCAACTGGCAACGCAGTGTTTCTGCTCTTGAGGTAAAACCTTCGGAGAATTTCCGGAATAAATAACAATAATCTTTATTATTGTCACAAGTAGGCTTACATTAACACCGCAATGAAGTTACTGTGAAAAGCCACTAGTCGCCACACCCCGGCGCCTGTTTGGGTACACAGAGATTCAGAATGTTCAATTCACCTCAACAAGCACGTCTCTCGGGACTTGTGGGAGTAAACCGGAGCACCCGGAGGAAACCCACGCAGACACGGGAAGAATGTGCGGATTCCGCACAGACAGTGACCCAAACCGGGGATTGAACCTGGGACCCGGGTGATGTGAAGCAACAGCGAAAACCACCGGGGCCTCCTGACATGGAGAGGTGGTGGTACAACAGCATTTTCACTCGACTAGTGACCCAGGGTAGTGCTCTGGGGACCCAGGATTGAATCCCACCACAGCAGAGGGTGGAATTTTGAATTCAATAATGATGACCATGAAACCATTGTCGCCCATTGTAAAACCCAGCTAGCTCACAAATGCCCTTTAGGGAAGGCAATCTGCCTGGTTTGTGACTCCAGATCCACAACAATATGGTTGACTCTTCAATGCTCTCTGAAATGGGTCCAGCAAACCATTCAGCAATGGCTGCTGGCCCAACCAGCGTGGCTCACATCCTATGTATGTGATGGAACCATCAATTCACCAGACACGTGTTTCCGATATGAATCTAGGCTTTAATCAACTTACTTCAGAGCCAGCCTGTTACCTGTTGATGAACTCTCTGTGAACTGCAGGCTGACTCTGGACAAGGGTATTTATACAGCAGCACTAGGGGGAGGAGTCGTGGGCGGAGCCGAGGGTGGAGCCCTGTACAAGCTCCTGAGCATTCCCAGAGCTACTCCCCCTAGTGGTCGGGTAACGCTAATGCGCTTACAATATGCAGTGTGAATTTACCATGTTATATTCACCACAGTATGTATTTTTAAAAATGGATCAGATGTCCTCCAACAACAACGACAATCAAGTTGTAAGAAAGTCTTTAAATGGTATGTAGCCCTTACAGTGTTTGATATTGACATCAATTCTGTGTTAACTCCCAAATCACTGTTAGGAAAGGGTTAAAATATTAACCACCAAAATG
Organism: Scyliorhinus canicula; assembly: GCF_902713615.1. NCBI lineage: Eukaryota > Metazoa > Chordata > Chondrichthyes > Carcharhiniformes > Scyliorhinidae > Scyliorhinus > Scyliorhinus canicula. The sequence goes on along the minus strand of NC_052154.1, from coordinate 5,673,394 downwards.
CTGTGCAGCCTCGATAATGAGTACTAGCCGATATTCTAAATGGTATTTTGCTGTTTAATAAGCCTCTGGATGGCTGTTCCTTGCCATGCCTTCAACTCCTTTAATGAGGTGGCGTGTTATTCTAAACTTGCATTTCAGCTTAAGACCCCATTGGGCCACATCTTTTTGCACATAAAATACTTGGAAAAATGTCTCCACAGGATGTTTGGAGTAAGGCCAGCATGTGGCACAGTGGTTAGCACTGGGACTGCGGCACAGAGGACCCGGGTTCGAATCCCGGCCCTGGGTCACTGTCCGTGTGGCGTCTGCACATTCTCCCCGTGTCTGCGTGGGTTTCACCCACACAACCCAAAGATGTGCTGGTTAGGTGGATTGACCACGCTAAATTGCCCCTTAATTGGAAAGAAAAATAATTGACTACACCAAATTTAAAAAAAAAAGATGTTTGAATCAAATTTACCTTTTCAATGTTAATCACGTTAATGATAATTGGACAGCATATAAATCGGGACTCTGGAGAGGGAGCTTTACTCTGTATCTAACCCTGTCCTATTCCTGTTCTGGGAGTGTTTGATGGGGACAGTGTAGAGGGGGCTTTACTCTGTATCTAACCCCATGCTGTACCTGTCCTGGGAGTGTTTGATGGGGACAGTGTAGAGGGAGCTTTACTCTGTATCTAACCCCGTGCTGTACCTGTCCTGGGAGTGTTTGATGGGGACAGTGCAGAGGAGCTTTACTCTGTATCTAACCCCGTGCTATACCTGTCCTGGGAGTGTTTGATGGGGACAGTGCAGAGGAGCTTTACTCTGTATCTAACCCCGTGCTGTACATGTCCTGGGAGTGTTTGATGGGGACAGTGTCGAGGGAGCTTTACTCTGTATCTAACCCCGTACTGTATATGTCCTGGGAGTGTTTGATGGGGACAGTGTAGAGGGGGCTTTACTCTGTATCTAACCCCATGCTGTACCTGTCCTGGGAGTGTTTGATGGGGACAGTGTAGAGGGAGCTTTACTCTGTATCTAACCCCGTGCTGTACCTGTCCTGGGAGTGTTTGATGGGGACAGTGCAGAGGAGCTTTACTCTGTATCTAACCCCGTGCTATACCTGTCCTGGGAGTGTTTGATGGGGACAGTGCAGAGGAGCTTTACTCTGTATCTAACCCCGTGCTGTACATGTCCTGGGAGTGTTTGATGGGGACAGTGTCGAGGGAGCTTTACTCTGTATCTAACCCCGTACTGTATATGTCCTGGGAGCGTTTGATGGGGACAGTGTCGAGGGAGCTTTACTCTGTATCTAACCCCGTACTGTACTTCCTTTTGAAAGTAAATATTGAATCTTTTTGCATCACATTTTCAGGCAGTAAATTCCAGACCATGATAACTTTCTATGTAAACACATTCTCCTCGTCTTCCTTTGCCAATTGCCATTAATCAGTGTCCCCTGGTTGCTGACATTCTTACCAGTGTAAACATTTTCTCCTCATTTACTCTGTCAAAACCCTTCATAATTCTGAGCAATTCTATTAAATACTTCATTTGGTTTCTCTGCCAGAAGGAGAACAATCCCAGTTTCTCCATTTTTTCTGTGTAACTGCGTCATCCCTGGATCTGGCTGAGTAAAATAAAGGACAGTTTTATAAAGGCCATATACAATGCCAATACATTCCTCTAGATATTTCTATCACTGTCCTTGAAGCCAAGTCTCTACAACTAGCCATTATTTATTCGGGTTCATTATTAGATCAAATATTAAATATCAGGACAAGAGGTAGGTCTTATGGTGAATCTACAGGAAAAAGGAAGTGAGAGAGAGAGGCAGAGGGGTTTCGGGAGGGGATTCCAGAAGTATGGACCCATGGGTGTGGAGATGTGAGAGAAAGGTTGATATTTATATTGTGCATTTCACAACCTCAGGATTTACACACAGCAAGATCCCACAAACACTGACATGATAACGACCAGACATCTGCTTTTGTAGTATTGGCACAGTGATTGATAACTGTCTCGACCACCACAGGGAACTTGCCCTTCTTTGAAATAATGCCGATTGTGTTCAATTTTTCAATTGTCAGATGGCTTGGGGCTGGATTCTTCAGCCGCTCCCGCCGCAATATCGCCACGGGCGGGACGCGGGTCATGTCAAGGTCCATTAACCTCCGGCGGGAATTTCTAATCACCGGCGGGTGCTGCTGAAGAATCCCGCCCTTGTGTGTGTCTCTTGACTGCTCCCTGGGCTGTCAAGCTATAGTCACAGTGAAACCGCAACTAAGTAAGAAGCAGAAGAAAGCAGACATTTAAAACAAAAACACGTAACAAATATGCAGATCTCCAAGACATAAAACACGTGGCCCAAGATCTTCCGATCTCCAGGCCAACAGATCACATCCCTGGGAATTGCCGAGGAAGTTTGAACTTCAGACGAGCATTTCCCCAGCTCTCCGGGACCCTCCATAAACATAGCCAACTCTGATTTCAACGGGGAGTGAATCGTATTGGTTGAAGACTGACACGTGTGATGCTGGGGACCGCCGGAGGGAGGAAAATGGAATGTTGGCACTCATTGCTAATGGAATAGAGCACAAAAGTAGGGAAGTGCTGTTACAACTTTATGGGGCATGGGTGAGATTGCAACTGGAGCACGGGGCACAGTTTTGGTCCCCTTACTTGAGGAAGGGCGTAAATGCATTAGAGGCGGTTCAGAGAAGGTTCACGAGATTGATTTCAGGGATGAAGGATTGTCTTGCGACGAGAGATTGAGCAGCTTCGGCCTATACTCGCTGGAGTTGAGAAGAATGAGAGGAGATCTAATCGACAGTTTCAACGTAGAGTGGTTGTTTCCCCTTGTTGGACTTTCTAGAACGAGAGGCCATGGTTTTAGGCTAGGGGGCGGCAGATTTAAAACAGAAATGAGGAAGAATTATTTCACTCAAAGGGTTGTGAATCTGTGGAATTCTCTACCAGAGAGTAAAGTGGACACCGGAACACTGAACACATTGAAGGAGGAAATAGACAGGTTTTTAATTAGTAGCGGGCTGAAGGGTCATGGGGAGTGGGCTGGAAGATGGAGAGGAGGCCACAAAGAGATCAGCCATGATTGCATTGAATGGCAGAGTGGATTTGAGGGGCTGAATTCCTGCTCCTAGTTTTTATGTTCTTAGGTTCTGTCCTTGGGCGGAGCAGGAGAGGCAGGAGGGGCAGGAGAAACAGGAGTGACAGGGAGCAGGAGGAGAAATAGGGGGAGGGGATACACGAGAGGTGGGAAGGGCAGGATTGGCAATAGGGGCAGTATGGGTAGGGGGATATAGGAGGGGTGGGAGGAGGAAAGAGTGGCAATAGGGGCAGGAGGGGCAGTATTGGTAGGGGATATAGGAGGGGTGGGAGGGGGGAAAGAGTGGCAATAGGGGCAGTAGTGGTAGGGGATATAGGAGGGGTGGGAGGGGGGAAAGAGTGGCAATAGGGACAGGAGGGGCAGTATGGGTAGGGGGATATAGGAGGGGTGGGAGGGGGGAAACAGTGGCAATAGGGGCAGGAGGGGCAGTATGGGTAGGGGGATATAGGAGGGGTGGGAGGAGGAAAGAGTGGCAATAGGGGCAGGAGGGGCAGTATGGGTAGGGGATATAGGAGGGGTGGGAGGGGGGAAAGAGTGGCAATAGGGACAGGAGGGGTAGGAGCTCTGCTCTGGGACCCAATAAGAATGTCACTTCTCAATGACCTCACCCAACACCCCCGCCCCATCGGACCACCACTCACGTCGCTCCTGCAAGGTGCTTCAGGAATTCCCTCCACATTCCTACCTACCATGGAATCTGTCCCCAGCTCCCCTTCCCCCACTGCTTCAGACTCAGTGGAGGCCTATCTGCACTCAGCAGGGCAGCACAGAGGCACAGTGGCCAGGGACATCGCCAGGGACCTTGGGTCACTGTCTGTGTGGAGTTTGCGCGTTCTCCCCGTGTCTGCGTGGGTTTACTCCGGGTGCTTCGGTTTCCTCCCCTAGTCCAAAGATGATCGGGTTGAGTGGATTAGCCGTGCTAAATTGCCCTTAGTGTCCAGGGAAATATGCAACATTTTGGCCTCAACAACTTCCTGTGGTAACAAATTCCACAGGCCGACAACTCACTGGGTGTAAAAATGTCTCCTCATCTCTGTCTGAATGGTCCACCTGGTATCCTCAAACTGTGACCCCTAGTTCTGGACACACCCACCATTGGGAACATTCTTCCTGTATTTACCCTGTCCAGTCCTGTTAGAATTTTATAGGTTTCTCTGATATCCCTCCTCATTCTCCTGAACTCCAGCGAATACAATCCTAACCGAATCCTTCTCTCTTTATACATCAGTCCCACCATCCCAGGAATCAGTGTTGTAAACCTTCGCTGCATTCCCTCTAGAGCTAGAACAACCTTCCTCAGGTAAGGGGACCAAAACTGTGCGCAATATTCCAGGTGTGGCTTCACCAAGGCCCTGTATAATTAGAACATAGAACATAGAACAGTACAGCACAGAACAGGCCCTTCGGCCCTCAATGTTGTGCCGAGCCATGATCACCCTACTCAAACCCACGTATCCACACTATACCCGTAACCCAACAACCCCCCCCTTAACCTTACTTTTATTAGGACACTACGGGCAATTTAGCATGGCCAATCCACCTAACCCGCACATCTTTGGACTGTGGGAGGAAACCGGAGCACCCGGAGGAAACCCACGCACACAGGGGGAGGACGTGCAGACTCCACACAGACAGTGACCCAGCCGGGAATCGAACCTGGGACCCTGGAGCTGTGAAGCATTTATGCTAACCACCATGCTACCCTGCTGAATTGCAGCAAGACATCCCTGTTCCTGTACTCAAATCCTCCCGCCATGAAGGCCAACATACCATTTGTCTTCTTTACTGCCTGCTGTACCTGCATGCTTACTTTCAGTGACTAATGTCGTAGCTGGTTTAGCTCAGTTGGCTAGAGAGCTGGTTTGTGATGCAGAGGAAGACCAGCAGTGTGGGTTCAATCCCTGTACCGGCTGAGGTTATTCATGAAGGCCCCGCCTTCTCAACCTTGCCCCTCGCCTGAGGTGTGATGGTCCTCGGGTTAAATCACCATCAGTCAGCTCTCCCCCTCAAAGGAGAAAGCAGCCGATAGTCATCTGGGACTAGGATAACTTTACCACACCGTTATGCTTACCTTCAGTGAGTAGTGTGTGAGGACACTCTGATCTTGTTTCACATTCCCCTCTCCCAATATATGACCATTCAGATAATAGTCTGCCTTCTCGTTTTTGCTAACCTTGCATTTATCCAAATTATACTGCATCTGCCATTCATTTGCCCACTCACTCAACTTGTCCAAATCACACTGAAGGATCTCTGCATCCTCCTCACAGCTCACCCTCCCACCCAACTTGGTATCACCGGCCAATTTGGAGATATTGCATTTTGTTCCCTCATAAAAATCATTACTATATATTGTGACTAGCTGGGGTCTCAGCACTGATCCCTGCGGTAACCCACTAGTCACTGCCTACCAATCTGAAAAAAAGCCATTAACTCCTACTCTGTTTCCTGTCTGCCAACCAGTTTTCTATCCAACTCAATATGTTATCCTAGTCCCATATGTTTTAATTTTACACGCTGATCTCTTATGCGGGACTTTGTCAAAAGAGTTCTGAAAGTCCAAATATACCACATCCTCAGGCTCCCCTTATCAATTCTACTGGCTACATTCTTGAAGAATTTTAGTAGATTTGTCAGGCATGAATTCCCCTTCATAAATACATTCTGACTCTGTCCGATCCTGCCACTGTTTTCCAAGTGCTCAGCTATAAAATCTTTGATACTGGAGTCGAGAATTTTCCCCACCACTGACGTCAGGCTTAATGGTCTATAGTTCCCTGTTTTCCCGCTACCTCCCTTCTTAAATATTGAAGTTACAAGTTAATCAGGTTCAGGCGGGGTGGTGGGGGGAGGAAAGAATCAAAACAATGGTGTGTGGCAGACGTCTCAACAATGGATCATCTGATCATTTGTCTCGGGTGTGTTTTTTGGGGCATCTTCCTGGGCAATATTTTCCCGCCTCCAGCCCTTCATCATAGCAAACCTTCCAGGGGACGATACAAGTGGGTATCAGACACCAGAAGCCACTAACATCCATCAATGGAACGGCAGCAGCTTGGGGCAGCCATGGCTCAGCTGGTAGCACTCCCGTCTCTAAGTCAGAAGGTTTTGGGTTCAAATTCCACTCCAGTCCTTGAGCCCAGGAATCAGCGCTGACATTCCAATGCAGTAGTGGGGAGGGGTGCAGCCTGAGTTTGTTTTCTTTCGATTGGAAAAGATCAAGGGGAAGTTTGAGGGAATATTGAAGCGTTCCTTTTTAAAAAATGTATTTAAAAAGTTTCATTACCAGCAGTGGTCAGATACACTTTCCAAAATAAGGTTGAGCAGGGCAGCATTTAAACAGCATAAAGAGACTGGAGAAGAGTATTTATAACTGTGACTAGCAGCAGCAATACAGTAATTTTTTAATAATGGAATTTCAGGAGAGCTGTAAGGTTGTTTGAATTCATAAATAAAGGTGCTCACTAATTGGTAACAGTTACTGCCTTCGGTGGCTGTTTAATAACGTGCCTCATTAAAATAAAAGGCAACGTGGGGCAAAAGGTTACAACCTTTGTTCCCTGAAAAATTCCCCCAGGTCATAATTCTTTGACTTGCTCAAGCACACAGACCCACACACACAAACCACCTCAGTGATAGGTCTGTAAATGTAAATGAGCTGTGGTTGCTTTTGTAGTTTGTGATCCCATTCCTCGAGAATGAATGAAAAAGACACATCTGTGTACAGTATGGATACATTCACACACACACTGACACACACACATACAGGCAGACAGCAGCACACACACAGATATAAAGACACACACACAGGCACGCATAGACAAACACACAGACACGCACACAGATATCAACACAGACAGTCACACACACTGACACACGCACACAGACACACGCACAGATGTAAACACACATAGACACACACACACAGACATAAACACAGGCAGACAAACACACACAGATATAAATATACACTGATACACACATTGACACACACACACACACAGATATGAACACACACAGACCCACATACTGACACACACACACAGATACATAGATACTCACACTGAAACACATGTACAGTGCAGTAAAGAGATCTGCTAACTCCCAGAGGCACATTATAGTCCATATAAACGCCCACTGCGCACACACAGAGGCCCATACACATGCTGATTCAGTCACAAAGCCACACGCATGCAGACACAAACACACACGTGGGTATATTCATTCATTCAATGCTAAAATGGAGATAAGGCTGCATCCCTCAATGACACTGATTTCTAGAGATTCAATAGCAGATGAGGATCACCTAATTTACACATGGAAACACAGGTACAAGCATATTCACTTACACAAGTAAACATACTGGCATTCAGCAAAACCATTCCACACATGCTCATGTATATACATTGTAAAACATACATGTGTGTTCACATACGTCAACATACATGCAACACAGCGACACATCAGCACATTGATTTACAGGTATGAACACAAATGGAATACAAATATACATACATGACAAACATGTGAATGAACTCGTGCACACAGAATCACATTTACGGGAAACACATACCATGTGCATGGCTGAAGGCCACATGCATGTAAGATTACTACATAGGATGAGCACACATGATCAGACAGACATACATGTACTAAACTGTATCGTATGCACAAACAAGCGCTCCCCATTAGCTAACAGCCCCAGAGCCATCAGCAGGCTGCCGAAAACCAACCAACGACATCTTAAGCAAGCCGACACCATCATAACTCTTATCGAAACATTAGTTTTATAACACTGCCAGCATTTTGGGAAAACACATTCAATCACATTATGACTGAGAGATTAGATTGAAGTAGACTTAAGAAATAATAAATGAGGCAGGGTCTGGTTTGACAGCTTTGAGAGATTGGTAGCTATACTAGCTATACTGCCTAAGTCATTGCCCGGGTTTGGAGTAAGTGGTTCTCCCATCCCTCGGGGGGGGGGGGGGGGGGGGGGGGGGGGCAAATGGAGACTAAGGGCGCATGACATTAACCAACAGCCCTGGCGTGGGCCTGTGGGAATTCAACATTTATTTTTTAAGTTTAATGATGTTCGTTTCAATTCTTTTGTCCCGTTGAAGCAGAGTTTGGGAGCGATTGAGATATGTGTGAGTTTCCTTTGCGAGTTGGAGCCGTCAGTTTGTTTGTCTCCCAGAGTTTAGAACCCTGAAAGGTAAGAACTCGCTATCGTGCTGCAGTCCAAATGCCCACAATTGCTGTAAATTGAAAGAAATAATGTGAATTTATGTTACACCTTTCATGACCTTAGAATGGCCCTCAGCTCTTAAATGCAAATTACGGATTCTCCATGTGTAACCATTATTATAACGTAGGAAAATACAGAGCCAATTGTCATACAGAAAGTCCTCACAAATAGTGATGAGGTAATTAACCAGATAATTTGTTTGTTCAGTAATGGTAAAATTGCTGGGAAAACTGGCAGCATCTGTGCCGAGGAATAGAGTTAATGCAGCACAGTGGTTAGCACTATGGCTTCACGGGGTCCCAGGTTCGATTCCCGGCTTGGGTCACTGTCTGCGCGGAGTCTGCACGTTCTCCCCGTGTCTGTGTGGGTTTCCTCCGGGTGCTCCGGTTTCCCTCCCACAAAATCCCGAAAGACGTGATATTCGGTAATTTGGACATTCTGAATTCTCCCTCTGTGTACCCGAACAGGTGCCGGAGTGTGGCGACTAGGGGATTTTCACAGCAACTTCATTGCAGTGTTAATGTAAGCCTACTTGTGACAATAAAGATTATTATTATTATTATGTTTCAGGGCAAGATGACCATTCACCGAAACGGAATCAGTTTGTTTGTTTATTATCTGAGGGATGAATGTCGGCCTTGAGTTACAGGAGAGTTATAAGAAGGTATACAGGGCCGTGGTGCATCATCTGAAAAACGAAATGAAACGGAAATTTATTGTCACAAGTAGGCTTTAACTGAAGTTACTATGAAAAGCCCCTAGTCGCCACAGTCCGGCGCCTGTTCGGGGAGGCTGGTACGGGAATTGAACCCGCGCTGCTGGCCTGCCTTGGTCTGCTTTAAAAGCCAGCTATTTAGCCCTGTGCTAAACCATCTCAGCTGCGAAATGGCACCTCAGACAGTGCCATGCTCCCTCAGTAGCTCCACTGGGAGAGAGTCAGTCTGGATTCTGCGCTCAATCCCGCAGAGTAGGACTTGAACACATCTTGAGTCGGAGATGAGGGTGCTCACGCTGAACCACGGCAGACTCTTTTTTTTAATTTACCCTTTTCATTCGCACAAGAAATTATTTGTATTATCTCTTCTTCCCTATGCTAAAATCCTTGGTTTAATTTCCTCGCTTAAGTGTCAGGCAGCCCCGCTATGCAGGACTGAGAGAGAGAGAGAGACAGGCCAGTTGGCCGGGAATCAGTTATCAGTGAAAACGCTAGACTCCAGTGTTTGAGGGTCAACAGGGCACTTAGGTAATCAGAGAACGAGGCAGCGTCAACAATGTTTATTGAAAAAGGAAATCATTCTGATAATTGTGGAAAGAATATCTTGAGGATGCAGGATTGATGAAGGGGAACCAAATGGATGGCGCGTATTTGGATTTTCAAAAGACATTCGATAAGATGCCACACGAAAGGCTGTATCACAAACTATGGGGTGCGATTCAACCATCGCATTGTTCCCGGCGTTGACCTGGGCGTGTCTGTTAAATAGCGGGGGAGGCCAGAAATTAGATTTATGCCCGGCCCGCTTCGACCAGCTCACTCCCGATGGAGAGTTACGGATCTGGCCCAGATATTGACGAGTATATCATTAACCCCAATTTTCATTCATTTCAATTTCATTCCCGAGATTGAAGTCGAATGTAACAGCCTCCCAGGAATTAACAGGCTCCCCAGCAACACCATGGAAGTTGGGTATCTAAATATACTTGCATCGGAAACAGTGAACGTTCCCGGGTCTGGGACGAGTGGGTAATCCTGGTGATAACCTGCTGACGAAATTGGGGCTATAACCTCTGAAGATCAGAAGCAATTTCATTGAAACTTAAAAGCGGCTGAGAGAGCTGAGCACGGGCAGTGCTGAGAGGTCATTTTTTCTCGGGGGGCGGGTGTAAACAATAAGGGATATTCTCGGGATAAAGAATCGATCATTTAGGACAGGAATGTCTTCACTCAGAGGGTTGTGAATCTTTGGAATTCTCCACACCAGAGGGCTGTGGAAGCTCAGTCGCTGAGTATTTAAGACTGCGATCAATAGATAGTCCCTCTCCGGGGGAATTAAGGGCAGGAAAGAGGAATCGATGTCAAAGAACAGCCCTGATTTTGTGGAATGGCAAAGCAGACCGGAGGGGCTGGACGTCCTCATCTCTCCAGCGTTTTTTGTTTTTCCACTTGCACACACACACCCACGGGTATAAAATCGATGTTAAGCATGGTGCACTGTGAGAAAAATACTTTGTATAACAAAGCTACGCAGCAGAACAGTGACGGCAAACAGTGTTTAACTCTAAAGTTATGCCTCACCTTGGGGGCCTCACGGTAGCAGGGGGCCTCACGGTAGCATGGTGGTTAGCATCAATGCTTCACAGCTCCAGGGTCCCAGGTTCGATTCCCGGCTTGGGTCACTGTCTGTGTGGAGTCTGCACGTCCTCCCCGTGTGTGCGTGGGTTTCCTCCGGGTGCTCCGGTTTCCTCCCACAGTCCAAAGATGTGCGGGTTAGGTGGATTGGCCATGATAAATTGCCCGTAGTGTAAGGTTAATGGGGGGATTGTTGGCTTACGGGTATACGGGTTACGTGGGTTTAAGTAGGGTGATCATTGCTCGGCACAACATCGAGGGCCGAAGGGCCTGTTCTGTGCTGTACTGTTCTATAACTTCTATAACCTTGAAAACATTTCTCACCGTATTATGTCTGACACGCAGTCAATTCCAACCCGCATGACCTGGAGTCACAACACATGTGGAATTAGAATTTTTTTTAAATACCCGACCAGGATCCTTGGTTGAGCCCAATAAACTGGTCACCAGGTTTGTAACTTTAACACCAGGAGCCCTTTACGATATATAGTGTTATAATTAAACAGTCAGAAAATGTATCTGACTATCTAATGCCCCTTTCCCAACACCACTCCCTTCCTAACTCACCCCACTCTCTCCACACACACACGCACCCACATGTATACACTCACACACATACACCCACACACATAGAAAAACAACACAGAGGGGAAAGGGGAGTGGATAGCAAAAGAAAACATTTATACAAATAAAAGGATAAGGATCTTTGATGCACTGGGATGACTTCCAGTCAATGTCTTTCTGAAGTTCAGGCTTTCGATTTGGTACCTCTTCTTTCTAGGCTTGAGCTGGTTTTCTCCGGCAAGTTTGTTTACTTTCTCTGCAGACTGGGCCTCATTTCAGGCTCACAGCAAAGGGTGTGCCAGGCACTCACGGCTTTCAGAACAATAGAGCAGATCTTTCACTTCAGTGTGAAGGAGAGAGAGAGAGTTCCTTTCACTTCCAAGGTCTACCCACTTCTGCCCAGTTCTCTCAGAAAGCATCAAGCAGGAACCAATCACTGACTGTTGTCAGGCAGCAGAACACTGCCCCGAGCCAACCCACAAGTTGCCAATTAACCAATCGAACTGACTCCCTCCAAACCTGGTTCCTATGATCCACTCAGTGCCGAGGAGTCTGGCTTCTCCCTTTCCAAAACACAAAACCTGGGAACGCAGTGTCCCGGCATGCAAGCTGTTTCAACTTTGAGTCTTCAGCTTAAAGGCACATCCCGATTATGGGTCCACGGACCAAAATAACAAAAATAAAATAAACAAAATGGGAACAAAGAGGAAGGAATCCTGCAATTTATCATACATCAAAGTTCCACTGGAAGAGAACGAGATTGGAAGAAAATAAGAGAGGAGGAAAGGACTGCAGTAATGCATTTAGTCCTGGTCACCTTCCAGAAGTGCACAAGCCAGCATTGAACACGGTACTTGAAGCCGGGTCACTAGCACTGTGAGGCAGCAGTGCTAACCGCTGTGCCACTTTCCCACCTGAAGCAACAGCTGTCATCTTCAAAATTGATAGCCCATTATAACCCATCGAAGCCCCTCATTCTCACGTGTGATGCCTCTCTATATGGCATTGAGGCAATATTGTCGTATGGGTGGGATGATGGGCAGATCGGTCAATAGTCTACGCATCCAGGAGACTGGTCGAGGTGCAGCTTCCTTATCTTTTTAATATAAATTTAGAGTACCCAATTCATTTTTTTTCAATTAAGGGGCAATTTAACGTGGCCAATCCACCTATCCTGCACATCTTTTGAGCTGTGCGGGGCGAAACCCATATAAACACGGGGAAAATGTGCAAACTCCACACCAGTGACCCAGAGCCGGGATCGAACCTGGGACCTCGACGCTGTGATGTGTAGCGCCATTATGCACAGATTGAAAAGGAAGGTCTGCTCATGGTTTTTGTAGATCAGAAACTTCATCAGTATATCTCCAGGCATCATTTTACTGTAATCCGTATTCAAGGAGGATAAATTGATACTGCGGCCAGGATTGCAAGGTGGACATTGCTGTTCGGGGTGTACGGATATACATTTGAATATCGTCCAGGCACAAACGTTGCGCACGCGGTGGGCCTTAGCTGACTCCCGTTGCCAGTAGCGGACAGAGTCGTGCCAGCATTAAACTTCATGGACATGTACCAGTCACGGCCGCTACAAAGCAGGCATGGTCCCAAAAAGCAAAACTGTCCCACGCCGTCCAACGTGGCTGATTGCAGGGGAAGCTCCTGGAGGAATTGCGGGCCTACGTGACAAACAGCAGGAACTCAGTATGAGGGACGGCATCATCCTGTGGGGGAGCCAGCGTGGTTCTCCTGTGCCAGGTCAGCAAACCATCTTGCATAGCGGACACCCGGGAGTTTCTGAAATGAAGATGCTCGCCAGGAGTTACGTGTGGCAGCCAAGGCTCTACGGCAGCAATGAGCGGCTGGTGCAGCAATGTGCAGCTTATCGGGAGTACCAGCAGCTCCCTTGCTTCACCCATGGGAGTGGCTGGGACAACCCTGGGTGCGGTTGCTGGCCAACGTCGCTGGGCCCTGCTCCTGATCGCACTCACTCAAAGTGGATGAATGTGCACAGGATGTCTTCCACCACTTGGCGAGCCAGTTTAGAAAGGTTGCGTCAGTCCATTAGCAAACCCCCCCCCCACTCCCCGGGATTCCAGAGGTGATTGTCGTTGACGATGTGACACCCTCTACCAGTGAGAAATTTCAAAGCTTTACCTGCACTAATGGGGCGAAACACATCTGAACTGCCCCGATTCTCCCGTCTTCCAACGGTCTGGCTGAACGGGCAGTCCAGACATTTAAACGGGGCACAAAGCTGGCACTGTTTCCAGTTAATTACTTCACTGCGCCACATGGTCCGACTGGGGAAGCGCCGGCAGAGTTGCTGATGGGCCAACACCTCTGGACCCATTTACATTTCCAAACCTTGGCGGGAAGGTGGGAAAGAAGCCGGACCTTCAGAAGAAGTGCCACCATCATCGACGTGCAACACAGGATTTGAACCTGGGGGCAAGGCCCATGTCTAAAATTTCAGGGATGGCACCCAGCGGATCTCAGGAACCAGAGTGAAGAGAACAGAATTAGTCTCTTACTCAGGCGAAGGCACATGGACCACCTCAAAGGCCGGGAGCCTGCCCCAGAGCAAACAACGTCAGATCAGTCAGTCCCTTTCCCCCTCTGCCATCCACAAACTAAGGGTCACTCCCCGCCAGAGATCTGTGCCCAGGCTCTCAAGCTAAGGACGGTCAGTGTCGGATTTGGACACGGAATCCTCAGTACTTCCAGAGGACATTACAGTCGGATGCAGACCTCCGGCAGGGCACCGTCGATGTTCAGCACAGAAAAAGCTCACCCTGACACAATACAGGCCCCAGACCCGACCCCACAGAGTCAAGAAGCACAGCCACAGGGAAAACAGTGAAGGAGACACATTCTACAACTGGCTACCGAGGGACCTTCAGACTTTGAGGCGGAGCAGTTGTGGTGAATGTAATATATATATGTATATATGATAATTCACACTGTCTTTGTAAGCGCAGTAGCGCTATCCTACCACCAGGGGGAGTAGCTCTGGGAGTACTCAGGAACTTGTACTGGGTTACACCCTTGGCTCCGCCCACTACTCCTCCCCCTAGTGCAGCTGTATAAATACCCTTGTCCTGAGTCAGCCTGAGTTCACTAAGAGTTCATCAACGGGTAACAGGCTGGCTCTGAAGTAAGTCGATTAAAGCCTAGATTCATATCGGAAACACGTGTCTGGTGAATTGATGGTTCCATCAGCAGTGTAATAACCTCCACGGTGGCCATGGCGACAACCCAATCATCTCCTCATAGGACCCGTGAAAAATTAGCTCCCAAGCTAGTGGGCGGAGGCCCATCAGCTGCGCCCTGTGGAAATCGCCTCATAAACGTCGGTCTGGACTGGGACTGGCTGGAACGGTAGACCCGATTGAAACCTTGGACTGTAAGCCATTATTTTTGTTGTCCAATTAAACTTCTTTTGGATTTACCTTCTCCTGAGCTTTGATAGATACTATCTTCTGGGAAGTCCTTTAAGCATCAGGGGAAGCCCCCTAAGATACTAACCCCATTCCTTCCTCCCCGTCTACTCTCCAAACCCACCCAAGCCCCAAGTTAGCCAAGCCCTTCCTGACTGGCACCTCGGACATATGTCACTCTGGGATACTGTAGCCACCTGGGTTGGCCACTTCCTCACACAAAATGGAAGAACACAAAGGTTACAGGAAAATGGACAGTTGCAAAGAGACAAGCAGTCTGCAGAATTCCCCCGTGTATTCTGGCTGCTAAAGAAGCCAGACAGCATTGTAACTAACGAGCTGCGCCTATTAAGTGAGCGATTCCCGGTGATTCCCAGGCACAATGGACACAACAATTAGAAGAGATTGAAACATTCTATGGAAGGTCAGACATTCCGGTGCCAGTGGAGTCTGAAACAAAAGGACACAAATAAGGTGGAACGAACCGCCCAGTGATCGAGGAACAGCCCCGTTATTGGGGAAATTCAAATCAATCGATTGGGAAGAGACCCAATCGATTGCAAGTTTATAGAGGGTCCGCCCAGAAGGGCGCGAAGCCCCTGGGACCTATAAAAGTCAGGTCCCAGGACTGATTCTTTCTTCTTGACCAGCCGGCCCTCCAGCAGAACACCTTTGCAGCAGAAGAACCTTGAGAAGGAGAGGCCTGGTCAGCAGCCGCCATCAAGTAAGTGTCATACAACGCACGCTATGAGAGTAGACACTCCTGACCCCTTTAGTCCACACCAACTGGAAGCCTGCGGATCCAGGACAAAGCCAGAGGCCATTGTTCCCTGATCCGGCAGTTCCCTTATTCCAGATAAGTATTGGCCTGTTAGTGGTAGGAATAGTCTAGTCTTTTAGTGTTATATGCATGAGTAGTAAATAACTGTGTAATAATAAACGTGTCTTGTTTGAACTTACTAACTGGTGTATTGAGTCATAGGTCAGAACTTGAACTTGAATCTTGCGGCGGTATCATAAGGATACCTGGCGACTCTAGAGCTAAGGAATAAAACAGAGCCATTTGAGTGTAAAGCACACTCACCCAGAACGAGCAACAATACATTAGGTCTTCTTCTTGGGGCTGCTTGCTGTCCCAGCGGTGCCCACCACTGAGCTGTTGGCACTGCCAGGACTGCCGGAGCTGGTGGCAAATCCTATTGGCCAACATCTCTCAAGGACAGGACCTGCTCCCCAGTCCCACTGTCCCCCAATTCAGCCCACCCGCAGCGTGCAATGACTGTCAGCTGGGCTTCCACTCAGCAAGTCGACTTTCAACTGGGGGCGCGAGCAGTCTGCACACCCCCGCCTCCCTCTGTAAATTGCCCCGTTGACCTCTGAGGAAAATTGGTTGATATTTTGTCATTCTGCTCACTGATCTCTTAACCATGTCTCCTTGAGAGGTTTAATTAATGGCCAAGACTAGGATTGCAACAGAGGGGAAGATTCATCAAGTTGAAAAGCGGTAAAATCACGAACAGCTCGGAGTTTAACTCAGTTTTTTGCTTTGTACAAAACATTCATATCCAGAGAATTATAGACCGACAGATCTATTGATGGCAGCCAGTTCGCTTTTGAGATTTAATTTTACGCAGCATTCGTGCAGCATCTTATGAATGCTTAACAAATTATTCAAATCAAAGATGTATTTGGAGATAGTTGCCTGATTCAGCCCAGGCTCTAACCCTCTGGAAGTATTCTGTGGAGAAGAATGCAGTGTGGCTTTCTCAGGTAACAATTCCCTGGGCGGGATTCTCTGATCCTCAGGCGAAGTGTTAACGCCGTTGTCAACGCCGTCGCGTTTCACAACGGCATCAGCATGACATCAGGAGCAGCGATTCCGACCCCTACAGGGGGCCAGCAGGGCACTGGAGCGACCCACGCCGCTCCAGCTGCCGATGCAGGCCTCAAACGGGCAGCGGGGTCTGCGTATGGGCTCTGCGGCCGGCGCCAACGCGCATGGCTCCCTTCTCCTCGCCGGCCCTGACGCAGGGCTCCAGGGACCGGCCGGGAACAAAAGAGGCCCCCAGCCCGAGAGGCCGGCCTGCCGGTCGTTAGGCCCCCAAACGCAGGCCAGGCCACAGCCGAGACCCTCCCCGTGGTCGGACCCCCCTCCCCTCCCACAGGCGGGACTTGGATTTTTTGTGCGGCCGCTCAACCTTCCCGGGTGGAGGATCACTGGGGGGGGGGGGGGGCTGCGTAGATTGGCAGACTGGCGTCGGGGTGGCATCGCGTGATTCGCGCCCGGCACGGCGATTCTCCAGCCCGCGTGGGCTGGGAGAATCCCGGCCACGATCTCCCGCCTGGAATCACACACAAGCAAACATGGGCGGGATTCTCCGACCCCCCCACCGGGTCAGAGAATCCCCGGGGGTCAATGCAAATCCTGCACCGCCGCCCAGACGCTGACTGCCGTATTTTCCGGGGCCATTTCTCGGGCGAGGGCAGGATTCACGCCACACCGGGCGGGGGCCATTGGCAGCAGGCCACCCGGCGATTCTCCGGGCCCCAGTGGGCCGAGCAGCCGTCCGTTTTTAGCCAGTCCCGCCAGCGTGGGTTATGCCTGGTCGCACACGCGGGTCCTCGGTGGGTGCGGGGGGGGGGGGATCCAACCCCAGGGGGGGGGGAGGGCCCCCATGGTGGCCTGGCCCGCGATTGGGGCCCACCGATCTGTGGGCGGACTTGATCCTTGGGGCACTTCTTCCTTCCGCGCCGGCCATGGCGGGGCCCTACAGGGGCCGGCGCGGAAGAGAATTTTGGCATGCGCAAGATCATGCCGGCCCCTCAGCGCTGGTCAGAGCGGCGCCAAACCCCTGCACCCTCCACCTTCCCCCAGAAGGTGCGGAGTATGCCGCAGTTTCGGGGGCTCTTGACACTGGATTGGTTGGGACCGGTTCTCCCGCCGGCATGGGGACTTAGTCTCCAGAAGGGAGAATCCCGGCCCAACACCAATCAGGAGAAGGAGGAGGTCAAAAGGCCTCTTGAGCCTTTGATCAGATCACGGCTGATCCGTTTGTGTGGCCTCAACTCTACTTTCCTGCCTTTCCCCCTATACCCTTAACTCCATCATCAATCAAGAAACTATCTAACAACAGCCGTAAAAATATTCAAATATTCAACCCCGCTGCTCTGTGGGGAAGAGAGTTCTGCAGACATAACCACTCTGGCGTGGGGGGGGGGGGGGGGGTGTCGTGTCCTCTCACTTTTCGGGGACCTCGCGTGCCGGCAGCGGACTGTGTCGGGGGGGGGGGGCGTTCTGCTAGCAGGGGGGCTACGGCGGGGGCTGGGGGGACTGTCGAGGGGTGATCCGGGGGTGGCGAAGGGGGTTTGTGGTCCATGGTGGTTTGTGGTGCTGGTTCAGGCACCTGCAACAGGTGATGCCGGTTCAGACATAGAGAGCACCATCCGCCATGGCAGTTTGTGGAGTGTGGCTGTGTACCACCGACAGTTTGTGGTGGCTCTCTGTGGTTTGGATCCTGACCATTTGGCCTGGTTTTAGAGTGCCGATTCTGCGGGCACTGCCATCATAGTACCTTTCACCTCTTTGTCGCTGCTGCATGAGGGTGGCACCCACATTTGTCTCCACCTTTAGTTGGAGAAGGGCCTTGGCAACGGGATCATGGTTCTGGTAGGCCTGGAAAACCCTGTCTGTGCTGACGAGGGCAGGCCCTGTCTCGGAGGGGTCACAGGTTGAGCACTGCAGCATGAAAGTCCGTTTTATCTTGGACGCATGTCTCGCGGAGCTGCTTTGTTGAGTGTACCACCAGTCCTGCCAAACCTTGTGAATAAAGCGGGCTGCTTGTCATGTGCTCAAAGTCCCATGTTTGCGTAAAATCCCTGAACTCCTTGGAGGCGAGCTGTCGAGGGATGCCCGTCATTATCTTCTGGATGATGCCACGTGTCTCTTTGGCTTGCCAATCATGTGCTGCTGTTCAGATTGTGCAGATAGTCGATTTCGTACCGACCAGAGTACCAGTCAACAAGGACCAAGCGCCATTTTCCATTCCATTCGAATATGTCTGCCATCGTGAGCAATCATGGGAGGTCTGAGACCTCATGGGGGTGCTGTGGCTTGATGAGGCTTGAACGCGTGGCACGGTGCACATCTGGACACTTCTCTCTCTCTGTCCGCACACACGGAGGACCAGTACAAGGGTTCCTTTGCCCTGATGCTTCCAACCCTCGGTGCCCTTGGTGGAGATTCTGGGTATATTAGCTCTGCAGAGAGGCAGGGATGACAAATCACTGGCCACGACATGTCAGCCCATCCCGTACGATTATCTCTTCTCTCACAGTGAAGAAGGTGCGGAGCCCCTGGGGGAGCTCCTTTGATGTCTCGGGGCAGCCTGTCATATGGACGTCACGGAGCTGCCCGCGTGTGAGATCAGCCTGTCGGGCAGCTTTGAGTTAGTCAATTCGACAGGACGAGAGTGCTTGAATCGTCATGATGTCAATGTCCACCTCACAATTGGCCCGGTGAGTGATGGGTAGACAAGCCCTGGAGAGGGCATCAGCGAGATCCAGCTCCGTACCCCGCTTGTGGAGGACACTGAGGTGGTAGCGGGAGCTGCAAGTGTGGCGAGGCAGCACAAAGAGGCTTTCCGAGAATAGTTATGAGCAGTTTCAGGACGGCCACAGATTTTTCTTTGAAATATGTTTTTATTGGTTTGCATTTAACTAGAGCAACAATGCTGAAAAAAAGCTTTAAATATACAAGAAAATGGAAAAAGCGATCCAAAGAAAACACACAGTGTAAAACATAATGAAAACGGGGAAACAAAGTGATCCGGTCGAGATACATGGGTAATATTTTAACAGATTTGAGGCCTGTTGACCTTCGGCAAATTGTAGTTGGTTATTCCAACTGCTTTATTCCACCATTTACATGTGGCCCCATGGTATTGATCTGGGTAACCCAGGTGAGCCCTCTTGTTGGTACTGTGCACCAATGGATGATCAGGGAGGCAAAGGCTGGGGATTCTGCCCCTCTCCCCTCTGGCCCTGGCCGTTCTGAAACCCCCGAAGACCGCCGGCAGCGGGCCTGGCCCCAACCTCAGCCCCACAATCTTGGACATGGCTTCAAAGAAGGCCAAGGATGACGTCATGACATTTTTGACAAGTGAAAACGAGGGCAAGGGTTCCTTCTCGATCAGCGTGTAATGGGTTTCAGTGTCAGTGAAGGCCATTGATGCAAAGGGCTACTTGTCAGCCGTTCTGGACACAGACTCCGTCAAGTTCGTGCCAGGAGGTATCAGGTGACAAGAGTACTGGTCTCGAACGTCAAAGTATTGTAACATCCGAGGGACTGAGTCTCCTTGAATGTGTTGAACACAGCGGTACGGTGCTCCTACCAACATCCTTCTACATCCTGGTGGAAGAACTGGGGTCCAGTTACCTCACTGTGGCAGGGGATGAACTTCGATAAATAATTCGTCACACCGAGGAAGCGCGGCAAAGTGTGCTTGTCCTCAGGAATGGACATTTGTATATCGCTATTGTCTTGTCTGGATCTGACTTCATACAGTCGGCTGTAGAGATTCTACAATTGTATTTCACACAGTTATACGGCTAAGAGCTGCTCTATAGACCATTCAAAGACCTCACTTCCAATTGATATCACATAGGGCACGCAGAGGAAATGATATCTGCCTAGCAGAGACATAGACATAGAACATAGAACATAGAACAGTACAGCACAGAACAGGCCCTTCGGCCCTCGATGTTGTGCCGAGCAATGATCACCCTACTCAAACCCACGTATCCACTCTATAACCGTAACCCAACAACCCCCCCCCCCTTAACCTTGCTTTTTTTTTTAGGACACTACAGGCAATTTAGCATGGCCAATCCACCTAACCCGCACATCTTTGGACTGTGGGAGGAAACCGGAGCACCCGGAGGAAACCCACGCACACACGGGGGGGACGTGCAGACTTCACACAGACAGTGACCCAGCTGGGAATCGAACCTGGGACCCTGGAGCTGTGAAGCATTTATGCTAACCACCATGCTACCGTGCTGCCCATAGTGAACTTCAAGGATTCTTCATTCAGCCGTATTTGCCAAAACCCACACTTTGCATCCAAGATATTTGTTATGACACCCTGGACAAATGCACAGTCAATTCCAGTCCCACAGACCCTTGAGTCCAAATATAAGTTGGATCTCGCCAATAAATCACAATATAAATCACCAATAATTTTTATATTTCCCTGCGATCTTTGACCCTGTACTGCTTCAATGACTTACAGGCTCGGGATTTGTAACTAAAACATTTTTAAAAACTGTTTGCTTGTAGCAAGAGAAGAGATAAACGTGTAATAGAAATAGTAGAACAATGATCTACTAACCTATCACCCCAAACCCCATCCCACCCTCCGCCCAGACACACATAAGACAGACAAATGGTGGGCGGGTAGGAAAGGTTGAAAAATGACAGGGTTAAAAGTGCATGAAATGAATCTTTGCTGCTGAGGTGGTAGTCTTTGTAGGTGCCAATCTTGAAATCATCGGTTGGTTTGGATCTTTTAGAATCTGCATTGAATTACACCAGGAATTCCTCTGGAGAGTCACCTTGACCTGTACAGGCCTCCACCACATTGGCTCTCAGCCTCACTGAGATAGTACTAGAGTTCTGCACCTGAGAGTTTACAGTGAGTACACTGTTCACTCTGCCTTTCAGCTGCTTGTCTGATCTTTGTGCAGGGTTTTTGGCTGTGGTATAGAAGGAGAGAAGGGCTTGGTCTTCAGGACTTTTTAGATTCTCAGGAAAGATATCAGACTGGGCTTTTCCCAGCCTTTCAATCAGAGGTTACCTTCAAGGTCTGACAGGGGAGTGTTTTAAAATCACCAGCTTTGGTTGACAGAGAGAGTGTTTAAACCAGCTCCTGATGTTGCCCAGATCTAAGCAGAAATTTAAAATCAAAGTGGAACCTGCCTTCTTTTCCAGAAACCTTCTAGAAGCTTCTGAAGGGCTCCACCTATCACAATCGAGAATCAAACAAGACCCGATGTTCCAGAAGAGCTGATTGGCTGCCAGACAAGTCCATCAAAATGACATCACAGGACCCTGCCATACGGCACACTGTATGGTTGGGAGGGGGGGGGGGGGAATCCCCTTGGGCCAGTTCAACGGGCATATTCCCGGTGGGGGGGTTCAGATTAAGACTAAAGTCTACAGCTTAAACCCAAAATTTGCAATGTTGTAGCAGCAGCAATACAGAAATCAAAAGGGAAACAAGGGTCAGACAAGGATTTAAAAGAGGTTCCTTACAATACTGAAAACCTTAGCATTGAGCATGTTGGCTTTAACCTATTCAACTGCCCTCATGGGATGATGTGGTCCCAGTAGTGCAATGTCTAGGTGAACTGCATTCATGTGGACTCAGCTGTCATTGAAGAAACCCACTCTGTGGCCTGGTCTATGGGGGTTATGACACCCAGTAGAGTTATCCAATTCAGTTTGTAGTGACTTTCTGTTTCAATGCAAGAGGCTTTCTGCTTGGAGCTCAGACATCGGGCGTTACAAAGTCATCCAAACTCCTGCGATATATGACAAGGAGCTTCCCAATGATGTTGCTATTAAACAGGTCTTTGTATTCTAGCATCTCTGGATCTTGGCACTGCAGGGTATGCACAACCGGACCAAGGTGGATTAACCCCAGTGCGATTCTGTCCAGGAGTCCCGGCAACAGCTTTACGTCTTGGTAGACCACATGAAACTGGACGTTACCCTGCCTGCAATGGAGAGTGGCCACACCTTACATATGGATGGTTTGTCCACCTATGCCACAAGATTTACCTTGACGGTGGAATCCGGTGCAGTGTATGGGTTGATTTCCCACTGCTTGGGCTCAAGTCATTGCACTTTGCTCCAGTGTCAATCTTGTCTTTGAGTTTTGCACTGCTGTGAGCGATGTTTAAGGTAGTGAAGATTTTGCCTCTCCCCGTGATGGTGTTGACACTCTCACAATAGAGTGTTTTGAGAGGCTCAGTGCTCCGGTGGATCTCCAGCTTATTCACATCTGTTCGAATTCCTTTAACGATACCTCCGGGTCCTCTTTCTCTTCCTCCCCGTGAAAGACAAAAGAGTCAGATTTTTTGACCGCCTCAGGATCCGCTAAGTTTAACACTTGGCCTTCCGGTCGGCAAGCGGAGCGGTCGCACGGAGAGGGGCTCCCGCAAGGTAACGGAGTCGGGGCCTTTCTCTCCGCAGTGGCAAAGAGCAGGGAAGGGAAGGGAAGGGAAGGGAAGGGACGCCCCCCCCCAAACAAACCTGTCGGCGGAGGATCCTCGGCGGCGGCAGCAGGTCCACTCTCCCCCCCCACCCTACCCCCCCCCGCCAACGCAGGCCAAAGGGACTGGGCAAAAGCCTCTCGCTCTTTCTCTCTCTCTCTCTCCTGGGTGAGTGAGGAGAAAGGAAGGGGGGGAAAAAAGGACTTTTATTTTTAAAAGAACAAAAGAAAACTGTTAAAGAGAGAGGGCGGAGGGGTATATATACATTATTCTCTCTCTTTTTACGCTCTCTCCCATCAAAAGTAAGCCCACCTGAGAGGAGATGCATAAAAGAGTGGGGGGGGGAGAAAATAATTAATAAATAAATAAATAAAATAAAGTGGTAAAGGAAAGAAGGGAAGAGAGGGGGGGGGAAAAGGAAGAGACAAAAAAAAAGTTTAAAAAATAAATAAATAAAAATTAAATTAAAATAGGGCGCGGAAAAGGGGGGAAAAGAACAACAAGGGGAGAAGAAAAGATGAAAGGGAAGGGGGAGAAAAAAACGCCAGAAGGGAGCCAAGGGAGAGGGGGCACCAGAAGCAGACGGGACAAAGGGCAAGCCAGATCAGGCGAGCGAATCAGCGCACGAAGCGGCGGGACGGATGTATCGCCGCATCACAAAGAGCTGGACAGATAGGTACCCTCTCCCCTGGGGTTAGAGGGGGGCTGGAATTGGAAGGCAGCCTTTGCCGAGGTGGTGAGGGAGCAGCTGCAGGCAATCAAGGCAGAGGGGAAAGCAGACGCAGAGGCCGCAGCACAGGCAGCAGTGGCCAGGGCCATGTCAGGTTTGCAGCAGGCTCTGACCGGATTGGAGGAGAAAGTGGATGCCCAAGGGAAGAAACTGGAAGCCCAAGGGGAGAAACTGGAAGCCCAGGAGGCGATCATTAAGGAGCTGGAGAAAGCAGCGACCGACATAAGCGACCGGGTCAGGGCCCTGGAGAGGGAAGTGGCGAGACTGGGCGCAACACAGGGGAGCCTGAAGGGCAGGGTAGATGACCAGAAAACAGCTCGAGAAGGCAAAATGTTAGGATAGTGGGCCTGCCAGAGGGGACCGAGGGCAGAAACCCCACAGAATACGTGGCTGAGATGCTGGGTAACTTAGTGGGGAGGGAAACTTTCCCCACCCCACCGGAAATGACAGAGCTCATCGGGCGCTGCGCCCGAAGCCCAAGGCAGGGGAATAACCGAGAGCAGTCATAGCCAAACTGCACCGGTACCGGGATAGGGAGACAATCCTGCGCTGGGCCAAGGAAAATAGAGCTTGCAATTGGGAACGGCACGCCATCCGAATCTATGAGGATCTTGGAGCAGATATAACTAGAAGACGGGCTAAGTTCAACAGAACGAAAGCAGCTCTCTACAGGAGCAAAGTGCGTTTTGGTATGCTGTACCCAGCGAAACTCTGGGTCACATACCGAAACAGGGAATATTTCTTTACAGCCCCTGCTGAGGCGAATAGGTTCGTCGAGGAGCACGGGCTGGAAAACAACTAGCGGGGGTAGGGACGAGGGGCCCCTGGCAGGGGGCAACGACACGCCGACGGGGGGGGTGGGGAGGGGCGAGGCAATGCCAGCCAGCCACACACCCCCCCCCCCCCCCCCCCCCGGGCAGGAACACCCAGAACAAAAAAAAACACTGCCCGAGGGACCGCTCCAGGTGGGAGGCCAGGCCCCAGCACGAGGGAACGAGAGTATTGGAGAAGGGAGAGCAGGCGAGAGGGGTGCAGGGTAGGATGGGGGAAGAGCGGGCAGAAAACCGTAGAGGCCAGGCAGGGGAGAAGCGAGACAACAACCCCCGAGAGGGGAGCCACCGTACTAGCAGGAAAGCTAGCGCCGGGGGCAGGCAACAAAGCAGGGCCGCAGCGCACCCCCAACAGGGGGGAAGGCGCCAGGCGGGGGAGGGGGGGGGATCACCCATCAGAGTCGGGAGAGCAAACGGGGACAGGAATAGGGGATAGAGGGGCAAAGGAGGGGTATACGGGGGAGGAGGGAAAAGGGAGAGACCGGGTGGCGGGGGGGGGGGGGGGGGGGGGGGGCGGGGGCACACAGGGAGCGAGAGACCGGGGAGGGAAATGCAGGGACGGAGGGACAAAAGAGGCCAGAAAAGGAACAGGGCCACAAAGTGCCACAACCAAGGGCTCGAAACAAGGAACCGCTGCAAGCACCCACCCAGTACGGTCTGTGGGCGAAGGGGGCCCCCGGAGTGCAGGGGACTACCCGCGTGGCGGACACAGTGGACGGCCATGGTGGGTGCCCCCGGGACAAGGGGAAACCCCGGAGCGCAGAGACCCGACCGCATGGGGAGAGCAGTGATAGTGGCCATCCTGGACGGCCCCCTAACAAAGGGAAACCCCGGAGGGCAGGGGCGCGTCCACCAGATAAATATGGTTAATCCCACAGGAGCGAGGGGGCAGAAGCCCCCCACCAGGATAGTCACCTGGAACGTAAGGGGACTTAACGGCCCAGTGAAGAGATCCAGAGTCCTCACCCACCTCAGAAACATGAGGGCCGACATAGTCTTCCTCCAAGAGACGCACCTGAGGGAGCAGGGCCAACTGCGGGTAAGAAAGGGCTGGGTGGGACAAACCTACCATTCCTGCTATGGGACAAGGGCCAGGGGGGTGGCGATCCTGATCGGCAAGAGGACAATGTTTAGGGCAACAAAGACGGTTACAGACCCAGGGGGGGCGGTATGTCATGGTCAGCGGGGCTCTGGATGGGGCACCGGTAGTTCTAGTCAACGTGTACGCGCCCAACTGGGACGACACGAGTTTCATCAGAAAGACCATGGCAGAAATCCCGGACATAGCGACGCATCGACTAATCATGGGGGGGGACTTCAACTATGTACAGGATCCAAAGACGGACAGATCAAACCCCAAAACGGGGAAAACCTCAAGCATGGCAAGGGAACTCAGTCACTTTATGGAGCAGATGGGAGCAGTGGACCCCTGGAGGTTCGCCCACCCGGGGGAGAAAGAATTCTCCTTCTTCTCCCCAGTACACAACGTGTGCACCATAATTGACTTCTTTGTGGTGGGGAAAACGGTGCTTCCAGGGATAGACAAAGTGGAATACTCCGCAATTGTGATATCAGACCACGCTCCACACTACATGGACATGCGGCTAGAGACGGGAAGGGCCCAGCGCCCCACATGGAGGTTGGACGGTGCCTTACTAGCTGACAAGGCCTTCAGCGAAAGGATAGCGCGGGCCATAGCGGAATACACGGAGAACAACCAAAACGGGGAGGTCTCATCCTCCACGTTCTGGGAAGCACTTAAGGCCGTACTAAGAGGGGAAATCATTGCCTTCAAAGCACAAAGAGATAGGGAGGAAAGGGTGGCTAGGCAGAAGCTGATCAACTCCATACTGGAGGTAGACCGTAAATACTCCGAGGCCCCGACCGTAGAGCTCCTGGCGGAGAGAAAAGAGCTACAAAGGAACTTTGACCTGCTCTCCACCAGGAAAGCAGTGCACCAACTCCGCCAGGCGCGCGGGACCCTGTACGAACACGGAGACAAAGCCAGCCGCCTGTTGGCACACCAGCTGAGAAAGCAGGCAGCCACCAGAGAAATTGGGCAAATTAGGGGTACCGGAGGCACGTTGGAAACAGAACCAGAGAGGATTAACAAAACCTTCAAGGCCTTCTACCAAGAGCTATACACCTCGGAGCCCCCAACGGGGAAGGCTGGGATGAACCGGTTCCTTTATGGACTGGACATACCAGTCGTGGGAGAGGGCAGAAAACGGGACCTGGAAGCACCACTAGCACTGGGAGAAATCATGGAGAGCATTAGCTCCATGCAGACGGGGAAGACGCCGGGACCAGATGGATTCCCGGCGGACTTCTACAAAAAATTCGCGACAGCGCTGGTCCCGCACCTGCGGGAGATGTTCACAGACTCGCTAGCTAGGGGCACACTGCCACCCACGTTAGCACAGGCCTCAATCTCGCTGATACCTAAGAAAGACAAAGACCCAACGGAATGTGGGTCATACAGACCCATATCTCTGCTGAACGCAGACGCCAAAATACTGGCCAAAACCTTAGCCAAAAGGCTAGAAGACTGTGTACCTGAGGTGGTCACAGAGGACCAGACGGGCTTCATCAAAGGTAGACAGCTTACCGTGAACATCAGGCGCCTGCTGAACGTGATAATGACCCCCTCTGGGGAGAGAACACAAGAGGTGATCGTCTCCCTGGACGCAGAAAAGGCCTTCGACAGAGTCAAATGGAAATACCTCATAGAGGTACTGGAGGGGTTCGGGCTTGGAACAGGGTTCACCGCTTGGGTAAAGCTCCTATACAACACTCCCATGGCGAGTGTACGGACCAACAATACCAACTCCCAATACTTTCAGCTGCACAGGGGCACCAGACAAGGATGCCCACTGTCCCCACTGCTGTTCGCACTAGCAATCGAACCGCTAGCAATCGCGCTCAGGGCAGCAAAAAATTGGAGGGGGATCCGAAGGGGAGGCAGAGAGCACAGAGTCTCACTCTATGCAGATGATCTGCTCCTCTACATCTCGGACCCACAAAGCAGCATGGATGGAATCATTGCGCTCCTGAAAGAGTTTGGAGCCTTCTCGGGCTACAAACTCAACATGAGCAAAAGCGAGATCTTCCCAGTACACCCGCAAGGGGGGGGGGGGGGGGGCAGCACTAAAGGGGCTGCCGTTCAAACAAGCCTGACACAAATTCCGCGACCTGGGGATCCAAATAGCCCATGACTGGAAAGGGATCCACAAATGGAACCTCACCAGCCTGACGGAGGAAGTAAAAAAGGACCGGCAAAGATGGAACACGCTCCCACTCTCCCTCGCGGGGAGAGTCCAGACGATCAAAATGAACGTACTGCCCAGGTTCCTCTTCCTGTTTAGATTGGATTGGAGTGGATTGGATTGGATTTGTTTATTGTCACGTGTACTGAGGTACAGTGAAAAGTATTTTTCTGCAAGCAGCTCAACAGATCATTCAGTACATGGGAAGAAAAGGGAATTAAACAGAATTCAAGAAAATACATGAGAATACATAATAGGGCAACACAATATATACAATGTAACTACATAAGCATTGGCATCGGATGAAGCATACAGGGTGTAGTGTTAATGAGGTCAGTCAATAAGAGGGTCATTTAGGAGTCTGGTGACAGTGGGGAAGAAGCTGTTTTTGAGTCTGTTAGTGCGTGTTCTCAGACTTCTGAATCTCCTGCCCAATGGAAGAAGTTGGAAAAGTGAGTAAGCCGGGTGGGAGGGATCCTTGATTATACTGCCTGCTTTCCCCCGGCAGCGGGAGGTGTAGATGGAATCAATGGATGGGAGGCAGGTTCGTGTGATAGACTGGGCGGTATTCACGACTCTCTGAAGTTTCTTGCGGTCCTGGGCCGAGCAGTTGCCATACCAGGCTGTGATGCAGCCCGATAGGATGCTTTCTATAGTGCATCTGTAAAAGTTGGTAAGGGTTAATGTGGACATGCCGAATTTCCTTAGTTTCCTGAGGAAGTATAGGCGCTGTTGTGCTTTCTTGGTGATAGCGTCGACGTGAGTGGACCAGGATAGATTTTTGGTGATGTGCACCCCTAGGAATTTGAAACTGCTAACCATCTCTACCTCGGCCCCATTGATGCTGACAGGGGTGTGTACAGTACTTTGCTTCCTGAAGTCGATGACCAGCTCTTTAGTTTTGCTGGCATTAAGGGAGAGATTGTTGTCGCTGCACCACTCTATTAGGTTCTCTATCTCCCTCCTGTATTCGGACTCGTCGTTATTCGAGATCCGGCCCACTATGGTCGTATCATCAGCAAACTTGTAGATGGAGTTGGAACCAAGTTTTGCCATGCAGTCGTGTGTGTACAGGGAGTAGAGTAGGGGGCTAAGTACGCAGCCTTGCGGGGCACCGGTATTGAGGACTATTGTGGAGGAGGTGTTGGTGTTCATTCTTACTGACTGTGGTCTGTTGGTCAGAAAGTCAAGGATCCAGTTGCAAAGTGGAGAGCCAAGTCCTAGGTTTCTTGTTAAGTGGGCTCTATGTACCACTTTTAGTTGCGTCAGGCTGAGCCTTGCACACGGAGAGGTGGAGTTGACCCTATGCAGTGCTTCGCTCCAGAGTCCCCACCTTATCTCAATCCCCAGATCCATGGATAAGATCCATTCCGATCTACATCCCCAAGGCCTTTTTCGAAGTGCTGGACAAACTTATCATGCCGTTCGTATGGGGGGGGGTAAAAATGCTAGGATCCCAAAGAAGGTCCTGCAAAAAACAAAATCCAGGGGGGGCTAGCCCTCCCGAATCTACAATTCTACCACTGGGCGGCAACAGCCGAGCGAGTAAGGGGATGGATCCAGGGGCCAGAAGCCGAGTGGGTGCGTGTGGAGGAGGCCTCCTGCATGGGGACCTCCCTCCGGGCCCTCGCCACGGCAGCACTCCCATCCCCACCCAAAAAACACTCCAGCAACCCAGTGGTGACAGCCACCCTCCAATCCTGGAACCAACTGCGGCAGCAATTTGGCCTGACCAAAATGTCGGACAAGGCTCCCATCTGCAACAACCATAGGTTCACACCAGCACTGACTGACGCCACCTTCAAAAGGTGGAGGCAGGACGGGGGGACACTGACAGTCAGGAACCTATACACGGACGACAGGATCACAACACTGGACAAACTGACAGAGAAATTTTGGCTAGCTGGGGGGAACGAGCTACGGTACCTGCAGCTCAAAAACTTCTTACAAAAGGAGACAAGGACGTACCCACAACCGCCACGACAGACACTACTGGAAGACCTACTGGACGCAAGTATCCTAGAGAAAGGGAACTGTAGCGACATGTATGACCGACTGGTAGAAAGGGACGACACCGTACTGGACGCAACAAGAATGAAATGGGAGGACGACCTGGGGATGGAGATAGGGTGGGGACTCTGGAGCGAAGCACTGCATAGGGTCAACTCCACCTCCACGTGCGCAAGGCTCAGCCTGACGCAACTAAAAGTGGTACATAGAGCCCACTTAACAAGAGACCGTATGAGTAGGTTCTTCCCGGAGGTGGAGGACAGATGTGAACGGTGCCAAAGAGGCCCGGCCAACCACGCCCACATGTTCTGGTCTTGCCCCAGACTTGTGGAGTACTGGACAGCCTTCTTCGAGGCTATGTCCAAAGTGGTGGGGGTGAGGGTGGAGCCATGCCCGATAGTGGCGGTCTTCGGGGTTTCAGACCAGCCAGATCTATTCCTGGGGAGGAGGGCGGACGCCCTTGCCTTTGCCTCCCTGATCGCCCGCCATACAATGCTGTTCGGCTGGTGGTCAGCAGCACCGCCCAGAGCTGCAGACTGGCTGGCCGACCTCTCGGAATCTCTCCAAATGGAGAAAATCAAATTCGCCATCCGAGGGTCAGACGCCGGCTTCCACAGAACGTGGGAGCCATTCATGCAATTGTTCCGGGACCTGTTTGTGGCCAACGAACAAGAGGAAGAATAGTCGGGTGGCCAAGAATCAGGGGAAAATGGACGGGAATCGGGGGAAGGTAGCCGGTTCAAGGCAAACAATAACCTGCTTTATGAGCACTTACTGCACAAGCTGAATTAAAACTGTATATTTATCACACATCCAGGGCCTCGGGAAAATCTGCTGTGGAGACACGATCAGAGGTGGAATTATTGCTGTGCAGTAGGAATGGGCTGCTCTCTTGTGGAGTGTGAGCTAACTGGACATTTCTCTATTCCGGCCGAGAAGAGGCAGTGGCAGCCCTGACTGTGCGGTGATTTATGACCCTGTGTGGCTCAAGGTTTTAGTGTTTGGAATATCTGGAGAGCAGTGGGCTAAATTCACCAGTCCGCTCACAGAGCTATCGGGCATGATAATCTCCTCAAGCTAGATTAGAGCTGGTGTTTGGGCAGTGACATCGATCACGCTGACAACTTCCTTCTGCTCCCAGGTAAGGAGGTTTCCACCGACCCAGGCCTTGCCGCCTCTGACTGGATACATCCCTTGGAGGTCTCATCATATGATCTTCAGTTGCTCCACCCCCTTCTCCCGCCATTGGTCAGCCAACACACCCATCGTCATAACACAGCCTTCCAACAGCCAATCAGAAAGCAAACAGACTCTTTTCCTGATTGGATCATTCTTGACCCTCAGTCCAACAGTCCTTTTGATTTGAACTTCATAAGAAGAGGACCAAATTCGCCGTATCGAGCCTATCAAATAGTTCCAACATTTTAAATGCAAGTTCTTCATTAAATCGAGGGTTTTTAAAATCTCGAATTCTGAAAGCTAATTAAATCATTGAATTGTTTTCGGGAACTTAATCAAGTTATGCAAAATTGCCCCTTAGTGCCCAAAGATAATAATAATAACCTTTTTTGTCACAAGTAGACTTACATTAACACTGCAGTGAAGTTACTGTGAAAAGCCCCTAGTCGCCACATTCCGGCACCTGTTCGGGGACACAGAGGGAGAATTCAGAGTGTCCAATTCACCTAACAGCACATCTTTCGGGACTTCATAGATATCATAGAATTTGCAGTGCAGAAGGAGGCCACTCGGCCCATTGAGTCCGCACCGGCTCCTGGAAAGAGCACCCTACCCAAGGTCAACACCTCCACCATATCCCCACAACCCAGTAACCCACCCAACACCAAGGGCAACCCTGGACACTAAGGGCAATCTATCATGGCCAATCCACCTAACCTGCACATCTTTGGACTGTGGGAGTAAACCGGAGCACCCGGAGGAAACCCACGCACTCACGGGGAGAACGTGCAGACTCCGCACAGACAGTGACCCAAGCCGGGAATCGAACTTGGAACCCTGGAGCTGTGAAGCAATTGTGCTATCCACAATGCTATCGTGCTGCCCCCCCCCCCCCCCCCCCCCCCCCCCCAGTACAGTGTGCAGCAAGTTGTGCAGGTTAGGTGGATTGGCTATGATCGATGCGCAGGGTTACGGGGATAGGTTGGGGAGTGGGCTTCGGTGGAATGCTATATCGGAGGGTCAAAGATTCCCAGAAAGATACAGTGCAGAAAAGGCCCTTCGGCCCATCGAGTCTTCACCACCCCATGAAAGGCACCTGATCTGCCAATGCTAATGCCATTTGCCAGCACTTGGTCCATTGCCTCGAATGTAAAGACGTGCCAAGTGCTCATCCAGGTATTTTCTAAAGGATGTGAGGCAACCCGCCTCTACCACCCTCCCAGGCAGTGCGTTCCAGATCGTCACCACCCTCTGGCTAAAAATGTTTTTCCTCAAATCCCCCCTGAAGCCCCCGCCCCTCACCTTGACCTTGTGCCCCCTCATAACTGACCCTTCAACTAAGAGGAACAGCTGTTCCCTATCCACCCTGTCCCTACCCCTCATAATCTTGTCCATCTCAATCAGGTCGCCCCTCAGTCTTCTCTGCTCCAGGGACAACAACCCAAGCCTATCCAGCCTCTCTTCATAACTGAAATGTTCCATCCCAGGCAACATCCTGGTGAATCTCCTCTGCACCCCCTCCAGTGCAATCACACCAACTTGATGGGCCAAATGGCCTCCTTCTGCACTGTCGTATTTCTATCGATTCAAATCATCCTCAACCTCCAAGAAACACAAATCAATTGTAAACTTGATGCTTGTAATCTCACCCTTCGTTAGCTTTTCTGTGCCGACTTTGATTTCAAATGCATTGGACTAAGACTGAAGCATGGCTGACTCCAACCTGCATCGGATTATGGGATGTTTTCTACTGTTAATCCATCCGAAACATTTTTTTTTTTACATTCACTCATGGGATGAGCATCATTGTTGTAAGGCCAGCATTTATGCCCCCCCCCCCTCAATTTCCATTGAGACACCGCCACCTTGAACCAATGTCCATGTGGTGTAGGTACACCCATCATGCTGTTAGGGAGCGAGTCCCAGGGTTTCGATCAATGACAGTAAAGGAAGGGCCGATGAGTGACACGGTGATGAGTGACATGGAGGAGGTGGTGCTCCCATACATCTGCTGCACTTGTTCTTCTGGGTTGTGGGTTGGACAGTGCTGTCAAAGCAAATCATCTGCGATCCTTAAAAATGGAAGGATGATTACATAGAACTTACAGTGAAGAAGGAGGCCATTCGGCCCATCGAGTCTGCACCGACCCACTTAAGCCCTCACTTCCACCCTATCCCCGTAACCCAATAACCCCATCTAACCTTTTTGGACACTAAGGGCAATTTAGCATGGCCAATCATCCTAACCTGCACGTCTTTGGACTGTGGGAGGAAACCGGAGCACCCGGAGGAAACCCACGCAGACAGTGACCCAGCGGGGAATCGAACCTGGGACCCTGGCGCTGCGCTACCCAATGATGATTAATTCCTCCTCAAGTAATCTGAACCCAAATCCCCACTGTGAAATGGAGTGCAGTAACGCACTGATTGCTTTGCTACTATATGCTATTTCTTCAAGTGGAGCTGTCTTAATAATGACAAACAGCAAAAGCCAGACTGGCTTATGGACAACTTCAGAAATAGAGGAATGAAATTTTATATCTTGCCCCTGGCCATGATATACCCGATTTGTACGATGTCTTTTGAAATATAACTTTTATTTCTTGCTATATCAGAAGTGTGCAGACATTGAAGAATTTCTTTCAATTCCTCTGTCACTATGTGGGGTGTCAGTAATTCCAGCCATACCTGCGCAAACCTTCTCATTTATTTTATTAACTCAAGAATAATGCCCAAGGGTCAACCATTTCTCAAAGTGAGATCTGCCACTAATCAGAAACTTCACTGCTGGCCCAAAAGTGTTAAAATCTTTAACCCAGGGAGTCCAGTTCTGCAGAAGAGTAATAGTCAATTCGAAACGTTAACTCTGTTTCCTCTCCACAGTTGCCGCGATACTTACTGAGTAATTCCAGCATTTTCTGGGTTAGTTTCAAATTTCCACATCTGCAGTATTTTGCTGTCATGACACAGTGAGCCCCATGCGAGATGCTAAAGTGCAAAGGAATCAATAACACTTTACTCAGTACATGCCACAGATCCATAGAATTCCTACAGTGCAGAAGGCATACATTCGGCCCATCGAGTCTGCACCGACCATCCGAAAGAGCACCCTACTTAGGCCCACACCACCACCAGCCCCCTATCCCTGTAACCCTGTAACCCCACCGATCCAGCACACCTTTTGGACACTAAGAGGCAATTTAGCGTGGCCAATGCACCTAATCGAACCCGCACATCTTTGGACTGGATGTTCAACTCTTCCGCATGCATGTCGTAATAATAATCTTTATTACTGTCACAAGTAGGCTTACATTAATATGCAATGAAGCTACTGTGAAAATCCCCTAGTCGCCACATTCCGGCGCCTGTACAGGTACACAGAGGGAGAATTCAGAGTGTCCGAATCACCTGTCTTTCAGAACTTGTGGGAAGAAACCGGAGCGCCCAGAGGAAACCCAGGCAGACACAGGAAGAACGGTGTGGACTCCGCACAGACAGTGACCCAGGCCGAGAATTAAACCTGAGTCCCTGACACTATGAGGAACAGTGCTAACCAGTGTGCTACCGGAGTGGTGCACAGGAAAGGAAGGACTTGCATTCATTTATGCACCTTTCAGAAACTCAGAATGTCCCACGCAATCGACAGTGGGTGAACTCTTTTTTGAAGTGTAATGGATGTAGTGATGTAGGAAGCACAGCAGGCAGGTTCTGCACAGCAAGCAGCAACGGAATGATAATTAGATCATTTGTCTTCAGAGGTGCTGGTGGTAGAGAGTTCCCCTGTCCTTCCTCCGATGATGCCGTGAATCTGCTTTCACCTCCCCCGGGAGATCAGGCAGGATTACAGCTTCTTTCCCATTTGAACGAATGCAGCACTCCCACGGGAATTGCTCTGGAGAAGGTGGTGGTGAGCTGTCCCCTTTGTTATGGGCCAGGGTTTAGAGAACCCCAAAGTATATCATGGAGTTCACCTGACCCACAACTTTTACCAGATTGTGATATGGGGAGCCCACGGCCCACTGTGGTACCGCAGAAATAGAAAAGTATTTTTTTAAAGCAAAACAATTTATTCTATGAACTCAAGTTAACCTTTGTAAAACACACAGTAAACATCTCAGCAACCATGAATTCAAATGCAACCCCCAAAGACTACAACACTAAGTAATCCTTTAAGCTTTCTTTTTTAACATCCATGCGACTTAAAAACAAAACCTTTATCAGAAGCACATCGAGTTTAAGTCACTACTGAAAACATTTATAATTCTGAATTCACCAAATGATCAAGAGATAGTCTTTTGATGGCAGAGAGAACAGCAGTACACCTGCTCTGTCTGGCTTCAGCTCCAACACTGAAAACGAAACAAAAACACACCCTGCAGCCTGCTCAAAAACTAAAGTAAAAAGCTGACAGACAGCCGACCTGAACCCACTCTCTGATATCACTGCAGTAGTAAACACCCATTTCTTAAAGGTATTCTCACTTCAGATATTTATATACACACCCATTTATAAACACCCATTTCTTAAAGGTACACTCACATGACACCTTGAACCGCTATGGTCAGTGTTGTGTAGGTCCACCCACAGTGCTGTTCGGAAGGTACTTTCAAGCCGTTTGACGCAGAGACAGTGAAGGAGCGGTGATATATTTCCAAAACATTATGGTATGTGATTTGCAGGGAACATGTGCTTGTTGTCCTGGGCAGCAGACCTCATGGTTAGGAGATGCTGCTAAATAGTCTCGTTGCTACAATGCAACCTGTGGGGGGGAAGTGGAATTGAGGATCATCATTTCAGATCGGTCGTGACCTCATTGAACGGCGGAGCAGACTCAATGGGCTGAATGGCCTAGTTCTGCTCCCACGTCTTATGGTCTAGTCAAGTAACCTGGTTAGAATGGAGCTTCTCAAGTCCTGCTGCAGCTGTGCACCATCAGGCCACTCAGATAGAGTGCAGCTCATACAGAATCACATAAACCCGGCCCTGCTTCCTTGTACCAACTCCGTCTCACATGCCCATAACCCGACACCCCCCCCCCCCCCCCCCCCATCCTAACCAGAGGGCGGCTGAACCCACACCATGCACCCTGGATTGGGCAGGAGTTCAGCGGCTGAATATCATGGGCAGGATTCTCCGGACTTTCACGACAGCAAAACCAGCGCCGCACCTGGACTGATTCAGCTACGGTGAAGGGGCAGCATCGGCACCACGTGGAACACAATCGATTGGAATGGGGAATGGAGCCGGAATCGCCGGATTCGCGATTGACACTCGGGAGGCTGACAAGCTGCAACCGCACGCATACATTACACTCCCCACACACACTCATCCCAGCCCCACACACACTCATCCCAGCCGCACACACACATTACACTCCCCACACACACTCATCCCAGCCGCACACACACATTACACTCCCCGCACACTCATCCCAGCCGCACACACACATTACACTCCCCGCACACTCATCCCAGCTGCACACACACACTACACTCCCCACACACACTCCTCCCAGCCGCACACACATTACACTCCCCACACACACTCATCCCAGCCACACACACACATTACACTCCCCACACACACTCATCCCAGCCGCACACACACATTACACTCCCCACACACACTCATCCCAGCCCCACACACACATTACACTCCCCACACACACTCATCCCAGCCGCATATACACATTACACTCCCCACACACACTCATCCCAGCCACACACACACATTACACTCCCCACACACACTCATCCCAGCCGCACACACACATTACACTCCCCACACACACTCATCCCAGCCCCACACACACATTACACTCCCCACACACACTCATCCCAGCCGCACACACACATTACACTCCCCACACACACTCATCCCAGCCTCACACACACATTACACTCCCCACACACACTCATCCCAGCCGCACACACACATTACACTCCCCACACTCACTCATCCCAGCCGCACACACACATTACACTCCCCACACGGACTCATCCCAGCCGCACAAACACATTACACTCCCCACACACACTCATCCCAGCCTCACACACACATTACACTCCCCACACACACTCATCCCAGCCGCACACACACATTACACTCCCCACACTCACTCATCCCAGCCGCACACACACATTACACTCCCCACACACACTCATCCCAGCCACACACACACATTACACTCCCCACACTCACTCATCCCAGCCGCACACACACATTACACTCCCCACACACACTCATCCCAGCCGCACACACACATTACACTCCCCACACACACTCATCCCAGCCGCACACACACATTACACTCCCCACACACACTCATCCCAGCCGCACACACACATTACACTCCCCACACTCACTCATCCCAGCCGCACACACACATTACACTCCCCACACTCACTCATCCCCGCCGCACACACACATTACACTCCCCACACACACTCATCCCAGCCGCACACACACATTACACTCCCCACACTCACTCATCCCAGCCGCACACACACATTACACTCCCCACACACACTCATCCCCGCCGCACACACACATTACACTCCCCCACACACTCATCCCAGCCGCACACACATTACATTCCCCACACACACTCATCCCAGCCACACACACACATTACACTCCCCACACACACTCATCCCAGCCGCACACACACATTACACTCCCCACACTCACTCATCCCAGCCGCACACACACATTACACTCCCCACACTCACTCATCCCAGCCGCACACACACATTACACTCCCCACACACACTCATCCCAGCCCCACACACACATTACACTCCCCACACACACTCATTCCAGCCGCACACACATTACACTCCCCACACTCACTCATCCCAGCCGCACACACACATTACACTCCCCACACTCACTCATCCCAGCCGCACACACACATTACACTCCCCACACTCACTCATCCCAGCCGCACACACACATTACACTCCCCACACACACTCATTCCAGCCGCACACACACATTACACTCCCCACACTCACTCATCCCAGCCCCACACACACATTACACTCCCCACACACACTCATCCCAGCCGCACGCATACATTACACTCCCCACACTCACTCATCCCAGCCCCACACACACATTACACTCCCCACACACACTCATCCCAGCCGCACACACACATTACACTCCCCACACACACTCATCCCAGCCGCACACACATTACACTCCCCACACACACTCATCCCAGCCCCACACACACTCATCCCAGCCGCACACACACATTACACTCCCCACACACACTCATCCCTGCCGCACACACACATTACACTCCCCACACACACTCATCCCAGCCACACACACATTACACTCCCCACACACTCTCATCCCAGCCGCGCACACATATTACACTCCCCACACACACTCATCCCAGCCGCACACACACATTACACTCCCCACACACACTCATCCCAGCCTCACACACACATTACACTCCCCACACTCACTCATCCCAGCCGCACACACACATTACACTCCCCACACACACTCATCCCAGCCCCACACACACATTACACTCCCCACACTCACTCATCCCAGCCCCACACACACATTACACTCCCCACACTCACTCATCCCAGCCTCACACACACATTACACTCCCCACACACACTCATCCCAGCCGCACATACACATTACACTCCCCACACACACTCATCCCAGCCGCACACACACATTACACTCCCCACACACACTCATCCCAGCCAATAAGATGGCAGCAAGGAGAGCGGCCCCGAGATTCACTGACGCCGAGCTGGAGGCCCTCCTGGACGAGGTGGAGGAGAGGCGGTTGACCCTGTACCTCGGCCCGAGAAGGAGGCGGGCAGCCGCCGCCATTCTCCGTGCCTGGGCGCAGGTGGACAAGGTGGTGAGAGCAGTGGGAAACCCTGTCCGGACCGGCCTACAGAGCTGGATAAAAACTACACCATCTTCTCACGGCTGTCAGGGTGAGTAGGCAGCACTGTGCCCCTTGTACCAACTCTGTCTCACATGCCCACAACCCAACACAACCCCCCCCCCTCCCAAACAGAGGGCGGCTGAACCCCCACCCTGCACCTCACGGCGGCACACATTTTTTTGTTTTAAATCATTTTATTGGCTTTTCTCATTTGTCGTCACCCATACCGGCCCCCGTGGCTGAGTGCCCTGGTCACTGAGGCCATCAGCTACCCACCCCCTGGGCTGCATGAGTCTAACAGTCTAACACTGTCGTTACCTGCTTCCACCCCCAACCCCCCCTCCCCTGCAAGAGAAGGCCATCCACAACCGCCGGGAGCGGGAGAAGACAGGAGGGGGATCGCCGGACCTGCGGCCCCTCACCGTGCCAGAGCAGAGAGACCTGGGCGTGGTCTGCAGCCCGGTGGGAAGGGAGGTCGCTGGGGTGGAGTTCGGCTGCGGGCGAGGAAGTGAGGCCTTGCTGAGTCGTGGTTCCCCGTGACCCGTATGTCAATCTCGCCCCCCCAACACCACACCCACA
This sequence comes from Scyliorhinus canicula, assembly GCF_902713615.1. NCBI lineage: Eukaryota > Metazoa > Chordata > Chondrichthyes > Carcharhiniformes > Scyliorhinidae > Scyliorhinus > Scyliorhinus canicula. The sequence goes on along the minus strand of NC_052154.1, from coordinate 5,633,883 downwards.
CCACCCTGACCCCCACACCCCCCCTCACACCCACACCACCCTGACCCCCACACCCGCTTCACCCCACACCACCCTGACCCCCACACCACCCTGACCCCCACACCACCCTGACCCCCACACCCCCCTCACACCCACACCACCCTGACCCCCACACCCGCTTCACCACCACACCACCCTGACCCCCACACCACCCTGACCCCCACACCCGCTTCACCCCCACACCACCCTGACCCCCACACCCCCCCTCACACCCACACCACCCTGACCCCCACACCCCCCTCACACCCACACCACCCTGACCCCCACACCCCCCCCTCACACCCACACCACCCTGACCCCCACACCCCCCTCACACCCACACCACCCTGACCCCCACACCACCTTCACCCCCACACCACCCTGACCCCCACACCCCCCTCACCCCCACACCACCCTGACCCCCACACCCCCCTCACCCCCACACCACCCTGACCCCCACACCACCTTCACCCCCACACCACCCTGACCCCCATACCCGCTTCACCCCCACACCACCCTGACCCCCATACCCCCCTCACCCCCACACACCCCCACACCACCCTCACCCCCACATCCCCCACACACCCCCACACCACCCTCACCCCCACACCACCCTCACCCCCAAAACCCCACCACCCTCACCCACACACCACCCCCACACCACCCTCACCCCCACACCACCCTCACCCCCACACCACCCCGACCCCCACACCCCCCTCACACCCACACCACCCTGCCCCCTAAACCTGCTTCACCCCCACACCACCCTGATCCCCATACCCGCTTCACCCCCACACCACCCTGACCCCCATACCCGCTTCACCCCCACACCACCCTGACCCCCATACCCCCCTCACCCCCACACCCCCCCCACCACCCTCACCCCCACATCCCCCACACACCCCCACACCACCCTCACCCCCACACCACCCTCACCCCCACATCCCCCACACACCCCCACACCACCCTCACCCACACACCACCCTCACCCCCAAAAACCCCACCATCCTCACCCCCACACCCCCCACACCACCCTCACCCCCACACCACCCTCACCCCCACACCACCCTCACCCCCACAGCACCCTCACCCCCACACCACCCTCACCCCCACACCACCCTCACCCCCACACACCCCCACACCACCCTCACCCCCACATCCCCCACACACCCCCACACCACCCTCACCCCCAAAAACCCCATCACCCTCACCCCCACACCACCCTCACCCCCACACCTCCCCACACCACCCTAACCCCCACACCACCTTCACCCCCACACCACCCTGACCCCCACACCCCCCCTCACCCCCACGCCACCCTCACCCCCACGCCACCCTCACCCCCACACCATCCTCACCCCCACACCACCCTCACCCCCGCACCACCCTCACCCCCACACCACCCTCACCCCCACACCACCTTCACCCCCACACCACCCTGACCCCCACACCACCCTCACCCCCACATCCCCCACACACGCCCACACCACCCTCACCCCCACACCACCCATACGCACACCACCCCCAATCTCACTAACCCCCCACACCACCTTCACCCCAAAAACCCCACCACCCACACCCCCACACCCCCCCACACCACCCTCACCCCCACACCCCCCCACACCACCCTCACCCCCACACCCCCCCACACCACCTTCACCCCCAAAATCCCCACCACCCTGGCCCCCCACACACCCCCACACCCCCCACACCACCCTCACCCCCACACCACCCTCACCCCCACACCCCCCACACCACCCTCACCCCCACACCACCTTCACCCCCACACCACCCTGACCCCCACACCACCCTCACCCCCAAACCCCCACACACCCCCACACCACCCTCACCCCCACATCCCCCACACACCCCCACACCACCCTCACCCTCGCACACGCCCACACCACCCTCACCCCCACACCACCCATACGCACACCACCCCCAATCTCACAAACCCCCACACTACCCTCACCCCACACACCCCCACACCACCTTCATCCCACACCACCCTGACCCCGACACCATCCATACGTACACCACCCCTAATCTCACTAACCCCCCACACCACCTTCACCCCCAAAAACCCCACCACCCACACCCCCACACCCCCCCACACCACCCTCACCCCCACACCCCCCACACCACCTTCACCCCCAAAATCCCCACCACCCTGACCCCCACACACCCCCACACCCCCCACACCACCCTCACCCCCACACCCCCCACACCACCCTCACCCCCACACCCCCCTCACCCCCAAACACCCCCACACCACCCTCAGCCTCGCACACGCCCACACCACCCTCACCCCCAAACGCCCCCACACCACCCCACCCCTAAACACGCCCACACCACCCTCACCCCAAACGCCCCCACACCACCCCACCCCCAAACGCCCCCACACCACTCTCACCCTCGCACACGCCCGCACCACCCTCACCCCACGCCACCCTCACCACCTTCACCCCCACACCCCCACACCACCCTCACCCCCAAACGCCCCCACACCACCCTCACCCCCACCCACCCCCACACCACCCTCAGCCTCGTACACGCCCACACCACCCTCACCCCCAAACGCCCCCACACCACACCACCCCCAAACACCCCCACACCACCCCACCCCCAAACACCCCCACACCACCCTCAGCCTCGCACACGCCCACACCACCCTCAGCCTCGCACATGCCCGCACCACCCTCACCCCCAAACACCCCCACACCACCCTCAGCCTCGCACACCCCCACACCACCCTCACCCCCAAACGCCCCCACACCACCCTCACCCCACCCACCCCCACACCACCCTCAGCCTCGTACACCCCCACACCACCCTCACCCCCACCCACCCCCACACCACCCTCAGCCTCGTACATGCCCGCACCACCCTCACCCCCAAACACCCCCACACCACCCTCAGCCTCGCACACCCCCACACCACCCTCACCCCCAAACGCCCCCAAACCACCCTCACCCCCACCCACCCCCACACCACCCTCAGCCTCATACACCCCCACACCACCCTCACCCCCACCCACCCCCACACCACCCTCAGGCTCGTACATGCCCGCACCACCCTCACCCCCAAACACCCCCACACCACCCTCAGCCTCGCACACCCCCACACCACCCTCACCCCCAAACACCCCCACACCACCCCACCCCCAAACACCCCCACACCACCCTCACCTCCACACCACCCACGCCACCTTCACCCCCACACCACCCTTACCCCCACGCCACCCACGCCACCTTCACCCCCACACCCCCACACCACCATCACCCCCAAACACCCCCACACTACCCTCACCCTCACACACCCCCACACCACCCCCAACCTCATTAACCCCCACGCCTACCCCACCGCCCCTTGGCCCATGGTCTAATCATGATCTTGTCCTGCGTCTTGCAGGAGCAGCTGGAGATGGGGCCGGAGATTCCAGTTTTCCCCACACCCCCCCCATCGCCCCACCCCCAACCCCACACCCCCCCACCCACAGCCATTCTAACAGCCCCCCCCCACCCACAGCCATTCCAACAGCCCCCCCACCCCCCACCCACAGCCAGTCCAACAGCCCCCCCACCTCCCCCCACCCACAGCCATTCTAACAGCCCCCCCCACCCACAGCCATTCCAACAGCCCCCCCACCCCCCACCCACAGCCAGTCCAACAGCCCCCCCACCTCCCCCCACCCACAGCCATTCTAACAGCCCCCCCCAACACCGCCACCCACAGCCATTCCAACAGCCCCCCCACCCCCCCCACCCACAGCCATTCCAACAGCCCCCCCCCCAACCCCCCCCACCCACAGCCATTCAAACAGCCCCCCCACCCCCCACCCACAGCCAGTCCAACAGGCCCCCCACCTCCCACACCCACAGCCAGTCCAACAACCCCCACCCCCAGTGAGCTGAGCACTGACAGGGAGAGCAGCCCGGACAACAGTAATCCGCCGAAGACCCAGGACACCCCGGAGTTAGGGTCGGAGGATGACACTGATTTCCCATCACAGCGTCTCCAACACCCTCCACCATCCCAGAGACTATCACCTCGGGTGGGCACTTTAGTGAAGAGGCTCCTGGGACACTATCTGGTGCTCACCACACAGCTTCTCCGGTGCAGCAGGTGGAGGTAGGAACTCTCAAAGGTTACGGACGGTCAGGGGGCGGAACGGCCCCAGGGGCTGGCTGCCTTCCAGGCGGGTTCTGGGCTTCTGGAACGGACAATCCCATCGATTGTGGAGATGCAATCGCAGAGCCAGGGACTACATGAGGGGTTGTCGGCAAGCACCCAGCGCCTGCAGGTGTAGTTTGAGGAGGACAGCTATGTGCAGGAGCAGGAGGTGGTGCCGACCATGCGTGCCACCCAGCCCAGCGCCGTAATGAGCGGCTCATTACCCACTTTCCATTCTGAGGAGCGGGTGGGAGATCCAAAAATGAGATCATTAGGTTTGTGACAGACCCAGAAACCAGGGATCACTTCACAAATAAAAATGTGTGAAGCAGAGTCTGTCCAAAGGCAATTGGGAAACCTACACGCTGTTTCCATGTGCCAAATGACTCATGGTTAGGGGGCTGAGATTGGTAGAAAGATTAGAGGGGAGATGGGGAGAATGTTTTTCATCCGGAGGGTTGTGGGGCAGAAACCCTCTGGATGCCACCTCACCCTGCCGGGCGACGGACCAGCCGCTGGAAAGGAGGATGAGGCTGGGTGACTCTTTGTCCAGCCGGTACAGACACGATGGGCCAAGTGGCCTCTTTCCATGCCGGCAAGCTTCGACGATGCTCAATAGTCTTTGGCATGGTGAGTGTTGCTTTTGAATCTCATTGCTGTCACAAACCATCCCCATCCAGATCAAATGATTCATTGTTTACATTCTTATCCCTCGACTATACAAAGGACGTTGAGGCTGTGAGGAAGCTGCCGGAAAAACTGACACCAGACCTGAGAGATTTCAACGGTCAGTAAAGACTGATCAAGCTGAGGGTGAAATGAAATGAAAATGAAAATCGCTTATTGTCACAAGTAGGCTTCAAATGAAGTTATTGTGAAAAGCCCCTAGTCGCCACATTCCAGTGCCTTTTCGGGGAGGCTGGTACGGGAATTGAACCCGCGCTGCTGGTCTGCCTTGGTCTGCTTTCAAAGCCAGCGATTTAGCCCAGTGTGCTAAACCAGCCCCGTCTACTCTCCAGCAAAGAGAAGAGCGGGGGGTCGGAGGGGCGGGGCAGAGGGGTAGAGGGCTGACTCATTGGGAATTTTGTGAGCATTTGATAGGGTAGACGAGGAGACGATATTGGCACTGGTAAAGGAATCCAAGACCAGCTGTTATAAATATGCGCTAGCCACGAATAAATCCAAGGACCAACTGAGGAGAAATGCCTTTGCCGGGGAAGTGATGTGAACGTGCTGCTCGCTACAACAGGGGCAATTGAGTTGAACAGCACAGTTGCATTAAGTCCTTCTGTCCTGCTTGTATCGACACCTACAAAGAGATCTACTGCCATGGGACATCACACCCATCTGTCTTACCCCATCTCCACACATCTACAGTATCAGTTCTGATACCGTCCGTTATCCAACTTCACACAGGTCGGCCCCTCTTTCTGCTGCCCTCCTCTTTGCCCCCTCGAAATCGTCGCTGTAGCTTTTCAGCTCTCAAATAATGGCCCAAATACTGGCATTCGCTTCTCTGGGGGTGTCACATTATAGTTCTTTCTGCTGTTGCAATTTCAAGCACCTGTTCATTCGTCTGCCCTCGAAATCTGTGCAATACGTCTGAGAATCTACATTTCAAAGGGGTCAAGTTTCTTCCCCCCCCCGATCTTTATTTATTAGAGTATAGAGTATAGAGAAATACAGCACAGAACAGGCCCTTCGGCCCACGATGTTGCGCCGAACTTTTGTCCTAGGTTAATCATAGAATTTTGGACAATTTGTCTTGGCCAATCCACCCAACCTGCACATCTTTGGACTGTGGGAGGAAACCGGAGTACCCGGAGGAAACCCACGCAGTCACGGGGAGGATGTGCAGACTCCACACAGACAGTGACCCAAGTCGAAATCGAACTTGGGACCCTGGAGCTGTGAAGCAATTGTGCTATCCACAATGCTACCGTGCTGCCCTTAAGAAGTTAACCTACACTCCCTTATTCTACCCTAATCCAAGTACCTATCCAATAGCCGCTTGAAGGTCCATAAATTTTCCGACTCAACTACTACCACAGGCAGTGCATTCCATGCCCCCACTACTCTCTGGGTAAAGAACCTACCTCTGACATCCCCTCTATATCTTCCACCATTTATCTTAAATTTATGTCCCCTTGTAATGGTGTGTTCCACCCGGGGAAAAAGTCTCTGACTGTCTACTCTATCTATTCCCCTGATCATCTTATAAACCTCTATCAAGTCGCCCCTCATCCTTCTCCGTTCCAAAGAGAAAAGGCCCAGCACCCTCAATCTTTCCTCGTATGACCTACTCTCCATTCCAGGCAACATCCTGGTAAATCTCCTCTGCACCTTTTCCAAAGCTTCCATATCCTTCCTAAAATGAGGTGACCAGAACTGCACACAGTACTCCAAATGTGGCCTGACCAAGGTTTTGTACAGCTGCATCATCACCTCACGGCTCTTAAATTCAATCCCTCTGCTAATGAACGCTAGCACACCATAGGCCTTCTTCACAGCTCTATCCACTTGAGTGGCAACTTTCAAAGAACAATGAACACAGACCCCAAGATCTCTCTGCTCCTCCACATTGCCAAGAACCCTACCATTAACCCTGTATTCCACATTCAGATTTGTCCTTCCAAAATGGACAACCTCACACTTGTCAGGGTTAAACTCCATCTGCCACTTCTCAGCCCAGCTCTGCATTCTATCTATGTCTCTTTGAAGCCGACAACAGCCCTCCTCACTATCCACAACTCCACCAATCTTCGTATCATCTGCAAATTTACTGACCCACCCTTCAACTCCCTCATCCAAGTCGTTAATGAAAATCACAAACAGCAGAGGACCCAGAACTGATCCCTGCGGTACGCCACTGATAACTGGGCTCCAGGCTGAATATTTGCCATCCACCACAACTCTCTGTCTTCTATCGGTTAGCCAGTTTGTTATCCAACTGGCCAAATTTCCCACTATCCCATGCCTCCTTACTTTCTGCATAAGCCTACCATGGGGAACCTTATCAAATGCCTTACTAAAATCCATGTACACTACATCCACTGCTTTACCTTCATCCACATGCTTGGTCACCTCCTCAAAGAATTCAATAAGACTTGTAAGGCAAGACCTACCCCTCACAAATCCGTGCTGACTATCCCTAATCAAGCAATGCCTTTCCAGATGCTCAGAAATCCTATCCCTCAGTACCCTTTCCATTACTTTGCCTACCACCGAAGTAAGACTAACTGGCCTGTAATTCCCAGGGTTATCCCTATTCCCTTTTTTGAACAGGGGCACGACATTCGCCACTCTCCAATCCTCTGGTACCACCCCTGTTGACAGCGAGGACGAAAAGATCATTGCCAACGGCTCTGCAATTTCATTTCTTGCTTCCCATAGAATCCTTGGATATATCCCGTCAGGCCCGGGGGACTTGTCTATCCTCAAGTTTTTCAAAACGCGCAACACATCTTCCTTCCTGACAAGTATCTCCTCAAGCTTATCAGTCTGCTTCACGCTGTCCTCTCCAACAATATGGCCCCTCTCATTTGCAAATACTGAAGAAAAATACTTGTTCAAGACCTCTCCTATCTCTTCAGACTCAATACACAATCTCCCGCTACTGTCCTTAATCGGACCTACTCTCACTCTAGTCATTCTCATATTTCTCACGTATGTGTAAAAGGCCTTGGTGTTTTCCTTGATCCTACCCGCCAACGATTTTTCATGCCCTCTCTTAGCTCTCCTAATCCCTTTCTTCAGTTCCCTCCTGGCTATCTTGTATCCCTCCAGCGCCCTGTCTGAACCTTGTTTCTTCAGCCTTACATAAGTCTCCTTCTTCCTCTTAACAAGACATTCAACCTCTCTTGTCAACCATGGTTCCCTCACTCGACCATCTCTTCCCTGCCTGACAGGGACATACATATCAAAGACACGCAGTACCTGATCCTTGAACAAGTTCCACATTTCACTTGTGTCCTTCCCTGACAGCCTATGTTCCCAACTTCTGCACTTCAATTCTTGTCTGACAGCATTGTATTTACCCTTCCCCCAATTATAAACCTTGCCCTGTTGCTCGCACCTATCCCTCTCCATTACTAAAGTGAAAGTCACAGAATTGTGGTCACTACCTCCAAAATGCTCCCCCACTAACAAATCTATCACCTGCCCTGGTTCATTACCAAGTACTAAATCCAATATGGCCTCCCCTCTGGTCGGACAATCTACATACTGTGTTAGAAAAGCTTCCTGGACACACTGCACAAACACTACCCCATCCAAACTATTTGATCTAAAGAGTTTCCACTCAATGTTTGGGAAGTTGAAGTCGCCCATGACTACTACCCTGTGACTTCTGCACCTTTCCAGAATCTGTTTCCCAATCTGTTCCTCCACATCTCTGCTGCTATTGGGGGGCCTATAGAACACTCCCAACAAGGTGACTGCTCCTTTCCTATTTCTAACTTCAACCCATATTACCTCAGTAGGCAGATCCCCCTCGAACTGCCTTTCTGCAGCTGTTATACTATCTCTAATTAACAATGCCACCCCCCCACCTCTTTTACCATCCTCCCTAATCTTGTTGAAACATCTATAACCAGGGACCTCCAACAACCATTTCTGGCCCTCTTCTATCCAAGTTTCCGTGATGGCCACCACATCGTAGTCCCAAGTACCGATCCATGCCTTAAGTTCACCCACCTTATTCCTGATGCTTCTTGCATTAAAGTATACACACTTCATCCCATCTCCTTGCCTGCAAGTACTCTCCTTTGTCATTGTTACCTTCCCCACTGCCTCACTACGTGCTTTGGCGTCCTGACTATCGTCTACCTTAGTTGCTGGACTACAGATCCGGTTCCCATTATTGTCCAGGTTTCAGAGGCAGACAGGAAAGTAGACAGAATGTTATGGAGTTTTCATGCATTCAAGAATAGAAGGATATGGTGAGACGGAGTAGAGTAAGAAAAGGTTGGGATGAATGAGCTGGTGTTCTGCTGCCAATTGAATGCTGCGTTTCAGTAGCTGTGTTGAAATCCTGGCTCAACTTGCTTAAAAACCACCAGTGATTGAGGCTTGCTGAGTGAACGTGGAGTTTTCTTTATTGAGTATTTACTATTTCTAAATTGCGCTCAGGTCTATTTGTTCCTTCAAGAATGTAACAAGCTCATGTTTCACTGCATATTAGAGAACTTAACCAGCCTCCAAAGTGATTTATATTCGTAAATTAAATGTCAAGATTGAGAAGTTACAAGCGCTGGAGCGACACAAAGTCAGTTCATGCCACGCATGTAAAATGTCTTCCACGCCTCGCTTGAAGTGAGCGAAAAAGGAGCAGAGGCCATTCTGTCCTTTCAGCCTGTTCCGCCATTTACTTAGATTGCGGTGATTTCTGCCTCAGGCCTGATCCCCGTGATACCCTGAAAACAAAATCTCAGTCTTGAAAATGATGTCAAGTACCACCCTACTCCCACCCCCTCCCTCCCACCAGGCCAATAAGAAGGCCGCCTCCAGTAACATCACCGAGTCAGCCTTGCTCCCGGATCGTGCAGGATCTGGGATGTTGCTTAATGTGGTAGTCACCACTGTTGTATTATATTGCATATACTGGTATTACGGTAATGCCCCTGTACTACAGGTACGGGGGTAGATCCCTGCCTGCTGGCTCCGCCCAGTAGGCGGAGTATAAATGTGTGGGCTCTCCGTACAGCAGCCATTTCGTTAGCTGCTGTAGGAGGCCACACATCTCTGTGTAATAAAGCCTCGGTTGCATCCTACTCGCGTCTCGTCGTAATTAATTGCGCATCACTTAATAATAATAATAATAACAATCTTTATTGTCACAAGTAGGCTAACATTAACACTGCAATGTGAAAATCTCCTCGCCGCCACATTCCGGCGCCTGTTCGGGTACACAGAGGGAGAATTCAGAATGTCTAATTCACCTAACAAGCACGTCTTTCAGGACTTGTGGGAGGAAACCGGAGCACCCGGAGAAAACCCACGCAGACACGGGGAGAACGTGCAGACTCCGCACAGACAGTGACCCAAGCCGGGAATCGATCCCAGGACACTGGCACTGTGATGCAACAGTGCTAACCGCTGTGCTACCGTGCCGCCCATAATCTAGGGGTTGGATTCTCCGATTTTGAGGCTATGTCCGGAGCAAGTGTCTAGTTTTACGATGAAAAAGTCGGCAGCGCCCCCGCTCCGATGTTCCGCCCGGTGGGGGGCTAGCGGCCACGTCACATAGAACCCCCGGCATTCCCGACAGAATCGGCTGGAGAATTGCCGGGTCCATGGCCACGCATGCGCACCGCGACGACCTGCAAAGTCCAGAGGAAAATCCTGTCCAATAGTTTGGACACAGAAAGAGTGTAATGACTGTGACTTCAACACAGGCAGGAGGAACAACAACTCATACGGTGCAATGTTTCACAATAGAAGAGAGACGCTGACTATATCAATAACAAAATAATAGAAAGAGGGCAGGAGAACGAGGGGCAAGGAAGAGATGGATCAGAGAGAGGAATCATTATTAGACTAAATTGAAAGATATTGAAAGAGGAAAAAAGATAGGAGATAGAGACACTCACAGACACACACAGACTGAGAGAGAGAGGGGGGGGGGATGGAGAGACAGAGAGATTTAAAGAACAAAGAACAAAGAAAAGTACAGCACAGGAACAGGCCCTTCGGCCCTCCAAGCCTGTGCCGACCATGCTGCCCATCTAAACTAAAATCTTCTACACTTCCGGGGTCCGTATCCCTCTATTCCAATCCTATTCATGTATTTGTCAAGATGCCCTTTAAATGTCACTATCGTCCCTGCTTCCACCACCTCCTCCGGCAGCGAGTTCCAGGCACCCACTACCCTCTGTGTACTTGCCTCGTACATCTCCTCTAAACCTTGCCCCTCGCACCTTAAACCTATGCCCCCTAGTAATTGACCCCTCTACTTTGGGAAAAAGCCTCTGACTATCCACTCTGTCTATGCCCCTCATAATTTTGTAGACCTCTATCAGGTCGCCCCTCAACCACCGTCGTTCCAGTGACAACAAACTCAGTTTATTCAACCGCTGTACAGCTGCAACATGACTTGCCAATTCTGATACTCAATGCCCCAGTCAATGAAGGCAAGCATGCCGTATGCCTTTGTGACTACCTTCTCCACCTGTGTTGCCCCTTTCAGTGGACCTGTACTCCAAGGTCTCTCTGACTGTCAATACTCTTGAGGGTTCTACCATTCACTGTATATTCCCTACCTGCATTAGACCTTACAAAATGCATTACCTCACATTTGTCCGGATTAAACTCCATCTGCCATCTCTCCGCCCAAGTCTCCAAACGATCTAAATCCTGCTGTATCCTCTGACAGTCCTCATTGCTATCCGCAATTCCACCAACCTTTGTGCCTTCTGCAAACTTACTAATCAGACCAGTTACATTTTCCTCCAAATTATTTATATATACTACGAACAGCAAAGGTCCCAGCACCGATCCCTGCGGACCACCACTAGTCACAGCCCTCCATTCAGAAAAGCACCCTTCTCTCTGCCTTCTATGACCTAGCCAGTTCTGTATCCATCTTGCCAGCTCACCTCTGATCCCGTGTGACTTCACCTTTTGTACCAGTCTGCCATGAGGGACCTAAATTCTAACTAAACATTATGGGCGAAATTCTCCGCTCCACACGCCGGGTGGGAGAATTGCGGGAGGGTCGGGTGACTCACGACACGCCCCCCTGGCACCCCCCACGATTCTCCCACCCCCCGCTCGGAAGAATCGCCGCTCGCCGGTTTTCACGGTCACCCCACCCATCATACATTAATGAGACCTCATGTGTGAAGGAATGGTTGTGGTTCTCTGTTTCTGGTACTCAGAGTTTCTTCTCTTTCCAGCATTTCAATTCAGCATCTTTTTCTTTGACCATTTTATCATACTGGCAGTTGTGTTTTTCTATGAGTGTGACCATTTCAGCAACCTTGTTCTGGCTCCTAATCTCAGTTTCTGTCTCTGTCTGAATTGTTGATTATAATAATAATAATAATGCTGTTAATTTCAATGTTTATACTTTAGTTAATTCCTCGTCGCCAATCTTCCTTTTGCAAGCTCTTATCCTCCCAATTCATTTCTTCGCTGGACTTGTCCTTATTTTCTCATTTATTTTTCATGGAGTTCGGCTTATTCTACATTGTCTCATTCATTTCTCCTTCTGCTTGACTACATTTTGTAAATTTTTTTCAACTTTTTTTTCAACTTTGCTGTCAGTCATTTCATTGTGTTGTTTTGATGTAATCGCCATAGAATCCGCACAGCGCAGAAGGAAGCCATTCGGCCCATCATGTCTACACCGACCCTGTGAAAAAGCACCATACCCAGGCCCACTGCCCCGTCCTATCCCCGTAAACCCATAACCCCACCTAACCTAAGGAACAATTAAACATGGCCAATCCACCTAGCTTGCACATCTTTGGACTATGGGAAGAAACAGCCGAAGGAAACCCACGCAGATACAGGGAGAAGATGCAAACTCCACACAGTCACCCAAGGTTGGAATTGAACCCAGGTCCCTGGAGCTGTGAGGCAGCAGTGCTAACCACTGTGCCACCTAGATTTTTAATTCTTTTTGCCATCACAGATCATAGAATTTACAGTGCAGAAGTTCCTAGCTTTTTTTAAAGTCTTTAAGTTATGTGTTTTCTCCGAGGAGCGTCCGTCAAGTACTTACTGGACATATGCAATTCACAAATGAAACCTTCATTTCTGTTTGTCTTAACTTCAGTCAAATCCTTTTGGCTTCACTCTTGGTCAGGTTTGTCTCCAATGAAGTGTTGATTGTTTCCATTCTGCAATTCTCTTGTTGCCCCTCTTGTGGGGTCTTTCATTGCCCACATTCTGGGGCCTCATGTTGCCCACTTTCTGGGGTCTTCCATTGCCTCTTCCTTGAGGGCTTCATTGCTTATGGACCTCTTTTTAGAGCTTCCCTCTATCTGGGGTCTTTGCAATTTTCCTGTCCATAGCCTTTGTTCCTTCTGGCAGCTGCTGCATGAACTGCATTGCTACTTTAAATGTCTTACCTCTTTAAATGCATTGGTGCTTTCAAGCTGCGGGGCGAGATTCTCTGTTCCCTGATGCCGATTTTGTAATCGGCGATCGGGCGGAGAATCCCTTTTCACAATGAAATCGGTGGCGGCGCCTGTTTGAGACAGGTTTCGTATGCTCCGCCCCCTCCGAAACGCATCATCCAGGTGGGCGGCGCACGCCGTTGGGACGGCCGCAGCGCGTCACCTGAAGCCCCTCCTCCGATACTCTGCCCCCGATGGGCCGGGTTCACGACGGGGCTCTTCACTTCTGGTCCCAGCCGTGCGGGAACCCGTCCTGGCGGCTGCGGACTGCGTCCAGCGCCACGACAGTCGAGCGGGAACCATGCTGCTGGCCGGGGGGGGGGCTTCCGCGAGAGCTGGGGGGACTGTTGGGGGGTGGCGGGAGGGGGTCCAGCGGGACACTATCTGGCAGGTTGCGTCTGTGCATGGCCGCCGCCATGTTTTACGGTGTGACCGCTGCAGGCCGTCGCCATGCGCCTGTGCGTCCACAGCCCTGGCCATTCTCCGGCCGTTTATTTCATGGAGGTCGGGAGTTTTACGTGGCACGGTTGCTAGCCCCTCTCCTGTCGTGGCATCGGTGAGGGGGCGGTGTTTTGGCGCGAGTATGGCTGCTCTTCCCTCTTACAACTCTCAAAGCGCACCCCCCCCCCCCCACCAAAATAAAGCCCCCTCCCTGTAATCTCCAGGGCCTCCCTTTCCTCTGGCCGGTTGGAGAGTTTGCCCGCCTCCTTCGCTCCTTTTTCTTTGATGCGTCTTTTATTTTGTCAATTTCACTCGGGCGTCCGGCACTCTCAAGCTGCAAGGGGTCGAGTTTTTTTAATCAAACTCAGTGTAGCAATTGCTGTGACGGAGCCCCCACGGGCTCTTCCCTGATCCTGTGCATCGGGAGCTTGTCGCTTTCAGCGCCATGATTTTTACAGCACTTCGGGACACCTTGCTGCACCTTACGAGGAACATTTGTCCCTACTTAAAGCAGCGCTTTCTCCGTTCTCTTTGTAAATACTTTGCAGAATTCTTTTTCCCGATTTATCTTTTTAAACTTCAAGCCACAGCTCTTGCTTTGCTAGGTCAGTTTCTGTTATACTTTTTCTCTCTATACATATATATAATTTTGACTCCGTCAGCCAATTTAGGTTTCTTCTGCGCCTGTCCCTCAGGGTCTGGCAATATCTCAATATCGCAAATGTCATATGAGGAACCGTTGATGTTCCTCTTGGGTGTGGTACTCGGTGGGATTTAGAAGGATGAGGAGGGATCTTATGGAAACTTGCAGGACACTGAGAGGCCTGGATAGAGTGGATGTGGAGAGGATGTTTCCACTGGTCGCAGAAACTAGAACCAGAGGACACAATCTCAGATTGAAGGGATGATCCTTTAAAACAGGGATGAGGGGAAAGTTCTTCAGCCAGAGGGTGGTGAATCTGTGGAACTCTTTGCCGCATTAGGCTGCGGAGGCCAAATCACTGAGTGTATTTAAGACAGAGATAAATAGCTTCTGTATTAGTAAGGGGATCAGGGGTTATGGGGAGAAGGCAGGAGAATGGGGATGAGAAATATATCAGCCCGTTATTGAATAGCAGAGCAGACTCGATGGGTCAAATGGCCTCATTCTACCCCTGTATCTGTATCTATATCACAGATGGGTCTTTTTACCCAAAGAAACGCACTCAGCCGAGTATTTTTTCAGACATCCATTAAAGCAGGATAAACGGGAGGGTCACATGATGTGAGCATGGGAGTGGCTGCGTTTTTACAAGATCTGATGTTGGTCATTCTTTTAATCCTTTTTTAAAAATCCTAATGCATAACCTATAATCATTTGTTCCAGGTGCCTATGTCCTGTGCTATGTTCCTAGAAGATCCTGGCAAGATATTGGCAATGGGCAGCCGAGTTATGTCAAAACATCCTTGTTTCATTGAGCGAGTCAGAGATGGGTGGGTGGGGCCCAGCTTGCAATGGCGGTTTTGCTGGTGGGCGGGCCTGCACTTTGGCGATGCTGTCGACATGGAGATGATGTCTGCCATTGCAAATGATGTTATGGACGATGGTCAGGCCTCCATGGGGCAGGTTGTTGGGTCTCACTTTGATGAACAGCGAGACATCCTTCAGAGAATGGATGACGTGGAGAAGAGAATCCTGTCAGTCATGCTCTGAGTCCCAATTGGTCACCCAAACCAGGCGACCCTTACTCAACTGTTCTGCCCATAGAGGATCAATCATCACAACTCACCACAGTGGGAGTTCTATTTAAGATGTGGTGGATAAGGAACAGAGGAATAAGAATAGATTATTCAGCTCTTCGACCTACTCCACCATTTGACTAGATCATCGCTGAATGTCTACCTCAATGCCATTTACCTCAATGTATCCGGAAATCTATCGATCTCTGGCTGGAACCTACTCAATGACTGAGCTTCCTCAGCCCTCTGGGAATAGAGAATTCCAAAGATTCAGCAAGCTCCGAATGAAGGTATTCCTCCTCACCTCACTCCTAACTGGCTTACCCCTAGTTCTAGATACCCCAGCCAGGGAAACATCCTTCTTGCATCTACCCCGTTGGGCCCTGTAAGAATTTTGTAAGTTTCATTGGGATCACCTTGCAATCTTCCAAACACCAGAGAACATAGGCGCAGTCTTCTCAATCTCTCTTCAGGATAATCCCCCCCCCATCACAGGAATATACCTGGTGAGCATTTGCCGCACTTCCTCTATGGCCAGTAGGTGCTTCCTCAGGTAAAACTGTGCACGATACCCAAGATGAAAGGAGGGGAGATGGCTTATAAAACATTCTCATTTTTACTTATTTATTGAAAGATCATTCTACGTCTGATTAAAATTCCCTTATGGCCAAAGGCTTCCCAACACTCAGCTGCTTTTGTCCCATTCAAAGAGGGTGTACGTGGCATTATCACCCAGAAAGTCTCTCATAAACCCTACAATTCTGAATCTTCCAACAAGCAAGAAATTTCAACTGCTCGAAGGTCAGCTCAACCCCTTCAACATGAATCCTTCACGGCTAGGAAAGATTTTATATTCTCCCCTCTTCCAATACATCACGCACGCGCCGACATAGCCTTCTGGAGAGATGGGTTGTGTTGCATGATATTGGATGCCCAAGACCACGTTGGGCACTGTGCAACTTCCTGAGTGACGGAGTCCATTCACAGCTGATGGTGTGGTGTCTCCTTTTCCTACGCATAGATTCCACTAAGTAGGAAAGGATTGATTTTGTGAGTTGCAGAGTGGGAGAAAATTGTTCAGAAAATGATAGACAATAGTCCCTTACGTGTCTGCTGTAACGTGATCCTGTTTGAATGATTCATTTCCATATGTTATGAAGCCTTCAAGGCTTGGAAGGAAATGTATTGCTCCTTGTAAGTTTCAATGGCAAGTGATAATTACGAGGATACATTGATCTGATGTGCTGACCTTGACCGTAACGATTTTTAAAAATATGATATGGAATGTACAGAATGATAATAATCTTTATTATTGCCACAAGTAGGCTCACATTAACACTGCAATGAGTTTACTGTTAAAATCCCCTGGTCACCACATTCTGCCGCCTGTTCAGCTCAACAGGTCCACACGAGCGTTTGTTCTCCACAAGTGTCCAACTATCCCTCTTCACCTCTTTCAGCAGCAGCACATCCTTCCAATCTTTCCTCCTTCAGCTATTTTAACCGAATTCCCCTGAAATTTATCTACGTTATTTGCCTCAATAGTTCCCATGATAAGAGGTTTCACATTCTCAAGCTCGCTGGATAAAGAGGTTTTCCCCTACATTCCCCATTGGATTTATTAATGACTACCGTTTATTTATGTCTCCTCGCTATGGCCACCTCTACAGGTCACATAAATTAGCTCAATCCTGCTTGTTTTGTCTTTGGGAAATAGTTATCAGCCTATTCAATTTTCATCAGGGAGTTTGCTAGAAATCTATTTGATAATTCTAAACTGGCGGTGATGGTGTAAAGTGGGTGATATCAGATCGATCGTCCTGAACATTCCTCTCCTGATTCACTTCTCGAAGATCACCAAGATGTACAAACATCCCCTCTTTGGCGGATCAGTGAATGGCCAAGGATTCACAGGACAGTACGTCCATTGACTGGCTTTGAAAGCAGACCAAGGCAGACCAGCAGCACGGTTCGATTCCAGTACCAGCCTCCCCGGACAGGCGCCGGAATGTGGCGACTAGGGGCTTTTCACAGTAACTTCATTGAAGCCTACGCATGACAATAAGCGATTTTCATTTCTCTCATATTCTTTTATTAACTCAATTGAGGAGTTAGTTAAGTTGAATAAATATTGTGTATCACCGCTGCAGTTTATTTATTATTTTACTTAGTTACAACCTAAGGCGCAGTCCAGTGAGGTATAATTCCTTTTACTATTCTTCACAGGATATGGGTATCGCTGGCTAGGCCAGCATTTATTACCAATACCGAATTGGCCTTGAGAAGGCAGATAAGCCACCTTCTGGAACCTTTGCAGCCCCTGGGCAGAACAACCTCTCACGTCAGCGGGAGTTTCCACTCCCGCGAGGCCAAGCACGGTAGCATGGTGGTTAGCATCAATGCTTCACAGCTCCAGGGTCCCAGGTTCGGTTCCCGGCTGGGGCACTGTCTGTGCGGAGTCTGCACGTCCTCCCCGTGTGTGCGTGGGTTTCCTCCGGGTGCTCCGGTTTCCTCCCACAGTCCAAAGATGTGCGGGTTAGGTGGATTGGCCAGGCTAAATTGCCCTTAGTGTCCTAAAAAAATAATGTTAATGGGGGTTGTTGGGTTACTGGTATAGGGTGGATACATGGGCTTGAGTAGGGTGATCATTGCTCGGCACAACATTGAGGGCCGAAGGGCCTGTTCTGTGCTGTACTGTTCTAATTCTAATTGAACTTATGATGGCTCGCAACGACAGGTCCGTAAAATTCTACCCCATATGGTGTAGGTACACCCACTGTGCTATTAGGGAGGGAGTTCCAGGATTTTGACCCCAGCAACTGCGAAGGAGCGGCTGATATATTTCCGAATCAGGATGGTCAGTGGCTTGGAGAGGAACTTCCAGGTGGTGGTGCTGTGAGAATGGATGTTTTCCTTTCAGTATGGCAGCACAGTGGTTAGCACTGCTGCCTCACTGCTGCCTCACCGGGGTCCCAGGTTCCATTCTGCCCTTGGGTGAACTATGTGGAGTTTGCACTTTTTCCCCGTGTCTGCGTGGGTTTCCTCCGGGTGCTCCAGTTTCCTCCCACAGTCCAAAGATGTGCAGGTTAGGTGAGGTTACAGGGATAGAGCGGGGAGTGGGCCTAGGTAGGGTGCTCTTTCAGAGGGGTGCTGCAGACTGATGGAGCCAAATGGCCTCCTTCTGTACTGTAGGGATTCTATGGATTTCATAGAATCATAGAATTTACAGTGCTGTGGGGGATGTTGCTGTGTAAAGAATGTTGGGCTGGATTCTCCCTTCTGACGGCAGAATGTTGACGGCTTCGTACAAACCGGAGAGTTTAACGACGGCGTCATCGGACCGCTAAGTGTAGCGATCCTCTGCCCTACAGGGGGGCCAGCACGGCACTGGAGCGACCCACGCCGCTCCAGCTGCCGATACGGGCGTCAAATGGGTGCCTCAGGTCTGCACATGCGCACTGCGACCAGCGAGAATGCGCGGATGCGTGGTGGCTTCCTTCTCCGCGCTGGCCCCGACGCAACATGCCTTAGGGCTACAGGGGTCGGCGCGGAGTAAAAGAGGCCCCCACCAGGAGAGGCCGGCCCGCTGATTGGTAGGCCCCCGATCGCAGGCCAGGCCACAGTGGAGACTCCCCCCCCCCCGGTGTCGGGGCGGCGTCGTGCAAATCGCGCCCGGCCCGCCGATTCTCCGAACCGATGTGGGCTGAGAGAATCCCACCCGTTGTGTGTGTATATAAATGTGTATGTATGTATATATGTATAAATATGTGTATATAAATGTGTATGAATTAGCCATCCAGTCAAACCAGAAAAGTCTTGGGCTGCGAAAAGCTGTTTCTGAAGATTTTTGGATTGCCACAGCAGGCTGAGAGTGAATTTGAGAGGTTGCGTGGTATACTTTATTAAATCAACAGCATCCTTTCCTTGCATAATATTACTGGATTTTTACATTTAAACATGTGTAAGGGACTGTTGTCTGGAAGGTGTTTACTTGTGGGTCTGACCTAGAAGGGAGTCTTTTGGGGGTAATGTTTTGTAAGACCATTTTGAACTGTGTAACTATATTGTGTGCTTACGTTTCAGTTATTCTCGTTAAAAAAACTCAAACTTTTAATTTTTAATATCTCAAAGGTGTTACTGAATTCCATGTTGCTGAGATCAGCACATTTTTGTCTCATTTTCAGACTACAAAAAATGTATGATCCATCACTAAGTTTCTCCATGGGATCGGGTTTCTTCAGCGATTAACATCTGATGTGGTCATAGCAGTGTTCAAATGTGTCTGTTGCCCTTGTCCTTCTGGAGGTGCTGGCCATGTGTATGGAAGGGGCTGTATAAGGAGCCCTGGTGAGTTCCTGTAGCGCACCTTGTAGGTGGTACACATGGATGCCGCTGTTCTTCGGCAGTGGATGTTAATGGATAGGGTGCCATTCAAACGGGCTGTTTTGTCCTGGGTGGTGTCGAGCTTCTTGAGTGTTCTCGGAGCTGCGCCCATCCAGGCAAGTGGAGAGTATTCCATCACACTCCTAATATGTGTCTTGTAGATGATGGACAGACACTGGGGGGGTCAGGAGGTGAGTTACTCATTGCATGATTCTGAGCCTTTAATCTACTGCGGTAGCCACATTATTAAAAGGCTAGTCCAGTTTAGTTTCTGGTCAATGGTAACCCCCAGGATATTGGTAGTGGGGGGGGGGGGTTCAGCAATGGCAATTCCATTGAATGTCAAGGGGTGATGGTTGGATTCTCTCTTGTTGGACATGGTTATTGCCTGGCACTTGTGTATTCCGAATGTAAGTTGCCACTTGTCAGCCCAAGCCTGGATATTGCCCAGGTCTTGCTGCATTAGGACATGGACTGCTTCATTATCTGAGGAGTCGCGAATGGTGCAGTCATCCGCGAACATTTCACTTCTGACCTCATAATGGAGGGAAGGTCATTGATGAAGCAGCTGAAGATGGTTGGAACTTGGACACTACCCTGAGGAACTCCTGCTGGGATGTCCTGGAACAGAGATGATTGACCTCCAACCACCACAACCATCTTCCATTGTGCCAGGTATGGCTCCTACAAGTAGATACCCACTGACCAGATGAGATGCATCCAAGGATATTGAAAGAAATGAGAATGGGAATTACAAGAGCACTGGCCATAATCCTTCAGTCTTCACTAGGCTCAGGGAAGGTACCAAAAGCCTGGAGAATTGCAAATGTTACACCCTTGTTCAAAAAAGGTTGTAAGAATAAATAATTACAGACCAGTCAATCTAACATCAGTGGTGCGGAAGCTTCGAGAAACAATTATTCAGGATAGAATTAGTAGTCACATGGAAAAATGTGGGTTGATTAGGGCGAGCCAGCATGGATTTCTAAAAGGGAAATTGAGTTTAACTAATTTGCTGGAATGTTTTGAAGAGGTAATGCAAAGGATCGATGAAGGTAATGTTGTTGATGCGGTGTACATGGACCTTCAGAAGGCATTTCAACCAGTGCCACACAACAGACTTATGGGAAATGTTACAGCTCATGGAATAAAGAAACAATATCAACTTGGATACAAGGCTGGATGAATAATAGGAAACAGCAAGTAAAGGTCAAATGATATTTTTCAGGCTCAAGGGAGGTTTGTAGTGGAGTTCTCCAGGGGCCAGTATTGAAGCCTTTGCCCTGATTTATATTAATGATCTAGATCTTGGTGTGAAGGGAAAAATTCAAAGTTTGCAGGTGATGCAAAACTTCAAAAGGATGTAGACAAGTTGGTGGAGTGGGCCAATAGGTGGCAGATGAAGTTTAATGCGGAGAGGTGTGACATAATGCATTTTAGTAGGAGGGACATGGACAGACACTATTGAATAAGGGGTACAATTCTTTGGGGGGAGGGTCTATGCACATATACACCCAGGTCCCTCTGCAGAAGCAGAGGGACCTGGATGTATATGTGCATTGATCACTGAAGTCATGAGGTCGGTATCAGCTCAACGATATTCTCAATCCCAAGTTTTCCAATTCGCAGCAAAGATAAAGAGAATGGGGATCACCTGCTAGGGCCGTCATAGTAGCACAGTGGTTAGCACTGTTGCTTCACAGCGCCAGGGGCCCAGGTTCGATTCCTGGCTTGAATCACTGTCTGTGCGGAGTCTGCACCTTCTCCATGTGTCTGTGTGGGTTTCCTCCGGGTGCTCCGGTTTCCTCCCAAAGTCCAAAGTTGCGCGGGCTAGATGGATTGGCCATGATAAATTGGCCTTTAAGTGTCCAAAGGTTAGGTAGGGTTACTGGGTTACGGGGAGAGGGTGGAGGTGTGGGCTTAGGTAGGGTGTTCTTTCAAGGGCTGGTGTAGACTCGATGGCCTCCTTCTGTACTGTAAATTCGATGATTCTATGATCTATGGAGAGTGGAAGGAATGGTCAAAAAGAAAACAAACCCATTCTTTACATTTGGAATTAAATTTACATTTTCAGCATTATTGATGCACAGTTCCAGATTGGGAGCACGCATTGGGAATTGAGATTTGCAGAAACATGCTCACATTCCTAAAGGTGGTGTTTAAATCTGGTCCGCTAAAAATAAAGATCTCCTCCCACCCTTGTTGCCCTTCCCCTTGCTTACTTTCTTACTCATTAGCTCGATATATTTTCTAAAAGCTTTAAGTATGAGACAGTTACGCTTAAGGAGATTACTCCAAATCGTAAATTAATTTGTATGCTCGTAATCAAAAAATCATTCTTTATTCAACTGACATAATCAGTCATAATACCTCTGGTGAGTGAGACTGACAATTTAAAGATTGGAGAGGGCATGTAATTATTATGGTGAATGGAAATTTATTGAAACGTCTCTTGGGAATTGAGCGAGACAGCATCCTTATCCATTAGCATGTGGATACTGTCCTGTTAAAGTCGAAAGCTCTAAATCTTTTACAACACAAGCAAGAAGCAGGAGATTTCACCCATGTCACATGGGCGGCACAGAGGCACAGTGGTTCGCACTGTTGCCTCACAGCACCAGAGATGCGTGTTCAATTCCGGTCTTGGGTGACTGTGTGGAACATAGAACATAGAACATGGAACATTACAGCGCAGTACAGGCCCTTCGGCCCTTGATGTTGCGCCGACCTGTGAAACCCCTCTAAAGCCCATCTACCTATTCCCTTATCATCCATATTTTTATCCACTGACCATTTAAATGCCCTTAATGTTGGCAAGTCCACTACTGTTATAGGCAGGGTATTCCACGCCCTTACTACTCTCTGAGCAAAGAACCTACCTCTGACATCTGTCCTATATCTATCTCCCCTCAATTTAAAGCTATGTCCCCTCGTGCTAGACATCACCATCCGAGGAAAATGGCTCTCACTGTCCACCCTACCTAGTCCTCTTATCATCTTGTATGCCTCAATTAAGTCACCTTTTAACCTTCTTCTCTCTAACGAAAACAGCCTTAAGTCCCTCAGCCTTTCCTCATAAGAGCTTCCCTCCATACCAGGCAACATCCTGGTAAATCTCCTCGGCACCCTTTCCAATGCTTCCACATCCTTCCTATAATGCAGCAAACACAACTGGACTCCAAATGCGGCCGCAGAAGAGTTTTGTACAGCTGCAACATGACCTCATGGCTCCGAAACTCAATCCCTCTACCAATAAAAGCTAACACACCGTACGCTTCTTAACAACCCTCTCAACCTGGGTGGCAACTTTCAGGGATCTATGCTCATCCACACTGCCAAGAATGTTACCATTAGCCCAGTACTCTGTCTTCCTGTTACTCCTTCCAAAATTAATCACCTCACACTTTTCTGCATTAAACTCCATTTGCCACCTCTCAGCCCAGCTCTGCAGCTTATCTATGTCCCTCTGTAACCTGTAACATCCTTCTGCACTGTCCACAACTCCACCGACTTTAGTGTAATCTGCAAATTTACTCACCCATCCTTCTACGCCCTCCTCCAGGTCATTTATAAAAATGACAAACAGCATCCCAAAACAGATCCTTGTGGTACACCACTAGTAACTGGACTCCAGTCTGAACATGTCCCATCAACCACCACCCTTTGTCTTCTATCAACTAGCCAATTTCTGATCCAAACTGCTAAATCACCCTGAATCCCATGCCTCCGTATTTTCTGCAATAGCCTACCATGGGGAACCTTATCAAATGCTTTATTGAAATCCATATACACCACATCAACTGCTTTACCCTCGTCCACCGGTTTGGTCACCTACTCAAAGAACTCAATAAGGTTTATGAGGCATGACCTAACCTTCACAAAACCGTGTTGACTACCCCTAATCAAATTATTCCATTCTGGATCATTATAAATCCTATCTCTTATAAACCATTCCAAGACTTTGCCCACAACAGAAGTGAGGCTCACTGGTCTATAGTTACCGGGGTTGTCCCTACTCCCCTTCTTGAACAAGGGGACAACATTTGCTATCCTCCAGTCTTCTGGCACTGTTCCTGTAGACAATGACGACATAAAGATCAAAGCCAAAGGCTCAGCAATCTCTTCCCTGGCTTCCCAGAGAATCCTAGGATAAATCCCATCCGGCCCAGGAGACTTATCTACTTTCACACTTTCCAGAATCGCTAACACCTCCTCCTTATGAACCTCAAGCCCTTCTAGTCTAGTAGCCTGTATCTCAGTATTCTCCTCGACAACATTGTCTTTTTCCTGCATGAATAATGACGACAAATATTCTTTTAGCACCTCTCCTATCTCCTCAGACTCCACGCACAACTTCCCACTACTGACCTTGACTGGCCCTACTCTTACCCTAGTCATTATTTTATTCCAAACATACCTATAGAAAGCTTTAGGGTTATCCTTGATCTCATCTGCCAAAGACTTCTCATGTCCCCTCCTGGCTCTTCTTAGCTCTCTCTTTCAGTCCTTCCTAGCTAACTTGTAACTCTCGAGCACCCTAACTTAACCTTCACGTCTCATCTTCACATAAGCCTCCTTCTTCCTCTTGACAAGTGATTCAACTACTTTAGTAAACCATGTTCCCCTCGCACGACCACTTCCTCCCTGCCTAACAGGTACATACTTATCAAGGACATGCAGTAGCTGTTCCTTGAACGAGCTCCGCATTTCAATTGTGCCCATCCCCTGCAGTTTCCTTCCCCATCCTATGCATCCTAAGTCTTGGCTCATCGCATCATAATTGCCTTTCCCCCAGCTATAACTCTTGCCTTGCGGTATATACCTATCCCTTTCCATCGCTAAAGTAAATGTAACTGAATTGTGGTCACTATCACCAAAGTGCTTACCTACCTCCAAATCTAGCACCTGTCCTGGTTCATTACCCAGTACCAAATCCAATATGGCCTCGCCTCTTGTTGGCCTGTCTACATACTGCATCAGGAAACCCTCCTGCACACATTGGACAAAAACGGATCCATCTAAAGTACTCGAACTATAGCGTTTCCAGTCAATATTTGGAAAGTTAAAGTTCCCCATAACAACTAACCTGTTACTTTCGCTCCTATCCAGAATCATCTTTGCAATCCTTTCTTCTACATCTCTGGAACTTTTCAGAGGCCTATAGAAAACTCACAACAGGGTGACCTCTCCTTTCCTGTTTCTAACATCAGCCCATACTACCTCAGTAGACGAGTCCTCATCAAACGTTCTTTCTGCCACCGTAATACTGTCCTTGACTAACAATGCCACCCTTCCCCCTCTTTTACCACCTTCTCTGAGCTTACTGAAATATCTAAACCTCAGAACCTGCAAAAACCATTCCTGTCCCTGCTCTATCCATGTCTCCGAAAAGGCCACAACATCGAAGTCCCAGGTACCAACCCATGCTGCACGTTCAACCACCTTATTCCGGATGCTCCTGGCGTTGAAGTAGATACACTTTAAACTAACTTCCTGCCAGCCGGTACACTCCTGCAACCTTGAAACCTTACTCTTGACCTCACTACTCTCAACCTCCTGTGTACTGGAGCTACAATTCAGGTTCCCAACCCCCTGCTGAACTAGTTTAAACCCTCCCGAAATGCATTAGTAAATTTCCCCCCAGGATATTAGTACCACTCTGGTCCAGGTGTAGACCATCCTGTTTGTAGAGATCCCACCTACCCCAGAATGAGCCCCAATTATCCAGGTATCTGAAACCCTCCCTCCTGCACCATCCCGGTTGCCACGTGTTCAACTGCTCTCTCGCCCTATTCCTCGTCTCAGCACGTGGCACAGGTAACAACCCAGAGATAATAACTCTGTTTGTTCTAGCTCTGTTTCCATCCTAGCTCCCTGAATTCCTGCCTTACATCCCTATCCCTTTTCCTACCTATGTCGTTGGTGCCTATGTGGACCACAACTTGGGGCTGCTCCCCCTCCCCCTTAAGAATTCCGAAAACACGATGCGAGAGTGGAGTTTGCATTTTCACCCCGTGTCTGCTTGGTTTCTTCCGGGTGCTCCGGTTTCCTCCCACAGTCCAAAGACGTGCAGGTTTAGTGGATTGGCCATGATAAATTGTCCCTTATTGTCCAAAGATGTGTGGGTTAGTTGGGGTTCCGGGGATAAGGTGGGAGGGGTAGGCTGAGGTAGGGTGCTCTTTCAAAAGGTCGGTGCAGACTCAATGGGCCAAATGGCCTCCTTCTGCACTGGAGGAATTCAGTGGTTCTATTTGCTCCCAAGCTCCACTTTTGTATGAGTTCCCTCGTTCAGTCCTTCAGCCTTCCAAGATCTCAGCAGTCCACCGAGCCTAAACTCTTCCACATCACAACCTTTCAATGCTCCCTCAGGTCCCTGGGACCTACGTTATGGAATTCCCCCCATAAGCCATTCTGCCTCACCACTTCTCTTCTCCTTTAAATTTGTCCTCAAATCGCACCTCTTTGGCCAAACGTTTGATCGCCTGCCCTTATGTTGTCCAGTCATATTATGTTTGGGAATGATCTTGTGAAGCATCTTGAGGTGTTTTACTACAATAAAGGTGATATACAAATGCAAGTTCCTGTTGTTAGTGGGGGCGGTCCTCCATGAACAATGGAACTAGTTAATGGATTTGTTAATCTCGCAGCTATGATTTTACTGCCCCCCCCCACCTACCCCATCTCCCAACCCACCCCCCAGCAGTTCATAAAACCCTGGCTAATTAATGTATAAGGATCCTCCTGTTCATCCAAGTTTGGCCCTTGTGTTTTTCCTTTTAATTGCTGCTATTTTTCTATTTCAATTTTGTACCTGGACAATTAATGGGATAGGTTGTGAGGATGAACTTCACCTTTAACATGAGCGGCTGGGTAAACTGATGATCGACTTATGACCTCTGGCAAAGCAGGTTGCAAAGAGCTGTTTATATTTTGGATCAGCAGATTCAAGGGAGATCAGTGAGGTCACATCTTGATGGACTCGGCTGGCGGCCAATGAGCTGGCTCAAATTGCCGGTCTTTGCTGATACGCGATGCTGATTGGTGCTGACCATTCTGGAATGTTCTGCAGAGCCAAGGCGGATTCGTCTTGCTTTCAGTTTTAAAAATGCAGCACCAGAGCACCACCTCTGTCGGAGCTCCCTTCAGGAAAACAGATCCAGCCAGCTTTTCCAGCCTGTAAGTGTTTAATTCCTGAAGGCGCAGCTGGAGGGAAATATTTCTGATACTCTGTTTTTCCTCAGTAAAGCTGGGGGACGTTCTGGGGAGACTGGAGACCAGTTAAGTTTAAAACACTGGCTGGAGCTGGGGAGAAGGTGTGGCCGAGAGTTTGGGGCCTCACGGTAGCATGGTGGTTAGCATCAATGCTTCACAGCTCCAGGGTCCCAGGTTCGATTCCCGGCTGGGTCACTGTCTGTGTGGAGTCTGCACGTCCTCCCCGTGTGTGCGTGGGTTTCCTCCGGGTGCTCCGGTTTCCTCCCACAGTCCAAAGATGTGCGGGTTAGGTGGATTGGCCATGCTAAATTGCCCGTAGTGTAAGGTTAATGGGGGGATTTTTGGGTTACGGGTATACCGGTTACGTGGGTTTAAGGAGGGTGATCATTGCTCGGCACAACATCGAGGGCCGAAGGGCCTGTTCTGTGCTGTACTGTTCTATGTTCTATGTTCTATTTGGATTTCTCTCCATGAAATGCGGACAGACCTCTCCAAAATTTTATGGAAGCTGCTTGTCTGATACTCTGTTTTTCCTCAGTATAGCTGGGGGACGTTCTGGGGAGACTGGAGACCAGTTAAGTTTAAAACACTGGCTGGAGCTGGGGAGAAGGTGTGGCCGAGAGTCTTAAGAATAAAACTGGCCTAATGCTGTTCCTTTGAGTGAAATAAAGGGGAATAAAAGTTAAAGTGATTCCACCAGAGGAAACCATTCAGCCTGGAAGCACTGAATGAATGTTGCAGCCAGAAGATCCTCATTAGCAATCTAACTGATGGTTTCAATCCCTAAGCATCCTGGGAGGGCTGCCTGCTGTGACAGCCTTGACACCGGAAGCAGGGACACTAATCTTTCATTTAATTTTAATTCCTATTATTTTTACCCTTCCCATCCCTCTGTGTGCATGTCTTGTGTGTGTTTGGGTAAAAGATGGAATGGTAAAAGGGGGCAGTAGTAGTTTAGCTGACCATTATTCTGTTAGAATGATGGCATGTTTCAAATTTGTTCATGTTATAAATAGACAGTTCCTGTGTTCAACCTCCACCCCTGGTGGCTATAACTTACTGAGCAGTCAAGGGGTCAAAGATTCTGCAAACTTTACACAAAATATTTGTTAATTCACTTGTGTTGGGGCCCTGGGGTCTTTTGGCTGGAATTGACCGTGCACGTGGCCCAGGGTATTGTAACGCCTGAAGTCTGGCTCTGAATTCTGGATCGATGCTCAGCGAGATCCTGGTCTAAGTGGCCCTTACTGCTTTGTGAGAACCATAGGGATAGGTGCCATTGACCGAGAGTAATGCAGTTTAAAACAGCAATTCACATTTCCTCAGTAATCTTCACATTTATAAGGCAAGTCAGGGAGGGAGGAAAGAAAGAGGTCAGGAAATACAAATTTTAACAGCTCTCTCAACAAGCCATCATGGGCACAAAGGGCAAAATGATCCCTCTCCTGTGCTGGGAGTTTCTATGGTTCAAAGTAGCAGAAGGACAGGTGAAGAGAACGTCTCTTTAAGCGAGGGAGTGGAAGAACTACTGATACACATTACATGCACATAGATAGTAGATAGCGACTTTAATGTGGATAGTAGATAGTGACGGCAGCACAGTGCTTAGCATTGTTGCTTCACAGCTCCAGGGTCCCAGGTTCGATTCCCACCTGTGTCACTGTCTGTGCGGAGTCTGCACGTTCTCCCCGTGTCTGCGTGGGTTTCCTCTGGGTGCTCCGGTTTCCTCCCACAGTCCCAAGATGTGCAGGTTAGGTTGATTGGCCATGACAAATTGCCCTTAGCGTCCAAAAAGGATATAAATAAATTAAAAATAACCTTTGTTGTCACAAGTAGGCTTACATTAGCACTGCAATGAAGGTACTGTGAAAAGCCCCTAGTTGCCACATTCCGGCTCCTGTTCGGGTACACAGAGGGACAATTAAGAAGTCACAGCTGGTACGGGAATTGAACCTGCGCTGCTGGCGATGTACTGTATCACAAACCAGCTGTCTAGCCCACTGAGCTAAACCAGCCCTCATACTAGGTGGGGTGGGGTGACTGGGTTACGGGGATAGGGTGGAGGTATGGGCTTAAGTAGGGTGCGCTTTCCAACAGCTGGTGCAGACTCGATGGGCCGACTGGCCTCCTTCTAGAACATAGAACAGTACAGCACAGAACAGGCCCTTCGGCCCTCAATGTTGTGCCGAGCAATGATCACCCTACTCAAACCCACGTATCCACCCTATACCCGTAACCCAACAACCCCCCCCCCCTTAACCTTACTTTTTTATTAGGACACTACGGGCAATTTATCATGGCCAATCCACCTAACCCGCACATCTTTGGACTGTGGGAGGAAACCGGAGCACCCGGAGGAAACCCACGCACACAGGGGGAGGACGTGCAGACTCCACACAGACAGTGACCCAGCCGGGAATCGAACCTGGGACCCTGGAGCTGTGAAGCATTTATGCTAACCACCATGCTACCCTGCTGCCCCAGCACTGTAAATTCTATTGAAGTCTGGTTGTGAAGGAACCCCCACCATAGTGAGTTCCAGAATTTTGACCCAGCAATGTTGAACAACGCATTTTGATGCAGGAGGAAAACTTTCCCGCCTAAAAGTCAAAGGTCGCTCACAACCACTTTCTCTCGGGCTATGAGGAATGGGCAATTGCTGCTAGCCTCACCACAGCCTGAGAAAAAAATTAAACACCAGCCAAAACACATTGCACCATCACTTATTCTAATTGATTCAACAGGTTAACATTGGAGAACTCTTAACTTTCCTTCATCTTCCATTTTGTAGTCCACAAATGTTTTAATTGCAAGCTCAGGACAACATCCATAGTCACTCCGACAAATGCAGGACAATAAAGGTAAGCCAGCTAGAATTCATTCAGTGGAAATCATGTGTAACCAACTTGCTGGAGTCTGCATGTGTGCATATTCTCCCCGTGTCTACGTGGGTTTCCTCCGGGTGCTCCACTTTCCTCCCACAGTCCAAAGATGTGCGGGTTAGGTGGATTGGCCACGCTAAATTGCTCTTAGTATCCAAAAAGGTTGGGTTGGGTGACTGGGTTACGGGGATAAGTCTGGGCTTAAATGGCTCTTTCCAAGGGCCGGTGCAGACTCGATGGGCCGAACGGCCTCCTTCTGGACTGTAAATTCCATGATACTTCTACGCAATGGGGAGAATGCAGGGGAGTGGGACGAGGTAGAATGGTGTGTCAGCGAGCCAGTGCAGACATGATGGGCTGAATGGTCTCCTTCTGCACTGTGAAGGTTATTCGATTCTGTGATCCCAAAGCACTTTACGATCGATACCTTTTGATGTTTCGTGACTGTGGCAATGTGGGAAACTTGGCAGCTAGTTTCTGCACAGCAAGCTCCCACAGACAGCTTTGTGATCACAACCAGATCATCTATTTTGGTAGATAAACAATGGCCAGGGTGCAGGGGAGAACTCTTCTCTTTCTGCTGTGAAACAGTACAGTGGCCCCAGTTTGACATTTGATATGAAAGACAGCACTGCCAACAGTGGTGCAGCCCAAGATTGAGTTCCCTCCTTCCATTCTTTTACATTTAGAGCTGCTTCTCTACAGGAGTCTGCTGCTGAGTTTCAAGCGATGCTCATTATAGCTTCCCTGCACACTCTTGTCGTGTGTCTCAAGCCATCTGCTTGATCAGATGTGGCCTCTTTCAAGGTTCAACAATCAATAGATGTGCAGAACACAACAACACGCACCTCCTGTACCAGCAGCAACAATCATGCTCGCCTCAAAAGTCTGGTGTCGACATTACGGGCCATGTTCATCAAAGAGGCGGAGGTTGCTTTTGGCTCAGTGATAGTATTTCCACCTGAGAAACAGGCAGCTGAGCATTCACATCCTGCTCCACACACTCCTGGTGAACCGGGACCAGAACCCCTGCCCTCAACCCTCAGCTGACACCGAGCACAGTGCTCATACCTGATAGGCCGAGCAGACCCACACCAGCCATGGGAGTCCATAAAACTCTCACCAGCCACAACCCCCACCCCCACCCCGCCCACCCCACCCACCCCGCCCACCCCGCCCAGCCCGCCCACCCCGCCCAGCCCACCCACCCCGCCCACCCCGCCCAGCCCCCGTCAGGTCCCAAGGAAACACATTCATATTGCAGCATGGCAGGGGGCTAAACAGTCTGCAAACTATCCCACAATCAGCTGCTCTGTATTTAGTGCTCTCGGGTGAGGAATAAATATTGGTCAGGACACTCGAGAGAGAGAGAGCCCCCCTGCCCTTCAAACTCCCCATCGGGAGAGGGTGAAGATACAAAATCAACGACCAGAAAAGAGGCTTTTTGTTTTGCTGTTTCATTTATAGATTTTGGGCAGCACAGTGGCATTGTGGATAGCACAATTGCTTCACAGCTCCAGGGTCCCAGGTTCGATTCCCGGCTTGGGTCACTGTCTGTGCGGAGTCTGCACGTCCTCCCCGTGTCTGCGTGGGTTTCCTCCCACAGTCCAAAGATGTGCAGGTTAGGGTGGATTGGCCATGATACATTGCCCTTAGTGTCCAAAATTGCCCTTAGTGTTGGGTGGGGTTACTGGGTTATGGGGATAGGGTGGAGGTGTTGACCTTGGGTGGGGTGCTCTTTCCAAGAGCCGGTGCAGACTCGATGGGCCGAATGGCCTCCTTCTGCACTGTAAATTCTATGAAGTCTCCCTTTTATTTATCTCTTCTTGAAAGAAAGGCTGACGGACAAGGCAAAGGCCTCGGCTGCTTGAGCAAGAAATGCCACCAAACCTGCATGGCTACAGTGCAGGTGCAAGCTGGCCTGCGGCAGACGTGAAGAAATTGAAAGGGGTCAGCCCGAAATGCAATATTTTTACATACTGCCCTTGCACTTTGTTTCCAAGTCCCACTAAGTCTCAGGCAGGGCTTTCTACCCTACTGGGATTCCAGCCAGGTGCCACAACTTTTAAATCAGCTGGCCTGGAACACAGCAACTCTCTTGCTTTGCCTCACAAACCATCTGCTGGATCAGATGCTCAGCACGCCTGCCGCAGCTGTGGCCCGCTGCAAGGTTCAGCAATCGATAAACACATTCCACTTCGTGCTCAGGGCAGGCTTCCTGTCAGCCTTCATCAACTGAAAGGCAAAATGTTGAAACCTGGCTGGGGTTTTAGGCAGGGAGAGGACGTCAAGGGGGCGAGGAGGATTTACTGGATGGGTATCAAGGATCCTGGGCATCGGCGAGGAGGAGAGATTGGAGAAGCTGGGAATCATTCTCCTTCGGGCAGGGAGGGAGGATGAAGGGAGGTTTACTGGCAAAGTTCAGAATCATAAAAGGGTCCAGACAGAGTAACTAAGAAGAAACTAAAGTGGCAGACGGACACAGATTGAAAGTGAAAGGAAAGGAGAGGAGAATTTCTGAACATGTTGTTACGGTCTGATATGCGCTACCTGAAATGGCGATTGGAAAGAAATTCAGTCGAAATCTTCAATGGGGATTTGGATGAATAATTGAAAGTGGGATACAGAAAAAGCAGGAGAGAGTGGGACGTATCGGATAGCTCTTTCAAAGAACAGCCATCAGCAGGATGGGCCGAAGGAACTCCTTTCCTGCTGTCTCATTGTGGTGAATTATAAACCTAGTCATTCACACTGTGTTGTATTTTATGTATTGTGTCCTTGCGGGTTCTGTATACGAACCGTTGCGCGGCTCTGCCCATAGGGGGAGATGAGGAGTTTGTACTGGGCTCCACCCTTGGCTCCGCCCATGGCTCCTCCCACTAACCAGAAGTATAATGCTCTGCAGTCGTGAGCCTGCTGCCAGTTCATCCCGTCGCAGGCAGGCTCTGTTGTAAGACTATTAAAACCACTGTTCACTTCCAATCACGTGTCTTGTGAATTGATGGTCTCGTCACACATTCTGTGATTTTATTTCATTTTTTATTCTTCTACGAGGTGTCACTGGCAAGGCCAGCATTTGTTGGCCATTCCTAATTGTCGCTGAACTGGATTCGGATTTGGATTTTGTTTATTGTCATGTGTACCGAGGTACAGTGAAAAGTATTTTTCTGCGAGCAGCTCGACAGCCCATTAAGTACATTGCACGGTAGCACAAGTGGATATCACTGTGGCTTCACAGTGCCAGGGTCCCAGGTTCGATTCCCGGCTGGGTAACTGTCTGTGCAGAGTCTGCACGTTCTCCCCGTGTCTGCGTGGGTTTCCTCCGGGTGCTCCGGTTTCCTCCCACAGTCCAAAGACCTGCAGGTTAGGTGGATTGGCCATGCTAAATTGCCCTTAGTGACCAAAAAGGTTAGGCGGGGTTATTGAGTTATGTGGATAGGGTGGAAGTGAGGGCTTAAGTGGTTCGGTGCAGACTCGATGGGCCGAATGGCCTCCTTCTGTACTGTATGTTCAGTATATGAAAATGAAAGAAAATACATAATAGGGGAACTGAGCGGTTAGCTCGACTATTTCAGGGGGCAGTTCAGAGTCAACCA
Organism: Scyliorhinus canicula; assembly: GCF_902713615.1. Classification (NCBI taxonomy): domain Eukaryota; kingdom Metazoa; phylum Chordata; class Chondrichthyes; order Carcharhiniformes; family Scyliorhinidae; genus Scyliorhinus; species Scyliorhinus canicula. Next base: position 5,600,337 of record NC_052154.1, on the reverse strand, counting down.
GATTGCTGAGGGTCCGGAGTCACATGTCGGCCAGGTCGGGTAAGGACGGCAGATTTCCTTCAGTAAAGAGCATCCATGAACCAGACAGGTTTTTACAACAAGCAGTGGCAATTTCATGGTCACCTTGACTGAGACGGGCCTTCAAATCCAGGCTTATTAATTGAATTTAAATTCCACCAGCTGCCGCAGTGGGATTTGACCCCGTGTGTCCCCCCCAAGCATTAGCCTGGGCCTCTGGATTACTAACCCACAATGCCATCGTTACCACAACACCAGTGTCTACCCCAATGTACATGGTGCTTGCTCACGAAGAGACAAAAAGAATCTCAAAACTATTATCGTTCTCATTTACCATTCCTTTGGTGCTTGCCTGTCTGGCACAGAAAGGTTTACCATAAATACAGTACAGCCAACACAGTGATTTAAGAGAACACACAAACTTCACCTGGGGGGCTGTATTGTGTTGAACAGAGCCGTGTGTAGAAACAAGCATGCAGATAGCTCCCAGCTTGGATCTTTACTGTATTTATGGATATCATTTCCAGTACATAGAACATACAGCGCAGAAGAAGGCCATTCGGCCCTTCGAGTCTGCACAACCCACTTAAGCTCTCACTTCCACCCTATCCCCATAACCCCATAACCCAATAACCCCTCCTAACCTTTTTGGACACTAAGGGCAATTTAGCGTGGCCAATCCACCTAACCTGCACATTTTTGGACTGTGGGAGGAAACCGGAGCACCCGGAGGAAACCCACGCAGACACGGGGAGAACGTGTAGACTCTGCACAGATAGTGACCCAGTGGGGAATCGAACCTGGGACCCTGGCTCTGTGAAGCCACAGTTCTATCCACTTGTGCTACCGTGCTGCCCACGAGTAGTTAATCACTTGGCTGGACAGCTGGTTTGTGCCGCAGGGCCAGGCCAGTAGTGCGGGTTTTATTCCCATCGTGGCTGAAGTTATTCATGAAGGCCCCGCCTTCTCAACCTTGCCCCTTGCCTGAGGTGTGGTGACCCTCAGGTTAAATCACCACCCGTCAGCTCTCCCCCTCAAAGGGGAAATCAATCTATGGTCATCTGGGTACTATGGCGACTTTACCTTTACTAATAGTATTATCCCAGACTACAAATAATAAAACCAACTGAACCACACCCAACAATGAAATACTTCAGTGGTCAGAAACCGCCGTTTAAATCGCAGTCCAACAAACCCAGTTCGCGAGTTGATTTAATTTATTATTATCACATGTATTAGTGTACAGTGAAAGGTATTGTTTCTTGCATGCTGTACAAACAATGCATACCGTACATAGGGAAGGAAGGAGAGACTGCAGAATATAATGTTACAGTTATAGCAAGGTGTAGAGAAAAGATCAACTTAATATGAGGTAGGTTCCTTCAAAATTCTGATGGCAGTAAGGAAGAAGCTGTTCTTGAGTCGGTTGGTACGTGACCTCAAACTTTGGTATCTTTTTCCTGACGGAAGAAGGTGGAAGAGAGTATGTCCGGGGTGCGTGGGGTCCTTAATTATGCCGGCTGCCTTTCCGAGGCAGCGGGAATTATAGACCGAGTCAATGGATGGGGAGGTTGGTTTACCTGATGGATTGGGCTACATTTACGAGCTTTTGTAATTTCCTGCGGACTTGGGCAGAGCAGGATCCATACCAAGCTGTGAGTTGGCACCTCAGCATGTGGTGGCCAAGCTCACTCCGAGGAAAGAACAAACAATTATTTAAAAATAACTTGCAATTGAGTCGGCAGCTTTAAAAACCCAGCAAAGGTCTGGATTTGACGCTTCCAATATCCAAGAACTTTGCGCTAACGCAAGGAAAATTCTAACCAGACAATGCAGCCAGCCATTTGAAAACAAAATCACAAGTGCCATCACTGCGAGAACGTACCAAAACCGTCAGAAAACCCTTTGTGAAGGAGCCTACAGCGGCGCCATCTTGGATTTTCGAAAACCTCTTAAAACTGAGCCTGTAATTTAAAAATTCTACCCATGTATCAGAAATCCACTCTTCCAGATCAATTTGGCGTCAAAAAACCTGGGACTTTGGAGAAAAAGATTCCTTAGATACATGAACAAGTTGACATACTGCTTTATTTGGTAGGCCTCATGGTTGACAACATAACAGCCAGACAAGGAATCAGTGAATCATCTGCAAAATTTGATTAGGTTTTAAAATCGTTCGACGTTTATTTTAACCTCAGGAGTAAGAAAATCCTTGAAAGGACTGGATTTAATAAATGTGCGCAGCAACCAGGAGATGCTGTCAACTCCTTATTTAATGAGCTAGACAAAGAACAAAGAAAAGTACAGCACACGAACAGGCCCTTCAGCCCTCCAAGCCCGTGCCGACCATGCTGCCCGTCGAAACTAAAATCTTCTACACTTCCGGGGTCCGTATCCCTCTATTCCTATCCTATTCCTGTGTTTGTCAAGATGCCCCTAAAATGTCACTATCGTCCCTGCTTCTACCACCTCCTCCGGCAGCGAGTTCCAGGCACCCGCTACACTCTGTATTTAAAAAATCTTGCCTCGTACATCTCCCGTAAACCTTGCCCCTCGCACCTTAAACCTATGCCCCCTAGTAATTGACCCCTCTACCCTGGGAAAAAGCCTCTGACTATCCACTCTGTCTATGCCCCTCATAATTTTGTAGACCTCTATCATGTCGCCCCTCAACCTCCGTCATTCCAGTGAGAACAAATTGGGTTATTCAACCGCTCCTCAAAGCTAATGCCCTCCATACCAGGCAACATCCTGGTAAATCTCTTCTGCACCCTCTCTAAAGCCTCCACATCCTTCTGGTAGTGTGGCGACCAGAATTGAACACTTATACTCCAAGTGTGGCCTAACTAAGGTTCTATACAGCTGCAACATGACTTGCCAATTTTTATACTCAATGCCCCGGCCAATGAAGGCAAGCATGCCTTATTCCTTCTTGACTACCTTCTCCATCTGTGTTGCCCCTTTCAGTGACCTGTGGACCTGTACACTTAGATCTCTCTGACTGTCAATACTCTTGAGGGTTCTACCATTCACTGTATATTCCCTACCTGCATTAGACCTTCCAAAATGCATTACCTAAAATGGCTGAATGGCTGTAGGCTGTGGATTATGGCGACCTGAAATCTGAGCCAATCAGGGGGAGGAGTGGCGGATGGAGCTCTCTCAAACATGATCAAGTGAAGGAAGATCTAACCCCCGAGAAGGCCATCCAGATTGTCAGACAATCTGAAATCTGTTTGCAGCACAGATCCAGATTAAGGGGAGCAAACAATCTGGAGTAAAAAGTAAACTCCGCCATCCAGTTATTGAAATGGCACAGAGCAAAGAGCTCCCACAGGCAAAGTCAATATCTGGGAATTTCAGCCCAATGCTTTCAATGTGACCAAGTAGGGCACTTCGAGAAGCCATGCAAAGCCACAACATTAGAAAGCTCTAATGTTGCCAAGAGGATTCATGAAGTCAAGACAGGACACAAGAGGACACAAGAGGACAAACAATAATGCTTCTTGGGTGAGATCAAAGATTCTGGATTTGCATTCTGGAATGCGGACGTCTTAGTTATTGGCAATCTCATCAATTTTAAATTGGACATAGGAGCTAGTGTTACAGTCCTACTAGACAGAGAACCATGGCTGAGAGACATCAGGTTATGAGAAACAGTGACACCACTTTATGGGGTCTGGAGGAATCCAGCTTCAGGCCCTAGACATGGGGCTGGATTCTCCTCAGCCCGATGCGGTAATCGGGCCCGGTGCCAGTTCGGTGATTCTCTGGGCACTGAAAATCAGCGTCACCATGGTGTACACCGTGCCACCGGGAGGCCATTGCCAGAGGCCCGCTCAGCAATCCTCCACTCCCGACCGGCCGAGTTCCCGGCGGCGTGGAACTAACCGCCTATTGCTGGTCGGGATGCTCACGTGGCAGCTTCAGACTCAGTCCGCGGTCGCCCTGGTCGGGGGCGGACGGATTGGAGACCGTGGGGGGGGGGGGGGGCCTTATAGGCTGCTGGGGAATTAATGTGCGGGGTTTGAGGCTCGGGCGCACGACAGATTAGGGGTTCTCTTTCTTCGGTGTGTCTTTGCGGTCCGGGTCCGCCATGGAGCACAGCAAGGCCGCTGGAGGTCGTCGTGCGCACGCGCGGTTTCTGACCTGGAAGTGCGGGACCCGTATCTGCAGCAAAAGCTGCTAGATTCACTCCGGGTCCCTGCTAGCCCCCTGCAGGGCTGTGAATTCGTTTAACTTTTTTTCAGGAATTTCAGGTGTAAAACTCCACCGTTTTCACGTCGGCGTGGGGACATAGTCCCAAAAGCGGAGAATCCAGCCCATGATTCTGGAACCATTCAGAAATGGCAGCTAACAAATCTTGGAACTAATGTACATGACCCGTAACCATTTTTTTTCTCCCTTCAGTAGAGGTGCCTGTGTCGCCCTAAATCTCTACACAACAGCAGAAGATGTCATGACAATCACTGTTGCAAATTATACAGAACCGCAAGTTCCTGATTGCTCCAACAATAAGGATTCTCTCGGCTGGGGGTCCAGTTCTGAATTCTCTTCTCTCACTGCAGAGCAGGTTTGTCCTTTTTCGTTACAGGTCTGGGGAGCCCCTCTTCGGTCAGACAAGCCAACCACTCGGGTGGGTTACCATAACCTCTCGAGTAGGTGACAATCAAGAGAGGAACCAACAATGAGAAGAGCCTCAAACTTCGGCTCTGATGCCAGTTGGAGAGATAAACCTTGAGGCCCCGGAGCGGACGCTACAGTCCCCAGCCAGGAGACAGTGCCACAAATGATGCTGGAATAGCAGCCATCCATTGATGACAGCACACCATAGCGCCAAACATAAATGTGAGCCTACCACCGAATTACACTCTCAAAACAGGAAGAACCACCTTCCATCCCAGCAACACAAAGAGAAGAACTGAAAGAATACTGCAGAGAGTAGCCCAGAGTTCAAAGGCCCCGTGAGAAGTAAGTTCAACCAATTAACATCTACAACTGGAGAATTAGAAAGAGCAATTCAATGCCAAATTATAGAAAAAGAAGAAAAGATCCCTTGATTCAAAACCAACCCCAAATCAACAAAGTTTACCTGAAATGACAGAGCCTATCGCTCCTCTGACAGTACGGCACAGTGGTTAGCACTGCTGCCTCACAGTGCCAGGGATCCGGATTCGATTCCGGCCTCAGGTCGCTGTCTGTGCAGAGTCTGCACGTTCTCCCTGTGTCTGCGTGGGTTTCTTCCGGGGGCTCCGGTTTCCTCCCACAGTCCAACATTGTGCAGGTTAGGTGGGTTGACCATGAACAATACGCAAGGTTCCGGGGATAGGATCTAGGTAGGGTGCTCTTGCGGGGGGTCGGTGCAGACCCAGTGGGCTGAATGGCCTCCTTCTGCACTGTAGGGATTCTATGGAAAATATGGATGGGTTATTGGGCCCCAAACCATCTGAATCTCTGAACTCAGAAACGTGAGGCGTGGAGATGTAATGCTGTAAATACATGGACTAAACTGGGATAACATAAATATGTTGGATAAAGATTTGGGGGGGGGGAGGGTGCAGGATAAGGGAAGGCACATAGAGGGTCAATGTGGAACTTAGTACAGACCTGCCCACAAAGTGATGCAAGAGAACACATGATCCACACCGAGAGGTCAGTGTAGTGTTGGACTGAGACGTGTGTAGAAGCAAGTATGGAAACAGCTTCTAGCTCAGACCTGTGTCTGTCGTTCCTAATGGCTCATAGACACTTACTGTTGAACTACCTCAGACTACGATTACCTCAGTAAAAACTAGAGAACTACAGTTAAAATCTTACACCAGGCTGCCTGATCTGAATTTGAAGTGCTTCAAGGGTATTCATCAAGGGAAAAAAATCCAGCCTTCAGCTATCCACTTGTTCCGCCCCTTTAAGACACTCACAAAAACTACCTCTTTGACCAATTCTTTCCTCACTTAGCCGAGTATCTCCTTTTGTAGTGCGGTGTGAAATTATCTCTGTTCCTGTGAGGAGCACCGCGATGTTTTTCCACTTTAAAGGTGCTTTATAAATGCAAGCTGTTCTTCCTGTTGCTGTTTCATTGATATCTTTATGCCCTGCGAGGAACATTTGTTCCAGTTTATTTCGAATGTACTAATGCTCCCTCACCTTACACTTTCAAAGGGACAATGTTTGAAAGCGATCTTGTAAATGAGATTCTACTGGTGGGTGGAAAGGCGCAAATAGATACCTGAATCCAAAGACATCTCATGGTGAGTCACCCGATTGGGGGTGGAAATCTGGGGCAGCTCCTGATTTCATTCTTTACTAATAGTTGTCCAGTGTCAGAATTATTTAACCCCAAAATCAACAACCCCATGATCAGCTGAGATAAATCTCAAATTGCTGAGCCCAGCAATGACTCTTCAGCCTTGGCGTGAGTACGTTCAGATTCACCAGGATAAAATTTGAGCTAAAATGTAGATAGGTCACATTGACCAGACTTGTGTCCTTGAGCATAAAAGTAAAGTCGTCATAGTCCCAGATGACCCGAGGCTGCTTTCCCCTTTGAGGGGGAGAGCTGACTGGTGGTGATTTAAGCTGAGGGTCACTATACCTGAGGAGAGGGGAGAGGTTGAGAAGGCGGGGCCTTCATGGACAACCTCAGCCGGTACGGGAATTGAACCCGCGCTGCTGGCCTTGCTCTGCATCACGAACCAGCCATCAAGCCCACTGAGCTAAACCTACCCCCATGTAGCCTCGAGTGCAGGAGATTAAGGGGTGCCCTAATTGAAATGAAATGAAATGAAATGAAAATGAAAAATGAAAATCGCTTATTGTCACGAGTAGACTTCAATGAAGTTACTGTGAAAAGCCCCTAGTCGCCACATTCCGGCGCCTGTTCGGGGAGGCTGTTACGGGAATCGAACCGTGCTGCTGGCCTGCTTGGTCTGCTTTCAAAGCCAGCGATTTAGCCCAGTGTACGCTGAAGAAAGGATTTGATTGGGTGGAGAAGCTATCTCCTCTCCGGGAGACCAGAACAAGGGCCTATAACACAAAACTAGATCCAGGCTGTTTAGGAGTTAAGGACCACTTCACCCAAAAGGTGAATGGAAATCTGGAACCCTCTCCCCCAGACAGCTCTTGAGGCCGGGGGGGGGGGGTCAATTAAAAATTTCAAAACAGAGATTGATCGATTGTTATTCTTCAGTGAGGTTATCCTTCAGGTACGCAAGAACAAGGCTGCCCGTTAAACACACATCGACAAGGATCAAGATGAATGTTGGAATGGGCTTGAGGAGAGGTTGGACCTCCTCCTGTTCCGGGAGCGGGGCTATTTAGCAGCAATATTGGATTTCAGGCTTCTCCTGGCTCACAAGACAGAAAACCTAATCACCTGTCTTAAAACTCCCCAACGATAATACTCTGATTCGACACACATTTCACTCCCCCCTTCACTGCTTATCCAGGCAAAAATAGCAGGTCCATTTATTGACATTGAAACAAATTCTATAGGCAGGAGTACGAAATATCATTCAACACAATAAGAACCTCTAAATAGTAAACTGCCATGGTATGGTTAGCAGAATGACTCTGGTATTGGATCACATTCCCAGGGGGCAGGTGTGAGATTAATTCAACATGTCAAATGGTGGAACCGAATACAATAAATCTGGTCATTTATAAGCTAATAACAGGGGAGACGCTGCAGAAACTGGGGTTTATTTATTTACAAGGAACGCATGTATGAAGATAGTTTGATAAGAATGCAATTATGCACGTCTAAGGAATGCATTAACGCAGAATAGATTTCGCATAAACACAATTATAAGGAAATCAGGTGTGGAGAAAGTACAAAGGACAAGATTGTAACGATTTACTTTATTGTTCAGAATTGCATTCCTTCCCTAAAGTCCAAAAGTAATCGTGACAACAAACCGTGGTCCACTTGTCTGATATTAAAAGTCAGAAACGAGAGATTTGCACAAGGTATTTAACATATGTCACCGAGCAATTTGAAACAAAATGTAAACCCCCCTCCAGGCAAGGGGCGAAACCTTTATCTGCAGTTTGGTGTTGAATGTATAGAAACTGACGCTGGAATACAACATGTTACTTACCAATGCTACAAGCAAAGAAATCAGAGAATTGTATTTGCATAGCACCTTCCACAGCCACTGGACGTCCCAAAGCACCTTGCTGCCAATGAAGAGCAGTGACTGTTGTAATGTCGGAAACACTGAAGTTGCTTCCTGCACAGCAAGATCACAGTAATAATTATAATAATCTTTATTGTCACAAGTAGGCTTACATTACCACTGCAATGAAGTTACTGTGAAAATCCCCTAGCCCCCACATTCCAGCGCCTGTTCGGGTTCACAGAGGGAAAATTCAGAATGTCCAATCCACCTAACAGCACGTCTTTTGGGGTTTGTGGGAGGAAACCGGAGCACCCGGAGGAAACCCACGCAGACACAGGGAGAACGTGCAGACTCCACACAGACAGCAATAAACAGCACTGTGATCATCAATTTTCTCCTGCGTGACGGTGGTTGAGGGATAAGTGTTAGCTGGAACTGGAGAAAATTTATGGTGCAGAAAGAGGCCATTCAGCCCATCGTGTCTGCGCCGGCCAGGAAAGAGAAACCACGCCCTCGTTTTAACCCCCCCTTTCCAACACCTGGTCCGTAGCGTTACAGGTGTCAGCATTTCAAATGAGCATTTCAACCTCAACCACCTATTTCGGCAGTGACTAGGCGTACCCCACCCCCCCCCCTCGTTCTTCTTCAAATAATGCCATGAGATCTTTGGCAACATCTCAGGCTGAATCCTCTGCTGCCGTACGGAGTTCCCGGTGTGGCGTAGCATCCAGCGTTCGGCAGAAAACGGGTCCGGCACCCGCCAGTGATTCCGATCCGATGCTCCGGGTCCCCCACTGGTGTCGGGATCGACATTCACGGCGCGAGCCATCAGGAGGACCCTAATGGCTCATTGAGACCTATTGGAGGGCTGGTTTAGCACAGCGGGCTAAACAGCTGGCTTGTAATGCAGAACAATGCTAGCAGCGCGGGTTCAATCCCCGAACAGGCACTGGAATGTGGCGACTAGGGGCTTTTCACAGTAACTTTATTGAAGCAACACGGTAGCACAAGTGGCTTCACAGCGCCAGGGTCACAGGTTCGATTCCCCCCGGGTCACTGTCTGTGCGGAGTCTGCTCGTTCTCCCCGTGTGTGCGTGGGTTTCCTCCGGGTGCTCCGGTTTCCTCCCGCAGCCCAAAGACGTGCAGGTTAGGTGGATTGGCCATGCTAAATTGCCCTTAGTGTTCAAAAAGGTTAGGAGGGGTTATTGGGTTACGGGGATAGGGTGGAAGTGAGGGCTTAAGTGGGTTGGTGCAGACTCGATGGGCCAAATGGCCTCCTTCTACACTGATTGTTTGATGGTCTATGAAGCCTACTTGTGACAACAAGTGATTATTATTATTTGCATCTTATTAATGGGCCAGGAGCCATATTCTCTGGGCTGGCGTGATTCTCTGGTCCTCTGGGCCGAGAGTCATGGGGGTCCTGGATTCCTGCCACCAGCGCCCACCCGCAAACCACCCCCCCCCCCCCCCCCCCCCCCTCCCGCCCCAGCACACCACGAGCTAACATTCAGCAGACAGGCAGAGGTCAGACTATGGCATTGAATGCGGAGCTCCGGCGCTCAGCTCTCTGAAGGTTAACGCCACCCTCCTGCCCTCGACTGTGACCCGCTGACCACGTCGACACAGTCCCATCACCCTGGAGTGATGCTACACAGACCCTGTGAGAGTGGGAAGGGGTGGGAGGTGAGAGGGGAGGATGGTGAAGGGGGGAGGACCGAGGGATGGGGAGGAAGGGACGGGAAGTGGGGAGAGGGGGAATGACCGACAAGGCCACATCCTATGTGAGGGGGGGTGAGAATGAGGGCTTCCTTGGCCCTCTGGCCTTGCTGGACCCTTGTAGCTGCTGCCTATCCTCCAACCTCCGCCGGTCCTGCGGGTCCTCCTCGGGCTCGTCCTTCAGCCACTCCTGGTCGGGTCTCCCCTCATCCTCGCCCTCCTCTTCTTCCTTGGAGGTGGCCAGGTATTTCTCCCCCTCCACCTCCAGCACGTGGCCCCACTGCTGTGCCAGGTTGTGGAGGGAACAGCAGAACACCACACTAGGCGACCCTCTGGGGGGGGGGGGGGGGGGGGGGGGGTGCTGCAGGACGTCATCGGAGCAGTCGAGGCACCGGAACCACATATTCAGCCGTCCAATGCACCGCTCAATGACAGCCCGCATGCCTGCATGGGCCTCGTTTATCTCCGCATTGGTCAATGGCCTCCGCATTGGCATCATTAGTTAGGTCCTCCTAGGTACCCCTTATCCCTCCAGAACCAACCAGCCATCCTGGGGTGCTCCACCAAGAGGCCGGGGATGTCTGACTGCCACAGGATGTAACTGTTGTGCACACTCCCTGGGAAGCGTGCACACTCCCTGGGAAGCGTGCACACTCCCTGGGAAGCGTGCACACTCCCTGGGAAGCGTGATCACGTACGAGCTGTATGTTCAGAGAGTGGAAGCCCTTCCTGTTGATGAGAGGCCCAATGGCCCAGTGAGCACAGGGCGACATGCGTGCCATTTATTACCCCCTGGACTTGGGGCATACCATCGATGGCAGAGAATCCTGCTGCCCGGGCATCTCGTTGGGCCTGCTACATGTCAAAGTTAATATAGTTGGCTGCCTGGGCAAACAGGATGCACTTGTGGGCTGAAACTGGTCAGATGCTGCACAAATCCCCGCTCGAGCCCTGGAATGATCCTGAGGTGTAAAGGTTCAAGTCTGCGGTGATGGTCACCGGGAGTGACTATCCTCCACCGCCACATGGTGCCAAGTCTGCAAGGGCAAGGCACAAGTGCCGCACCATCTCCTTGTTGAGGCAGAGCCTCCTGCGGCACACACTGACCGTTATCTGCTCCAAGGACCAGCGATACCTGTACAAGTTGGGCCATGACGGGCCTCCCCCATGGCTCCCTCCCCAGCCTGATGGGTAGCCGGGCCCTCAGCGTTTGGGGTGGAGCACTGCACATGGGCAGCCGCCTCGAGTCTCCATCGACACTGCTGCCGCCGCCTTAGAACATAGAACATAGAACAGTACAGAACAGGCCCTTCGGCCCTCGATGTTGTGCCGAGCCATGATCACCCTACTCAAACCCACGTATCCACCCTATACCCCCAACAACCCCCCCTTAACCTTACTTTTTAGGACACTACAGGCAATTTAGCCTGGCCAATCCACCTAACCCGCACATCTTTGGACTGTGGGAGGAAACCGGAGCACCCGGAGGAAACCCACGCACACACGGGGAGGACATGCAGACTCCGCACAGACAGTGACCCAGCCGGGAATCGAACCTGGGTCCCTGGAGCTGTGAAGCATTTATGCTAACCACCATGCTACCTGTGCTACCCAGCATCTGGACGCCCGGAGTACGAGCAGCACAACTGGGGCACGTTCCACGGTGTCCCAAAATATAATCCAGACAGTTCAATACCTGTGAGGAATTAGTGAGGGTCTGAGACTGACAACCAGCGGGGTCTTCCACCCCAGAACCCTTCAGTCCCTCCTCATTGCTCCCCCCCCCCCACCCCACCCACCACCACCCGGCATGCTCTGCCCACACCCCCCTGCTCACTGGTCCTCACTCCCTGCACCCCTGATACCCCCACGTAATGTTACCTGGACTGGGCACTGGTCTCCTCCACGGGGCCTTCACCCACCCTCCGGCCACAGTAATGTCCCAGTGCCGTGGCCAAGCCTCTGGGGGTTCAGATGTTATACGCCACCTCCGTGGTGTTGCCTCCTGCTGTGTTCAGGCACAATGTCCAGGCATCACAGTCTGATTGGGACGCTAGGCGATAATTCCCACATGCTACATGGCCCGCCCACCCACGGGAGTACACTTGTGAGGTGCCCGCTTAACTGCGATTGACAATTCCCAATTAGCAATGACTTTCAGCCGCACGGCCAGAGGCCGGCGCGGACAGTGGGAGTTATGGATGGTCGGCGTGGCGTTGATATGGCAGACCCACGGCGACCCCCCCCCCCCCGCTCCACACCCCCACCCCCGTGGTGGGCCACCCTGACCTAGGCCAGCCCCCAGGTGGTTCCCCCGCCCCCTCCGAGCACCGAGGCAGCAAGCGCAGTGCCCCCGGGCTCTTTGCCTGTGAGCAAAGATAGCTACTCACCTCTTCGGGACCCCCGCACCAGCTCGTCTGCCAGCTTCACGTTTCTAAAAGGAGTACCAATCGGCGCCCATGTCACCACGACTGGGGGGGGGGGGGCGGGGGGGTGGTGTTTAGATAGGGGGGTTGTTCCCGCCAATTGTATGGAGATTGGGTTTCAGTGGTGATTGTTGCTTTCTCGCCACACTAAGGCGAGAGCGGGCCAGTGAGATCGCAAGCGGATTGGCGCCCTGCGCGGTTCTCGTTTTCGGCCTCTCCCACTATTTAACAGCCTCGTCACTCTCTCGCTTAAGCACAACGAGGCCATTAAACCGCGCCCTCTGTTCTTTCCCTGAGTGTTGATTGGTGGATAAATATCGGCCCAGGGCAGCAGAGAGAATTCCCTTGCTCCACTTCGAAATAGTAGCCACGAGGGAGCAGACATTATTCACAATGGACGATAAATTCATGGAAGTTTCCTGATAAAGGGGGAAAAAAACGCTGAAATTGTTTACCAAGCCGCTGGGTGTTACAGTGGGAGCGGCGGGGAGGGGGGAGGGGCAGGGCCTGTCTGCAACGATCTGGTTAAAACCAACCCTCACTGGAGCCTGTACCCAGATCAATGATCAGCATGGAATGGTGATCAAATCTCCCAACGTTGCTGCTTTTCGCCAGCCAGTTCCAGGCTTGCTTGTGTGTCCATCAGGAGAACTGACACAAATTGGATATGATCTCTGTTGTTTGCTGATTTCAGACCCAGAGATGTGTGAGCCACACACTGTGCGGCATCAGCGAGAACCTGATGCAATCCCTTCATTCACAGAGGATGCTTGCAGGAACTGAAATCTCCAGGAGGTCCACTCAGCCCCATCGGCTTCCTCCTGCACTCGTGCAAGGTGACAGTAATTGAAAGTGTTTGTGTTTGCCAAATGAAGTAATTTGTAACATTCGCCAGTTCGATGTTGACGGTTGCCGACAGTAAAACAAAATATTTATCTAACAGCAACTGACAAGATTGTTTGGAGTTTTTGCCCAAAACATAACACGAGTGGCACTTTCCTTGGATTCAGTTTCATTAACTCCATTCCAGACTATTTCAATTCCTACAGACTGCTCTCCCATCTCCCACATCCATTAACCTAAACTCCTCCAAACTCTGTTACCCATTCCTGACCCACACCAAGCCCAATTTACCCCTCACTCCCATTGGTCGCTGACTTCCAGTGGCTCCTGACCCTGTATCACCTTGGCGCGGAACATTCTCGGAGTGCCAATCAGCAGCGGGTTCCCAGTCCGTCGCAGCTTACCTGTGCTGGAAAGGGGGAAAGGGCCTGTCTGGTCCGACCTTCCTAATTCAGGCCAGATGAGACTGAAGGAGCACAGAGCCAGCCCCCGCGACCCCCACCCCCACCCCAGCTCCAGTCACGACGTGCAAAAGGAAGGGAGCGAAGGAGGGCACGCCCCTCACTTTGTAACGGCACTAGCTGTCATAATAATAATAACAATAATAGTCGCTTATTGTCACAAGTCGGCTTCAATGAAGTTACTGTGAAAAGCCGCTAGTCGCCACATTCCGGCGCCTGTTTGGGGAGGCCGGTATGGGAAGCAGGTGGCTTTAACACTCCCATTAAAGAGGCGGGATGCTGTTCGGGTCAGCGCGGCCAAGTCAGGGTGAGAGAGAGGTCAGTTTGGGTGGATATCGCTTGCGCTGTGGTGATGGTGGAGGGGGGGGAGAGAGAGAGAGAGAGGGGGGGGGGGGGGGGGGTAGTAGGATCCAGGAAGCCAGAACCCCTTGAATTATAATATTTTTATCCTTATTTGACCATCCCTATTTCTGTAACCATCGACAGCCCTGAAATAATAATAATCTTTGATGTCACCAGCAGGCTTACATTAACACTGCAATGAAGTCACTGTGAAAATCCCCTAGTCGCCACATTCTGGCGCCTGTTCGGGTACACTGAGGGAGAATTCAGAATGTCCAATTCACCTAACAAGCACGTTTTTCAGGACTTGTGGGAGGAAGCCGGAGCACCCGGGGGAAACCCACATAGACACAGGGAGAACATGCAGACTCCGCACAGCCAGTGGTCCCAGCCAGGAATCGAACCTGTGTCTCATCGAACCGCCATTAGCAGCTGCGCCTCCAGCTGACTGGGCCCTAAGCTCTGGCATTTCCTCCAGAGGCTTCTCCACCTCTCTGCCTCTCGTTCCTCCTTCACAACCCTCCTTAAACCTATCGATCTGACCAATCCTTTAATCCACTGACCAAAGATGTCCTTACGTGATCTCTTTCTTTCCGGGGTAACTCTCCTGCGACGTCCTGTGGGGTGGTTTGCCACATTGATCCCGACATACCAAAGGCGATTTATCATAATGTCCTTCAAGGAAGGAAACCTGCTCTAATTACCTTCGGCCCTTTATTAACTCCAGCAGCCAAGCACAGCTGAAAGAATCTATTGCAAAGAATGACCACATGGACTGCAACAGCCCAAACAAGGCCCACTACCCCGACCGTCGCAAGGAAAATATAGACGGGCAGCAAACACCAGATTTGTCAGTGACGCCCACATTCCAAGAAAAGAATGGAAATGAAATCTGCCACTTGCTAGCACCTCCCACTAACATTATGGCACGCTGCTTACAACTGCAGCTCTTCAACGAGGAACGCTCCTCCGATCGTGTCCTGACATACATCTCACCTTTTTGCATTTAGCCTCCATACACGTCTGCAAACCCGACTTCCTTCACAGTCACGGAGTAATGAGACAGACACATTTAACAGCAGCACCGACGTGCATCGCTACATCGCTCTTAACATAGTCAAATATCGCAAGGCATTTCACAGCAATGTTCAAATTTAACACTCAGCCACACGAGGAGTTTGGTCACTAAGCTAGCTTTTAGTCAGTGGCACAGAGAAGGGAAGAATTACTGAGGCACAGAGTTTTATTGGATGAATCCCAGAGCACCGAGCCTGAGACAGCTGAAGCCCCCAATGTCAGGGTAATTCAAATTGTGAGAAGTGTAGGAGGTGAGAGAAGTTGAAGGTTTATAGGGTAGGGTTATATGGGCTGGCACGGTGACACGGTGGTTAGCACTGCTGCCTCACAGCTCCAGGGTACCAGGTTCAATTCCGGATTCGGATGACTGCCTGTATGGAGTTAGCACTTTCCCGCCGTGTCTGCCGGGTTTCCTCCGGGTGCTCCGGTCACCTCCCGTAGTTCAAAGATGTGCAGGTTAGGTGGATTGGCCATGATAAATTGCCCTTCGTGTCCAAAAAGGTTGGGTAGGGTTACTGGGTTATGGGGATAGGGTGGAGGTGTGGGCTTGAGTAGAGTGCTCTTTCCAAGGGCCGGTGCAGACTCGATGGGCGAATGGCCTCCTTCTGCACTGTAAATTCTATGATTCTATGATTATTACAGCGAAATGAAGAGTAGTGGGAGACCGTTCATGTAGAGCACACAGGCTGGCATAGACTAGTTGGGCCGAATGGCCTGTCTTTGTATTGCAATTTCTATGATGTGATGTTATGTATGCAAAAAATACTTAAATGGATGATATCAGAACCAGGAGTTTATAACTATCGGGAAATTGTGAATTTGTTGCGTAGGAACAAAGGAATTTGGGGCAGGAACAGGCCATTCAGCCCCTTGAGCCTGCTCCACCATTTACTAAGGTCATGACTGATTCGGCTGTGATCTCAACTCCACTTTCCCATACGCCGCCCCCCCCACAATAAACCTTGACTCCCGCTAGTATCAAAAATCTGACTGACTCTGCCTTGAATAAATTCAATGACCCATCCTCCACTGTTTTCTGCGGAAGAGAACTCTCTTTGAGAGAGAACACGTTTCTCCTCATCGCCATCTCAAAGGGTAGACCTCTTATTCTTAAACTGTGTCCCCTAGCTCTAACCTCTCCCACGAAAGGAGACATCGTGGTTGATCTGATCCAGGTCTTGGAGATTATCCCCACAAATATAGAGGGAACGTTTTCAATTTTAGGGAATCGTAAACCAGGGGCGATAAATATGCATCCTAATTCCAGTAAATTATTCAGGAGAATCTTTACTCCATAAGGAGTGGTTGGACTGTGGAGCTTGCTGCCACAGAGGGTCGAAAGTCTAGAAAGGAAGCTTAGAGAGAAAGGAATATGCTGATCGGGTGGAATGAATAGAGTTGGGGTGATTTGTGTGTGGATATAGAAGCCAGCAGATATTAGTTGGGCCAACTTGTTGTCCATCACCATGGCGGCACTACTGCCTCATAGCTTCAGGGTCCCAGGTTCGATTCTGACTTCGGGTCACTGTCTGTGCGGAGTCTGCACATTCTCCCCGTGTCTGCCTGGGTTTCCTCCGGGTACTCCGGTTCCCTCCCTTGGGCCAAAGATATCCCTAAGGGCTGGTTTAGCACACTGGGCTAAATAGCTGGCTTGTAATGCAGAACAAGGCAGCAGCGCGGGTTCAAATCCCGTACCAGCCTTCCCGAACAGATGCCGGAATGTGGCGACTAGGGGCTTTTCACAGTAACTTCATTGAAGCCTACTTGTGACAATAAGCTATTAATAATATTAAGATGTGCAGGTTAGATGGATTGGCCATGATAAATTGCCGTTTGAGTGTCCAAAGATGTGTAGGCTAGGTCACTGGGGATAAGGCGGGGCTGTGGGCCTGTGGGCCAGTGCAGGCTCGATGGGCGGAACGGCCTCCTTCTGCACTGTAGGGATTCTCTGGTCTGCTGTAAATTCTGTTTAATTGTAGTGCGAGATGAGTCAATTCACCCATACTCCGTATGAACCGTACGTTTGTCCTGGAGACGACCTGCTACCCAAAATCCCCCTCATGGTAAGGTCTGAGCAGATGGTCGATGAGGAGGTGACTGAGCTACAGGAGCTGAGAAAAGAAGCTTCAAGAAAGCATGAAAAACTGGTGCTGCTGTAATGACAATTAATGATGCGTATAAGAGCATAGAATCCTCACAATCTGTCCCTCACAATCATTCCACAATCTGCAAACTGGCATCAATTTGTATCGCATTATCCCATCAGCTGTCTGCCCTCTTGTGACTTCAAATAAGTAATCCTGCGAGAAGGCAGCAATTGCCACACTAGAGGAACTGGCCAGACAGACAACGCTGGAAATGCTCAGCGGGTCAGGCAGCAGCCCCCACGGAGGGGGGAACGGAGTTAACCTTCCAGGTGGATGACCTTTCATCAGAACTGGGTGACGCCTTGATGCACTATCAATTACGAGAAGACGAGAGTAGAATGTAATCGAGGCTTTATTGCACTGAGATGTGTGGCCCCCGACAGCAGCTGATGAAATGGCTGCTGTACGGGGAGCACACATATTTATACTCTGCCTACTGGGCGGAGCCAGCAGGCAGGGACCTACCCCCGTACCTGTCATACAGGGGCCTTACCGTAAAACACATATATATACAGTATATACATCAGTGGTGACTACCACACACCTAACATCTCTCAGCAAAGCCCAGGGAAAGATGGCAGAGAATGAAAAGAAAGTCAAGGTGTGTAACAAGCTGGAAAACAGGAGCGATTAAAGGGTAAAAATGATGACGGTGCACGAGCTAATATTACAGGAATAATTCAGTTGCATTTTTTTTTGCTGTACTTTGCCGAGATACACCTATAGTCTCTCTCATGACCTCAGGACGTCACCAAACACTTCATAGCCAATCAAATACTTTAGAGCAATAGTCACCGTGACACATAGGAAACAGGGAAGTTATGTTCTGTAGAGCAATATGGTCATGCCCAGGTAAATACGATCGTTATGAATATTTATGATAGTGCAGACACTGGAAACCTGAAATTAAATACAGTGCTGCAAATGTTCAGTGGGCCTGGTAGAATCCGTGGGGCGAGAATCAGAGTTGACAGGCGGGTCTCTCAGTTGCGAGTCCGCCCCACTACCGCTGGCCGGCTAGGGCGGAGTATTTGGCGCTTACCAAATCTCCATCCAAGGCAGCGGGAATGGGGAATCCCGCCGACGTGAAGAAACAGAGAATCCAAGTCAACATTTTGAGCCCAACGAGAATGTTCTTTGGAACTGGAGTTCTTCGATCCTGAAGGAGACTCACATTCTACCCGAAACATTCTGCGGGAAACTCCGGAGCCGGGATCCTCCGCTTCGCCGGCAGCGCGCCCATGCCCACGGGTTTCCCGACGGCGTGGGGTGGCCACAATGGGAAACCCCTTTGGCCCGGCTGCGGAAGCAGAGAATCTCGCTGCCAGTTGGGGGGGCGCATCACTGGAAAACAGGGCTGCCGGGAAAGAGAATCCCGTCCACTGACTCTCTTTCTCTGCACAGATGCTGCCAAGCTTACTATTTACAGCACTTTCTGCATCTATTTATAGTGTCGGTCATGGGATAAATATCAGCCGGGACACCAGGGGGAACTCCCTTGTCCCCCTTCAACATTATGACACCGGCAGAGAGATTGAGGGAGGGAATTCCAGGGCTTAGGTCCGACAGGGCTGAAGGGACGGCCGCCAATGGCAGGAAGAAACCACAAGGGGAGGTGGGGGGGGGGGGGGGGGGCTGCACAAAAAGCCAGAATTAGAGAAGAGTTTAAATCTGACAGGGTTGTGGGGGCTGGAGGAGAGTAACAAGATACAGAGAGGTAAGGCCATGCAGGGACTTGAACACAAGGCTGAAAATTGTAAGCTAGAGGGTCAGAAGCTAATGTCGGTCAGTGAAAACATGGCTTATGGGCAAATAGGATTTGACACAAGTTAGGATATAGGTAGCAGAGTCTAAGATGAACTCGAGTTTCTGTCTTCATCAAGGTGTAATTCAATGCACTTTAGAAATAATTTGATGCATTGGAATAATTTGATAGATTAACCATGCATCAGTTTATTCTGTAAGTTAAGTGATATGTTCATTGTCATTTGCCAATGAATATTTTATTCCTTCTGTATAATTTTATCTCTCACAGTGAATTTCATTTAATAATTAGCCTGAGCCACGTAGTTGGGCAACATATTGGTCAGGATTCTCTGGGGCCAACAAGGGTCGCGCCGACTGGTTGGAGAATCAGCGAGGAACCCCCGTCAGTGGCACTGGGAAGGACCAATAGAACAAAGGGTTCGGGTACTTAATGGACCCCCATTGGACTTTCATCAATAAGATTCCCAACGACAGGAGTCTTGCCATCGACTGTTGCGAGCCAATCAGAGGCCAGCAGCTTATCATTGCTGCCATTGTGGTGGACTCAGGGATAATGGGTGTCAATTAGCTCATTAATTAGTCCAATTGACATCCCGGAAAAGGTGGCCGAGAATCCCGCGCCTACCCTCCCACCCCCAGTACTATCAGAGGAGGTTTTCCCACCGGCAGCAACCTGCTGTGGGATCTCTCCTGCAGTGGTTCTTCCCATAACACGCTGCATAAAATCCAACCCACTGTTTTACTCGCAGGTCAAAAGGTCACAAACACATGGTGGTGCACATGGCAACCTCTGGCGCATCTCCTCTGTGTCTATTATTAACTGCTATCCCAGATGGGGCAGCATGGTCACACAGTGGGTTAGCACTGCTGCCTCACAACTCCAAGGATACGGGTTCAATTCCAGCTTTTGGTCACTGTCTGTATGGAGTTTGCACATTCTCCCCGTGTCTGTGTGGGTTCTTCCCACTGTCTAAAGATGTGCAGGTTAGTTGAATTGGCCATGCTAAATTGCCCCTTAGCGTCCAAAAGGTGAGGTAGGGTTACCGGGTCATCGAACATACAGTACAGAAGGAGGCCATTCACCCATCGAGTCTGCACTGACCCACTTAAGCCGTCACTTCCACCCTATCCCCGCAACCCCTCCTAACTTTTTTGGACACTAAGGGACAGTTTATTATGGCCAATCCACCTAGCCTGCACGTCTTTGGACTGTGGGAGGAAACCGGAGCACCCGGAGGAAACCCACGCAGACACGGGGAGAACGTGCAGACCCCGCACAGACAGTGACCCAAGCCGGGAAGCGAACCTGGGACCCTGGCGCTATGAAGCCACAGTGCTATCCACTTGTGCTACCGTGCTGCCCTTACGTATGGAGTAAGGTTGGGGGCCGGGGGCCTAGGTAGAGCGCTCTTTCAGAGGGTTAGTGCCGACTTGATGGGCCAAATGGCCTCCTCTGCACTGTGGTGATTCTATGATTGAGTAACCAAAGGAAATCTGTTTCCACTGGCTTGAGCGTGGAAACAGATGCAACGGTAACATTTGAAATGGAATTGAATGTATAGTTGATAAAGAAGAGAAAGTGCAGAGTGATGGCAAAAGACTAGAGGAGGTGGACTAATTGATTAGCTCTTTCAAAGAGCTGACACCAGTATAGTGGGCAGAATGGCCTCCTCCTGTGCCATGAGATTCTATGATTCTATATTTTGTGCAACTTTCTAATTATTGAAAACTGACGGCCATAATAAAGCAGGAAAAACACTTGGGAATTCCAACAGGAATATTTCTACTGCTCTGCTGAACTGTTAACCCATTGTTGTGCAGTTATAGAACATAGAACAGTACAGCACAGAACAGGCCCCTCGGCCCTCAATGCCGCGCCGAGCAACGATCACCCTACCCAAACCCACGCAACCCGTTTACCCGTAACCCAACAATCCCCCCATTAACCTTACACTACGGGCAATTTAGCATGGCCAATCCACCTAACCCGCACATCTTTGGACTGTGGGAGGAAACCGGAGCACCCGGAGAAAACCCACGCACACACGGGGAGGACGTGCAGACTCCACACAGACAGTGACCCAGCCGGGAATCGAACCTGGGACCCTGGAGCTGTGAAGCATTGATGCTAACCACCATGCTACCGTGAGGCCCCTCAGTTCAGTGACTACAATCCATCATTGTTCCTTCTCTCACCAATCCTTACACTCTGTTGAAACCAAAGACCCTCTTCGACCCTTTCGCAAAATCTCAACGTCTTTCTCAAATCTCCCTCCCACTAACAGTGAACAATCTTTTCAAAAGTAACCATTGTCACTGTCCGGCCAATACTCTTTCCACATCTCCTGCACAACAGGATTGATAATCCCTTTCTCCAATTTCCTCGACAGCGCAGGAGCCTATATTAGTTGATGTAATGATTCAACGTTCAATGATTCCGATTATTTTTCCGGTGTCAAGAAAAGGGCTCAGCCTGAATCTGTTCCAATGAATCAGACTGTGACGAATAGCAGTCAGCCTTAAACCTTCCATCAATATTCCGCTGTCACTCGATGACACACACAGCTTGACAAGTGAAGGGAACTTCATCAAACTTTGCCATTTATTAGGAGATGTCAGGGTGAAGGTTGTTCAAGCCTCATTCCATCGCAACAACCCGACACATTCCCTGCTCCCTATCATTCTCCCACTCCCTCCGCCATGGCTGAGAGCTCTCTCGCAAAACGGAAGCCATACACTGCAGATTCCGTGAGACTGGAATAGAAACGTAAAAGGCACTTGCGGAGAGAGGAAGCAGAGTTCGCAGGCCAGGCTGAGGATCCTTCAGCAGAACTGGAAGAAGTTAAGAGATTTCACAGTTTTTTTTTTAATGTACCCAATTCATTTTTCCAATTAAGGGACAATTTAACGGGACCAATCCACCTACCCGGCACATCTTTGGGTTGTGGGGGCGAAACCCACGCAGACACGGGGAGAATGTGCAAACTCCACATGTACCGTGACCCAGAGCCTGGATCGAAGCCGGGATCTCAGCGCCGTGAGGCAGCAGTGCTAACCACTGTGCCACAGTGCTGCCCAAGACATTTCACACAAATTATCGGCAACGTCTGGATTCAGGGAAATGGTGTTGTGGGCAAGGGAAGGAAACATGAATTAGTAGCTGTTAAATTAAAAGTGGGATGATGCCGTAAGGCACAAAGGAGTGGTACTGGGACAACGGGAGCTTTACTGGAACAGTGTAGGATGATAATTGGACCTCAAGTCAGATGGTGAAGCATGAATCTAGACACAAATCTTTTTCTTGATAATAGGTTTATTTACAGAACACAGCATTAAATATGTTTGCCTCCTACCCACTAACCCAATCTCCCAGCAGTCTCTCTTTATACTCTTTTGAGTACAATAACTAAACAAATGGGCAAATTAACTTAGTAAATAAAGTGACAGCCTCTTAAAGGGGTGTTGTTATGAACGTAAGCTTAAAGGAAGGTTACATAACTAAATTAAAATGTTTTTTTCAGGACTCCCGAAGCACTCCTGCCCCAGTGGTGGCCCAATAGTCACAGAAGGCCTCAGGCTCCCCTAATGCTCTTTTGGTGACAGTAAAATAAAGTGGACTAATTAATCAAATTAGCAAGTTAAGGGGCAGCACGGTGGCACAGTGCCTACGGCGCTGAGGACCCGGGTTCAAATCCCGACCCTGGACCACTGTCCGTGTGGAGTTTGCACATTCTCCCCCGTGTCTGCGTGGGTTTCGCCCCCACAACCCAAAAGATGTGCAGGCTAGGTGGATTGGCCACGCTAAATTGCCCCTTAATTGGAAAAAATGAATTGGGTGCTCTAAATTTTAAAAAAAATTTAGCAAGTTAAATTAGTGATAACCCCTTAAAGAGACACTGCAACAAAAGAGAAAATTCTAACAGAAATCTATCTAATCGAATTAACTTGTTGTTTTCTGGGCTGATGAAGGACTCCAACCCCTGCAATGCCAGCCAGTCACAAAAGTTCTACGTCTCTCTTTATACTTTCTTTGAGTACCAGGGAAAAAGTAAATTTAACAAACGAACGAAGTAACCAGTTGAAAGAAAGCCAATTTAACTAACTGAAGGCCACTGTAACTAAATTGGCATTCTTAATGGATTAAACCAAAATGCTGTTTTCCAGGCTAATGGTGCACTCCATCACCCCCCCTCCCCCCCTTCCCCCCCCCCCCTCCCCCCCCTTCCCCCCCCCCCCAACCCCCCCCCCCACCCCCCCACCCCCCCCACCCCCGCGGTGCCCACCGGACATGTAGGTGTAAAAATTGCCAGTGGGCACTGTCTCCTCCCTCTCCAGGGAAACTGGCGATGAACATAGCCACAGAAAAAGAGCAGGGACAGACTTGCAAAGAGGTCCGCCCAACCTGCCTGCATCCCTCCATCTAGGGCGGCCAAAGGTCAGGAGCGTGGGGCTGAAGTGCAGTCAACGTTTCAGGGGAGACTCCCTCAGATCTTAAAAATTGAGTGCCATCTCCCACAACCTACGCATACACGGAACACGGACTCCGCATGGCCACAGAGCGTATGAACATGTGGATTAGGAACAGGGGTAGACCACTCGGCCCCTCGAGCCTTCTCCGCCATTCAATTAGTTCGAGGCTGATATCATTGGAACCTCAACCTCACATTCCTGCCAACTCCTATGATACCATTTCACCCCCTTGTTAATGAAGACTCTGCTTCCACTGCCTTTTGAGGAAGAGAGTTCCAGAGACTCATGACCCTCGGAGAGAAATAATTCCCTTGTTTTCCCCCTTTTTTAATATTAGCCGTTAGATTTTTGATCCATGGATGATCTACGGTTCCAGTAGGAGAAAGCAATGGCTTGTGCCTTTCATTCAAACTGCAGGATCCAGAAGGCCGTGCTGTTTTATACTGGTGATGGAAGATTGGCTGGCCTCAGTGAAGACTTGGTTTGATTGATGTGGCTGGCGGTCAATGAATTGGTCCAAAAGGCTGTGCTCTGCCCGGTAACAAGTGGTGACTGTCAGCTTCGATGGAAGACTCACTCTCTTTCCACTCCATCTTCCCCCCAAAATACTGTGTTCTTGACCTGGCAGAAAGCCTGGATGAATCTAGTTGCAGGAGAACCCTAACCCTAATTACAGACTGTGCAGGAAAGGTGCAGAATCTGATAACTGTCTCCAAAAATATACAGCTAATTCTCACCAAAAGGCCGCTGTGAGAACCAGCTCTCTCTGCAGAAAAGGTTGGTGTGAACTGACCATTTCTTTCTCCACAAAAGGCAGAGGCCTGGAAGCACAGTTTGATGAGAAGCAAGAGACCTCTCCAGGAGAAACTGTGCGTAATATTGCTGAATTGCAAGGAAGATCATTGCAGATTGCAAACCTGAGACTTTAACCCACAAGCAGACTGCGAAGAACGCATGCTGCAAACCACCGTATGAAGCAAAGGCTCGTTTCACCTTCACCCGTATTATTTTCACCCCTCCCCCCCCTTTTGTTTGTCGGGCTTGCGTGAAAGGGTAGAGGGTTGGACAGTCTAAGGGGGCAGTAGGTTAGCATGTTGTTGTTGAGTTGCATTTACTGCATATTTCATCATTATCCTTGCTATAAACAAACAGTAATTGTGTTTCAACTTACAATTCTGGTGACTGTAATTATTGGGCAGCCAAGGGTCAAAGATTTCGGGGAAATACTGTCTTGCAGTTCGGCAATGCATCAATTAAAACATTCTCATTCTTGTTTTCAATTTGCTGTCTAGCCTTGCTGCGCCCTATCTTTCTAACCTTCTCCAGCTCTATAACCCTCTGGGACCCTTGGCATTTCTCCCACTTTGGCCTCTTGTGCATTTTCATTGTGACACCATTGGTGGCCATGCCTTCGACTGCCTGGGCCCTAATCTCTGTGACTCTCTCCAGCTCTCTACTTCTCCATCTGCCACCCAACCCAACCCCCCTCCCTCTTTCCAGACACTCTTCAAAACCTATCACATTGACCAAACCATTGGCCATCTGACCTGATACGTTCAATTTGCACGCAGCAAGGTTTCACATACGGCAATAAAATCGTGACCAGAAATGTGTTTTAGTGTTGTTGATTGAGGGATGAATATTGTTCTAGAATGCTCCTCTTAAAGTAGTGTAATGCCCCATCCAATGGGCTGCACTTGCACCGATGCAGGACCTGTAGCAGCGGTCTAGATTATGGGCTCAAGCCCCTGTGTTAGAATTTGAGCCAATCAGAGGCAAGAACATTACTTAACTGAACCATTTAGCTGTCTGAAGGTCACCCGATGTGTTTTGTACCAGAGCCGGGATGGAGCCAGTACCTTCAGGAGAGAAGCAAGGAAATGATTTGAGAAAAGAAATGTCAATGCCTCCAATCACGAGAGGTTTGGAGTGGCTGAAAATAACACGAGGTCGACGTGTGGAGGGGTTTCAAAATAAATCAAGGTGGGAGCAGCTCTGCTTTCTCTTCGCGCCATCGAAACGCCAACCATTATAGGACAGAAAGCAAGGGAGCATTCAGCCCATCATGGGCCTGTGCTCGTTCACAATAGTCCGACACCATTTTTCCCCTTCCGGATTTGCTCCAATCCTTTGGAATTGACCACTGGACCTGCTTCCCCAGCACGTTGAGGCCGTGCATTCCAGATCATAACAACTCGCCGTGTGAAAAAGTTTCCCCGTGTCACCTCTGCTTCTTTTGCCAATTAGCCTCCAGCTTTTTCTGTTGCTGCTTTCCACCTCCTGCTGTCAAAACCACCCACTGCTATAAAGGAATTAGTTTAATCAGCGGGGCAGTGGGAGATGTCAAGAATAGAGCGTGACTTATGAGAAAAAAAACAACAGCCCGTTCGAAACCCCAATCTAAAAGCTTTTGGAACAATGCACTTGCATGTAAAGAGAGTCCACATTAATTAGCCGTGGTGAGAATAACTAGTCAGTTAATATGAGAAAGCAAGAGATCGGAACGATTAAAAAACAGTTGTGAAAGTTAATAGTGAAGGATAGTCCGTCTATTGTATTCTGTTAGCAACAGGGAATCGCAGACGCAAGATTGATGGCACAAAGATAAATGGGAAAGTTGCAGAAACTCTTTCCAACGGGGTAAGTTTGACTTTGGCCAATCATGTGAAATTCTGGATCAGGCACCTGCGACATCTGCGATTCCCGTACCAGCCTCCCCGAACAGGTGCCGCAATGTGGCGACGAGGGGCTTTTCACAGTAACTTCATTTGAAGCCTACTTGTGACAAGAAGCAATTTTTCTTCTTCTTCTACATCACCAGGAAATCAGAAGAGATGCATGATTCAACATGTAGGCCTTTGGACACATGGCTCAGGGTTGAAGACAGCCCGCTGTGTCCGGAATTCCACGCCCCTCCTCCCCCCCCCCCCCCCCCCCCTCCACCCACCACCCCCACTTCCCACACCCCTACCCCTCCCCAAGAGCAGGCTGGGAGGTGGGGAGGGTGTAAAGTTGGGTGAGATGACAGAGGGGGAGCCATGCCCCCCTCACCTCCACCGGTATTTTACAAGAGACGGGAGGGCATTTTGTCACCCGTGGACTCGGCAGCTCCCTGACCGCGCACCCTGTGTGACCCCATGGAGGTCCCCGACCAGTGGAAAGGGGCAATTTTCCCGCTGTTCTTCAAAATAAAGCCGAGGGATCTTTAAAAAATGTTTTCATGCATGCAGCGGTCAGAGCAGATAGGCTTCAGATCAGCATTTCATCTGAAACACGGCATCTCAAGACGGTGCAGAAGTCCCTCAGCACTGCACCAGGAACGTCAACCTAGCTGTTTGTACCCAAACCTTGCAGACCTGGGACTTGAAGCCACAATCTGCCGACTTAACAGATAAGTGTACTGCTGACTGAGTCACAGCTGACACAACAACTATACGCTATTGACTAAAGTTAAAATGTCTCCCATAGTGTGAGCAATGGCTGCCAAGACAAAACACCCTCAACCAGGAACACAGACAATTCAAGGAATTTAAATGTGACAAGGCCCTTGCTTAGCTGAACAATCCATCACAGTGTATATAACACTCAATTCTACAAATAAAATAAAAGCCTATTCCACAGCTTCATACACACATTACCTCAAGCCAATGTGACTGAAATTGGTGATTATTCCTGTAAAGCGAGATTGATCAGTGCATAGAATAACTCAATACTTTAATTAATTGAAAGCATAGCTCGCTCGCACTCTCACTGTGTGTGAGATCCACATTGCTTCATCGGAGATTCCCCCACCGATGTAAAAAAAAACAGAACCGCGTCTTGTCTGGATAAACAGTGTGATAGAAATGTGCAGGAGATATCAAGGGATTAATGGGAATGTTTGAAAGAAAATCCTCTGTGCGGAATGAACACTGGAGCTCGCAGTGAGGCAACCAACGATAGAGGAAAATTATTTCAAAAGAGAATCATAATAATAATCTTTATTAGTGTCACCAGTAGGCTTACATTAACACTGCAGTGAAGTTACTGCGAAAAGCCCCTAGTCGCCACATTCCGGCGCCTGTTTGGGCACACTGAGGGAGAATTCAGAATGCCCAATTTGTCTAACAAGCACATCTTCGGGGACTTGTGGGAGGAAGCCGGAGCACCCGGAGGAAACCCACGCCGACACGGGAAGAACCTGCAAACTCCGCACAGACAGTGACCCAAGCCGGGAATCGGACCCGTGCCTCGAGCACTGTGAAGCACCAGTGCTAGCCATGCCTCCCTCACTTGGCATGAGTTAGGTCTCTAGCATGGTTCCTTTTTCTTTTTCCAAATCCTTTTTTGTTTTTTTTGTTTCTTTTCATGGGAACAGGTGGAGGCCATTCAGCCCTTTGGGCCTGGTGCTAGCATTCAGTTCGATCAACATTGGATCTCAGCTTTGTATTTTATCATATTTGCTGTTGTTTGAAAACCCTAACCCCCACCCCATAAAAATCGATCTTTCTCATTCCCAAATTTTTGAATTGGCGCCCAAATGCACAGGTTTTTGGGAAAAGACAGTGTTTGTAACTTCTGCGATCTTCTGTGTGGAAGGACACATCCTGATGCCATTCCTGAATGGCCAAACTTCCATTTTAAGGTGATACAATTTTACCCAGCTTCCTCTCCAATTGTCGTTAGGGTTTCTACCTGAATCTGAGAACATCCCATCAAAGATTCCCATCCATCTCTCGGTGGTGACTCACAGTCTATGCTCCCTCGTCACTGACTCAACAGCCACTGGGAATAATCTTTTGCGGCTTAGAATCTATCATATTTCCCAAATTCTAAACGTGTCATTCATTGCAAAGTGTAGCCTCGCAATTTCTTTAATGGAATTAATGATGACAGAACCTGACATTGAAAGTTTCTTTACCCAGGTAAATTGCAAAGGTAAATCCCCACTTAAACTGTCATATTTTAATTTGCCTCTAGTTAATGTAATTAGCATTTGCTGAAATTACAGCCCCAATCGGAATTCAGGACAGTAGTGGAACTGAATGTGTAATGAAAGGTAAAGAACTCAGCAGTCTCGCACCAGAGTGTACATGCAGCACGGAATCGCGCTGGACACAATGGGGCGGGATTCTTCGGCCACGCCAGCCCGGGCAACCGGAAATTCCGAACTTGCGGCGAGCACGGCCGTAGAATCCAGCAGAATGTCACACATGACTCGCCGTGACGTGCGTTTGCTGGGGACACTTTTTAAACCGTTCCCTTTGCTTCAAAGACCCTCCTGTGGGCCGAGATTCTCCAAGCCCGCGCCAGGTCGGAGAATCGGCGGCCACACCGGAAATTCCTGCCGCGCCGCTCTGACGCCGGGACGCCATGTTGTACCGCGCCGCCGCGGAGATGGCCACCACCCGCATGCGCCAGCATGGAGACGGCCACCATGAGCTGCACCAGCGTGGAAACGGCAACCATGTGCCTGCACCAGCGTGGAAATGGCCAGCATGCGCATGCGCGGACCTGCGCCGGCAATGCAGGGCCACGTATTGGTGCCGGAACTGCGTGCAGAACGCCGGCGCCCTGCTGACCCCCTGTGGCCCACTGAATCACTGGGCCAAGAGGCCCATTGACGCCGGCGTGAAACACTCCGGTGTTTACGTCAGCGTCAACACTTCACCGGGGATTTTGGAGAATCCCGGCCGTGGTTTCCAGCTTTCTGCTTGGCTCTGCCTGAATCCACCCCCAACTCTTTGCCACCCAGAATATCTTCAGTTGCACACATATCGGGAAAGCGTAGGAACAGAGGTAGGCCATTCAGCCCCTCGAGCCTGACCCGCCATTCAATGAGATTATGACTTGCCTCAGATTTAAAATTAACAACTGATCCAGCTTCTGCTGCTGTGTGTGGGAGAGAGTTCCAAACCCTTTGTGTGGAGAAGTTCTTCCTAACATCTCTCCTGAACGGTCTGGCCCTAATGTTTAGACTGTGCCCCACTAGTTTTAGAATCTCCAAGCAGTGGAAATAGTTTCTCTTTACCTACCCTGTCATTCCTGTTAATATCTTGCATATTTTGTTCCGATCACCCCTGAACCTTTTAGGTTCGAGCGAAAACAGGTCAGATTTGAATAATCTCTCTTCGTAACTCAATCCCCGTAGTCCAGGTATCGTTCTTGCAAACGTTCTTGATGTCAGCTTCTATGTTCAGCATCCGCCATCTCTGAATTTAAGTGCCAATTGCTGCCAGAGGAGGAATTGTCGAAAGACACCGGCCTGCAGGAGGCCATTCAGCACATTGAGTCTGTGCTGGCCCTTTGTAAGAACTGTCCAGATAGTCCCACACCCTTGCTCCTTCCCTGAACATCGCCCTGCAAATTTTCCCCCTTCAGGGTATTTATCCGATTCCCTTTTGAAAGCTACAGTTATCCCTGTTTCCACCGTCCTTTCAGTCAGCACATTCCAGATCACAACTCGCTGCCGAGGGAGGAATTTCTTCTCTCAGGGTCGAGTGAACCTGTGGAATTCTTTACCGCAGAGAGCTGCAGAGGCTGGGTCGTTTAGTATGTCTAAGGTTCTGAGAGACAGATTTTTATAATCAGTAAAAGAATCGAGTGCAATGGGGACAGGACGGGAAAGTGGAGTTGAGGATTAACGTATCCGATCATTAAGGTCTCCATTGAACGGTGGAACAGCCTCGATGGGCTGAATGGCCTATGAGGCACTCTCAATTACGACGCGAAAGCGAGGTCAGTAATCAAAGGCTTTAATAAACAGAGAACAGGTCAGCATCCAAGAGAAGTGTGCTCGCAAAATGGAGTCTCATCTTAAATACTGTTTCCCAGGGGGCGTAGCCAGAGGCGGAGTCCCCCAGGGCTCCAAGCCTCTTAAAGGGGCAAGGTATTAAAGGTAAATACCGATCATCACAGACTACTTCTGCTTCTACATCTTATGGTCTCATAAAGAAAATTCTCCTCCTGACTGTTTTTTTTTGGCAATTACCATTAGATTATTCAACAGGGCAGCAGTCCCGCCTGCTTTGAGCGTTTCTGAAATATGCATTAATTTTTAAATAGCGATTTCTAACAGCTGTATTTGACTGAAACTACGCAGTACTTGGACTCAAATCAATCGCACGAGTCTCAAAGCAGTTCCCTTCCCTCCCCTACATGTCCTCCCCTCTTCCTTTCTCCCCAAACCAAGGGTCTGTTTAGCACAGGGCTAAATCGCTGGCTTTGAAAGCAGACCAAGGCAGGCCAGCAGCATGGTTCGATTCCCGTACTAGCCTCCCCGAACAGGCACCGGAATGTGGCGACTAGGGGCTTTTCACAGAAACTTCATTTGAAGCCCACTTGTGACAAAAAGCGATTTTCATTTTTCATTTCAAAACCCAACCCCACTCCGCCCCAAATCCATTACCACTACCACCAGTTCTCACCCCACCTTACTCCACTCCAAACCTTCCCTTTCCACCCCACTGCCTTCCAGACCCCTGCAACCCATCCCAGAGCATCCCACAGCACACACCACTCAACACTCCGGCTGCTACACAACTGAACCCCGCTTCACTCCGGCCCCTTTAACGAGCCACACTGTCCGACTTCCCCTCGTCCCCCTTCACCTCTGACCTCCTAAGAAAGAAGACTGCATCTCGAACAGTTTAAAATTCAGAGATTGCACCAACATTAAACGGAGCGTTTCATCAAGATTGTTATTTCAACACCACGAGGTTGTAAACAGTAGAAGCTCAGTAGACTTCCTGCGTTTTAAAAAAATTTGTTCATGGGATATGGGCATTGCTGGCGAGGCCCATCACTGATTGCCCTTGAGAAGGTGGTGGTAAGCGGCCTACTTGAACCATTGTAGTCTATGTGGTGTAGGTGCACCCACTGTGCTGTTGGGGGCAGGGGCTCCAGGATTTTGACCCAGCGACAGTGAAGGAACGTCAATATATTTCCAAGTCAGGATGGTGAGTGACTTGGAGGAAACCTCCAGGTGGTGGGGTTCCCAGGTATCTATTACTCTTGTCCTTCAAGATGGGAGTTGCCGTGGGCTTGGAACGCGCTGCCTAAGGAACCTTGGTGAGTTCCTGCTGTGCATCTTGTAGATGGTGCACACGGCTGCCACAGTGCGTGGAGGGAGTGATTGTTTGTGGAAGGGGAGCAATCAAACGAGCTGCTTTCTCCTGGATGGTGTCGAGCTTCTTGAGTGTTGTTGGAGCTGCACTCATCCAGGCAAGTGGAGAGTATAACATCACACTCCTGACTTGTGCCTTGTAGATGGTGGACAGGCTTTGGGAGTCAGGAGGTGAGTTACTTTCTGCAGAATTCCCAGACTCTGGCCTCCTCTTGCAGCAACAGGCTGGTCCAGTTTAGATTCTGGTCAATGGTAAGCCCAGGGTGCTGATAAAGGGGAATCCAGCAGTGATAATGCCATTGAATGCCAAGGAGAAATGGTTGAAATTCTCTCTTGCTGGAGATGGTCATTTCTTGCCACTTGTGTGGCTAGAATGTTACTAGCACAGTGGGCTCAACAGCTGGCTTGTAATGCAGAAGGCCAGCAGTGTGGGTTCAATTCCTGTACTGGCCTCCCCGAACAGGCGCCGGAATGTGGCGACTAGGGGCTTTTCACAGTAACTTCATTGAAGCCTGCTTCTGACAATAAGCGATTATTATTATTATATTACTTGGCCCTTGTCAGCCCAAGCTTGTATGTTGTCCAGATATTTCTGCCTTTGGACATGGACTGCTTCACTATCTGAGGAGTTACAAATGGTGCTTAACATCTTGCAAGCATCAGCGGCCATACCCACTTCTGACCTTGTAATGGAAGGAAGGTAATTGATGAAGCAGCTGAAGATGGTTGGGCCTAGGACACTACCCTGAGGAACTCCTGCAGTGATGTCTTGGATCTGAGATGACTGACCTCCAACTACCACAACCATCTTCCTTTGTGCCAGTTATGACTCCAACCAGCGGAACGTTTTCCCCCTGATTCCCATTGACTCCAGTTTAGCTGGGGCCCCTTGATGCCATACTCGGTCAAATGCTGCCTTGATGTCAAGGGCAGTCACTCTCACCTCACCTCTGACATTCAGCTCTTTTGCCCATGTTTGAACCAAGGCTGTAATGAGGTCACGAGCTGAATGGCCCTGACGGAACTCAAACCGAGCCTCAGACAGCAGCGTACTGCTAAGCAAGTGATAGCACTTTTGATGACCTCTTCCATCACTTTATTGATGATGCACAGCAGGCTGATAGGGCGGTAATTGGCTGGGTTGAATTTGTCCGCTTTCTTGGTGCCTCTGGACTGCTTCAATGCACACCTTCGTCACCTGGTGTTGAAGAAATGATAAGTCAGCACTTCGAGTTTTCGCCGAAGGTCCTTTAATTAAACACGAAGTTCGTGGGGGGGGGGGAGTTGGAGAGACCACAGTCATTCCAAATGTCCCCCCTTTACAGGCGTAAAGGCAGACAATTTATATGATACAGTAAGAAATATCGAGGACAGAAAGCATTCTTTAGATTAGCGAGAGGCAGAAAACCGAGCAGACTGGGGATAGATTTTAATAAATGGGTTCCTTGCCTGAGAAAAATAATAATTATATGGTGTCAGCAAAACAATGTGCAGCTGTATGCTTGTTTACATTTTATGACCTTCTGACTATTTCATACAGAACTATTGACTGAAATAAGGCTAAATAGCCATCATGCTTTGCCAAGTGCCTATTTCCATGAAATATAGTCAAGCAGCTGGTTAAAATGAATACAGGGTATTGAGGCAACTAAACCACCAACTAAAGTACCTTCTACAATTGGCATGCTAGCAGTGAATGTTCCTGTTTGTTGGTGTTGGGTGGGGGGGGGTGAGGTGGGGTTGGGGGAAAAGGAGGGGTTGCTAACACCACAAATAGTTTGTGCCCAGTTCGCACTCCACCAAGTATTCAGTCCCTGGAGCTGAAGATCTGGAAATCCCCTGCGCCGGGTCGGAGAATCCCGGGGGGGGGGGGGGGGGGGGGGGGGAGGCACAAATCCCGCCCCGATGCCCTGGCGCCGGCCGTTCTGCGCATGCGTGGAAATATGCTGGCCAGTCCGTGTATTTGCGAGATCACGCTGGCCATCCCGCGCATGCGCGAACTCGCGCCAGCTCTTCGGCGCCGGCTGGAGCTGTGGGAACCGCTCCACCGTCAACCTTGGCCCCGAGAAAGTGAAGAATTCCTCACTTTCGGGGGCCGTTGGTGCCGGAGTGGTTGCCGCCGGTTTCTACGCCGTCGTGGGACATAGCCCCATTATTGGAGAATCCTGCCCAATGTGTCCAGGCTGTATGCCAATTGTGTATTGAATATCGTCTGTTGTGACCGTAGAGGCTGATTCATGAGTTGCAGTCCATCCTGTTGCTGGCACAGATGAGCGCTGGTCCGAGGTCGGCAAGTCATTTTTCCTCCCGGTGGGCTCTCTTTCGCCACCCGGTCATTTGTCTTGTTCTCTGCTTTTTCCCCGTGTTTGCTGCCCACTGGCCTCCATGCACTCTGGTCAGCAGCAGGGGCTCCGCATTCTTTGACTCCGATCCTAGCCAACTTGACGATTTGCTGACAGACGTCCTTATATCGCAGACATGGGTGGTCTGTTGCCCTCGTGCCAAGAGCAAGCTCACCATAGAGCCTGTGGTTGGGAAGCAGCTGCCAGCCAGATGGTAGAGTTGGGTTGCCTCACATCGTTTAAAAAGTACCTGGGTGAGCACTTGGCACGTCATAACATTCAAGGCTATGGGCCAAGTGCTGGCAAGTGGGATTAGATAGGCAGGTCAGGTGTTTTTTACATGTCGGGGTGCAGACTCGATGGGCTGAATGGCCTCCTCTGCACTGTCTCGCTATTGGAAAGGAAGGAGGTGTGAACACAGAGCTTTGTATTTTCAGTTACTTTGCTATTGGTCCATACATGGCTTCCCAACTTTGACATGACAGCTGAGGCCTTGGCAATCCTGGTACTGATTTCAGCATCAAGGGAAATATTGCTGGTAATTGTTGATCCGAGGTATGTGACGCTGTCAGCAACCTCCAGAATGAGGTTGT
Organism: Scyliorhinus canicula; assembly: GCF_902713615.1. NCBI lineage: Eukaryota > Metazoa > Chordata > Chondrichthyes > Carcharhiniformes > Scyliorhinidae > Scyliorhinus > Scyliorhinus canicula. The sequence continues at coordinate 5,565,908 of NC_052154.1, read as the reverse complement.
CAACGTTGATGCAAGGTCTATGTCGTGACTAATAACTTTGGTCTCCCTGACGCTGGTCATCAGTCCAACCTCCTCACAGGCCCGTGGGAACTACCCTACCATTGGTGATACGGTATCTTTAACGCAGTAAAATGTCGCCACGCACTTCGCAGAAGCATTATCCGGCAAAAATCTGACGCCGAGCCTCATAAGCAGATATTAAAACAGATGAACAAAAGCTTAGTCAACGAGGTCGGTTTGATAGGGCATCTGCAAGTACAGAAAAGTCGAGAAGAGAGAGGTTTGAAGAGAGAATTCCAGAGTTTGGGCCCCAGGCTGCTGAAAAGACGGCTCCCTGTGGTGGAGCGATTAAAATCGGGGATGAAAAAGAAGGTAGAATTGGAGAAAGACGCAGGTCTCGGAGGGTTGTGGGTCTGGGACAGATGACGGAGATAGCAAAGGGCATGGGGGGATTTGGAAACAAGCCTGAGAATTATCTAATTGAGGCATTGCTGCGCTGGGAGTCAACATTGGCCAGCGAGCCCAGGGAATGATGAGTGAATGAGTTAGGAAATGGCAGCAGAAGGGTTTAAGTTTATGAAGGTGACTTTGGACCATTGGGGCTTGATTTGTATCCCCATTCGGGGGCAGAACAAAGGCGACAGGCAGTGAATTCTGAATGCTGATTCCCCAGCTCCATACTCTACTCCATACTCCATTCGTCAGATCGTTAGTGGGATGCTAATGGGGCCTCGGTCTACCTGCCCACAAACACTGGGTATCCTATTAATCAACAGTCTATTGATGCTGAGTGATGGAGGCCAACTGGAGGCAACTAAAAATGTTGGTAAAAGTTGATGAGAGCACGTCTCCATTTTGAAACTCGCCTATCCTGGCATCCCATTGCTGGTTTCAAGATGGAGAACCTCCGATTGCCTCTCCAGCTTGACAGGCCCACCCTGAGTTCTTCATTGAACACAGCGAACTCACCCTCTTGCCCTGATGGACATTCACAGGTGACTGACTGTTTAACACACAGTGTGGTCCTCTGGCCCCCATTTGAACCTGATGGCGAACTTCTGACGCCTGCAGAGGAAATTGTACCCCTGGTTTCTAAAACCCCCCCATCACTGGAGGGTTTTACTCACTCATGTCTGGGTCTGATGTAGATTAATTGATTGTAATTGATCACTGTGATTAGTCAACAACTCTGGAGTTGAATCAACTGACTGCATGGACAATCGGATAAACCTGGGTCTTTCTTTTATAAACCACTTCCAATGGAAAGGAACATTGAGCAATCGAGCCTCGACGGCTTATCCACTGCCATTTGATTTTGCCTTGTCCAACATGGAGCTTAAATCCCAATAAATCCAATCAACATTTATCATTGATTACAGGGGCATGTTGCTGTTTCAGAGGGTTGGTGCAGACTCAATGGGCCGAGTGGCCTCCTTCTGCACTATAGGGATTCTATGGATTCTACGGTAGTATCCCGGCCTCTGAGCCAGAAGCTTTGGGTTCACATGCCATTCCAGGACTTGATGGCCGAGGAAGGTATGTTTGCAAAGCAACCAAACAGGTTGAGTTTCAACTTGTAAATCCTTCCAACGTACACCAACGGCACGTGGACGGAGCAGGAAAGATAGTCATCTGATGGAATGAATGTTGGAGTCTCCACCATCACTATCCATAGCTCCGGACTACAAAATGCGTATAAGATGTAGGTTGCCACAGCAACCCAGGCTCCACTGGCTGGATGGTTGGTGTGAATTTGAATTCAATTTTCAAAATTTGGAAATAAAAAACTGGAGTCAGTAGAAGCAACCACAGAGCTTCTGAGTTGTCATAAATTCCCAACTCGGGAAGGAAGCCGACCATCCTTATCCAGCCTGGGCCTAGATATGACTCCAGTCTCACACCCACGTGGTTGATTTTCAACTGCCCTCTGAAATGACCTGAAGCAAACTGTTCAAACATAGAACATTACAGCGCAGTACAGGCCCTTCAGCCCTCGATGTTGCGCCGACCTGTGAAACCCCTCTAAAGTCCCTCTACACTATTCCCTTATCGTCCATATGTCTATCCAATGACCATTTGAATGCGTTTAGTGTTGGCGAGTCCACTACTGTTGCAGGCAGGGCATTCTACACCCTTACTACTCTCTGAGTAAAGAACCAACCTCTGACATCTGTCCTGTATCTATCTCCCCTCAATTTAAAGCTATGTCCCCTCGTGCTGGACATGACCATCCGAGGAAAAAGGCTCTCACCGTCCACCCTATCTAATCCTCTGGTCATCTTGTATGCCTCTATTAAGTCCCCTCTTAACCTTCTTCTCTCTAACGAAAACAGCCTCAAGTCCCTCAGCCTTTCCTCATAAGATCTTCCCTCCATACCAGGCAACATCCTGGTAAATCTCCTCTGCACCCAGTTATATTAACGCTAATTGTTCACAAAACAGGCTTGAACAGTGTCCGATCCTTGTTCTGGCTGGAGTGGATTTGGGACCTCGCCCCACCCGTGATGGACATGATTGAGCTGTGGGTTGCACCTGCGCGCAGGCGGGGAACACAAGGGGGAACATGAAATAAACAGAGCACCATTGCACGCTATGGCATCGTCCACACAAAGCAAAACATCCTTTGGGACTCTACCAAGTAGGAGATTGAAATAAAAGACAGAAAGGTAGGTGGGCTTAAGGAGTTTCTTTTTGCTCATTCCCAGAACGTGGGCATGGCCAACAAGACCGCCTTCCTTGGCTGACCTCGAGGAGGTGGTGGTGAGCTTTTTTCCTGAACCATTGGCAGTGCGTTAATATAATCGAACCGTCTAGCCCCAGACTGGATAAGGATGGCAGGTTTCCTTCAGAGCAAGCTAGTCGGGGTTTTATGATCAACTTGGCGTTGTGTTTGCCTTCACTGACTGCAGCTTTTCACTGGATAAAAGAAAATTACGGCGGATGCTGGAATCTGAATCCAAAAGAGAAAATGCTGGAAACTTTCAGCAGGTCTGCCAGCACCTGCAGGGAGAGAAAAGAGGTAACGTTTCGAGTCCAGGTGACCCTTTGTCAAATCTAAAAGGCGTAGAAAGTGGGAGATATTCATACTGTGGGGGAAGGGAATGAAAGATGAGGCATAGCCAGAGAAACCAAGGGGAAAGAGTGCGAATGGCAGTGCCCAGGGAGAACAAAAGGCGTGAAAGGCCAAACAGCAGAGAAACGAATCAGCTGTGGCAGATGTAGATGTGGGGGGAGGGGGGACATGGGTGGGAGAGAGGTAAAATGAGAAAAGGGGGGAAGGGGAAGCAAAGAGGAGAAAATGTAAGGAAAGGGGGGATAAGATAGGGGAAAATAGTTGGGGGAGAATAATATATATATATATATATAAAGAAAGACAAGAAGGAAAGAAATGGTAAAAGACAGTTAAAATGAAAATGGATGAAAACAAATGGGTCGAGGTGGTAGAGCTAATCATCTAAAGTTGTTGAATTCAATGTTGAGACCGGAAGGCTGTAGTGTGCCTAACCGGAAGATGAGATACTGGTCACTTCCAGATTTTAAAAATCAGATTCAAATTCAAATCCCCTGCTGGGATTTCCGAAAAAAATCAAAGATATCTTTCGAACAACTAACACAAGTGAAAGTGGAGTTAACAGTGCAAGGGGTGAGAGAGGAGAGTCTGTGCTTCTGTGTCTTTGAGGTTTCACAAGTAACGTGTGAGTCGTGTGCATGAAATTCCAATGACCATATAAACACAGCACAGAAATACGCAACACACCGGTGGAATAAGCAAGTGAATCGATGAGTTCAAATCTCAATCACTTCACATCCCACTGAAGGTTAGACCACAGGGAGAACTTCAATTGAGACTGAACGAAACCAGAGCGATTACCTTCCATTGATTACCTTCCAACGCCAGGACTCATTGGCCGTGGAAGGAGTGTTTGTAACCCGATTCAACGGGGAGGCAGTGGCGTAGCGGTATTGTCATCGGACTAGTAATTCAGAGACCCAGAGTCATGCTCTGGGGACCCAGGTTCAAATCCCGCCCATTCGGCCCATCGAGTCTGCACTGGCTCTTGGAAAGAGCACCCTACCCAAGGTCAACACCTCCACCCCATCCCCATAATCCAGTATCCCCACCCAACACTAAGGGCAAATTTGAACACTAAGGGCAATTTATCATGGCCAATCCACCTAACCCGCACATCTTTGGACTGTGGGAGGAAACCGGAGCACCCGGAGGAAACCCACGCACACACGGGGAGGATGTGCAGACTCCGCACAGACAGTGACCCAAGCCGGAATCGAACCTGGGATCCTGGAGCTGTGAAGTGATCGTGCTATCCACAATGCTACCGTGCTTCCCACTTGGCTTGCTTTTAAATGCTCCCAGGGATGGGCAATAAATACTGACCCAGCCAGCGATGCCCACATCTCACGAATTATTATTTTTTTTTTAATGTTTTTTAAAATCAGCCCAGGAATCTTTCCAGCTCTTCCCCGCTAATCCCCAAAGAGAAAAACCATGTGGTTGTGACTATTCGGTAAAAGAAAAACAAGTCTGATGCTGCCAGATCTTTCACCAGCCAACCTGAGGTTCAGAACAAGACTCAATATTACTCCTGAATGGCTTTGTACCCAACTGCCAATGAGGTGCATGGGAGAATGTCGAACCGTAATGGTAGTGGAAACTTCCTCACCTGTTGCTATGTTTCCTTTAATTCTTTCACAGGATGTGGGCGTCACCAGCTAGACCAGCATTTCTTGCCCATTCCTAATTGCCCCTTCAGAAGGTGGTGGTGAGCTGCCTTCTTGAACCGCTGCGGTCCTTGTGGTGCAGGTACTCCCCCAGTGCTGTTAAGGAGGCAGTGGATTTTGACCCGTTGACAGCGAAGTAACGGCCAATATATTTGCAGATCAGGACGGTGAGTGACTTGGAGGGAAGCTTGCTGATGGTGGGGTTCACCAGACAGGGAAGTTGTTTGGAATATAACAGCAGGAGGAGGGGCATTCAGCCCCTCCAGCGTGTTCACCTCATTCATTTAGGGTACAGCTGACCTTTATCTTAATTCCATCTCCCTGCTTTGGTTCTGTAACGTCAGCCAGAGATTCTCGGCAGCACCTCAGAAACCTGCAACTCCCTAGAACACCACATGGGAACAACACCAAGCTGCAAGTTCCCTTCTCAACCATACATCCTCCTCATCTGCACTTCTCCCACCGACAGCACACCTCCTCCCCCGGGTTTTCCAATGGCGTGAGGTGGCGGCTGCACTGAGAATCCCCCCCCCCCCCTCCCGCCAGCGAGCGGCGTGTCGCCAAGAAGGACGCGGCTGGGAGGACCAGGGATTCCAGTCCAATTCAGCTCCGTCCCTTCAGTGTCACACCAAAATTCCGGCACCCCTTCCTAACAGCAGTGGAGGTGTGCCTACACCACATGGACTGCAGCGGTTCAAGAAGGCAGCGCGGGCAATTAGGGATGGGTAGGCCCTGCCAGCAGCGCCCACATCCCAAGAATGAATCAACAGCCTTTGACTAAAAGCATTGGGGTGCGGGTCTAAGAGGAGACAGGTATGTGTAGGAACGTGAACAATGTCAGCCGATGGTGCCCCCTTGTACGCCTGGCGTTGCTGAATTCGCTGCAACCAGATACTCATCAACACAGCAAGAGTTTCTTGTGTTGCCGATGTAAATTGGACCCAATGAGCGAAACACGAGTAAATCAATTAACCAGAAAGGCTGCATTAGCAGAGACATATAAATGAGATATCCAAGAGCTAAGAACTCATTGTTTCCCATTTGTCTCTCCTGTGTTTCCACATGAAATACTGCCCGAACAACCGGTACAGTGTGGATACAGTTACAGGCTGAGAGTATAATGTTCTCTCCATTATGTCTGGGAATAAGCTGACATTGGATTTTAAGAGCACATTACTGCCTAATTGCGATTTTACTTTTTTTCCTCGAGCTGAACAGGAAATCTGCCCAGCTGGCTTCACGTCAACATGCGCCAGCTTCTCATTTTGTCCGAGACTTACTCAACCGTGAACCCGACCCGACCCGAGCCTGTGCCCCACATCTTGAAGAGATTTCACCCACCAGTCGCCCGCTCCGTCAGAGAGCTGGCTTTGAAAGCAGACCAAGGCAGGCCAGCAGCGTGGGTTCAATTCCCGTACCAGCCTCCCCGAACAGGCGCCGGAATGTGGCGACTAGGGGCTTTTCACAGTAACTTCATTTGAAGCCTACTTGTGACAATAAGTGATTTTCATTTTTTTCATTTCAAGAAGGCGTTCGAACCACAACTTTCATTTTTTTCAGACCATTTCGGACCAGATTTTCACCCCACCTCCCAAACCACCCTCAGAAGGAAAGACTCCCACCAATAGAGTGGTTTACATGGGCTCCAGGTGTCTCTAAGTGCTTCGCAGCCAGCAAAGCGTTTTGTGAAGCGTAGTCACTGCTGCAATGTAGGAAACGTGATGGCCAATTTGCGCGCAGCAAGATCCCACACACAACAATACGATAATGACCAGATAATCTTTTGTGCTGTCACAAATGGTAGCCAGAAGCAACTCAACTGCCTCTCTTTGCAATAATGCCATGGGATCTTTTCAATCCAGTTGGGAAAGCTGGCAGGGTCTGGGTGTAACATCTCAACTGAAGGACAGCACTTCTGACACTGCCGCACTCCCTCAGTCACGTACTGGAGTTTCAGAACCCAGAGCTTTGCGACTCAGAGGCGGGAATGTCACCAATTCAGCAACAGCTGGCACTGGAGTTGCATAAATGGTGGATTCGGGGGCTGGGGCAGCATGGAGTTGTCCGAGAGTTTGCCTGAATTGAAGATTGATCTCCAGAACAGTGTTAGGGGTAAAAACCCTAAAGAAAGATCGTCAAAGCATAAACATTCGTTTTAGATTTTCTTCAACGCTTTCATTCATGAGTCATAGAAATATTAGAAGTGGGAATAAGGATGTTTGAACTGGCAGTCAAGGTTCCAATTGGCTGGGAAAAACATTGTTCCCTTTTCTAACAGGCCATGGGAAGATGAGTGTCTGCCTGGATGGACCAACGGCAGGACTGGGGTGGGAGGGAAGGGTGGAATTATTCAAAGTGGCAGGTCATGCGGCGCTACATCAAAGAGTGCAACACAAGATAAGAGAACATGGTTGAGGTGATAAAGAGCACAATTCAATCGAAACATTTTTCGATCCCCTCGGTGACCCCACCGCGGCCTTCGAACCCCCACTTCACCCACCTCTTTCGGGGTCCTCGAGCCCCACCTCACCCCATCTCTTATGGGAAATGCACACTCCCGGGCCAGACTCCTGGCATGGGCAACTTGGCACCTGGGCACCTTGGTACTACCAGTCTGAAACCCTGGCAGTGCCACTGAATGCCTGGTAATGCCACCTGGGCGCATCCTGGCAGTGCGAGGCTGGCACTGCCAGGTTACCCAGGTGGCAGTGCCATGGTGTGAGGCTGGCACTGCCAGGTTACCCAGGTGGAAGTGCCACGGTGCAAGGCTGGCACAGCCAGGTTACCCAGGTGGCAGTGCCATGGTGCCAGGCTGGCAGAGCCAAGGTTCCCAGGTGGCAGTGCCATGGTGCCAGGCTGGCAGAACCAAGGTTCCCAGGTGGCAGTGCCATGGTGCCAGGCTGGCAGAGCCAAGGTTCCCAGGTGGCAGTGCCATGGTGCCAGGCTGGCAGAGCCAAGGTTCCCAGGTGTCACTAGACTCTGGGGTGGTCCCGGCGGATTTGAAATTAGAAAACGTGACACCACTGTTTTAAAAATGGAGGTCGGCAGAAAGCGGGGTAATTAGGGGCTGTTTAGCTCACTGGGCTAAATCGCTGGCTTTTGAAGCAGACCAAGCAGGCCAGCAGCACGGTTCAATTCCCGTACCAGTCTCCCCAGACAGGCACCGGAATGTGGCGACTAGGGGGTTTTCACAGTAACTTCATTGAAGCCTACTCGTGACAATAAGCGATTTTCATTTTTTCATTTCATTATAGGCCAGTAAGCTTAACTTCGGTAGTAGGGACAATGCTGGAATCTATCATCAAGGAAGAAATAGCAATGCATCTGGATGGAAATTGTCCCATTGGGCAGACGCAGCACAGGTTCATAAAAGGCAGGTCGTGCCTAACTAATTTAGTGGAATTTTTTGAGGACATTACCAGTGCGGTAGACAATGGGAGCCAATGGATGTGGTATATCTGGATTTCCAGAAAGCCTTTGACAAAGTGCCACACAAAAGATTGCTGCATAAGATAAAGATGCATGGCATTAAGGGTAAAGTAGTAGCATGGATAGAGGATTGGTTAATTAATAGAAAGCAAAGAGTGGGGATTAATGGGTGTTTCTCTGGTTGGCAATCAGTAGCTAGTGGTGTCCCTCAGGGATCCGTGTTGGGCCCACAATTGTTCACAATTTACATAGATGATTTGGAGTTGGGGACCAAGTGCAATGTGTCCAAGTTTACAGACGACACTAAGATGAATGGTAAAGCGAAAAGTGCAGTGGATACTGGAAGTCTGCAGAGGGATTTGGATAGGTTAAGTGAATGGGCTAGGGTCTGGCAAAATGGAATACAATGTTAACAAATGTGACGTTATCCATTTTGGTAGGAATAACAGCAAACGGGATTATTATTTAAATGATAAAATATTAAAATATGCTGCTGTGCAGAGAGACCTGGATGTGCTAGTGCATGAATCGCAAAAAGTTGGTTTACAGGTGCAACAGGTGATTAAGAAGGCAAATGGAGTTTTGTCCTTCATTGCTAGAGGGATGGAGTTTAAGACTAGGGAGGTTATGCTGCAATTGTATATGTTGTTAGTGAGGCCACATCTGGAGTATTGTGTTCAGTTTTGGTCTCCTTACCTGAGAAAGGACATACTGGCACTGGAGGGTGTGCAGAGGAGATTCACTAGGTTAATCCCAGAGCTGAAGTGGTTGGATTACGAGGAGAGGTTGAGTAGATTGGGACTGTACTCGTTGGAATTTAGAAGGATGCAGGGGGGATCTTATAGAAACATATAAAATTATGAGGGGAGTAGATAGGATAGATGTGGGCAGGTTGTTTCCACTGGCGGGTGAAAGCAGAACTAGGGGGCATAGCCTCAAAATAAGGGGAAGTAGATTTAGGGCTGAGCTTAGGAGGAACCTCTTCACCCAAAGGGTTGTGAATCTATGGAATTCCTTGCCCAGTGAAGCAGTTGGGGCTCCTTCATTAAATGTTTTTAAGATAAAGATAGATAGTTTTTTGAAGAATAAAGGGATTAAGGGTTATGGTGTTCAGGCCGGAGTGTGGAGCTGAGTCCACAAAAGATCGGTCATGATCTCATTGAATGGCAGAGCAGGCTCGAGGGGCCAGATGGCCTACTCCTGCTCCTAGTTCTTATGTTCTTATGTGCCAGGGGGAGTATCAGGGTGCCACCCTGCCCAATGTCTGACCTCCCAGGAGTCTCAAATGGCCTGGGAGATCGTCCTCCCCCCCCCCCCACCCCCCCCCCCCCCCCACCCCACCCCCCCCCCCCCCAGGTACCGTTAAGACTGATCCATGTTTGTATGGATAAGCACCCTGGGAGATCCTGGGAGAATCCAGTGAGCGCATTTTTATTTGCCTATCTTGGATCCCACCTAGTGAGAGCCTCTCGCGAGATTCAGCAGCCTCAGTCCGACACCAAGTTGGGTGTAACGAGGCTGGTGAATCTAGCCCATCATATTCGGGTGGATTAAGTATTGGTTAGCTAACAGGAAGCAGAGCGTACTGATAAATGGGTCATTTTCGGGTTGGCAAGCTTTAACTAGTGGAGTGCCACAGGAATCAATGCTCAACTATTTACAATCCACACCCATGTCTTGAATGAAGAGAATATATGGCAGATAAATTTGCTGTCGCACTAAGAGAGGTAGGAAAGTATGTTGTCAAAAGGAGGTAGAGATTCTTATTGGTACTACCTCTAAACAGGTTACACATTAGGCACATGAGCCATTGAATTCACTCAGGGCTGAGTCAGACAGATGTTTGATCAACGAGGGAGTCGAGGGTTATGGGGGGGGGGCGAGCAGGAAAGATCAACCATGATGGTATTGAATGGTGGAGCTGGCTCATAGGGCTGATTGGCCTCCTCCTGCTCCTGTGTTCTGATGAATGCACCCAACCAAATTTGGCAACCTGCGGTGCTCACCTTGATCGTGTCCATGTCATTTTGTTCGAGGCTGACATCTGGAGTTCCTTTATCACAGGCATGGAAAATCCTTGGCAATATTCAATGGCTGGGTTCTGATGCTATTATTCAGACCCTGAACACAACCTTAAACTCTTACAGGCTAGAAATCTCCCAGCAATTACTGGCTGGGAGGGAGCGGCCTGGCTCAGACGTGTTTCAATGTTTCCTCGGGTGCCTTGTCCTCGGACCTCCCTCCTCCTTCCATAACGATGTATTCCTTGGACCCCCTCGCCCCCCCCCCCCCCCCCCCCCCCACACACCATCTGGCCCTTACCTTCCCAGGAATACCCTGGAATCTCCTGCTCCTGGACACATCTGTCCGCTTCAGGGTTTCCAGTGACCTGGGTGTCTGGGGTCACTGCAGCCTTGCACCCCCCCCCCCCCCCCCCCCCCGGCCACCCATGGTGACTATGTCTTCAGCTGCTTAGACCCTACGCTTTGGGACTCACTCGTTAAACCCCTCTCAGCCAACGGCGTAGAGATCAAAATTGCTGATGTTGCAAGAGACCAGAATTGACGAAGCAGCGATGCCTCCGAAGGTCGTGGGGCCGGAGGAGGTCACAGACATCAGGAAGGGGGCGAGGCCATGGAGGGATTTGAAACCAAGGTTGAGAATTTTAAAGCCAAGGCGTCAGCAGACAGTGGGGCCAGTGAGCTCTGGAGTGACTGGTGAAGCGGATTTGGCGCAGGATGGATCCTGTGTTTACCCGGAATGGATCTGAAACACAATTTTAAAACAAGCACGGCGAGTTGACAAAAAAAACACATAAACAAATTCAAGGCTTTTGCCTTGTGGATTGAATGAGGAAGTAGTTGAGAAGGCATTAGTCATTCCTCTGTAGGAGAAGCCTGACGAGGTAATTTGTACCATGTCATGAGCCTGGATATCACAAACAGTATGAAAGATGTGAATTTCCAGCAGGCTACAATTTAGCCAAAATCTTCAACTGAAAACCTCCGATTTACAGCTATTCAAATCAAAGATCCAACAGACCAATTTTGACCAAATTTTCTATAATATATATATATATATATTGGCTCTTCCATCATCGTCACTGGGTCAAAATTCGGAAATGTTCTACCCATGGGAAGAACCTTCAACTCCAGTGAAATCTGCTTCAGCCACCCTTTCTGGCAATGAGTTCCATATCGGGGCAACGTACTGAGTCAAATAAGAATCAGCTCATCAGGCCCCCCCGGCAGACCTTTTGTTCAAAGAAGGGCAAGGCTTTACCCCCAGTATAGAATCATAGAATTTACAGTAGAAGGAGGCCATTCGACCCATCGAGTCTGCACCCGCCCTTTGGATCGAGCACCCTACCCAAGCCCACACCTCCACCCCATCCCAGTAACCCAGTAACCCCACCCAACCTTTTTGGGCACTAAGGGGCAATTTATCATGGCCAATCCACCTAACCTGCACGTGTTTGGACTGTGGGAGGAAACCAGACCAGGGGAAAACTCACCCAGACACGGGGAGACTCCGCACAGACAGTGACTCAAGCCGGGAATCGAACCTGGGACCTTGGGACCCTGGAGCTGTAAAGCATTGTGCTAACCGTTGTGCTAACATGCTGCCCCACGTATCCTGGGGGGTGAATGTTTATCCCTCAATCAACATCAGTAAAACGAACGGATTTTGTTGGTCATTATGACATTGCTGTTTGCGGGATCTTGCTGTGCACACGTTGGCTGCCGTCTTTCCTAGACGACTACAGTGGGTCACGACTGGCCCCAGGGGAGGTTCACCAATTCCACTGACCCTGGTGAGATCGCTTGATTTGTCACCGTCTACCTGGGATAACCCCCCCCCCACCTAAGATTGTTACGAACCCGGGTAGGGAGGGCTCCAGATTCCTGTGTTTATTTGAATTGCTCCCCCCCCACCCCCCCTGCAACTGTTACAATCTGATTCCAATAGACTTGGCTTCAGTAGGCGGATAGCCAGTATCAAGGCTCCAGTGGTGCTGACCTTGGCCGGCAAGTGGTTGGTTCTTCAGTTCCAGAGTTCTGTCTTTAGGAAGAGAAACTCCCCAGTTCCCTCTTTAGCAATGAACCTTTTGCTGGCTGAGCTGACTTCCACAGAGAGAGAGTCAGAAAGATTCGAGATGTACCTGCCAGGGGCACTGCTGGCTGTTTCTGTTGCTGTGTCAAACCTCCAGTGCGAAAAAGAAGAGCTTACAGCTGCTTATCCTCACAGAACGCGCACAAACCGACACCGGGGGTGCTCTTTAAAGAACAAAGAACAAAGAAAAGTACAGCCCAGGAACAGGCCCTTCGGCCCTCCAAGCCGGCGCCGACCATGCTGCCCGTCTAAACTAAAATCTTCTGCACTTCCTGGGTCCGTAACCCTTGAAGCTGGCCTTTAACCCAATGTTTGTATATTCCAAGTGGGTGGCAAATCCACAATTCCGCCTGGGCATTGCACAGAGGATCTCTTGAGATACGACAGCCATTATGTCAACTTGTCGTGACCAGAGATGGTCGTCAGTCTCAGGATGCTTCCAAAAGTATACTGTCTGGAAACAGGGAGCGGTTCCATTATCCCCTTTAGGATACCTCTGCAGTGCAACCCGATGTGCTTTCATTGTGCACTATTGAAGAGGCCTTTATCCTGGGGACAGCGTCCCATCTCAGTTGTTACCCTGGACTTTGTTCCCTGCTGATCATGTTTCTCTTTGCGTGGTGTTGTTGATTTTGAAATGAAATGAAATGAAAATGAAAATGGCTTATTGTCACGAGTAGGCTTCAAATGAAGTTACTGTGAAAAGCCCCTAGCCGCCACATTCCGGCGCCTGTTCGGGGAGGCTGGTACGGGAATTGAACCCACGCTGCTGGCCCTGGATTTTGTCCTTTTTACGGGGGAAGTGTATGATGTGGGTAGGATGGCCTGTACTGTTGGTTGTCCTGATCTAACAAGTTCATGTCATGAATGTCGAATTTGGGATCTGTGCACAGTCTCTGTCCCAGGTGTATCAAAGGGGAAGGTGAGCAGAGCTGGGGAGCGTTGGGGTTGGAAGGGTTAGCTTGTCCCCGCTGTGATCGAGGAATGACCCTATTCTCCATGGGCGACCCTGGACCTGGGGTTAGGGGTCTGAGGTTTGCATGGATGTGTGGTCACCAGCCCTCTCTTTGTGGTGTTGTAGTCACATGATGGTTGTGTGTTCTGCCATGGGCCATGATGGGGGTTGGATTGGGTGTGGAGTATCAATGTGATATAATCCCCCCCCTCCCCCTCGCATTGGGGATCTCCTGGCTTTATTCCTCTGTTATTGTTTGAAGTGCTGGGTATGATGTAACTATGCTGGTTTGATAGAGCCGGGTCCTGTATCCATGAAGGGAATATGTTGAGGATGTTTGTAATGAATCCTGCTGTTTGCTGTCCCTGTCTTACATCGAAGCCCCACAGCTCTTTCCTCTTTTTCCAAGTTTTGCTGCGATGTTTGTGGAAGTTTGAAAATAAATAAATACCGCCACAACCAGCCCACAGCAGATTCATCTCCCTGGCCGTAAACGCATCCCTGGAGCATCTCGACAACAAGGACTCCTACATCAGACTCCTATTCATTGACTACAGCTCCACCTTCAACACCATAATCCCAGCCAAGTTCATATCAAAACTCCAAAACCTAGGACTTGGCTCCTCCCTCTGCAACTGGATCCTCGACTTTCTGACCCACGGACCACAATCAGTAAGAATAAACAACAACACCTCCTCCACAATAGTCCTCAATACCGGCGCAAGGCTGCGCACTTAGCCCCCTACTATTCACCCTATACACACACACGTGACTGCGTGGCAAAATTCGACTCCAACTCCATCTACAAGTTTGCTGGTGACACAACCTTAGTGGGTCGAGTCTCGAACAACGATGAGTCAGAATACAGGAGGGAGATAGAGAACCTAGTGGAGTGGTGTAATGATAAAAATCTCTCCCTCACGTTACCAAATCTAAGGAATTGGACATCTACTTGAGGGAGCAAAGTATCATACACACCCCTGCCTGTATCAACGGGGCCGAGGTGGAGATGGTTGACAGCTTCAAATTCCTCAGGGTACACACCCCCAAAAATCTGTCCTGGTCCACTCACATCGACGCTACCACCAAGAAAGCACAACAGCGCTTATACTTCCTCAGGAAACTAAGGAAATTCGGCATGTCCACATTAACTCTTACCAACTTTTACAGATGCACCAGAGAAAGCATCCTATCGGGCTGCATCACAGCCTGGAATAGCAACTGCTCGGCCCAGGACCGCAAGAAACTTCAGAGAGTCGTGAATACCGCCCAGTCCATCACACGAACCTGCCTCCCATCCCACCCACACTACCTCATCTCACACTACCTCATCTCGCACTATCTCATCTCCCTCTATCTCATCTCACTCTACCTCATCTCACTCTACCTCATCTCACCTACCTCATCTCACTCTACCTCATCTCACCCTACCTCATCTCACCCTATCTCATCTCACACTACCTCATCTCACCCTATCTCATCTCACACTACCTCATCTCACTCTACCTCATCTCCCTCTACCTCATCTCCCTCTACCTCAACTCACCCTGTCTCATCTCACTCTATCTCACCCTACCTCACTTCACTCTACCTCAACTCACCTCATCTCACCCTACCTCATCTCCCTCTATCTCATCTCACTCTCCCTCATCTCACCCTACCTCATCTCACACTACCTCATCTCACTCTACCTCATCTCCCTCTATCTCATCTCACTCTACCTCATCTCCCTCTACCTCAACTTACCCTACCTCATCTCACACTACCTCATCTCACTCTACCTCATCTCACACTACCTCATCTCACACTACCTCATCTCGCACTATCTCATCTCCCTCTATCTCATCTCACTCTACCTCATCTCACTCTACCTCATCTCACTCTACCTCATCTCACCCTACCTCATCTCACTCTACTTCATCTCCCTCTACCTCATCTCACCTACCTCATCTCACACTACCTCATCTCACTCTACCTCATCTCACTCTACCTCATCTCACCTACCTCATCTCACTCTACCTCATCTCACCCTACCTCATCTCACTCTACCTCATCTCACACTACCTCATCTCACCCTATCTCATCTCACACTACCTCATCTCACCCTACCTCATCTCACCCTATCTCATCTCACACTACCTCATCTCACCCTATCTCATCTCACACTACCTCATCTCACTCTATCTCATCTCCCTCTACCTCATCTCCCTCTACCTCAACTCACCCTACCTCATCTCACACTACCTCATCTCACTCTACCTCATCTCACTCTACTTCAACTCACTCTAGCTCAACTCACTCTACCTCATCTCCCTCTACCTCATTTCACTCTACTTCAACTCACTCTAGCTCAACTCACTCTACCTCATCTCACTCTACCTCATCTCACTCTACCTGGGGCAGCACGGTAGCATAGTGGTTAGCACAAATGCTTCACAGCTCCAGGGTCCCAGGTTCGATTCCCGGCTTGGGTCACTATCTGTGCGAAGTCTGCACATTCTCCCCGTGTCTACGTGGGTTTCCTCCGGGTGCTCCGGTTTCCTCCCACAGTCCAAAGATGTGCAGGTGAGGTGGATTGGCCATGCTAAATTGCCCTTAGGGTCCAAATTGCCCTTAGTGTTAGGTGGGGTTACTGGGTTATGGGGATAGGGTGGAGGTATGGGCTTGGGTAGGGTGCTCTTTCCAAGAGCCGGTGCAGACTCGATGGGCCGGATGGCCTCCTTCTGCACTGTAAATTCTATGAAACCATACCTCACTCACCCTCAACACACCCTGCCTCATCTCATTCTACCTCACCTCACTCACCCACCTCAACACACCCTGCCTCATCTCACTCTATCTCACCCTACCTCACTTCACTCTACCTCAACTCACCTCATCTCACCCTACCTCATCTCCCTCTATCTCATCTCACTCTCCCTCATCTCACCCTACCTCATCTCACACTACCTCATCTCACTCTACCTCATCTCCCTCTATCTCATCTCACTCTACCTCATCTCCCTCTACCTCAACTTACCCTACCTCATCTCACACTACCTCATCTCACTCTACCTCATCTCACACTACCTCATCTCACACTACCTCATCTCGCACTATCTCATCTCCCTCTATCTCATCTCACTCTACCTCATCTCACTCTACCTCATCTCACTCTACCTCATCTCACCCTACCTCATCTCACTCTACTTCATCTCCCTCTACCTCATCTCACCTACCTCATCTCACACTACCTCATCTCACTCTACCTCATCTCACTCTACCTCATCTCACCTACCTCATCTCACTCTACCTCATCTCACCCTACCTCATCTCACCCTATCTCATCTCACACTACCTCATCTCACCCTATCTCATCTCACACTACCTCATCTCACTCTACCTCATCTCCCTCTACCTCATCTCCCTCTACCTCAACTCACCCTGTCTCATCTCACTCTATCTCACCCTACCTCACTTCACTCTACCTCAACTCACCTCATCTCACCCTACCTCATCTCCCTCTATCTCATCTCACTCTCCCTCATCTCACCCTACCTCATCTCACACTACCTCATCTCACTCTACCTCATCTCCCTCTATCTCATCTCACCCTACCTCATCTCCCTCTACCTCAACTTACCCTACCTCATCTCACACTACCTCATCTCACTCTACCTCATCTCACACTACCTCATCTCACACTACCTCATCTCGCACTATCTCATCTCCCTCTATCTCATCTCACTCTACCTCATCTCACTCTACTTCATCTCACTCTACCTCATCTCACACTACCTCATCTCACTCTACCTCATCTCACACTACCTCATCTCACACTACCTCATCTCGCACTATCTCATCTCCCTCTATCTCATCTCACTCTACCTCATCTCACTCTACTTCATCTCACCCTACCTCATCTCACACTACCTCATCTCGCACTATCTCATCTCACTCTACCTCATCTCACCCTACCTCATCTCACCCTATCTCATCTCACACTACCTCATCTCACCCTATCTCATCTCACACTACCTCATCTCACTCTACCTCATCTCCCTCTACCTCATCTCCCTCTACCTCAACTCACCCTACCTCATCTCACACTACCTCATCTCACTCTACCTCATCTCACATTACCTCATCTCACACTACCTCATCTCGCACTACCTCATCTCCCTCTACCTCAACTCACCCTACCTTATCTCACTCTACCTCATCTCACTCTACCTCATCTCACACTACCTCATCTCCCTCTACCTCATCTCCCTCTACCTCAACTCACCCTACCTCATCTCACTCTACCTCATCTCACACTACCTCATCTCACTCTACCTCATCTCCCTCTACCTCAACTCACCTTACCTCATTTCATCCTACCTCATCTTACTCTACCTCACCTCACTCTATCTCACCTCACTCAACCTCATCTCACCCTACCTCATGAAAATGAAATGAAAAATTCAAATCGCTTATTGTCACGAGTAGGCTTCAATTAAGTTACTGTGAAAAGCCCCTAGTCGCCACATTCCGGCGCCTGTCTCACCCTCCCTCATCTCACACGACCAACAAATACTGCGACCCCTTCCTCACTCGTGTGCCTAGATATATATGAAATATAAATCTATGAATGGAACCAAGCCAGCTTGTCAGCACCCATTCCTTCAAAGTTAATTAAAGATCTTACATAAGTTCAGGGTTTCATTCCGAGCACCTTTCCCCCCTGTCCCCCATCGAGTGGCCAGGGCATTGTCTTCTCTATCAGGAGAATCTTTCTCTTCATGGCGAGGCGTTGTGATCTGGAAGATGCTGCTGAATGGGCAGCGGAAACAGATTCAACAGGAACTTTCAAAAGGGGAGAGATTGGGGAAATACTTCAAGGAGAAAGATGTGCAGGGCTATTGGGAAGGAGCAGGAATGTTAGACTAATGGGATACCTCTTTCAAAGGGCCAGCATAGCCGCAGAGGGTCAAATGGCCTCCTTCCGAGATAGGCAAGGTTTGACTCTGGTACTCGATTAGAATAGCAGCCTGAAATCAAACCATTTCCTCTCTCTCTTTCTATCCCTCTCTCTCTCTCTCTTTCTATCCCTCTCTCTCTCTCTTTCTATCCCTCTCTCTCTCTCTTTCTATCCCTCTCTCTCTCTCTTTCTATCCCCCTCTCTCTCTCTCTCTCTCTCTTGCGCAGCGATGGACAGATCTATGTGCAAACATCCGTCCACTCACATTAAAAAAAATTAACTTAAATCCCACCAACAGGTCACAATTTCACTGAGGTCCGTCCACTTCAGTCTGGCTGAGCACAGAATGGCCAATGGATAAAAAAAACACCCCCGCTCCCCCCCCCCCCCCCGCCCCCCCCACCTTAAAAACAGCTGAAATAACTGGCCATTGGCAAATCAAATTGACAGGATATAAATTGGGATTTAATGTGTTGTTTCTGTCAGGTAAGGGGACTTGAATTGTGGTCAAGGAACTGAGCGGAAATCTAACGAATGTTTTTTTTTAAATATTTTCTTTAAGTGATGGATTGTGGCAGAGTGACAGCGTCGTAAGTTTTGCCACCAGGGTGACGGTGGTTTGTTGGGAATCGTTTACAAAACCAAAGGCTTCATTCGCGGGGGGAGGGTTGCCAGGAGAGGCATGTTTTAACCTGGTGGA
Source organism: Scyliorhinus canicula (assembly GCF_902713615.1). Classification (NCBI taxonomy): domain Eukaryota; kingdom Metazoa; phylum Chordata; class Chondrichthyes; order Carcharhiniformes; family Scyliorhinidae; genus Scyliorhinus; species Scyliorhinus canicula. Next base: position 5,547,029 of record NC_052154.1, on the reverse strand, counting down.
GCACTGCCCTCTGGTGGGGCTTCAGGGCTAAGGCAGCGTTTTTCCAGCACCAACGTTTCAAAAGCAAACCCATTTTAGTTTTGCCATTTTCAGAGCGTGTCAGGACCACAGGACGTCCCGGGGGGACTTTGTCAGCCAATTGAGTAATTGTCTGAAGCAAAGGCATTGTTTTAAGGCAGTAGCCAATTTAAGCACAGCAGGATCCCACAAACAGCAATGTGATCATGGCCAGAAAATCTGCAGTTTGGTGACACCGGCTGAGGGGTCAATATTAGCCACGATGTTTGAGAGACTCACCATGGTGCCCAGATAAACGTGGACACGATTTAATGGCACCTGGGAGGTCTGCCAGGCTATCGGAGGCCCCAGGTAGTCGTGCGTTGGGCAGAGTGGTACCTTGGCACTCCTGCTGGCACCCAAGCACCTTGGCATGACCAGCCTGGCATCTTGGTACTTCCATCCTTGGCACTGCCAGTCTAGCACCTTGATACTGCCACCTGGTAGTGTCATCCTGGCACTGCCAGTGTGCCCAGGTGACACTGCCGAGCTGCCAACTGGCAGTGCCAAGGTGCCCGGGTGGCAGATTATCTGTGCTGGGGATCAAGCCCTGGGATGCCCTGCCCTTATGAAGTGGGGTGAGGGGGGAGGGGCTCAAAGACACCGAACAGGTAGGTTGGAGGGTTCCAGAGGCCGTGGTGGGGGTGGGGGGGGGGGGGGGGGGGCGGCGTCAAGAGATCGGGCGGCATTTAAAAACTAATAACAGTCAGCAACACATTGGCGCAGTCAGGAGATGACCAAGTACAGCCTAACCAAGATTTCATACAGGTTTAACATAATTCTCCTAGAAATAAAACTGATATTCTTACAATTAGAGCATAGAACATAGAACTGTACAACACAGTACAGGCCCTTCGACCCACGATGTTGGGGCGAACTAGTCTGAAACTAAGATCACAACAACCTACTCCAATCATTCTAGTGCACTCCATCTGCCCATCCAATAACCCCTTGAAAGTTCCTAAAGTGTCCGACTCCACTACCATAGCTGGGAGTGCGTTCCACGCCCCAGCCACTCTCTGAGTAAGAACCTACCTCTGACATCCCTCCTATATCTCCCACCATGAACTTTATAGTTATGCCCCCTTGTAACAGCTACATCCACCTGAGGAAAAAGTCGCTGAACGTCCACAATGCCTAAAACTGATGCCGCATCCAAGATGGGGATCGAAACGCTGCATCTAAACATCCTTTCCGTTGAACTTCATCTCTCTTGTGGTGTCAGGCCAGCATTCCACAAGCCTCGTAAAATCCCGACGGTGCAGAAGGGGGCCATTCGTTTCTGCAGCTACTCTCCCAAACCCACCGAGACCCATCCCCCAACCTAACCCGCACACCTTTGGAATGTGAGGGGGAACCGGAGCACCCGAAACCCACACAGACACGGGGAGAACATCCAAACTCCACACAGACAGTCACCGAAACGGAATTGAACCCGGGTCCCTGGCGCAGTGAGGCAGCAGTGCTAACCACTGTGCCGTCATGCAGCCCTCTGTGCAATGTAACTATCCAATGGACCATTCTATTTTTATGCCTACTTCCCTCACCAGCTCCAACTCCACTCCAACGGTTACAACTTTCTGTCGGGCTCCTTTTTAATTGTTTGCAACGTTCCCGAAAGCTGCATTTATTTGATCATCTGGCAACAACATTTTCCTTATTTGTTTTGATTCTCATGAAAGCTAAGTTAGCTCCAGGTTGAAACCTCAGCTCGATGGCCTGGATTCGCCACCCGTAGCGGGCATCAAACACGTTCGACCCTGTAACGGCAATTAACGGGGCAGCCAGTGGAAAATGGCCAGGGAGGATGGGAAGCGCGAAGAAAAGGGAAGAGGGTGGAACTGTCTGAGGGAGCTGCAGACTTGTCGAAAATAAATTACGATGGTGAAACGCTGAAAAGTGAGTCTAGGCAGCGCATTCAAACACACACCTCAGTCCCCAGACCCCTTTTTAAATGTTATTTCAGCCCTGACATTTCATTCCACCCTGGATCAAGGTTGCAGCTAAAACACAGACGCCACCTCGCCTATTGACCCACCCGCCAACCGGTCGCTTAAACCTTTGCTCAATTGGACCCTTAATGGACTAAATTGCCGGCTTGATTTTCGGCGTGCGCACTTCCGACTATTGCTCGTTTGATTGATTAGAATGCACTTAGTGCTTGGAACGCACTTACCTCTCTTTGATGTGGTCAATGTTCGTAAACATTGGGGTTTCACCACTTCTTAGAGTTACTGATCCATGAAAGGAGATGAATATATCAAAGCTGCAGCTGGTTTGTGGAATCTGTCAATCACAGCCCAATGCTAAAACGGTATGAATGGCTTACAGCTGGTGGATCTGCGGGGTTCAAACACAGCTCACAGCTGTTCTCTTTTGAGAAATGGGCACATGGTGCTTGCAGGTAAGTGTTACAGCTGTAATTTATTTCACTGCCCCCGTCTAGACGGCTCTCTAGCTTCCAGGCAGGGGTCCCTTTTCTGGGGAGGTGGGCAGGGTCCCTTTAGTCAGGGGTTCGCTGTGGGGGTCCCATATGTTAGGGGGTCCCTGGGGGTCTCCCTAATACAGGGGTCCCTGTGGGGCTCTTCCTATTACAGGGGTCCCTGAAGGGGTCTCCCTATTACAGGGGTCACTGGGACACATCAGCCTCATTTAGGGGTCCCAGAAAGGGGGGGTCAGGTCGGGTCACCCTCATACTTGGGGGAAAGGGGGTACCCAGGCAATACAAGGGTGGGGTACTGATTTGCAGTGTGGGGGAGGGGTGAATTTCCACAGGACTTTGCTATCAGGCTGCCCGCTCACAATGGCAGTGCAATAGCGGGATTCGCTCAGGAATTGCTCAGGAATTGCTCGTATTCGATACCATTGCACAAATTTGCATGGCAAGGGAGACAGAATTGCATCCTGATTGTGCTGCCAGGGAGATTGTAAACCGGGGGCAATTCCCCTCCGGCGGTGAACAGAGGGCTGAATTCTCCCTTTCTGCGGCTAAATGCCGATGCCGGCGTGAGAACAGTGTCATTTTACGATGCCAAAATCGATGCCGAACGCTTGCCGATTCCAGGACCGGTGAGGGGCCATCAGCCGCGCCGGGTAAAACTCCCGGCTCCCAAGGCAAAACCGGCCGGGGGCTGGTCGGGTCCGTGGCTGCGCATGCGCACGGCGCAGTCCCAACCTGCCAAATACGGCCTCACAGGACAACCCCGAGCCATCCCTTAGCCACCCCCCTGCAGACCCTCCAGCCCTCACTGAAGCCCCCCCCCCCCCCCCCCGGTCAGCGGCACGGCTCCCATCATTTGATTCCATCTACACATCCCACTGCCGGGGGAAGCAGGCAGCATAATCAAAGTCCCCTCCCACCCGGCTTACTCACTCTTCCAACTTCTTCCATCGGGCAGGAGATTCAGAAGTCTGAGAACACGGACGAACAGACTCAAAAACAGCTTCTGCCCCACTGTCACCAGACTCCTAAACGACCCTCTTATTGACTGACCTCATTAACACTACACCCTGTATGCTTCATCCGATGCCGGTGTTATGTAGTTACATTGTATACCTTGTGTTGCCCTAGTATGTATTTTCTTTTAGTTTCTTTTCACTGTACCTCGGTACACGTGACAATAAACAAATCCAATCCAATCCAATACATGCATCCTGTTGTTGGGGTTCGGAGGCAAAATGCTCCAGTCCGCGGCATCTCCCTTGAGTACACAATTACCGCAGGAATGTCCTTAACAGGCGCAAAAGACAACAACAGTCAGAGTCAGTAGGGGGCAGGGTAGAGCAGGACAGGCTCTGCGCATGAGCCCCCATATCTGCAGCCAGTGCCATACAGGATCCTGATACTAAACGGTCTGACCATGCGACTCAATAAGGAATGGGGGTGGGGGTGCTATGGATCGCTGAATGGGGGGAGGGAGGGTGACCTCCTTGGCCGCCAGTGTGAACATGGACGGTCGGTCTGTTCCTGAACACTTTTGTTCCTTCCAAACGAATCTCCAGCTGTAATAGGAGCAACACCACCACCAGAGGGACCCGTTTGCCTTTGTAGATCAAAGGATCCGCTTCCAGGAAAGCAATACAGATAGAAACATCTGGCATTTACAAAGCATTCCCCCGGCCTCATGAAGTCCCCCAATGCTCTATAGCCAATAAAGGAGCGTTTTGAAGTGTAACGCTGTTGGAATGAAGGGCAGCACGGTAGCATTGTGGATAGCACAATCGCTTCACAGCTCCAGGGTCCCAGGTTCGACCCCGGCTTGGGTCACTGCCTGTGCGGAGTCTGCACATCCTCCCCGTGTGTGCGTGGGTTTCCTCCGGGTGCTCCGGTTTCCTCCCACAGTCCAAAGATGTGCGGGTTAGGTGGATTGGCCACGCTAAATTGCCCTTAGTGTCCAAAATTGCCCTTAGTGTTGGGTGGGGTTACTGAGTTATGGGGATAGGGTGGAGGTGTTGACCTTGGGTAGGGGGTAGGGTGCTCTTTCCAAGAGCCGGTGCAGACTCGATGGGCCGAATGGCCTCCTTCTGCACTGTAAATTCTATATGCAGTAATTTCACATTGAGCAAATTCCCCAAAACAGCAATGTGATAGCCGACCACTAACTCACCCATTTTAACAATATCAATGGAAGGCTAAATATTGGCCAGCAAACCATGGATATCTCCTTTGCTCTTCTTCAAAATAATCGCTTATGTTTATCAGGGAGAGCCAATTAGGCTTCATTTTAATACTTGGCAGCACCTTGTTCCCTCTGGAGCGCGGCCTGGGACGGTGGTCAAGGCTCTGGAGGGGGACTTGCACCCATAACGTTTTGACTCAAACTTTCGAGCAAGCAGTCCAACGGGCCACTGCCAAGACGATGCATAACAGTGGCAAACCTTACAGATTAACCATAGCAATGCAGAGGGAATTAGGAAAAGGAGGAGTCCATTCAGCCTTTCGGTTCTGTTCCAACTTTCAATGGGATTGTGCCTGGAATTTCATCCATCTGCCTTGGCTCCGTACCCCTGAGTCCCCCGTTCTAGCCAAACCATCCAATCTCACGTTTGAACTGATTAATTGGGCCAGCCCCTACTGTGTTTAGTAGATCTTGGTTTCGAACAAGGCTCGGCACAACATCGAGGGCCGAAGGGCCTGTTCTGTGCTGTACTGTTCTATGTTCTATGACAGAATTCCTCATTTCGCCCACCCTTTTTGTGAAGACATGTTTCGAACAGCTCCCCTGAATGATCTGGCTCTAATTTTAAGGTGATATTTCATAGAATTTACAGTGCAGAAGGAGGCCATTTGGCCCATCGAGTCGAAGACCAGTCTACTTAGTCCTACTCCCCTGCCACCCCCTGTAATTATTGCACATTATTCCTTTTCAAATAACAACCCAGTTCCCTTTTGAATACCTGCCTCCACCACCCTCTGATAGAATCACAGGATCATTCATTCAGATGGGCCCTTCAGCCCATCAAGCAAGCACCGACAAATAACACTTCTCTAATCTACACTAATCTCACTTCCCAGCACTTGGCCAAAAGACTTTGGGCAGCAGGGTAGCATGGTGGTTAGCATAAATGCTTCACAGCTCCAGGGTCCCAGGTTCGATTCCCGGCTGGGTCACTGTCTGTGTGGAGTCTGCACGTCCTCCCCCTGTGTGCGTGGGTTTCCTCCGGGTGCTCCGGTTTCCTCCCACAGTCCAAAGATGTGCGGGTTAGGTGGATTGGCCATGCTAAATTGCCTGTAGTGTCCTAATAAAAGTAAGGTTAAGGGGGGGTTGTTGGGTTACGGGTATAGGGTGGATACGTGGGTTTGAGTAGGGTGATCATGGCTCGGCACAACATTGAGGGCCGAAGGGCCTGTTCTGTGCTGTACTGTTCTATGACTTGAATGTTATGACATTTCAAGTGCTCATCCAAGGTTTTCTTAAAGATTGTGAGGTTTTCCTTCCTCAACTAATAATAATAATAATAATCTTTATGAGTGTCACAAGTAGACTTACATTAACACTGCAATGAAGTTACTGTGAAAATCCCCTAGTCGCCACATTCCGGCGCCTGTTCAGGTACACAGAGGGAGAATTCAGAATGTCCAATTCACAGAACAACATGTCTTTCGGGACTTGTGGGAGGAAACCGGAGCACCCGGAGGAAACCCACGCAGACACGGGGAGAGCGTGCAGACTCCGCACAGACAGTGACCCAAGCCGGGAATCGAACCCGGGTCCATGGAGTGTGAAGCAACAGTGCTAACCACTGTGCCTATCCTTCCAGGCAGTGTGTTCCAGATTCCCACCACTCTCTGGGTGAAAAGTGCTTTTCTCAAATCCCCTCCAAACCTCCTGCCTTTCACCTTAAAATGATGCCCCCTCATTATTGACCCTTCAACACAGGGGAACAGCTGTCCATGTCCCTCATAATCTTATCCACCTCAATCCAGTCCCCTCCTCAATCTTCACTGCTCCAAAGAAAACACCCTGAGCTTATCCAGCCTCTCTTCATAGCTGAAATGCTCCATCCCAGGCAACATCCTGGTGAATCTCCTCTGCACCCTGTCCAGTGCAGTCACATCCTTCCTATAGTGCGGTGACCAGAACTGAACACAGTACTCAAACTGTGGCCTAACCAAAATCCTGTACAGCTGCAACATAACTTCCCCGCTCTCACAATCTACGCCACAACTGATAAAGGCAAGTGTCCCGTACGCCTTTGTAACGACCCTATTCCTGTCCTGCCGCCTCCAGGGATCTGCGGTAAAGCGCCCCAAGATCCCTCTATTCCACTGGAATTCCGAGTGTCCTGCCATTCATTGAGTACTCCTTTGGCGTGTAACTCCTTTCAAAGTGCATCACCTCACACTTTTCAATCTGCCACTGATCTTCCCCCCTGACCAGTCTGTTCCTGCAGCCCAAGAGCTTCTTTGAGATCCTACTCTCTCGTCCAGACATTGTCAAAGTCGGGGGCATGACCCGCGGCCGGGTCGCGGGCAGGTACCTGGAGGGTCACGGAGCCACCGTCGCTGGGCTCCCGATCGCCCAAATCCGCGCGTACCAGCCGCAGCAGCCGGCTTTTCATAATGCCGGCTGCAAGCGGCCTTCAAAATGGCCACAAACATATTTTTTAAATGCGTCCACAATGCGCATGCGTGCCCGCTCATCGGGATGTGCGACCGCATTTTTAGAGGCCGTTCGCTGCCGGCATTATTAAAAGCCAGCTGCAAAAGGTTCGGGGAGAATGATGTGGTTGGCTGCTTTCTGAACTTTGATGCTGATGACGTGAAAGTCTCCTACTCCAGGAATGGTGAGCGATCCAATGATGGTTTCACCCCAGCTGTAACTTCAACCAAGAAATGTCAACTTTTTTCATCTTGATTTTTAAACATTGCAAAACAAAGAGCCTGCGGGTCGCATTTGGAATCTTTACCAATTAATTGATTTTTAAGTTGGGGCCTCACGGTAGCATGGTGGTTAGCATCAATGCTTCACAGCTCCAGGGTCCCAGGTTCAATTCCCGGCTGGGTCACTGTCTGTGTGGAGTCTGCACGTCCTCCCCCTGTGTGCGTGGGTTTCCTCCGGGTGCTCCGGTTTCCTCCCACAGTCCAAAGATGTGCGGGTTAGGTGGATTGGCCATGATAAATTGCCCGTAGTGTAAGGTTAATGGGGGGATTGTTGGGTTACGGGTATACGGGTTACGTGGGTTTGAGTAGGGTGATCATTGCTCGGCACAACATCGAGGGCCGAAGGGCCTGTTCTGTGCTGTACTGTTCTATGTTCTATGTGTCTTTTATTTTTTAAATATTTTTATTTGTAATGTTTAGGTGAAACCCGGTGAACCTCCAATTTCTGGAGGATGAAAACATTTTCAATTTCTGCATTTTTTTCCTGTTAAACTTTATCAACTAAACCCCCTCCCGCTGAACGTTTAAAAAACAAAGCCGGCTGTTGAGGCTGCTGTGGCTGCTGTGGCTGCTGTGGCTGCTGTGGCTGCTGTGGCTGCTGTGGCTGCTGTGGCTGCTGTGGCTGCTGTGGCTGTTGTGGCTGCTGCGGCTGCTGTGGCTGCTGTGGCTGTTGTGGCTGCTGCGGCTGCTGCGGCTGCTGTGGCTGCTGTGGCTGTTGTGGCTGCTGCGGCTGCTGCGGCTGCTGCGGCTGTTGCGGCTGCTGTGGCTGCTGTGGCTGCTGCGGCTGTTGTGGCTGCTGCGGCTGTTGTGGCTGCTGCGGCTGCTGTGGCTGCTGCGGCTGTTGTGGCTGCTGCGGCTGTTGTGGCTGCTGCGGCTGTTGCGGCTGCTGCGGCTGCTGCGGCTGCTGCGGCTGCTGTGGCTGCTGCGGCTGCTGTGGCTGCTGCTGCTCCTGCTGCTGCTGCGGCTGCTGTGGCTGCTGCTGCTGCTGTGGCTGCTGCTGCTGCTGCGGCTGCTGCTGCTCCTGCTGCTGTGGCTGCTGCTGCGGCTGTTGCGGCTGCTGTGGCTGCTGTGGCTGCTGTGGCTGCTGCGGCTGCTGCGGCTGCTGCGGCTGCTGCGGCTGCTGCGACTGTTGCGGCTGCTGCGGCTGCTGCGGCTGCTGTGGCTGCTGCGGCTGCTGCGGCTGCTGCGGTTGCTGCAGCTGCTGCGGCTGCTGTGGCTGCTGCAGCTGCTGCGGCTGCTGTGGCTGCTGCGGCTGCTGCGGCTGCTGCGGTTGCTGCAGCTGCTGCGGCTGCTGTGGCTGCTGCGGCTGCTGCGGTTGCTGCAGCTGCTGCGGCTGCTGTGGCTGCTGTGGCTGCTGTGGCTGTTGTGGCTGCTACGGCTGCTGTGGCTGCTGTGGCTGTTGTGGCTGCTGTGGCTGCTCCGGCTGTTGTGGCTGCTGTGGCTGCTGCGGCTGTTGTGGCTGCTGCGGTTGCTGTGGCTGCTGCTGCTGCTGCGGCTGTTGCGGCTGCTGCGGCTGTTGTGGCTGCTGTGGCTGCTGTGGCTGCTGCGGCTGCTGCGGCTGCTGTGGCTGTTGTGGCTGTTGAGGCTGCTGTGGCTGCTGCGGCTGCTGCGGCTGTTGTGGCTGCTGTGGCTGTTGTGGCTGCTGCGGCTGTTGTGGCTGCTGTGGCTGCTGTGGCTGCTGCTGCTGCTGCGGCTGTTGCGGCTGCTGTGGCTGCTGTGGCTGCTGCTGCTGCTGCGGCTGTTGCGGCTGCTGTGGCTGCTGTGGCTGCTGTGGCTGCTGTGGCTGCTCCGGCTGTTGTGGCTGCTGCGGCTGTTGTGGCTGCTGCGGCTGTTGTGGCTGCTGCGGCTGTTGCGGCTGCTGTGGCTGCTGTGGCTGCTGTGGCTGCTGTGGCTGCTGCGGCTGTTGTGGCTGCTGTGGCTGCTGTGGCTGCTGCGGCTGCTGTGGCTGCTGTGGCTGCTGTGGCTGCTGTGGCTGCTGTGGCTGCTGCGGCTGCTGCGGCTGCTGTGGTTGCTGTGGCTGCTGCGGCTGCTGTGGCTGCTGTGGCTGCTGCGGCTGCTGTGGCTGCTGCGGTTGCTGCAGCTGCTGCGGCTGCTGTGGCTGCTGCGGCTGCTGTGGCTGCTGTGGCTGCTGCGGCTGCTGCGGCTGCTGCGGCTGTTGTGGCTGTTGTGGCTGCTGTGGCTGCTGTGGCTGCTGTGGCTGCTGCGGCTGCTGCGGTTGCTGCAGCTGCTGCGGTTGCTGCGGCTGCTGTGGCTGCTGTGGCTGCTGTGGCTGCTGTGGCTGCTGTGGCTGCTGCGGTTGCTGCAGCTGCTGCGGTTGCTGTGGCTGTTGTGGCTGCTGTGGCTGCTGCGGTTGCTGCGGCTGATGCGGCTGTTGTGGCTGCTGCGGCTGCTGTGGCTGCTGTGGCTGCTGTGGCTGCTGTGGCTGCTGTGGCTGCTGCGGCTGCTGCGGCTGCTGCGGTTGCTGCGGCTGCTGCGGCTGCTGCGGCTGCTGCGGCTGCTGTGGCTGCTGCGGCTGTTGCGGCTGCTGCGGCTGTTGTGGCTGCTGCGGCTGCTGCGGCTGCTGCGGCTGCTGCGGCTGTTGCGGCTGCTGCGGCTGCTGCGGCTGCTGCGGCTGTTGCGGCTGCTGCGGCTGTTGTGGCTGCTGCGGCTGCTGCGGCTGCTGCGGCTGCTGCGGCTGCTGCGGCTGCTGCGGCTGTTGCGGCTGCTGCGGCTGTTGTGGCTGCTGCGGCTGCTGCGGCTGTTGTGGCTGCTGCGGCTGCTGCGGCTGTTGTGGCTGCTGCGGCTGCTGCGGCTGCTGCGGCTGCTGCGGCTGCTGCGGCTGCTGCGGCTGTTGCGGCTGCTGCGGCTGTTGCGGCTGCTGCGGCTGCTGCGGCTGCTGCGGCTGTTGTGGCTGCTGCGGCTGCTACGGCTGCTGCGGCTGTTGCGGCTGCTGCAGCTGCTGCGGCTGCTGCGGCTGTTGCGGCTGCTGCGGCTTTTGCGGCTGCTGCGGCTGCTGCGGTTGCTGCGGCTGTTGCCTGCGAATTTACACATTCAGAGGCACAGACGATTTTTTAAAAGATTTTCCTGCCTGTAGGAAGGCAGAGAGCAGGTCACGACCCCCGAACCTAGACATCACGAGCAGATTCTCCGACCCCCCGCCGGGGGGGGGCGGCGTGAATCCCACCCCCACCGGCTGCCGAATTCTCCGGTGCTGGAAATGTTGCGGGGGCGGGAATCGCGATGTGCCAGACGGCAGCCGCTGGCAGCGCCCCCTCCCCCCCCCCCCCCCCACCTCGGCGATTCTCCGGCGAGTGGCTGCCCTTTTTTGTCTGTCCCGCCGGCGTAAATTAGAGTGGGTCCTTACCGGCGGGACCTGGTGGCGCAAGCGGCCTCCGGGGTCTCCGGGGGGGTCGCGGGGGGATCTGGCCCCGGGAGGTGCCCCCACGGTATCCTGGCCCGCAATCGGGGCCCACCAGTCCGTGGGCGGGCCAGCGCCATGGGGGCACTCTATTCTTCCGCGTCGGCTGCTATTCCACCGTGATGGCTGACGCAGAGATGAACCCCCCCCCCGCGCATGCGCTGGGATGACGCCAGAACACGCTGGCGTTCCCGCACGTGCGCCAACTTGCGCCGGCCGGCGGAGGCCCTTCGGCGCCAGTAGGCATGGCGCCAAGCCCCTTCCCCGCCGGCCGGCATGGCGCAAACCACCCCGGCGCCGGCCTAGACCCTGAAGGTGAGGAGGATTCCGCACCTTTGGGGTGGCCTGACGCCGGAGTGGTACAAGCCACTCCTTCCCATCGGACTTGCCCGCCCCGCCGATTACGGCAGAATCCTGCCCCACGTGTTTTGGATGCAGCAAACAAGGCAACAGAAAATGGTGGGTCGTGAAAGTCAGCCAGCGTGGGCCGTGAAGGTCAGCCAGCGTGGGCCGTGAAGGTCAGCCGGCGTGGGCCGTGAAGGTCAGCCGGCGTGGGTCGTGAAGGTCAGCCAGCGTGGGTCGTGAAGGTCAGCCGGCGTGGGTCGTGAAGGTCAGCCGGCGTGGGCCGTGAAGGTCAGCCAGCGTGGGCCGCGATAGTCGGCTGGCGTGGGCCACGAAGAAAGTCAGGGAGATCTGGGCGTGCAGGTCCACAGATCTTTGAAGGTGGCAACACAAGTGAACAAGGTAGTCAAGAAAGAATACGGAATGCTTGGCCTTCATTGGGCGGGACATCAAGTATAAAAATTGGCAAGCCATGCTACAGTTGTATAGAACCTTGGTACGGCCACACTTGGAATATTGCGCACAATTCTGGTCGCCACACTACTAGAAGGATGTGGAGGCTTTGGAGAGGGTGCCATGGAAGTTTACCAGGATGTAGCCTGGTCTGGTGGGTGTTAGCTATGCGGAGAGGCTGAATAGACTCAGACTGTTTTTGTTAGAAAGACGGAGCTTGAGGGTGACCTGACAGAGGTCTACAAGATTATCAGGGGCATGGACAGAGTGGATGGGCAGACACTCTTTACCAGGGTGGATGGGTCAGTCACCAGGGGGCATAGGTTTAAGGTCCGTAGGGCAAAGTTTAGAGATGTGTGAGGCAGGTTTTTACGCAGAGGGTGGTGAAAGCCTGGAATGCGTTGCCAGGGGAGGTTGTGGAAGCGGATACATTAACGGCGTTCAAAAGGCATCTTGACAAACACGCATATAGAATGGGTATGGAGGGCCACGGCACTTGGACGTGCTGAGGGTTTTGGCCAAGGGTGGTATCGTGACCGGGACAGGCTTGGAGGGCCGAAGGGCCTGTTCCTGAGCTGTATTGTTCTTTGTTCTTTGTCTTTTGTGTCACTCTTTCATTCCTGAAAAGTTACTGTCCTCACAGTTCAACAATCCTGGAGCCTACTCTCTGTTTACCAGCAGTACTGCACATTTGCCATCCCAATTCACAGAAGATGAAGTCTAAGGAAAAGGAGAAATCCCGCATGTCTCCAAGAAGTTTTCCCTAAGAGCCAATAACAGTGTGGGAGAATGTATCCATCAGAACAGTGACTCGGGGAGAGGGAATATTAGGGATATGAGTTGGGGGGGAATCTGTAGCAGTAAAAGGGAGTTATATAAACTCGATGTAAATAGTTAAAGACAGAGGCCAGGATTCTCCATTCCCTGGCACTGCGAGCAGCAACCATGATTGGGCGGAGAATGGAGCGATGGCCAAAAAATGGGTTCAGCGCCAGGCGCCAGACCCGCTGCCAATCTCCGCTCCCGACTGCCGGCCGTAGCACGCTACCTGCCACACACTGGCGAGAACATGCAAATTCATAATAAATATACATAATCATGCAATTAACAGGCTGGAACCCCAATTCTGCAAACCCCTTCCCAATGAACCGTATTGTACAGACTCCCAATGAAGCAAACCCCTTACCTTTCATTCCCACTGTGCAAGATCCCAAAGAATCAAATTGATGTAAATTAAGTGAACAACTCTCCAGAACTCCCATTGTGGAGAATCCCATTGCACGAACCCACTTCCCATTCACTGTTGTGGTACAAAATCACTCTGACGCATCTCAGAGCGGTCCCAGAATCCAAGTATTATTGAGAAAAGCTGTAATACTGAGCGGTCACAGGCAGAGGGCAGGATCGTGAAAGGTAGACAGTACCACCCTGACTGGGTTCCTGTAGCATTCCCTGTTTCCTGCCCTCAGTGCTCAGGAATTGTTTTCCCAGGGATATCCTGTGGACGTGATCATGATCTGGACTGTGAGAATAATCCTTTGTCTCAGCTCCTTGACTCTTTAACCAATCTAAATAGGAAACAGAGCTCGGGGAAAACACTGAGAGAGTTACCCAGTGTTATGTGAGACATTGGTTACCAAGTGTAGTGTTAGTATGAGGGTTACCGAGTGTAATGCCAGTGATTAGTTGCCTAGTGTAGTATTAGTGATTGGACACTTGGAATAGTGTTAGCTTGAGAGTTATCCAGCGACGGACTTCCCCAGTGTAATGGTTACGTAATTCAATGGAGTCCAAAACAAGATCAAGGACAGGCTAGAGAACAAAGAGTATCAAAGCAGGAAAAACAATGTTTAATTCACCCATTTTTACAGTAAAGCTAAACCTCCCCAACTCCTTTGCTCCTGCCCAGCCATCTTCCCTCTGTCCCAGAGTACCAAAACCCTCCCTCCTGACCACCCCAATCATTTGGTCCAGAAAAAGCCACTTTCCATTTCGCCGTCGTGTTGATGTTAATGACCTAGGCCTTGGAGGGCAGGGAACAGGTTTACGGACAATACAAAACTTGGAAGCATTGTGAAATGTGAGGACAGTGTAGAAGTTGACAAGTTGGTGGAGTGGGCGGACAAGTGGCAGATGAAGTTCAACGCAGAGAAATATGAAGTGATTTTTTTTATGGAAAAAAGATAGAGGGACAATATAAAATCAAGGGTTACAACTAAAGGGGGGTTGGGGGTGCAGCAGCAGAGGAACCTGGGCATATGTCACTGAGGATGTCAGGACAGATTGAGAGATAATTCAATAAAGTATACAGTATCATGGGCTTTATTAATAGCGGCATAGAATACAAGAGCAATGAGGTTATGTTGAACTTGTATAAGACACTAGTTCAGTCTCAGCTGCAGTGTTACGTCCAGTTCTTGGCACCACACTTTGGGAAGAACCTGGCGCTGGAGAAAGTGCAGAAAGGATTGACGAGGTTGGTTCCTGGGATGCCTGGCAGGCGAGACTTGAAGAGCCTGCCGATTGTGTTGGTGACGTTCACACTCACTGAGGGCGATTCTCCGATATTGAGGCCAAGTGTTCGCGCCGCCGTGAACGCCGTCGCGTTTCAAGACGGCGCGAACAGGGCCCGGGCACAATCTATTCTGGCCCCCACAGGGGGCCAGCCCGGCGCTGGAGCGGTTCACGCTGCTCCAGCCTCCTTACGCGGCGCCAAATGGACACCGCACCAACCCGCGCATGCGCAGTTCGGCCAGCTCAATCCTGCGCATGCGCAGTTGGGCCGCGCCATCCTGTGCATGCGCGGGGAACTTTTTATGAGCAGCGGCCCCGACCCAACATGGGGTCGGTGTTCAGGGGCCACAGCGGAAAGTAGGCCCGGGGGAGGGAGAGGCCAGCCCGCCGATCAGAGGGCCCCGATCGCGGGCCAGACCCCTTCAGCGCCCCCCCCCTTCCCCGGTGAAGGAGCCCCCCTCCACCTCCCCCCCGCCCCCCAAGCCTTCGCGACGAGTACCCACCGGCAGCGATCAGGCGTGGACCACGCCGGCGGGACTGTCATTTATTTCGCCGGCCACTCGGCCCATCTGGGCCGGAGAATCGCTTGCGCCGATTCTCCGAACGGCCAGGCGTGATTCTCGCGGCGCTGGTTTCGGGGGGAGGCTGGGAGAATCACGTGTAGGGGTCGGGGCGGCAAGGCGCGATTCGTGCGGCGCCCCGGCGATTCTCCCACCCGGGGTGGGGGGAGAATACCGCACACTATTCTCCGGGTAAAATATTTCTCCCGATTTCCTGATTAGATTTATTAAAGACTTACTTATACTTCGAGGGGGGCGTGCGAGGCGCAGGGTAGCTCAGTGTACTGGAATGTACAGCACAGGGTTCAATCTCTGCTCCAGGGGAGTTAGGTACGGGGAATACGTCTACTCACCACCCATAGTAAATAAAACCCAGCAAGTTTATATATACATAGTTTACATAGAACATACAGTGCAGAAAGAGGCCATTCGGCCCATCGAGTCTGCACCGACCCACTGAAGCCCTCACTTCCCCCCGATCCCGGTAACCCAATAACCCCTCCTAACCTTTTTTGGACACTATGGGCAATTTAGCATGGCCAATCCACCTAACCTGCACATCTTTGGACTGTGGGAGGAAGCTGGTAAAGAGGGCCGACACTGCACTGGACACAACGAGGAGGAAATGGGAGGAAGACTTAGGGCTCCAAATAGGGTGCGGACTCTGGAGTGAAGCACTACATAGGGTCACCTCCACCTCCACATGTGCTAGACTCAACCTAATGCAACTAAAGATGGTACATAGAGCCCACTTAACAAAATTGCGAATGAGTAGGTTCTTAACGGAGGTGGAGGACAGATGCGAACGGTGCCAAGGAGGCCTGGGCAACCACGCCCACATGATCTGATCTTGCCCCAGACTTGCTGGGTACTGGACAGCCTTCTTTGAGGCAATGTCCAGAGTGGTGGGGGTGAGGGTGGAGCCATGCCTGAAAGTGGCGGTTTTCGGGGTTTCAGACCAGCCAGATCTATTCCTGGGCAGGAGGGCGGACGCCCTTGCCTTTGCCTCCCTGATCGGCCGCCATACAATCCTGTTTAGCTGGCGGTCAGCAGCACCGCCCAGAGCTGCAGACTGGCTGTCCGACCTCTCGGAATCTCTCCAAATGGAGAAAATCAAATTCGCCATCCAGGGTTTGGAAGATCAGCATATGGGAGCCATTCACCCAACTGTTCCAAGATCTGTTCTTGGCCAACGAACAAACAAATAGATACAGATGTAGCCAAGAACCAGGAAAAGAGAGGGAAGGGTGGGAGGACCGGTGGGGGGGGGGGGGGGGGGGGGAGAAGGGGGGCTGGGAAGAAGGGATGGGCAAAGGGAAGAGAATAATAGAGGGGAGGAGAGGGGAGGCAACAAAAGCTGGAAGGAGAGCGCGGGAAACGACATCGACCACAACAAACAGAGCAGGGCAAAATAGAGTAAGAAAGTCCAGGAGGAAGGAACGATAGGCAGCCGATGCAGAGGCAAATGCACAAAAACAATAAAGAAAACCGACCACGAGAAGCAAGAAACGTCAGGGGCCCCACCCAGTCGCCCCTCCCACCCAGCTTTGTTTTGCTTGTTCTGGATATATATTTTGTAAAAAAAAAACCCAGAAAAGAAGTGGGTGGAGAAAGCACCCCCCACAATGGCAGGTATAATGAAATTCCCCCTTCATTCCTTCCCTGTATATAAACTTCCCTGTATATAAAGTTCCTTGGTTTTGTAGTCATGTTGTGTTTCCTTTTTTTTTGGTTTCTCTGTGTGTACATCTGCAAATATACCATGTTTAAAACCCAATAAAAACGTTATTTTCAAAGAACTGTTGGCAATATTCATATTTCTATCTGTAAGAACCTGTCTTCCACCACCTGTCCGAAGGTAGACCCTTGGCAATCATTTGCCAAAACCATAACAATGTGGGCAGCACAGTAGCACAAGTGGATAGCACTGTGGCTTCACAGCGCCAGGATCCCAGGTTCGATTCCCGACTGGGTCACTGTCTGTGTGGAGTCTGCACGTTCTTCCCGTGTCTGCGTGGGTTTCCTACGGGTGCTCCAGTTTCCTCCCACAGTCCAAAGATGTGCAGCTTAGGTGGATTGGCCGCAATAAATTGCCCCTTGGTGTCCAAACGTTTAGGTGGGGTTACTGGGTTATGAGGATATGGTGGAGGTGTGGGCTTAAGTAGGGTGCTCTTTCCGAGGGCCGGTGCAGAATCGATGGGCCGAATGGCCTCCTTCTGCACTGTAAATTCTATGATCACACTCTGTGCTCTTTGGCTTTCAGTCTTACAACAGGTCAGTTTTAAAATTCTCATTCTTGTTTCCAAATTGTTCCATAGCCTCGTCCCACCCAATCTCGTTAACCTCCTCCATCCCTTCCAACACTTACCATATCTGCACTCCCTAATTCTTGTCTCTCGCATATCCCTGATTTTAAATCACTCCAGTACCGTCAGTGGTTTCATTATCTGCCTGGGCTCCCCGCTCTGGAATTTCCCTCCCTTAACCTCTCCCTCAAACCTACCTCTTTGATCAATCTGTCCTCATGGTGCCGCCATGTCAAATTGTCTTTGGTAATACCCAATTGAAGCAACTTGGGGTGTCTTATTACATTAAAGGCGCTACAAAAATGAAAGCTGGTGAAGTTATTTGCCTGGAATACCGTTCATTTGAGAGTTACTCAATGAGATTTGCCCAGTGCAATGTTAACCGGAGGATTACCCAGTGTACGCCAGTGAGGGAAAGGAAAGAGCACTATTTAGGTAGACCTTTCAAAGAGCCTGAACAGGTAGATTGGGCTGAGTGGCCTCATTCAAAGAACAAAGAACAAAGAAAAGTACAGCACAGGAACAGGCCCTTCGGCCCTCCAAGCCAGCGCCGACCATGCTGCCTGTCTAAACTAAAATCTTCTACATTTCCTGGGTCCGTATCCCTCTATTCCCATCCTATTCATGTATTTGTCAAGATGCCCCTTAAATGTCACTATCGTCCCTGCTTCCACCACCTCCTCCGGTAGCGAGTTCCAAGTACCCACTACCCTCTGTGTAAAAAACTTGCCTCGTGCATCTCCTCTAAACCTTGCCCCTCGCAGCTTAAACCTATGCCCCCTAGTAATTGACCCCTCCACCCTGCGAAAAAGTCTCTGACTATCCACTCTGTCTATGCCCCTCATAATTTTGTAGACCTCTATCAGGTCGCCCCTCAACCTCCTTTGTTCCAGTGAGAACAAACCGTGTTTATCCAACCTCTCCTCATAGCTAATGCCCTCCATACCAGGCAACATCCTGGTAAATCTCTTCTGCACCCTCTCTACAGCCTCCACATCCTTCTGGTAGTGTGGCGACCAGAATTGAACACTATACTCCAAGTGTGGCCTAACTAAGGTTCTACACAGCTGCAACATGACTTGCCAATTCTTAAACTCAATGCCCCAGCCAATGAAGGCAAGCATGCCGTATGCCTTCTTGACTACCTTCTCCACCTGCGTTGCCCCTTTCAGTGACCTGTGGACCTCTACACTTAGATCTCTCTGACTGTCAATACTCTTGAGGGTTCAACCATTCACTGTATATTCCCTACCTGTATTAGCTCTTCCAAAATGCATTACCTCACATTTGGTCGGATTAAACTTCATTTGCCATCTCTCCGCCCAAGTCTCCAAATGATCTAAATCCTGCTGCAGTCCTCATCACTATCCGCAATTCCACCAAACTTTGTGTCTTCTGCAAACTTACTAATCAAACCAGTTACATTTTCCTCCAAATCATTTATATATACTACGAACAGCAAAGGTCCCAGCACTGATCCCTGCGGAACATCACTGGTCACAGCCCTTCAATCGGAAAAGTACCCTTCCATTGCTACTCTCTGCCTTCTGTGACCTAGCCAGTTCTGTATCCACCTTGCCAGATGAAGTATAATTCTTCGTTTCGATATAGAGAAACGCTGCGGTGACCTGCTGTAGTTAATATCAAGCAGCCAATTTGGACAGATTATTTGCCAGGGCTTGAACTAGACAAAACAGCACAGTCTGCATTAATTTTGCTGCATTGTTTGGGATGGCAAAAGGAAGTGTGGGAAGTGAGTCACATGCACATTGTTCTGGACTTGAAACCCCCCCAGTGCAAGTGAGGAAGGAAGGGAGCGGATGGGAAATGTGAGTCTCCAGCTGCAGGGATCGATGGAATGCGCTCACTTTAGACAATGCTGCTCTCGAGCAGAAGTTGCGTTTGTCTCTAAAAATCAAACACCTTGTCGGAACAGAGGAGTCTCCACTTGTGGTTGAGCAGGAGGAGACTCCTCTGTCTTATGTTGCTGCACAAATTTTGTCTCTCTGTCCCTCTCTCCCCTTCAGACGTGTCCGCGTCCATCATGCTCACTGCTAGGTATCAAATTATGCTTTGTGACCATTTGTTTGACAACTTAACGTCACATTCAACAACATCGTGCATTTACATAGCACCTCTCATGCAGTGAAATATACCAAGACACCGCACAATACCATTATCAGACATAATTTGAAACTGAGTTGCTTAAGGAGATATTAATGAATAATGAATAATGATCCTTATTGTCCCAAGTAGACCTACATTAACACTGCAATGAAGTTACTGTGAAGATCCCCTAGTCGCCACATTCCGGCGCCTGTTCAGGTACACAGAGGGAGAATTCAGAATGTCCAATTCACCCATCAAGCACGTCTTTCGGGACTTGTGGGAGGAAACCGGAGCGCCCGGAGGAAACCCACGCAGACACGGGGAGAACGTGCAGACTCCGCACAGACAGTGACCCGAGCCGGGAATCGAACCTGGGACCCTGGCGCTGTAAAGCAACAGTGCTAGCCACTGTGCTACCGGACAGGTGACCAAAAGCTTGATCCATGGGGTAGCTTTTACAGGTTTTGAACCTTTGGAATTCTCTACCCTAGGGAGCCGTGGATATTGAGTAAAATCAGACAAAGCCCAATAACCTTTTGGGGGACTGAAGGAATCAAGGGATTTGGGGATAGGTGGGGGAGGGGTAGAGTTGAGGGAAAAGATCAGCCGTGATCTTATTGAATGGCAGAACAGGCCTCATCCAGTTCTGATTCTTATAGATGTTCTGAAATTGAGGGGGGAGGTAGAGACCTAGGGAGGGAATTCTCAGGAGTGGCGTCTAAACCAATGAAGTCGCATTCGGCAATGGCGAGGCAAAAAAAAAAATGAGGGCTACGTAAAAGACCACAAGTGGAAGAAGGCAGATGTCTTGGGAGGTTGTGGGGCTGGAGATAGTTACAGGACTAGGGAAGGGGTGGGAGCGACAGAGGGACGAGCATTGATAAGGTAAAGACAGCGTTTACTTGTAAATGTCCAACTGCTTTTCAAGGAATTGGAAACTGCCAGCCTGGACTGCTCGGCCCGACATTGTGACTCACATCCCACACTATTCTATTCTCTTAACGGGTCAACTTTCAGATGTGATCTTAAACCCAGGCTCCTCCTGCCCTCCTGGATGGATGTTGAGGATTTACAGAGAGCAGAGTAATTGTCCTCAGTGCCTTGGCCAACATTCACCCCACATCCCTAAAACAGATGTTTATTTATCAGATTTCTGGGAGTTTGCTGTGCACACATTCGCCATGTGCTTCCTCTCATTTTGAAGGATTTGGGCATGCTAGGTAAGGAGATGTTGCCCCCACTAACAGGAGGGTGAGTAACCAGAGGTCACAGATTTGAAATAATTACCAAAGCACCAGAGGGGAGTTGAGGAGAATTCATTACACAGCGAGTTGTTGTGATCTGGAAGGAGCTGCCTGAAAGGGCGGCGGAAGCAGATTCAACAGGAACTTTCAAAAAGGAATTGGATAAAGGCTTGTAAAGGAGAAAGTTGCAGGGCTGTGGGGAAATGGCGAACTGGATGGCATCTTTGAAGAGCTAGCACAGGTACAGTGGCCTGAATGGCCACCTTCTGTGCTAGAAGATTCTCTGAAGGTGTGAAAAATGGGTGGAACTCTCAGCCAGAACAAATGGTGTGGATTTCACCTTTGAGGCCAAGATGTGAATTGATGCCCAGACAGAGCCACAGAGGGTGAAAATGGTTAAGTGTGAAGAATCGCAATGTCCGTCTGTAAGAAAATCCACCTGAGCTTTTTTGCATTACCAACATCTTTGCCTGAAAGCAGAACAGTATTCAGAATTCCTCAATCAGGCCAGATTTGGTTTCAGGGGCTAATTCTATAATGCAGACCTCCTACAGAGAAGCCGTTATCACGGAGAGCAAGAGAGTGAAAGAATCAGGACTAGTTAGCACTGCTGCGTCATAGCGCCAGGGATTCGGGTTCGATTCCGGTCTCGAGTGGCTGCGTGGAGTTTGCACGTTCTCCCCGTGTCCGCGTGGGCTTCCTCCGGGTGCTCGGGGTTTCCTCCCACAGTCCAAAGATATGCAGGAGGGGTGGATTGGCGTGGTCACGGGGATAGGGCGGGGGAGTGGGCCAAGGTAAAGTGCTCCTTCGGAAGGTGGGTGTAGACTCAACGGGCTGAATGGTCTCCTTCTGCACTGTACGAATTCTATGTAATTTAAAAAACAGTGTTGTACACTTGATCTCCAGTCCCGGCATCTCTGAGTGAATTTTCAGGAACTTGAGAGCATGAAATTAACTGGATCCTATGGCTATTTTTCTCATGATTGCATGTCACAAAATATTGGGTGGCACGGTAGCACATTGGTTAGCACTGTTGCTTCACAGCTCCAGGGTCCCTGGTTCGATTCTTGGCTTGGGTCACTGCGGAGTCTGCATGTTGTCACCGTGTCTGCGTGGGTTTCCTCCGGGTGCTCCGGTTTCCTCCCACAAGTCCCGAAAGACGTGCTTGGTAGGTGAATTGGACATTCTGAATTCTCCCTCTGTGTAGCCGAACAGGCGCCGGAGTGTGGAGACTGGGGGATTTTCACAGTAACTTCATTGCAGTGTTAATGTAAGCCTACTTGTAACAATAAAGATTATTATTATTATTATTATTATTTCATTGGCCATGCAGAGATTTGGGATGTTCTGAGAGCAGGAAAGGGGTGATACAATCTACATTCTTTCATCCAGACTGGTTATTCTTCATCGGTCTCTCCGTATTTTGTGTCTTTGTGATGTCAGGATGTTTGAACAGAAACAAACTCAGGGATTTTGGGCAAATATTTATCCTTCAACCAACACTTAAAACGGAAGATGCAGAAATGATAGATTTCTGTTTGTGGGAGCTGACTGTGTACAAGTTACAGTTGCCCCGTATCCTAGGTTACAGCAGTAGCATATCTTTAAATGCATTTAATTGGCTGTGAATCTCTTTGGGGCATCTGGAGGTCATGAAAAGGCTGACAGAAATGCAAGTCCTTTCCATCCTTCTTTCATACTGTGATATGTCTGGTCCCAGCGAGCTCCGCACGTTGAAGTATAATTAAAGCGAGCTTTGTTTTGACAGGAGGAAGCCCAGAGCGTTCGCTATTGGCTGACCCTGTGTTTCAGGCCAACACAGAGTGGGTGAGACAGGAGCCCAGTGCAAAACAAAAACAGGAGCAACAGCTTCTTTATTTAAACAGCAGGTTGAAAAACAAGCCTCACCATTGTTAGAGCTTGCATACCGCAAACTGAAACGTTGGGCTGGATTCTCCGGTCACCCAGCCGCGTGTGTGTCAGCGGGGCGCCGTTCACTGACGGCGGCATTCCCTCTTCCTGCCGCTTGTCAACGGGATTTCCCATTGAAGGTACCCCACGCGGCCGGGAAACCCACGGGGTGGGGTGCGCTGCCAGCGGGAAACGGGAACCCCAACGGTCGGAGAAGTCCGGCCATCGGTTAATCAACATGAGGGGATTTAAAAGTATTTCAATTGCTTGATTTGTGTGTCCAAAGAAGAGTTTCTGCTTTGGGCGTAACTGCACTACGGCAGTTTCTGAAGTGAGGTTGTGGTTCACGTTTCCATTCAAACTCACTTTTACCATCAAAAATTCAAGGGCGGCACGATAGCCCTGCTGCCTCGCGGCGCCCAAGTCCCAGTTTCGATCCCGGTCCCGGGTCACTGTCCGTGTGGAGTTTGCACATTCTCCCCGTGTCTGCGTTGGTTTCACCCCCACAACCCAAAGATGTGCAGAGTAGGTGGATTGGCCACGCTAAATTGCCCCTTAATTGGAAAAAATGAATTGGGTACTCTAAATTTATTTAAAAAGAAATAAATTAATCCACCACCTTTAGCATTCATTCCCTCCACCACAGAGGCACAGTGGAAGCGGTGTGTACCATCGGCAAGATGCACTGCAGCTAGGGCTCTCTCAATAGCCTCTTACAAACCCACTGACCTCCACCATTTAAAAGCAGATGCCTGGGAACGCCACCACCTCCACCTCCACCGCCACCTACCTCCACGAATTCCTGCAGGGGCAGGCTGCAGCCAATGGGATGCCCCAAGGATCAGCAGTCAAGCCTCAGCTGGTCACAAAACATGTCAATGATTTGAAGGTGGGGAGCCAAAGGTAATGGGCACCATTCAACGACCGCGTCGTGCCCGGCGCGGATCCGGGGGCACCAAATGAAAAGCTGGTTGTGGTGGTATGAATTGCATAGCTGTCTGCCATTGGTGCAGAACACCGGCTTACCATTGGCCCTGGTCGGTCATGTGCCTCTCGACCGATTGGTTGAGACCAGTCATGTGACGGCTCTCCGATTGGTCGAGAGGCTGAGTTAACCACGCCTCCATACCGAGGTATAAATAGTCAGAACGCCCGGCGGTCGTCCATTTACTGTAGTCGACCGCAGGGCTAACTTCTAGCTTATTAAAGCCTAACTTTTGTACAGCAACTCGTCTCGCGTTCGATTGATTGTTCATCACAGGTGAAGGCAAAATCGAGACTCGTGCTGAGTGCAAACCATTTTACAATACACCCCCCACCCCCCCACCCACTGCTCCCAATGGTGAGTTAACTTTGAATCATGAAACAAAATCATTCTCAAGCTTCAGTGCTGTACACTGTTCAGTTTCTTCGTGAATTAAACTTTTCCCAATTTTAACAATCGATTAACGGGTGGCCAATTGCGCTCTTTCATGTAAAAAATCAACTTCATTTCAAGATCCTCTTTGAATTTTCCTGTCAGTATGAGGGGATTTGATAAAGGTGCGCAATGACTGGTGAGATCAGGTAAGGAAAGCAGTTTCCATTAGCTGATGGTGCCAGGGTTGGGGACACAGATTCCGGATTTTAGGCGGGATCTTCCCACAGCAAGTTGTAATGATCTGGAACTTGCTGCGTACGAGGGTGATGAACCATCAATCGAACGCGAGACGAGTTGCTGTACAAAAGTTAGGCTTTAATAAGCTAGAAGTTAGCCCTGCGGTCGACTACAGTAAATGGACGACCGCCGGGCGTTCTGACTATTTATACCTCGGTATGGAGGCGTGGTTAACTCAGCCTCTCGACCAATCGGAGAGCCGTCACATGACTGGTCTCAACCAATCGGCCGAGGGGCACATGACTGACCAGGGCCAATGGTAAGCCAGTGTTCAGCACCAATAGCAGACAGCTATGCAAATCATACCACCACAGAGGGCAGTGAAAGTGGAGACGATCGCTGATTTTAATAAGAAATCAGATGGGCACTCGAGGGGAGTAAATCTGCAGGGTTACGGGGATAGAGCGAGGCAATGGAACAGATTGGATTGCTCGACCGAGATGTAGGAACAGAAGTAGGCCACTCGGCTCATCGAGCCTATTCAACGAAACCATGACTGATCTGATGTGATAATCCTCAACTCCACATTCCCCGCCTTATCCCCATAACCCTTGATTTCCTTACTGATTAAAAATCTGAATGAGCCTTGTACATACTTAATGACCCAGCCTCTACAGCTCTCTGCAGTAAAGAACTCCACAGATTTGTTACCCTCTGAGAGGAGAGATTCCTCCTGATCTCTGTCTGAAATGGGTCACCCCTTACTCTGAGATGGTGCCCTCTGGTCCTAGACTCTGCCACAAGAGGAAACATCCTCTCAGTGTCTATCCGGTCAGGATCCTGAGAATCCGATCTGTCTCAATAAGGCCCCCGCCCATTCCTTCTGCTAAACCCCAATGAGTACAGGCCCAATCTACTCAACCTCTCCTCATAAGAAAATCCCTCCGTACCCAGGATCAACCTAGTGAACCTTCTCTGGACTGCCTCCAATTCCAGTATCTTTCCTTAAGTAAAGGGACTAAAACTGTTCACAGTATTCCAGGTGAGGCCGAAGTAGTACCTTGTATAGTTTCAGCAAGACTTTCCGACTTTTACACTCCGTTCCCTTTGAAATAAAGGTCAACATTCCATTTGCCTTCTCAATGATTTGTTGAGCGGAATGACTCCTCGCTGTGCCATAATCACCCGGTGTCTATGAATGGCTCCTCGCTGTGCCATAATCACCCAGTGTCTATGAATGGCTCCTCGCTGTGCCATAATCACCCGGTGTCTATGAATGGCTCCTCGCTGTGCCATAATCACCCGGTGTCTATGAATGACTCCTCGCTGTGCCATAATCACCCGGTGTCTATGAATGGCTCCTCGCTGTGCCATAATCACCCGGTGTCTATGAATGGCTCCTCGCTGTGCCATAATCACCCGGTGTCTATGAATGGCTCCTCGCTGTGCCATAATCACCCGGTGTCTATGAATGGCTCCTCGCTGTGCCATAATCACCCGGTGTCTATGAATGGCTCCTCGCTGTGCCATAATCACCCGGTGTCTATGAATGGCTCCTCACTGTGCCATAATCACCCGGTGTCCATGAATGGCTCCTCGCTGTGCCATAATCACCCGGTGTCTATGAATGGCTCCTTGCTGTGCCATAATCACCCTCTGCCTATGAATGGCTCCTCGCTGTGCCATAATCACCCAGTGTCTATGAATGACTCCTCACTGTGCCATAATCACCCGGTATCTATGAATGGCTCCTCGCTGTGCCATAATCACCCGGTGTCTATGAATGGCTCCTCGCTGTGCCATAATCACCCGGTGTCTATGAATGGCTCCTCGCTGTGCCATAATCACCCGGTGTCTATGAATGGCTCCTCGCTGTGCCATAATCACCCGGTGTCTATGAATGGCTCCTCGCTGTGCCATAATCACCCGGTGTCTATGAATGGCTCCTCGCTGTGCCATAATCACCCGGTGTCTATGAATGGCTCCTCGCTGTGCCATAATCACCCGGTGTCTATGAATGGCTCCTCACTGTGCCATAATCACCCGGTGTCCATGAATGGCTCCTCGCTGTGCCATAATCACCCGGTGTCTATGAATGGCTCCTTGCTGTGCCATAATCACCCTCTGCCTATGAATGGCTCCTCGCTGTGCCATAATCACCCAGTGTCTATGAATGACTCCTCACTGTGCCATAATCACCCGGTATCTATGAATGGCTCCTCGCTGTGCCATAATCACCCGGTGTCTATGAATGGCTCCTCGCTGTGCCATAATCACCCGGTGTCTATGAATGGCTCCTCGCTGTGCCATAATCACCCGGTGTCTATGAATGGCTCCTCGCTGTGCCATAATCACCAGGTGTCTATGAATGGCTCCTCGCTGTGCCATAATCACCCGGTGTCTATGAATGGCTCCTTGCTGTGCCATAATCACCCTCTGCCTATGAATGGCTCCTCGCTGTGCCATAATCACCCAGTGTCTATGAATGACTCCTCACTGTGCCATAATCACCCGGTGTCTATGAATGGCTCCTCGCTGTGCCATAATCACCCGGTGTCTATGAATGGCTCCTCGCTGTGCCATAATCACCCGGTGTCTATGAATGGCTCCTCGCTGTGCCATAATCACCCGGTGTCTATGAATGGCTCCTCGCTGTGCCATAATCACCCGGTGTCTATGAATGACTCCTCGCTGTGCCATAATCACCCGGTGTCTATGAATGGCTCCTTGCTGTGCCATAATCACCCTCTGCCTATGAATGGCTCCTCGCTGTGCCATAATCACCCAGTGTCTATGAATGACTCCTCACTGTGCCATAATCACCCGGTGTCTATGAATGGCTCCTCGCTGTGCCATAATCACCCGGTGTCTATGAATGGCTCCTCGCTGTGCCATAATCACCCGGTGTCTATGAATGGCTCCTTGCTGTGCCATAATCACCCGGTGTCTATGAATGGCTCCTCACTGTGCCATAATCACCCGGTGTCTATGAATGGCTCCTCGCTGTGCCATAATCACCCGGTGTCTATGAATGGCTCCTCGCTGTGCCATAATCACCCGGTGTCTATGAATGGCTCCTCGCTGTGCCATAATCACCCGGTGTCTATGAATGGCTCCTCGCTGTGCCATAATCACCCGGTGTCTATGAATGGCTCCTCGCTGTGCCATAATCACCCGGTGTCTATGAATGACTCCTCGCTGTGCCATAATCACCCGGTGTCTATGAATGGCTCCTTGCTGTGCCATAATCACCCTCTGCCTATGAATGGCTCCTCGCTGTGCCATAATCACCCAGTGTCTATGAATGACTCCTCACTGTGCCATAATCACCCGGTGTCTATGAATGGCTCCTCGCTGTGCCATAATCACCCGGTGTCTATGAATGGCTCCTCGCTGTGCCATAATCACCCGGTGTCTATGAATGGCTCCTCGCTGTGCCATAATCACCCTGTGTCTATGAATGGCTCCTCGCTGTGCCATAATCACCCTGTGTCTATGAATGGCTCCTCGCTGTGCCATAATCACCCAGTGTCTATGAATGACTCCTCGCTGTGCCATAATCACCCGGTGTCTATGAATGGCTCCTCGCTGTGCCATAATCACCCTGTGTCTATGAATGGCTCCTCGCTGTGCCATAATCACCCGGTGTCTATGAATGGCTCCTCGCTGTGCCATAATCACCCGGTGTCTATGAATGGCTCCTCGCTGTGCCATAATCACCCGGTGTCTATGAATGGCTCCTCGCTGTGCCATAATCACCCGGTGTCTATGAATGGCTCCTCGCTGTGCCATAATCACCCGGTGTCTATGAATGGCTCCTCGCTGTGCCATAATCACCCGGTGCCTATGAATGGCTCCTCGCTGTGCCATAATCACCCGGTGTCTATGAATGGCCAACAGAAGCTCACCACAAATCATGAATTCAACCAGTGGGTGTGGCTGGATGTGTGGACAGGGTTAGATCCCAGCCCAGTGGGGTTTTTTCATGTTAATGGAAAGCATGGAAATCAAATTGTGCTGGATGTAACCAGCACTTGAAAGTCTTTGAACTCTTGTGGACCAGGGGGATTGGAAATGGAAGGAAAATCAGCCCCTTCTCTTTCGGGCCAGTTGTCCTTCACGGGTAATTTTTCTTATCTTTGCTGCTCTGTCCGGACATTAATCTGCATCTCGGCATTGCAGGTGTAAATCTACCAGCGCCAGCCCTACGTTAACAGCGGCTTCTGTCCAGGAATCCCGCCCACTGTATAGAATCGTACAGCACAGAGAGAAGCCATCCGTCCCATCAAGCCTGTACCAACTCTTTGCAAAAGCTATCCGATTTGCCCTAGTCCCCTGCTCTTCCCCCATAGCCCGGCCACATTTTCCTTTTCAAATATTTATCCAATTTTCTTTTGAAAGTTACTCCTGAATCTGCATCTCCCCCACTTTCAGGTGGTGGGTTCCAGATCCTGATATCTCCCCCTGGACTGAAAATAAATCTCCGCATCTCCTATCTCCTTTTACCAATTATCTCAAAGCTGTGTTTATCATGGTTACTGACTTTCCTGCCCTCGGGAGCAGTTTCTCCTCGTTTACTCCATGAAATCTTCCCTTTCGGATTCCCTGCTCTAAGGCGAATTTTTCACACGGATGATCCCTGGAATGGCGGGTCTAACATATGATGAACGGCTGAGGATCCTGGGATTGTATTCATTGGAGTTTAGAAGGTTAAGGGGAGATCTAATAGAAACTTACAAGATAATACATGGCTTAGAAAGGGTGGACGCAAAGAAACTGTTTCCATTAGGCGAGGAGACGAGGACCCATGGGCACAGCCTTAGAATTAGAGGGGGTAAATTCAGAACAGAAATGCGGAGACATTTCTTCAGCCAGAGAGTGGTGGACCTGTGGAATTCATTGCCGCGGAGTGCAGTGGAGGCTGGGACGCTAAATGGCTTCAAGGCAGAGATAGATAAATTCTTGATGTCGCGAGGAATTAAGGGCTACGGGGAGAATGCTGGTAGGTGGAGTTGAAATGCCCATCAGCCATGATTGAATGGCGGAGTGGACTCGATGGGCCGAATGGCCTTACTTCCACTCCTATGTCTTATGGTCTTATGGTCTTATGGAATGATCACAGCTTCGCCGGTTTCTCGAACCACATCCATTGATTCTGCCCGTCATTATCTTCAGCCTGTGCTCTCACACAGCCTCAACGCCGTCCGTTGGCTCACCTTCAAGTCTGCTCAGTACCAGCCCTGACTTTGTGACACAAATCCCTAATTCCCGAGGGAATTCCAGTCCAGCTGCATTGTACCCTTTTCCCTGACGCTTTTATATTCTTCCTTTCGCAGTGCGATCTCGCTCTAAAAGGCAAGCGCTGGTTGCCATGGTTTCTCAAATTCGTCCAAGAGAACTCCACCGGGGCAACAGATGGACTTGAACATGCAGAGCGAGCTGCTGGAATTACAAGCAGAATTAATTCTTTGCGGTAGAACAAATGAGTGTTCGGAGATCAAGGCGGAGCAGGGGGAAGGGGGAACGATATTAAGCTGCAATCGCCAACCAATTGCTCACAATTTTTGGTCAACGTGAGGACGTTGTCAACAAGCCAAATCTCAAGGGGGTTGGATCCAAATTGGTACAAGGCTTTAATCCTCTGCAACGAGGAATATAGCCAGGACTGCAATGGTTAGATAATGAAGCGAGATGTCACAAATTACACAGTGTTTAGCACTGTTGCTTCACAGCGCCAGGGACCCGGGTTCGAGTCCCGGCTTGGGCCACTATCTGTGCAGAGTCTGCGCGTTTTCTCCATGTCTGCGTGGGTTTCCTCCGGGTGCTCCGGTTTCCTCCCACAAGTCCCGAAAGACGTGCTGTTAGGTGAATTGGACATTCTGAATTCTCCCTCCGTGTACCCGAACAGGCGCCGGAATGTGGCGACTAGGGGATTTTCACAGTAACTTCATTGCAGTGTTAATGTAAGCCTACTTGTGACAAAATAAAGATTATTATTATTAGAATATGGAAGGTTAAGGCATGGATATAATTGAGATTTTTAATGTTCTCTCGAATTGATGAGGCAGATGGGAGGAAATAGAGAGCAATGTTTTCACTGCACGAGATATCCAGGAGAAGAAAACTTAAAATCAGAACCAGGTCTTCCAGGAAAGAGGTTGAAAACAAATCTTCACACAAAGGTGCATCAGTGTAGGAATCTCTCCCACAATAGACAGCTAGCTCAGTTGGACATCTTCAATCGGAGATTGATAGTTTGTTGATCGATCTTTGGATGAATGGTCTGAGACGGGTGAGTGAAGACACGACATCGTTCAACCCATGATCTCAGCGCAGCGAGGAATAAGCTCGAAGGGATGAATGGCCTCCTCCTGATCCCATTTTTATAATTCCCTGCCAAGCTGACGTCTGCCACTTTGAGCTCTGCAACTTTGAAATGGCATTGATGCATTGGACAAAAAAAAATAATGAAGGTGATTCAGGATTGAAAAGCCCATAACAATGCTTGCTGAGCATCGAACTGAGCGCAGAAGATTCTGGTCATCTGTGTCCAGCCTCTTTGTTACCGCTGCTTATCAACTTTCATCAATGGCTTCCTGTTGGGGGTTGCCGATGGGAACAGATTTTCACAGCTGCTTCCTTTGACTGCTGGTTCAACAATAACAACAACTTTATATAGTGCCTTTAACATCGTTCCTCCCACTCCAGGTTTGATTGCAACAGGGTTTCGTTTTGTGAATTTAAATACTGCAGGAGTCCGACTATTTAAACTTTTGGGTTGTACAGAATTAGTCAGGCAGGTTTTCTCTAGTTACACAACGAACAAGGTAAGTTCATTGAAACTATTTCTCAAAAAAAATTTTAAAATTGCAACCACCATTCAAACATCACATGCTCGCCCTCATCTTGCCCCCACACAGACACTAGTACAGTTGGTAGAATAAGAGGATAGGGTGGCACGGTGGCACAATGGTTAGCACTGCTGCCTCAAAGCACCAGGGACCCGGGTTCGATTCCGGCCTCGGGTGACTGTCTGTGCGGAGTTTGCACGTTCTCCCCGTGTCTGCGCGGGCTTCCTCCGGGGGCTCCGGTTTCCTCCCACAGTCCAAAGATGTGCAGGTTAGGTGGATTGGCCATGATAAATTGCCCCTTATTGTCCAAAGATGTTAGTTTAGATTAAGAGGTTATAGGGCGGGGCGAATGGGCCGATGTAGAGTGCTCTTTCAGAGGGAGGGATGCAGACTCGATGGGCGAAATGGCTTCTTTATGCAATGTAGGGATTCCATGGACTTAAGGATTTTTTACAATTCCTGAATAAGATGACACAAAGGGGTAAATTCAGTTGGTTTGATGCGACGATTCTACCTTGCAGACAATTTTTTTCAGTTCTCTTCCTGGGTGTAGTTGTATGGGGCAGGTTTCCACGTTTTATTCCCAAACTCTTTGCAGTCGATTCCTCTTCCCAGAATGGTTTCTTTGCAAATCTGAGCGCCATGCTTCCAAAGAGTGAAAGGCTAAACAGCTTTTGCCGTCTATTTCAATACAGTATCGTCTTTACATCTCTCCTGCTTGGTAAACAGTTCCATAAAGCACTCTGCTGGCTGTATATTCCAGAGGAATTCTATTAGTCCATGTCTGCTGCAATCGTTGTTTTGCAACAGGTAATTGCATTTTGATACCTTATCTCAGAAACATCTGAAACGTTTCAGGCTAGTGTAAAGCCACCAGGACAGTGTGGTATTTTTCCATCCATTTTGTAGAAAGCAGGCTGTAAATTATGGTCATCTGCCGGTCTCCAGAGGGTTTTTGTTTTTTTAAATTCAACTAGAAAAATAAAAAAGTAGACAAAAGCACGCTGGTCCCAAAATAGTAAAACATCCCAAAATACTTCAGAGTTGAGTAAACCAACAAATGTTTGAATTCCTTCGAAGTGGTTTTACATCGTACGCTGTAAAATAGAGCAGGCTGGCAGATTGCCGAATGCCAACCTTGAGCACTGAAAAAGGCCCCTGTGGGCATTGTGGCAGACGGCTGGGACTCCTCGTCCAATTCTAATTGAAGGTATGCATGGCTGAGATCTAATTTGGAGTAGGTGAGGTCTCCCACCAACAAGGTGTAGAGGACCTCAATCAGAGGGATAATATACCTATCCACCGGTCAATTTCATTGTGCACAACGAGCTCATTTACCTTCTTCCATATGCGGCGCGCATTTAGGTACAACACCCTCAATCCCGCATTGACCACCTCCCTTCTCACACTTGTCACCTTTTCTGCTCTGCCTGAGGGTGATGTTGTTCTCTTATTTTTGTTCTCTAGTTCCCCTTCAGTTATGACACCTTCTAAGCTAAGGTTCTGGTTCCTACCCCCCTGCCATACTAGTTTAAATCCACCCGAGTGACACCAGCAAACCTCCCAGCCAGGATATCGGTGCCCCTCCAGTTTAGATGCAACCCGTCCTTCTTGTCCAGGTCACACCTGCCCCGGAAGAGATCCCAATGATCCAGGAATCGGAAACCCTCCCTCCTACACTACCAGTTTAGCCACGTGTTTAGCTGCACTATCCTCCTATTTCTAGCCTCACTGGCACATGGCGCAGGGAGTAATCCTGAGATTACACCCCTCGAGATCCTGCTTTTTAGCTGACTGCCTAACTCCCTGAACTCCTTCTGCAGGACCTCATCACTTTTCCTGCCTATGTCGTTAGTACCTATGTGTACTACAACCTCTGGCTGTTCACCCTCCCCCTTCGGGATGTCCTGTGATTGTTCAAAGACGTCCTTGACCCTGGCACTAAGAAGGCAACATACTAACCTGGAGTTGCTTTCACGTCCATAGATGCACATATCTGTGCCCCTGACTATAGAGTCCCCTATAACTATCGCTCTCCTGCACTTTGCCCGCCCATGCTGAGCAACAGAGCCAGTTGTGCAGCTACTGTTCTGGTTGCTGTTGTTTTTCCCTGATAGGCTATCCCCCTCAACAGTATCTAAAACGGTATATTTGTTAAAGAGGGGGACAACCATAGGGGATTCCCGCACTGACTGCCTGACCTTTCTAGTGGGCACCCATCTGCCTGCCTGCACCTTGGGTGTGACCACGTCTCTATAACTCCTACCTATGATGCTTTCCGCCACCTGTATGTTGCTAAGTGCATCCAACTGCTGCTCCAACCTAACCACACGGTCTGTGAGGAACTGCCATTGGTTACATTGCACGCATCACGGATTTCCCACATCTCACAGTTAGAGCACTGGACCCCATTTGCAAAATTTTACCGCACTGCCACCCAGTCCTTGCGATGAAGCCCACGGCATTCACAGCATCTGCCACCTGCGTCCAGTACCGGTTGACGTCAGCGGGTGGCAGCCTCCTTCCCACCCCAGCCTCTCCTCCATGGCATCCAGCAGTATCTCCAGCTCTGCATTCACGAATCTCGAGGCCGCTCTCCTGGGTAGCATCTTCTTGGCTGGAATATCAGTGTGAGGGGAGTGGGGTGCTGGCATGTGGCTACGGCTTGTCAAGCTCCCCAGTGCCAATCCCGACCGCAGCAAATCCAACACCGGCATCAGTTGCAATTGCATTAGGTCCACATGAGGCAGATGCTGGCCCATTAACATGTCCTGATTTTCTCCAGGACCAGCGCCGCCATCGGGACCGTGGAACACCTGCCATTCGGTCCCGGCATCGGCACTTCGTCTCTCAAATAGAGAATCCAGCCAATGTCTTTAATTATCTACTCCCTGGACCCATTAGGCCTCTACTTTTAAACAAAAGCATGGTGTGAAATAATGATGATCTCACTTTACGACATCGTAATTGCACCCTCTGCAGTCAGTGTATGTCTTTCTTTTAAACTAGAATTTTAAAAAATATTACTGCAGCAGATACATATAATGCAATATACATACCAGTTTCATACATTTATCCCAATTATCAGTAAAGTGATGGAAGGAGTCATCAATAGTTCTATCAAGCGGCACTTACTCAGCAATAATCTGCTCACAGAGAGTCAGTTTGGGTTCCGCCAGGGTCACTCACCTCCTGGCCTCATTACAGCCTTGATTCAAACATAGACTAAAGAATGCCAGAGGTGAGAGCGTCTGCCCCTGACAACAAGGCAGCATTTGACCCAGTATGGCATCAAGGAGCCCCAACTAAACTGGAGTCAATGGGAGTCAGGGGGGAACCTCTCAGGAGTCATAAGGAGCGCAAAGGAAGATGATTGTGGTGGTTGGAGGTCAATCATCTCAGCCCAGGACATCACAGCAGGAGTTCCTCAGGGTAGTGTCCAAGTTCCAACCATCTTCAGCTGCTTCATCAATGACCTTCCTGCCAGCATAAGGTTAGATGTGGGATTGTTTGCAGATGACTACACAATGTTCAGCACCATTCGCGACTGCTCAGGTAATGAAGCAGTCCATGTCCAAATGCAGCAAGACCTGGACAATATCCAGGTTTGGGCTGACAAGTGGCAAGTTACATTCACGCCACACAAGTGCCAGGCAATGACCATCTCCTGCAAGAGAGGATCTAACCACCGTCCCTTGACATTTAATGGCATTACCATCGCCAAATCCCCCCAATCAACATCTTGGGGAATACCATTGACCAGAAACTGAACTGGATTAACCACATTAATATTGTGGCTACAAGAGCAGGTCAGAGTCTGGGAATTCTGCAAAAGTAACTCACCTCCTGACCCCGCAAAGCCTGTCCACCATCTATAAGGCACAAGTCAGGAGTGTGATGGAATACTCTCCACTTGCCTGGATGAGTGCAGCTCCAACAACACTCAAGAAGCTCAGCACCATCCAGGACAAAGCAGCCCATGATTGCTCCTCCTTCCACAAACATTCAAACCCTCCACCGTTGACGAACTGTGGCAGCCGTGTGCACCAACGACAAGATGCGCTGCAGGAACTCACCAAGGTTCCTGAGCCAGGACCTTCCAAACCCACGATCATTGCCATCTAGAAGGACAAGAGCAGCATATACCTGGGAACCCCACCATCTGGAGATTCCCCTCCAAGTCACTCACCACCCTGACTTGGAAATATAGCGCCGTTCCTTCACTGTCACTGGGTCAAACTCCTGGACTCCCCCTAACTGCACAGTGGGTGTACCTACACCTCAAGGACTGCAGCGGTTCAAGAAGGCAGCTCACCACCACCTTCGGCAGGGCAACTAGGGATGGGCAATAAATGATGGCCAAAACAGCGACGCCCACATTCAGTAAAAAAATTTTTTTTTTTACATAAAGCATTGGAAACTCCCCTAATCACTCTCCCATTGGCGGCCATACTTTCAATTGTCTTAAGTCCTAAACACTGAAATTCCATTCCTGAATATCACCGTTTTTCTGCCTTCCCTCTTTTAAGTTTCTCCTTATTCCTAGAGCTCCTTTCCTTCATTTTCAAATGAGTACAATGGGATCTTTCTGCCAGGACCTCAGGTCAAATGTTTCATCTGTAGGGCAGAACCTCCGAGAGCGGAACGTCCGTCCGCCCGCCCCACCCCCCCCCCACCCCCCCCCCCCCCGACCTGGCCAGGTAGCCTACCCCTCCTATATTTCTAACATCCTATGTTTATTAACTGATACCGGGAGTGTCAATTTAGATTATGTGCTCAAATCCCGGGAGGGGGAGTCGAACCCATGTCTTTCTCACTGAGACAAAGAGGAACCCCGACTGGCTGACCTCTTTCTCGCCCAGGGAGTTTGAGAGGTCAAACTTCAGAGCCTCGGGTTCTGTTTAGCTGAGCACGTTCTTACTCAACATGCCATTGGGGTGTGCAAAAAGTTATTTTTCTCCATAGCGCTGGAGTTGAATTTAATCATTTTTTAAAACTCCTTGCAAAGTCAGAGTTCACACCGACATCCTCTGCCTTCAGCTGTCAGTTCCAGTAACTGATAATGACCCCAACAGTCATAGATTCTTGATTGTGTAAGTCATTCCCAGGGGAAGTTGGACTTTTTTGAACTACACAGGCTGTTTTTGAATCATCATTTCTTCAATGTCCCTGATTCCTTTCAACTGAGCCGTGTGAGTGCAGTGTCAGAGTACAGGAGGGAGATAGAGAACTTAGCGTCGTGGTGCAATGCCAAAAATCTCTCCATCAATGTCAGCGAAACTAAGGAGCTTGTCATCGACTTCAGGAAACAAAGTGTCGTACATGCCCATGTCTCCATCAATGGTGCCGAGGTGGAGATAGTTGACAGCTTCAGATACCTAGGTGTAAACATCACCAACGGTCTGTCCTGGTCCACCCACGTCGACACTCCGACCAAGAACGCACAACAGCGCCTATACTTCCTCAGAAATTATGGAAGTTTGGCATGTCCACATTAACTCTTACAAATTTCAATAGATGTACCATAGAAAGCATCCTATCTGGCCGCATCACAGATTGGTCGAGCAACTGCTCGGCCCAGGACCGTAAGAAAACACAGAGAGTCGTAAACATAGCCTAGTCCATCGCGCGAACCCACCCCCCATCCATTGACTCTGTCTGCACCTCCCGTTGCCTTGGGAAAGCGGGCAGCATAATCAAAGACCCCTCCCTCCCGGGTTATTCTCTCTTCCAATCCCTCCCATCAGGCAGAAGATACAAAAGTTTGAGAACATGCACCAATAGTTTCAAAAACAGCTTCTTCCCCGCTGTTACCAGACTCCTGAACGACCCTTTTATGGACTGAACTGATCTCTCCACACATCTTCTCTACTGAGTCATACTACACTCCGTATGCTTCACCCGATGTCTATGTCTGTGTATTTGCATTGTGTATTTATCGTATGTTCGATGTTTCCATGTATGTAACGATCCGGCTGGAGCGTGCGTGAATCAATACTTTTCACTGTACCTCGGGTGACAATAAATCAAATCCAAATCTAATCTAAATGAATTCTAACAATGCTTCATAAATGCAAAGCTGCTCCAATTCATGTTGGAGGCGTGCTTTTTTTTTCATATTGTGCACTCTGTACTTTTGGAAACAGTTGTGCTCTATGAAGTTCCCCATCCAACACATTCACTCTGAAAAGGCTGCTTTGGCAGCACCTCCCAAAACCACAAGATAGAAATGCAACGGCAGCAGTCACTTGAGACCACCACCTCGGTGCTGCCCTCCAGGTCACACACCATCCTGACTTGAAAATGTATGGGCTGTTGCTTCAGTATGGCTGAGTCAGAATCTTGCATCCCCCAGCCCTGCAATACTGTGACAGTACCTTCACTGACACCGACTGCAATGGCTCAAGATGAAGGCCCAACCTCTCAAAGGCAACAAGCCATGGACAATAAAATGCCCTTGCTCGTCATGCCCTTATCTCAAAGTAGCAAATAGAAAGTATGCTGGGCGCAAATTGCTGAGTTTGGTGATGCATTGAACTGTCTAGGACATATTCAGATATGAGGAAGTTTTAAGACAGAAAGGAAATCAAGGCCGGAGTGGTTGTGGGCCAACATATCAAGGAAGGTCAGTGACCCGGATGATTAAATGGGTTCACAAGATCATAGAATCATAGAATTTACAGTGCAGAAGGAGGCCATTCAGCCCATTGAGTCTGCACCGGCGCTTGGAAAGAGCACCCTACCTAAGCCCCACACCTCCACCCTATCCATTCTATTCCCGCAACCCAACCTACCCTTTTTGGACACAAAGGGCAATTTATCATGGCCAATCCACCTAACCGGCACATCTTTGGACTATGGGTGGAAACCGGAGCACCCGGAGGAAACCCACTCACACAGGGGGAGATGTGCAGACTCCACACAGACAGTGACCCAAGCCGGGAATCGAATCTGGGACCCTGGAGCTGTGAAGCAACTGTGCTAACTACTATGCTACTGTGCTGTCATAATTACTGTCATGTGAGAGTACCTTTAAGAAATGGGTGTTTAAGAAATGTACCTTCAAGAAATGGGCGTTTATCAGTGATGGCAGAGTATGGGTGGAGCTGGGCTGTCTGTCAGCTTTTTGCTTTCGTTTTAGGCTGTTTGCTGCAGGGTGTGTTTTAGTTTTGTTTTCAGAGCTGGATAGCTGCAGTCACAGCCAGAAGGGGTATTAGTCTCTCTCTCTGTAATCTAAAAAATGTAAATCGATCCTTTGGTGATTTAAAACTAATAACTGCTCTCAGTAGTGACTTTAACCTGATGAGCTTCTGTTAATAGTTTTTTTTAAAGTCTTCTGAATGTTGAAAGAACAGCTTAAGGATTATTTAGTGTTGTATTCTTTGGGGTTTGTATTTGAATTAATGGTTGCTAAAATATTTTCTGTGTGTTTTAAAAAGTTTACTTAAGTTCATAGAATAAACATTGTTTTGCTTTAAAAATTACTTTTCCATTTCTGCTCGACCACACCTGTAGAGTAGGTCGTGTGCTCCCCATAGCACAATCTATTAAAAGTTGTGGGTCAGGTGAATTCCATGATACACTTTGGGGTTATCTAAACACTGGCCCATAACATTACATGTGCTTTTAGAATGAGATGGAATTGAGGGGTTGATTTACCAAAAAAGCCCAGGATCTTTGGCCTAATCTGCCCTCCTCCTTCGTCAATATTATTCAACCATTCTTTGCAATGGAGAATGCCATCGACAACTTTATTTGGAAGTAACTAATGTGTTACTTATATCTCTGTTCACATTTTTGATGGTTCTGCTTCATCGTGAACGCTGATGGTATCGGGGGTAGTTGGGGAGAATAACTAGCCCCTACCACATGGGACATATAGGCATAGCCACAGGTCAAAGTTGACATACTCCACAGGGTTAGGATTTGTGCCTCTCCTGAGCCATAACCCAGCTCCCACATATCAGTGAATCAATTTTAGGTCTAAAAGAGAAAGCGAAAACACAAAAAAACAAGCAAAAAAAAGCCCACAGATGATGATCGCTCAGTTGAATTGGCTTCGGAATATCCTCGGAATGACAGACAGCACAATTATTTAAATTGCCGCTTACTTCCCTGAAAGTCAAAAGGCTACTTTGGGATAATTATGCTCAGTTTATCTGGTTTCCGACACTCTCAGCCCTCAGCCCTGATATCGCAGAAGTGTTGGACAATGTCAGGAAATGACTGATCGGCAAATAGGCTGGGTCCCTGCAGCTGGGGCTGAGCAACAGCTCTGGAAAGCAGGAGCGTCGCACTGGACCACACAAGTCAACTCTGGAAGCTATCATTGAAATTTGTGTGACATATTTGTGCTCCTGAACATTCCCATACTTTTGGATGTAAACTGGACTTGTGGAAGGCTGAACAAGACCAATAAAGTGTTTTAAAAAGAGGTAGGTGAATTCCTGTCAGGGAAATCTCAGTAGAGTGGTGGGGGGAGGAGGGGGGGTGTGAAGGGTTTTAACCGTCCGGGCAGGGAACTAACTTAACACTTGACCTGGGAACGCTGAGAGAGTTTTGCTCTGTATCCAACCCCGTGCTGTACCTGGCCTGGGAGTGTTTGATGGGGACAGTGCTGAGAGAGTTTTGCTCTGTATCCAACCCCGTGCTGTACCTGGCCTGGGAGTGTTTGATGGGGACAGTGTAGAGGGAACTTTACTCTGTATCTAACCCCGTGCGGTACCTGTCCTGGGAGTGTTTGATGGGGACAGTGTAGAGGGAGCTTTACTCTGTATCTAACCCCGTGCTGTACCTGTCCTGGGAGTGTTTGATGGGGACAGTGTAGAGGGAGCTTTACTCTGTATCTAACCCCGTGCTGTACCTGTCCTGGGAGTGTTTGATGGGGACAGTGCAGAGGGAGCTTTACTCTGTATCTAACCCCGTGCTGTACCTGGCCTGGGAGTGTTTGATGGGGACAGTGTAGAGGGAGCTTTACTCTGTGTCTAACCCCGTGCTGTACCTGTCCTGGGAGTGTTTGATGGGGACAGTGTAGAGGGAGCTTTACTCTGTATCTAATCCCGTGCTGTACCTGGCCTGGGAGTGTTTGATGGGGACAGTGTAGAGGGAGCTTTACTCTGTATCTAACCCCGTGCTGTACCTGTCCTGGGAGTGTTTGATGGGGACAGTGTAGAGGGAGCTTTACTCTGTATCTAACTCCGTGCTGTACCTGTCCTGGGAGTGTTTGATGCGGACAGTGTAGAGGGAGCTTTACTCTGTATCTAACCCCGTGCTGTACCTGTCCTGGGAGTGTTTGATGGGGACAGTGTAGAGGGAGCTTTACTCTGTATCTAACCCCATGCTGTACCTGTCCTGGGAGTGTTTGATGGGGACAGTGTAGAGGGAGCTTTACTCTGTATCTAACCCCGTGCTGTACCTGTCCTGGGAGTGTTTGATGGGGACAGTGTAGAGGGAGCTTTACTCTGTATCTAACCCCATGCTGTACCTGTCCTGGGAGTGTTTGATGGGGACAGTGTAGAGGGAGCTTTACTGTGTATCTAACCCCGTGCTGCACCTGTCCTGGGAGTGTTTGATGGGGACAGTGTAGAGGGAGCTTTACTCTGTATCTAACCCCGTGCTGTACCTGTCCTGGGAGTGTTTGATGGGGGCAGTGTAGGGGGAGCTTTACTCTGTATCTAACCCCGTGCTGTATCTGTCTTGAGAAATATATATTGGGATTGTCTCTCCATGCCTTAGATAAATCACAGTGTTACGATATTTACTGAGAACAAATTCGCTTCAGAAAGGAATCATTCCCCTCGCTTTCTGCAATGAAAGGAGTACATCTCCTGAGCACCCTGTTTGAACCTTAAAAGGAAGCGGTTTCCCTTGAATGGATTGATTTAACGATCAGTTGCATTGTGCAATGGGTAGCTTTCTGTATGTGGAGCAGTTTCCTCAGTTTTACCTGGTAACCCCATCCCTTGCTGTCTCCAATGCATGGCAGGCAAGGATCAGAATGGGACAGATTCTCATCTTTATTAAAGATGAATGTGTCTGTCCTATTTCATATGTGAGAGCTGCACTCTGCTGCACACTATTACTTGAGAGCTTGTTTTTCATATCTGGGTGAGCAGACATGTTAAATTATGCAATGAAGCCATTGGATCAACAAAGGCAGCTGAAAAAATTCTCAAAAATTGTTTTTAGTATTTTCTCCGATCTTCGGACTGCTCATTCGAGGTTGGTGCTTTTAATATAACATCCTTCGTTGTCATTGTCCTGATATCATTTCCCGCGCCTCCTGTATCTCTCATCTTCTCCAGTCAGCCACACAATCTCCTGGGCCATGCACTCCTCAAATTCTGATCTCTTATGTATTCCCAAATTTATTGGACAAACCTTTGGCAGCAACGTCTTCTGCTGCCTTAGCTTCTAGCTCTGGTATTAACCATTCACACCTCTCTACATTCCTCGTGTTCTCCTGCTCCTTAAACCTACCCCTTTGGCCAAACCTTTGTTCATCTGTCCTAACATCTCCCCTTGTGATTCAGCACCAAGGTTTGTTTAATATTACCCCCTAAGAGGGGCATTTTATGATGTTGAAGTCACTGTAGCACCGTATCACAGTGCATAACACTGTTTCTTCACAGCTCCAGGGTCCCAGGTTCAATTCCCGGTTTGGGTCACTGTCTGTGCGGAGTCTGCACGTTCTCCCTGTGTCTGCGTGGGTTTCCTCCGGGTGCTCCGGTTTCCTCCCACAGTCCAAAGATGTGCAGGTTAGGTGGATTGGCCATGCTAAATTGCCCTTAGTGTCCAAAAAGGTGAGGTGGGGTTACTGGGTTATGGGGATAGGGTGGAGGTGTGGGCTTAAGTAATTTGCAAACTCAATGGGCCAAATGGCCTCCTTCTACATTGTAAATTCTATGATATCAATGCAAGTTGTTGTTGCTGGTTTTTAGTCTGCCTATTTGATTGGTCTTTTGCCAACCATTGTTCTCGTATGGTCCAGTCAGATGCGAGCTTATGATGCAAAAACTTCATGTTCAAAAGTCTGACACCCAAGGGAGGCTCCTGAGGTACGACAAGCAGAAGAAACGGTTCTACTGGCAGGGAGCTTGATATGCAAAGGACAGAAATCTTGTGACAATCAGCAAAAGAACCAAAGGCTGGTTGTTTTTTTTTAAGCATTGGGTTGTTATTGGCCTGGAAGGCTCCGCCTCAGAGGGCAGTAGAAGCAGATCCAACAGGAACTTTCAAAAGAGAATTGGACGCAGAGTCACAGAGCTAAAAATAAAAATCAT
The DNA here is from genome assembly GCF_902713615.1 of Scyliorhinus canicula. Lineage (NCBI taxonomy): Eukaryota > Metazoa > Chordata > Chondrichthyes > Carcharhiniformes > Scyliorhinidae > Scyliorhinus > Scyliorhinus canicula. The sequence continues at coordinate 5,505,022 of NC_052154.1, read as the reverse complement.
ACGGCAAAGAAGGAGGCCCTTCAGGTCACTGTAACTGTGCCGGTTCTTTGAAAGAGCTAACCAATTGGACACACTCCTCCTAAGCGCTCCACATTGCCCTGCAAATACTGATTGAGGCAAAAAAAACAAAGTGTCAAGGATTTGTTCTGTTCCAAATGACTGAAAGGGCTGTGGAGGAGATTTGAGGCAACTTTCAGAAAGGAATTGGATGAATACATGGAAGGGAAAACATTGTGGTCTTCGGGGGGGGGTAAAAACAGGAGATAATTAGATAGCCCCTCAAATGTGTCCACACAGGTGTGATGGGCTGAATGGCTTCCTGCTGTGCTTCTATGCTAAGCCTGCCATTTTTTAATGAAGTAAGAGAAACGGATTTGAAGAATAGTGAAATACTACCGGTATTTTTTAATCCTTTCAAATAAAATTAAATTGAAATTGCTTATTGTCACAAGTAGGCTTCAAATGAAGTTACTGTGACAAGCCCCTAGTCGCTACATTCCGGCTCCTGTTCGGGGAGGCTGGTACGGGAATTGAACCGTGCTGCTGGCCTGCCTTGGCCTGCTTTAAAAGCCAGCTATTTAGCCCAGTGTGCTAAACCAGCCCCTAATGGGATGAGAGTGTCGATGGCTGGGCCCAGCATTTATTGCCCGTCCCTCGTTGCCCCTGAGATGGTGGTGGTGAGCCGCCTTCCTGAACCGCTGCAGTCCATGTGGTGTAGGTACACCCACTGTGCTGTTAGGGAGGGAGTTCCAGGAGGTTGACCCAACACCCTGAATATGTTGTACACTGAAGTGTATGGGATAGAGTCCTACTTTTTGGTTGCAAATAGAAGCACAGTAAACAAAACGTTAACTCGCTCACCTGCAGGATTATTGCCCTGGATCAGAAAGTTCACGTTATGGGAATACTGCGTTGTTTCAATTCCATACGATGACACATTTGTGACTTCCAGGATCTGCCGTACAGAATTCTATAGTTGGATTATTTCCAATGTTCGGCCGGCAGGAAAACCGAAATGAGGTCAAAAGGAAGTGAGCAATAAGAATGGGTTAACTGATTAAAACAGGACAATCCTCCCCCCCCCCCCCCCCCCCCCCCCGTGTGGTCCTCCCAACGCCTACACAATTCTAACTGAGGAAGGTTAGGTCGAGGCTGCCTCAGTTTTTAGGCCAGCGGGTGGAGTTCAGGGACATCCCGGAAGGTCACACTTTTGGGCACTGAGGTAGAGGTGGGTGGGGTGCCTCGCTCAAGAGTTCCCTGTCCACATCTCCCGCCTCCAAAGGTCTCTCCCCCCCCCCCCCCCAAGGGTAACGTTGTCTCCTCGGCCTCTCCAACAATACCCCACCCACCTCTTCCCCGGCTCCACCTCCCCACCCCACCTTGGGACGCCCAGCACTTAGCTGGTCCTGGACTCCAGCACTTAGAATCTGGCACTGGATTTTAGGTGAAGGTGCTATATAAATTAAAGTTTTTTTTAATCCCCCTTCCTTTGTGCCACGAGAACCAATGGGCTAGTATTGCTGGCTTGAGAAGAGGTGCAGCCTGATTTTAACTTAGTGGGCCGAAGGGCCTCTTTCTGTGCTTTAATATTCTATCACTCTTTAGATATCCCACTCATTCTCATTGGAGACCCGACCCTTTCTCATCCACATCCTACTCCTCGGTGACATCGTCCAAAAATATCCCCCAGTAAGGTTCCTCTACTTGTCTCTAAATTACCAGGCTATCCGACATCCAAGACTGGAAACTTCCTCCAATTAAGCAATGGGAAGAATATTGGGCTAGATTCTCCGCCGACGCCGAAATTGTGTTCGGAGAATCAAAGTTCATGGCTGAATCGGGGGCGGTGCTGCTTTCGCGATGCTGCGCCCCCTCCAAAGCGACGTGAGAGTAAGCCGACGGATATTGCCTGAGGCCCGCCCCCCGATGCTCCACCCCCCCGACTGCCCGACTTCCCGACGGCGTCGGTCGCGTGTGGTCCCATCCTCCGGGAACTCGGCGTGACGGCTGGTGACCCAGTTCAGCATGGCCACAGTCGGGGGAGAGCTGATCCGCGGGCAGGGGGGACTTTATCAGGGGCTGGAGACACTGTGGGGAGGGGGGGGGTGGTCCGGGACACGCGATCCAGCCAAACGGGGGGGGGGGGGGGGGGGGGGGGGGCACTATTTCGTGGGCTGGGTCCGCCAACGGCCTCCGCCATTAAGCATGGCACGGCTGCTGCTGGCCACCGCCGTGTGCATGCTCCAGAGCAATTCTCCGGAGTGTATCGGCTGCCAGAGCCAGGTGCTCTACGTTGCCAGCATGCTAGCCCCCAGCCAAACAGAGGATCGGTCCCGTTTTACGGCATTTTCTCTGGTGTAGAACGCCACCATTTCCCACACCGGCATGGGGTCATAGCCCCAGAATCGGAGAATCCAGTCCATTATCTTTCACTCCCTACTGTAAATTCCATTCCCTAACTCTTCAGCTATCAGCCCTTGCAACTGCCCGAGGGTGAACCATAGCACCGATCACCTTTCTGGTACATTTTGAGCACAAAATGAGCTTCCAAAGATATGTCAACGAGTTAAGATTGCCTATTTCTACCTCCGTAACATCACCTGACTGTCCCCCCCCCACCGAGGCCCAAGCCCTCAGCCGGTGCATTTGTTCCCTCTGGAATAGACTCCTTGAGCAGACTCCCACTTTCTATATTCCAGAATCTTGAGGTCAGCCGTACCTTTACTGTCCAGGTTCTAACTTTCATCGAGTCTCCTTATAGATGTGCCAACTCGAATGAAGTAGAGGCGACAGATGCTATTTTTCAGCCAGATCTAGACTGGCTCACGATCTCACAAGAGGAATGTGAAAGATGCTAACTTTATCAGGAAGCCCAGTTCACAGACTAAGCTCACGCCACCCTCTCCGACTATTACTATTCTCTCTGTTGCAGCTCCTCTCCGATTTGTCCTTATCTCATACAGTTTTAGATTTCGCAGCGCTGGCTACTCTTGGCCATCAATGTGGACAAGCAGTCCAAAATGTTGACTGTCCCATATTTGGTTGACACGTATGGTCAGCTGACACTGTTCGTCGGCAGTGGTGGACGGAGTGAATGTTTGTGTAGGGGGTGCCAATCAAGCGGGCAGCTTTACCCTGGATGGCATCCAGCTTTTGGAGTGTTGTTGGAGGCGCACTCATCCAGGCAAGCAGAGAGTATTCCATCACACTCCTGACTTGTGCCCTGAAGATGGTGGTCAGGCTTTGGCGGGGCGGGGGGGAGGGGGGGGGGAGGGCAGGAGTTGAGTTATCGCCTCAGGATTCTTTGCCTCTGACCTGCTCTTCCACTTGTCAGCCCACACCTGGATATTGTCCAGGTCTTGCTGCATTTGGACATGGACTGCTTCAGTAGCTGTGTAGTCATAAATAGTGTCGGACATTGTGAACTTTCTGTTCCCAATTCAGGTTTGAATGTGTGAAACAAAGCTAGGAGGAAAACAAATATGATTTCAATTAGAGAATCAGACTATTACTGGTGACAGGCAAATCAATGATCGAGCCTTCCCCACTGTATGACAAAATGAAACATTCACTATTATTGTTTGTGGAGGATGGATGTTCCTGTGAGGGGTCAAAGTCATTGACAGTGTGTTCCTTTCTCGAAAGGGCATGAGTGATCCAGCTGGGTTTTTTTTTTAGCAATAATCGTGGCCACTTTAAATGATTCCAGATTTTTACATCTGAATTTATATTCCCAAATTGCCGTGGTAGGGTTATTATTCCTGTAATATAACCTCGAGAATAACATTCACTGAATTGGCATCAACTGTAAATTGATCAGACTTATTACCTGGGTGATTCATACCGTGATTATGACTGTCAACACGTCAGACTTCATAGTCTGCAACAGCCACTCAAAGTCTGAATTACAGTCTAGAATCCGTTCACTGCTCGTTGTCATATTTCCAAAATGTGCGTGAAAGAAAGTGTGGTGAAGAAATTGAAAGGCAGGGACAATTAGGCAGGAAGATTTTGAGAGTGGGAGGCGAGCAGGTAGTTACAGGCCAGAGAAAGGGGCAATTTAAGCAAAGCATTGAAATCCGTGGCAGCTCAACTATACCGGGTAGGTTTCTCTTCTGAATCTGACTAGCCTGCTGCGAGTGCAGATTGGAAAATTGAGGGTATACCGCCTGTAATTTTCCAAGTTATTCTTGTTCTTGTCACTGACTCCCTGCCTGCTGGTTGGCGACTTGGCTCGAGACACCAGAGTTGGGCCCTAAAGATCCCTCTCTTTAAAGAGGAGGAAAGGCTGGGGGGGGGGGGGGAGCTTGAGACTAGAGTGTTAGTGCCCATTCTCCCTGTCACTCACTCTCATAGAACATAGAACATACAGTGCAGGAGGCCATTCTGCCCATCGAGTCTGCACCGACCCGCTTAAGCACCTCACTTCCACCCTATCCCCGTAACCCAATGCAATAAAATGAAATGAAAATCGCTTACTGCCACAAGTAGGCTTCAAATGAAGTTACTGTGAAAAGCCCCTCGTCGCCACATTCCGGCGCCTGTTCGGGGAGGCTGGTACGAGGAATTGAACTGTGCTGCTGGCCTGCCTTGGTCTGCTTTAAAAGGCAGCTCTTTAGCCCTGTGCTAAACCAGCCCCTAAATAACCCCTCCTAACCTTTTTGGTCACTAAGGGCAATTTATCATGGCCAATCCACCTAAAGTGCACATCTTTGGACGGTGGGAGGAAACCGGAGCATCCGGAGGAAACCCGCACAGACACGGGGAGAACGTGCAGACTCCGCACAGACAGTGTCCCAGAGGGGAATTGAACCTGGGACCCTGGAGCTGTGAAGCCACAGTGCTAACCACTGTGCTAACGTGCTGCCCCAAAGAAACCTCCGGAACTATGGAAGCTAAAGGTGTTTGATGTACATTTTTAGCCTAATTTTTAATTTCCTGCAGGCTTCCTCTCTCCAATCCTTTAACGTCAAGCTTTTCCGTTTATCTTTTTCACTTTTTCACTATTGTCGGGGCCTCATTTAGCGGCACCAGTCCTGACCTCTCGATTGCATCCTCTCCACCTTAAACAAAAGACCCCCTAAAGTCTTACCTTCCATTGGGCACGGTTCAGCCACCGCATTGTGCCTGATGCAGAGCCGGGCGAGATGGGTGGATCCCGGGAGAGATTCGGGCTTCATGCCAAGCGCCTGGCGAATCGCAGGTCACCCAACTTGGTATGCCCGCGGGATCTGGATCACGCCCTCGCTGGACATGATCCAGATAATTATAGTAAAATGAGCCATTTAGCTCATTTAAATATCTCAACGTCGCATTCACCTGGTGCCCAGGGGTCAACGGCATTGCCTGCGAGGTCTGTACTGATTTCCACAAGCCTGGGTCAGATGTGGTGGCAACTCGGTGGGGAGGGGTCTCAGAGGCCATTAGAGTCCGTTGGGTGGCTGGGGACAGGGCAGGGTTCTACCCCGGTCCTCCCACCGGCACCATGGCACCCAGACAGTGCCACCCAGGCACTGGGCACTGCCAGGGTGCCAGGTTGGTACTGCCAAGGGTCGGGGTCTGGGGGACCATGCCGATGAAAGGGGGAAGGTGAGGGGGAGTTTGAGGGGGCCCGCTGAAAGGTTGGGGTGATGCAGGGGTCCTGAAAGGGGGTTCCTGAAGGGGGGGGGTAAGGGATGGCAGACCTGTCTGTGAGGAGACGGTCCTACTGCCGAGTTCAGCTCCCCAGTGCTGGAAAAATGTCAAAGTGTGGCTTCGACCACTGAGAAGCTCTCCACGGCCCAACTAAATGGCTAGGTGCCGTCGACTAGCGGTCACCACCTCGGCATTGCAGGCTGGCACTGCCAGAGTGCCCAGGTGACACTGGCAGTGTCAGGGTACCACCTGCGGGCCTCCTATACCTTGGGAGGCCCCTATGGGTGCCATTCCATCTGGACCCTATTAGCGAGGGCCAGTGTTGAATGGTGTTTGCCCGAGATAGCCCCTGCAGAGTAACAAAAAGGGTGAGGGGGTGAGGGGGGAGGGGGGGGGGGTGAGGGGGAGGGCGGGGGGGGGGGGGAGAGGGGGGAGGGCAGAAGGGGGAGGGGGGAGCATAGCCTGGGCTGATTCACGTCTTCAAATAGCTGTTGCAAAGCTCACCGGCGTGAGGTCACATCAGTGAGGTTTGAAGATTCAGTGATTTGGGGGGGTGTATCCTGTGGTGGTGGGGGGTGGGGGGGGGGGTGGGGTTGCGGGAGCTCCGGTGGGGGCTGGGCAATAGCCCTGAAATGTATGCAAATAAATTAAAACAGGGTTCTTGCCTCTTCTCCACCCTTGAGACTCTATTATTTCCAATCAGTAGCTTTAAAAACTTAATTTGAGTCTTATTGAACCTTCTGGTCCGAGCTCTTTAAAAAACGATATTGCTACACCCGGAAACACTTTACAAAACAAATCCTCTTATTAAATCCCACCTGTTACACCTGCAGGTGTTAAAGAAGGATTGACCCTCGAGGCAAAGTACCTATTGGCTGGAACACCTACCTCCTGATAAGATTGAGCCTAACCCACCCTTTTTGCGACATAATGCATCAGTGCATTAATAATAGTGTATTACAGCCTTCAAACCATTGGGCACAATCCAACAGCAACACTGCGCCTGAAAAGCAGCTTGTCACGGGGCAGCATGGCCAATAAAGGACATGAACTCCGCTCCCAGGATCTCTGCTCCGCTTGCAACGCCGCTTGAGATCTAACGCCACCTTTTAGCAAAACTGCATATCAGAGCGGGACAGCTAGTCTCACTTTAATAGCGATTCCCGCTTGCTACCACTCTGAGAAACCCTTCCATTAGATTGTGTTCACTCATCTCTGTTCACGGCAAGTTCATCTCTCTCAATTGTAACTGGAGGAAAATACACCCTGCTAATTGGACGTAGCTGTGGTTAAGCACGTGGCACAAATGAGGAAGTTGAGACATTAAAATTCGTGGAAGTCGCATTGCGAGAAGCAGGCCACTCCACCTAACCAGTCTGTGTTGGAGGCACCACACAAACAAACAGCTCCAATCACATTCAGGTTGAATGGTGTATAATTGACATCATGGAACAGACCATTCCTCCCAACTGATACATGCTGCTGTTTGTGCTCCATGCGGACTTCCTCCCAAATTCCCTTTATCTCACCCTCTCAGCATATCCTGCTATTCCCTTTATGTGTTCATCTACATTCCTCTTAAATGTGTCGTTCACTTCAACTTCAATCTGCCCTATTCCCGTATTACATAAGAAGATATGAATTCGGAGCAGGGGTAGGCCGCTCGGCCCCTCGACCCTGCTTCGCCATTTGATAAGATCATGGCTGATCTGGTTGCGACCTTAATCCCACATTCCTGCCTGCCCCCCTCCTGTAACCTTTCACCCCCTTGCTTATCATGAATCTACCTAACTCTGCCTTAGAAATAATCAAAGATTCCGCGGCCACCGCCTTTTGAGGAAAAGAGTTCCAAAGAGTCACTGTTGTATTATGCGCCTGCGTGCCATTACAATGAAGAGGTTCTCGACAGGGCAAGGGCTAACGGGGTGGTGCTGGAGAATAGATAGAGAGATAGAGAAATACAGCACAGAACAGGCCTTTCGGCCCACGATGTTGCGCCGAACTTTTGTCCTAGGTTAATCATAGAATTTTGGACAATTTTTCATGGCCAATCCACCCAACCTGCACATCATTGGACTGTGGGAGGAAACCGGAGCACCCGGAGGAAACCCATGCACACACGGGGAGGATGTGCAGACTCCACACAGACAGTGACCCAAGCCGAAATCGAACTTGGGACCCTGGAGCTGTGAAGCAATTGTGCTATCCACAATGCTACCGTGCTGCCCTTAAGAAGTTAACCTACACTCCATTATTCTACCCTAATCCAAGTACCTATCCAATAGCCGCTTGAAGGTCCCTAACTTTTCCGACTCAACTACTACCACAGGCAGTGCATTCCATGCCCCCACTACTCTCTGGGTAAAGAACCTACCTCTGACATCCCCTCTATATCTTCCACCATTTATCTTAAATTTATGTCCCCTTGTAATGGTGTGTTCCACCCGGGGAAAAACTCTCTGACTGTCTACTCTATCTATTCCCCTGATCATCTTATAAACCTCTATCAAGTCGCCCCTCATCCTTCTCCGTTCTAATGAGAAAAGGCATAGCACCCTCAACCTTTCCTCGTATGACCTACTCTCCATTCCAGGCAACATCCTGGTAAATCTCCTTTGCACCTTTTCCAAAGCTTCCACATCCTTCCTAAAATGAGGTGACCAGAACTGCACACAGTACTCCAAATGTGGCATTACCAAGGTTTTGTACAGCTGCATCATCACCTCACGGCTCTTAAATTCAATCCCTCTGCTAATGAACGCTAGCACACCATAGGCCTTCTTCGCAGCTCTATCCACTTGAGTGGCAACTTTCAAAGAACTATAAACATAGACCCCAAGATCTCTCTGCTCCTCCACATTGCCAAGAACCCTACCATTAACCCTGTATTCCGCATTCAGATTTGTCCTTCCAAAATGGACAACCTCATACTTGTCAGGGTTAAACTCCATCTGCCACTTCTCAGCCCAGCTCTGCATTCTATCTATGTCTCTTTGAAGCCGACAACAGCCCTCCTCACTATCCACAACTCCACCAATCTTCGTATCATCTGCAAATTTACTGACCCACCCTTCAACTCCCTCATCCAAGTCGTTAATGAAAATCACAAACAGCAGAGGACCCAGAACTGATCCCTGCGGTACGCCACTGATAACTGGGCTCCAGGCTGAATATTTGCCATCCACCACCACTCTCTGTCTTCTATCGGTTAGCCAGTTTGTTATCCAACTGGCCAAATTTCCCACTATCCCATGCCTCCTTACTTTCTGCATAAGCCTACCATGGGGAACCTTATCAAATGCCTTACTAAAATCCATGTACACTACATCCACTGCTTTACCTTCATCCACATGCTTGGTCACCTCCTCAAAGAATTCAATAAGACTTGTAAGGCAAGACCTACCCCTCACAAATACGTGCTGACTATCCCTAATCAAGCAATGCCTTTCCAGATGCTCAGAAATCCTATCCCTCAGTACCCTTTCCATTACTTTGCCTACCACCGAAGTAAGACTAACTGGCCTGTAATTCCCAGGGTTATCCCTATTCCCTTTTTTGAACAGGGGCACGACATTCGCCACTCTCCAATCTTCTGGTACCACCCCTGTTGACAGCGAGGACGAAAAGATCATTGCCAACGGCTCTGCAATTTCATTTCTTGCTTCCCATAGAATCCTTGGATATATCCCGTCAGGCCCGGGGGACTTGTCTATCCTCAAGTTTTTCAAAATGCGCAACACATCTTCCCTCCTGACAAGTATCTCCTCAAGCTTATCAGTCCGCTTCACGCTGTCCTCTCCAACAATATGGCCCCTCTCGTTTGTAAATACTGAAGAAAAATACTTGTTCAAGACCTCTCCTATCTCTTCAGACTCAATACACAATCTCTCGCTATTGTCCTTAATCGGACCTACCCTCGCTCTAGTCATTCTCATATTTCTCACATATGTGTAAAAGGCCTTGGGGTTTTCCTTGATCCTACCCGCCAAAGATTTTTCATGCCCTCTCTTAGCTCTCCTAATCCCTTTCTTCAGTTCCCTCCTGGCTATCTTGTATCCCTCCAGCGCCCTGTCTGAACCTTGTTTCTTCAGCCTTACATAAGTCTCCTTCTTCCTCTTAACAAGACATTCAACCTCTCTTGTCAACCATGGTTCCCTCACTCGACCATCTCTTCCCTGCCTGACAGGGAAATACATATCAAAGACACGCAGTACCTGTTCCTTGAACAAGTTCCACATTTCACTTGTGTCCTTCCCTGACAGCCTATGTTCCCAACTTCTGCACTTCAATTCTTGTCTGACAGCATTGTATTTACCCTTCCCCCAATTATAAACCTTGCCCTGTTGCTCGCACCTATCCCTCTCCATTACTAAAGTGAAAGTCACAGAATTGTGGTCACTACCTCCAAAAGGCTCCCCCACTAACAAATCTATCACCTGCCCTGGTTCATTACCAAGTACTAAATCCAATATGGCCTCCCCTCTGGTCGGACAATCTACATACTGTGTTAGAAAAGCTTCCTGGACACACTGCACAAACACTACCCCACCCAAACTATTTGATCTAAAGAGTTTCCACTCAATGTTTTGGAAGTTGAAGTCGCCCATGACTACTACCCTGTGACTTTTGCACCTTTCCAAAATCTGTTTCCCAATCTGTTCCTCCACATCTCTGCTGCTATAATATAAGAATAGTGCCAACTGTGGATGGTGGATAGAGTCACATGGTTCATAGAGCACTCTGGAAGCAACCTGCATGGAGACAGAACCATGCAGGCAATATCTGGATTTTTAAACAGTTAAAGATTAATAATAAATGGTTCATGTTCAACCCTACATCCTGAGAGATCAAGCAAACTCGTAACACAACATGGCGGTCAGAAGCAGCAACGCCATAACACAAAACTCATGACCCTCTGAGAGTAAACATTTCTCCTCATCTCTGCCTTAAATGAGCAACTCTATATTCTGAAAAGTGACTCGATTGGTAGCACACTCTCCCTCTGACAACGCTCTCATTTTCTATGTCATAGGAGCTGGATTTCAATGTTTGTTTGAGCCAAGCTAGCCCTGAATAACACCCGTACAGTTTGCATGCTGGGATCCCACAAATATGAGACAATCACAGTCACTAAATGTCTCCTGTTGTAAGTGTGCGGGGACAGCTAGACACACTACTGACGTGAACGGCCTGGAATCGAAAAGACCTGTTCACACTTCAAACCACGCACTCACCCTCACTCATCCCACTCCCACACTGGCCTGATCTCCAGGTACACTGCCATCCCATGGCTTCTTGGAAATGGAACAGATTATTTGTGCATTGCTAAAAAGAGTGACACGGTTGCTGAAACTTTTTGTCTTGTGCAGGACAAGCGCAAGAATGTCAAAGTTCAAACGATCACAATACCGGAGAAAAGGGTGCTGATTGGTTGGTACGTTGAAGCTGATTGGCCAACGTGTTGCCATGGAGAAAACAACGGGGATCAATAGGGTCCCCAAGCTCCTGGGTAACTCAAAACAGGCTCAAGTTGGAAACATAGACCTCGGTCAATCGGATACAACTTGCAAACCAATCAGCACCCTTTTCCCCTGTAGTATAAATTGTTGTGATCATTTGAAATTTGGCACTCTCGTGCTTGTCCTGATGAGTGCAAGATGGAAAACTTCGGCAGCATGTCTCTCTTTTCAGCAATATTCTTTATTGTTCAATTGGATTAAAGGCAGCAGTTTTGGCAACTTCAATATTTTTAATAACCAGAAATGAAAGTTAATAGAGAAAATGGGAAAGAAGGACACATTATTGTTTCATGACCCTATAAATTTCCTCCTGCAGTGCTCTGGAGATTAATGTTCAATTCCTGGATACTCCAGGACAATCCTGGAGGGCTGACAACATTACAGCCCCAGCAGGGTTATATGGGCTCACAATGTACCACTTGACATCACTGGTAGGATCCCAAATGAGAATCCAACTATTTTCAATTTGTAAAACTATGAGGAAATGTTACTGCGCCTCAGTAGTGATCACATCGACCAATCAAACAAATTTCCATTTAATCACATCATCAACACATGAGCAACAAAGAGCAACAAAGAAATAGTTTTGCTGTTGGCAGTTACAACAGCTCTTAAGTGAAAGAAGAAACGCTAACTTACTTCCTAAACCTGCCACTACATTCCAATTAAGCAAACCAATATATATTAAATACCACTCATGAGTAAAGTTAAACCAGGGTTTTACTTGCTTTTCTCGGTGCAGAATCTGTGGAGAGAGAACCTTTCAGGACCAAACAGAAACACCTCTGTTCAAATTGGAGTTCGAGGACCGAGTGAATCTTCAGGCAGACCTGGATCCGGGAATTAACGATATCATCTAAACTCCAAGCATAAGGCATTACTTTGTCTCTTCTTACAAGGTGTCTCCTGGCTTGTTTAGCGAGGACCAAACACAAACATCCCTCATAAAGTATCTACACCCAGGGGTCCCTCAAACCAAAAGGGCAGCACGGTAGCATTTTGGATAGCACAATCGCTTCACAGCTCCAGGGTCCCAGGTTCGATTCCGGCTTGGGTCACTGTCTGTGTGGAGTCTGCACATCCTCCCCGTGTGTGCGTGGGTTTCCTCCGGGTGCTCCGGTTTCCTCCCACAGTCCAAAGATGTGCAGGTTAGGTGGATTGGCCATGATAAATTGCCCTTAGTGTCCAAAATTGCCCTTAGTGTTGAGTGGGGTTACTGAGTTATGGGGATAGGGTGGAGGTGTTAACCTTGGGTAGGGTGCTCTTTCCAGGAGCCGGCACAGACTCGATGGGCCGAATGGCCTCCTTCTGTACTGTAAATTCTATGAAAACCTAAAGAATATTCAATATCTGTAAACAAGCAAATGGTTCTCAAGATCAATTAGCAGAACACTTCACCTGCAAATCAATGATTACCTCACTTTTACAACACCTTAATCACCACTCTAGCAGTCATACTGTCGGTATGCATCTTAACCCAGGTTTCAATAGCATTACTGCAAAAATATAACATTTCTTACATTCATCTGCCATGTATGTGATATATTTTATATTGTACTGGTGTCAACCAGTCTACTGATTTGCTGTGACCCAATTTTGTGCTACTAGTGTAGACCAATTATCCCACCCACTTCCCCATCCTCTGTCACTAGGACAGACAATAAACTATATCAAACTTAAGCCTATCGTCTAAGAAAATAATGATTGTGAAAGCGGCCAGATAAAAATCTAACTGGTTCATTCATGCTTTCTGTAGGAAGTGAATCTGCAACTATGATTCTGACTGGCCTCAACGTGACTTCCAGGTCACACTCAGGAGTTGACATTGAGTGCCCTCCTCTGAAGTGGTTTGGCAAGTTGTGCAGACAGTCATTACAGAGCAAGAAAAAATCCAACAAAGGTTCGAAATGCAAAAAGCAATACAGTCCATTTTTTAAAAATCCATGCTCTGGAATGACCATCGCTGGCTGGGCCAGCATTTATTATCTATCCGTAATTACATCAACACAAATGGAATAGGAACAGAAGTAAGCCATTCAGCCCCTCGGGACGTCTCTGCTATTGGAGTAGTGCGTGGCTGATCTATTTGTGTTTCTACCAACGATAACCTTTGACCTTCTTGCAGAGACCCCCCAACTCCACCACTTTTTTTTTTTAAATTTAGAGTACCCAATTATTTTTTTCAATTAAGGGGCAATTTAGCGTGGTCAATCCACCTACTCTGCACATCTTTGGGTTGTGGGGGCGAAACCCACGCAGACACGGGGAGAATGTGCAAACTCCACACGGACAGTGACCCAGAGCCGGGATCGAACCTGGGACCACAGCGCCATGAGGCGGTTGTGCTAACCACTAGGCCACCGTGCTGCCCTACTCCACCGCTTTTTGAGAGAGTTCCAAAGTTGCACAACCCTCATCTCTGTCCTAAAATGGCAAATGGTGGGCGGGATTCACCGAGCCCGCGCCGGGTCGGAGATTCTCCGGGGGGGGCCGCACGAAACCAGCCCACGCCGCTCCGGCACCGGGATGCGATTCTCCAGAGAGCGGAGAATTGGCGCCATTGGCACCGGCGCGGTCGGTGTGGCGCCGGTCAGGGCCGCATAGAACCGCCGATTCTCAGCCCGGGATGGGCCGAGCGGCCATACAAAAAAACCCGAGGTCCGCCGGCGCAGTTCTAACCTGGTCTTACCCGGCAGGGTCCCGGCATGAATGGATCCTGGGACGGCCTGGTGGGGGGGGGGGGGGGGGGGGGGGGGGGGGGGGGGTATGTCCGACCCGGGGAGGGGGGGGGTACGACACCGGGGGGGGGGGCTCCGCTGTGGCCTGGCCCGCAATCGGGGCCTACCGATCGGCGGGCCGGCCTCTCAGGTCGGTGGCCTCCTTTGTACCGCGCCAGCCCCTGTAGCCCTACGCCATGTTGCGTTGGGGCCGGCGCGGAGAAGGGACCCACCTCGCATGCGTGGTAATCGCGCTGGTCCTACTGCGCATGCGCAGACCCGCGGCGCCATCTGACACCGGGATCAGCAGCTGGAGCGGCGTGAGTCACTCCAGTGCCGTGCCGACCCCCTGTAGGGGTCAGAATTTCTGCTCCTGAGGCCATGTTGACACCGTCGGGAAACGCAACGCCGTTTACAACAGTGTCAACACTTAGCCTCAGGATCTGAGAATCCCGCCCCCTAATTTTAAAACAGTTCTCCCTCATTCTGGACTTACCCACTAGAGGAAACATTCTTTCATTCTCGTTTGTCAGTGGTGGAAGAGATTGGGGATCCATTTTTAAATACCACCCCGATCTCTCGGCCTCCCTTGGCATCCCCACCATAACCACTAAACCCCCATTGCCTCAACGTACCTCTTACGGGTCCTCATAACCCCTTCACCCCACCTCCTAATGGCAGGGTATCCTGGAGCCCGATCCCTGGCATGGATAAGCTGACACCTGAGCACCTTGGTACTGCCAGCAGGATTCACAACCTCTGACCTAGTCCTGTAGCGACAGGATTTATATGGCTAGTCCAGTTGAGTTTCTGGTCAATGGTAACTCCCAGGATGTTGATAGTGCCGGTGTGGGGGCGGGGGGTGGGGGGGGGGGGGGGGGGGGGGGGATTCAGCAATGGTAATGTCAAGGAACAAAGAAACAAAGAACAATACAGCACAGGAACAGGCCCTTCGGCCCTCCAAGCCTGTACCGGTCATGATACCAACCTTGTCAAGGGGTGATGATTGGATTCTTTCTTGTTGATGATGCTCATTGCCTGGCAATTGTGTGATGTGAATGTTGCTTACCACTTGTCAACCCAAGACTGGATATTGTCCAGGTCTTGCTGGAGTTGGACTTGGATTGCTTTGGTACCTGAGAAGTCGCGAATGGTGCTGAACATTGTGCAATCATCAGCAAGCACCCCCACGTCTGGCATTATGTTGAAAGGAAGGTATTTAATGAAGCAGCTAAAGATGGCTGGGCCTAGGACACTATCCTCAGGAACTCCTGCAGTGATGTCCTGGAGCTGAGATGATTGACCTCCAACCATCTTCACTTGTGCCAAGTGTGACTCCAGCCAGGGGGAGAGTTTTCCCTGATTCCCATTGACTCCAGTTTTGCTTGGGCTCCTTGATGCCATATTCGGTCATCAGCTGCCTTGATGTCGAAGGCAGCTAATCTCATCTTTAGGTTAATTCTTACGCCTGGAACACAAACTGAAGAAAGTATCAGTCAATGCGAGGCTTCTGTAATGGTCCAATCAAGTCACTTAAGAAATCTGAAGAACATCCGTCTAAAAGTTGGAAAAGGAGCCAATGAGCAGATATTATTTTACTTGGTGAGTTGTTGTGATCTGGAAGGAGCTGCCTGAAAGGGCGGTGGAAGCAGATTCAACAGGAACTTTAATCGGGGAATCGGATCAATACTTTATTCCCGATTTTTTCAGGGATGTGGGTGTCACTGGAAAAGCCAGAATGTGCTGTCCGCCCCTAATTTCCCTTCAACTGAACCTTCCAGTGGACCGTTAATAGTCAACCCATTGCTGTGCACCAAGAGGTCAGGGGGCAGCCACAGGGCTGCCTGGTGCCAAATCAGGCTGTTTACACAGTCCACTTCAGTGCAGTGGGGATTTATTCCAGTTAAAACTTTTATAAGGGGCCTTCAGCCCTTATCCCTCACACCCCTCCACCTCCACACACTCCCCATGCCTCCTCCATGCCACTGCATGGCCTCTATGCCAAGTTACAGCACTCCCATGCTCACTGACCCACCACACACTGTATAGAACTAATTAACCCTATATTGGCGGTAGGTTGTGTTCAAAAAGCTTTTTAAAAAAGTAATTAATTCATAACTTTCTACTATGTTAAACAAAATTATGTCATTACCAGGCAATCGAAGTGTCAATCAGCCAGATCCTTTCAAATATCAAAAACAAAAAACAAAAACCCTTGAAACCACGTAACCTTCCGTAAATAACCATTGTGAAATTGCCAGCAAAGATCAGAGTAAATCAAACAATGTTTTCTCTGGGTCCAACTATTTCAATAAGAGTGGACATCCATTCTTCTTGAAACAGCTGTGCCCAAGAGTAGATACAGCGTGGCAATGAGGTGTCATTGGGGATGGATGGGAGGACATTGGTTGGCATAGGAGGTATGAGGAGGACCTTTTGAGCTCACCATTTAAAAGGTTCCCTCATGAAGACTAGAGTTCACAACTCCTTCTGAGTCTTTATAAACCTCACCTAACTCCATGAAAATTGCAAAGTAGGGCATACATATCTCTGTAACGGAGCCAGCAATGTTGGGATTGCCGGATGAATAGTTTTGATAAGAACCAGCCCCTACCCTTTAAAGGCACTCCTGAAAATTGGACACCCCAGAAACGGGCCATGAATCTCGGAATCGGGCCATTTTTAACAACTCTCAACTCGTCATTCCGACCCAGTGAAAGTACAGTCACTCTGTGCAATTTATTGGTGCAGACATGCTTTGGAATTTTATTCCAGCTACAGTTTGACCCTCAGACTTGCAAAGGGCGTTACAACAATGCTCTGGGAATAAAATAAGCAAAGATTCTGGTGCATGTATCTCTCAAGGGTTGGCATCACTTTGCACAATGAGCAACCAGCGTGATGACACATTGCAGGAAATATTTACCAATGCTTTGATGAAATTGCTAACCTGTTTGAAATAGAGAAATTAGCACTTCTGTTTAAAGCAGCGAAGAAACGTCACACCAGCTCCTTCCAAGGTGTTCATTAATCACCCAACAAACAGCGATTCAGTCCAATGGCATTCAGTAGAAACTGGCATATTTTGATCTCCTCTCATTGGAGAAAAAGAAGAAGGAGCTCCTTTAGACTTCAGTCCATCCACAGCTAAAATCCACACCCATGCTTTTGTGACTTTAAGCCTCATCAGTCCAGCGGTCTCCTCGTCTGCCTTCCAACTCCGCAAACATGACCTCATCCAAAACTCTTCTTCCCTGAGGCACAAAGACCTGTTCACCCATTGTCCATGGACCCGCTGGCCCACATTAGCTCCCTGTACCACGGGGCTTCTTCCCCGCTGTTACCAGACTCCTAAGCGACCCTGTTATGGACTTACCTCATTAACACTACACCCCGGTATGCTTCACCCGATGCCGGTGTTATCTAGTTACATTGTGTACCTTGTGTTGTCCTATTATGTATTTTCTTTTATTTCCTTTTTTTTGCATGTACTTAATGATCTGTTGAGCGGCTCGCAGAAAAATACTTTTCACTGTGCCTTGGTACACGTGACAATAAACACAATACAATACAAATGCAATACAATACAAATCTTAAAATTAAAATCCTCAGGGCAGCACGGTGGCCTAGTGGTTAGCACAGCTGCCTCACGGCTCCAAGGCCCCAGGTTCGATCCCGGCTCTGGGTCACTGTCCATGTGGAGTTTGCACATTCTCCCCGTGTCTGCGTGGATTTCGCCCCCACAACCCAAAGATGTGCAGGATAGGTGGATTGGCCATGTTAAATTGCCCCTTAATTGGAAAAAATGAATTGGGTACACTAAATTTTAAAAAAAATTGAAATCTTCATTCAAATTCCTCCATCAACTGGTTTCCTCCCGACCTCAGTGATCTACTCCAGCCCCACAACCCTCAGAGATCACTGTGTTTCTGCAATTCTGTGTTCTTTTACGTGCCCCCCTCCTGGGCTTTTCACAGTAACTTCATTGAAGCCTACTCGTGACAATAAGCGATTTTCATTTTTCATTTCATTTCATTTATGGTCGTGCACTAAGCTGTCTGAGCCCTTCTCTCTGGCACTCCCTCCCTAAACCTCTCCACCTCGCCATCTGCTCCTTTAAGTTGACCCTTGAACCCGACCTCATTGACAAAGCTTTTGATTATGTATCCAAATAGCCCCCTTTTGTGAATCAATGTCAAGCCGTTTTAAGTAACGCTGATGTGAAGGGGTGTTTTACTGCATTAAACATGCCATGTAAACGCAAGTTATCAGATAAACTCCCTCAAAACTATGGTGAGTGATGCAACATCGATTGCACGCGAGGCGAATGATTTACCAATGTCAGGCTTTAATTAACTAGAACACAGCCTGGCGATCGTCTACAGTGGAAAGGGACGATCGTCAGGCTTCTGAGCATTTATACCTCGTTGATAGAGGCGTGGTTAACTCAGCCTCTCGGCCAATCGGTCGAGAGGCACATGACCGACCAGGGCCAATGGTAAGCCGACGTTCTGGCCCAATGGCAGACGAGTATGCAGATCATATCATCACAGTGAGCACATCAGGGGATGTGAGCTCGCACTCAGAGTGTCCTGTAGTCAGAATGACCGTGCGTTGTTGGGTGGATTCTCCTGTTGAGCTGAGTTCAGGCAGCGAACCAGCTGCAAAGTCCTGGCTTTCAGTCGAGGCAGAAGACCGAGGTTCTGGGGGAACCTCTCAGGCATGGTGAAATATACCACAGCGCCATTTCGAAGAAGAATAGAGGAGTACTCTCTCAGGTGTCCTGACCAATATTTACCCTTCATCCAAAAATCATAAAAAGCAGATGACAAAGAGTAGGGATTAATGGGTCCTTTTCAAATTGGCAGGCAGTAACTAGTGGGGTACCACAGGGATCGGTGCTGGGACCCCAGCTATTCACAATATACATTGATTATTTGGATGAGGGAACAAAATGTAACATCGCAAAGTCTGCAAATGATACCAAATTAGATGGGAGGGTGAATTGTGACGAGGATGCAGGGATCCTACAGCAAGATCTGGACAGGTTGGGCGAGTGGGCAAATCAATGGCAGATGCAGTATAATTTGTATAAGTGTGAGGTTATTAATTTTGGAAACAAAAACAGGAAGGCAGATAACTACCCGAATGGCTGTAAATTGGGAGAAGGGAGTGTGCAGCAGGACCTGGGTGTCCTTGTGCACCATTCGCTGAAGGTAAGCATGCAGATGCAGCAGGCGGTAAAGAAGGCTAATGGTATGTTGGCCTTCATTGCGAGAGGTTTCGAGTATAGAAGCAGGGATGTGTTGCTGCAATTATACAGGGCCTTGGTGAGGCCACACTTGGGAGTATTGTGTGCAGTTTTGGTCTCCTTCTCTGAGTAAGGATGTTCTTGCTCTCGAGGGAGAGCAGCGAAGGTTTACCAGACTGATTCCAGGGATGGCGGGACTGTCATATGAGGAGAGATTGACTCGGCTGGGATTGTTCTCGCTGGAGTTCAGAAGAATGAGGGGGGATCTCATAGAGACTTATAAAATTCTAACCGGACTAGACAGGGTAGATGCAGGGAAGATGTTACCAATGATGGGTGTGTCCAGAACCAGGGGTCACAGCCTGAGGATTCAGGGTAAACCGTGTCGGACAGAGATAAGGAGACATTTCTACACACAAAGAGTGGTGAGCCTGTGGAATTCATTACCACAGGAAGTAGTTGATGCTAAAACTTTGAATATATTGAAGAGGCGGCTGGATATAGCACTTGGGGAGAATGGGATCAAAGGCTATGGGGAGAAAGCAGGACTAGGCTATTGAGTTGGATGAACAGCCATGTTCATGATGAATGGCAGAGTAGGCTCGAAGGGCCAAAAGGCCTCCTCCTGCTCCTCTCTTCTATATATCTATGTATCTATCGTCATTGTCACGTTACTGTTTGTGGGATCTTGCTGTGCGCAAATCACTGTGTTTCCTGGATTAAAACAGTGGCTACACTTGGAAAAAGTACGTCATTGGCTGCAAAACACTTTGAAATGTTCTGAGACCAGAAAAGTTGTGAAATAAATGCAGGTTCTCTCTTGGCGCGAACTACCAGCCACGTTGCGCCCGAAAGGTGGCGCGGCCGATAAATGCCGGGAGATCCCCCCTTCCGGGATCTACCCACACCTCCCGATACCTAATGCGATCTCGCGAGACTTCTGAATCACGCCCATTGTGAGCTGGATCACTCGTCTGTAAATCTGCATATTAGAGTGTGACAGCTAGTCTCTAATACACACTCCCCTGATCTACCGTGACCTTGGGATCTATCCCCATCGCCTCGGAGACCTCGGGTGAGTGCTGGTCCTCGCAAACGGGGACATGGTGGAACAGCACCTGTGGGGGTCTCCCAGGGGATCTCTGGGCAGGGTGGCACCCTGGCACTGCTGGTTTCACTGGGCACCTTGGTGCTACCAGCTTGGCACCCTGGCAGTTACACCTTGGTGCCAGCCAAGGTATCAGGCTGGCAGGCCTGTAATTTTCCCATGATGTGGATCGGGCCCGTGGATTCCCTGCATGTATGAGGTGAGGTGCGGGGGGTCCGAGGACCCCTTATAGGTGAGTTAGGACTTGGGGGGGGGGGGGGTGGAGAGATCGGATCGCCATTTAGAAATGACGTCCCGATCTCTTCCTGCACTGAGGAGTACCAGCGAGCAAACGGGACTGAATGCAGCCTCAGTGTGGCATTCCCCGCTGAGTCCAAATAGAGGCACAGGGTTTCCTAGCGCTGCGAGCGTCGGGTAACACCCAGCTAAACCCACTCGCCACGGGACTCTGCTCCACTTTGGTTCGACCACTCCCTTAGTCTATCATTCTCTCTGCGCCTTGATTTATTTTTTGTGGATTGAAAATTGAAAATTGAAAATTGGAAATTGAAATAGAAAATCGCTTATTGCCACGAGCAGGCTTCAATGAAGTTACTGTGAAAAGCCCCTAGTCGCCACATTCCGGCGCCTGTCCGGGGAGGCTGGTACGGGAATCGAACCGTGCTGCTGGCCTGCTTGGTAAGCCAGCGATTTCGCTCAGTGAGCTAAACCAGCCCCTATTTTGAGGACGTCACTGGCAATGGACATTTGTTGCCCGTTGATATGAGTGGCTTGCTGGGCCATTTCGGAGCAGCTGTCAAGGGTCAGACACATTTCTATGGGTCAGGAGTCACGTGTCGGTCAGACTGAGAGATTTCATTCCCTGAAGAACATTAATGAGGTCGATGGGTTTTAACAATGATTGATTATAGTTTCATGGTCATTACTGAGACTCGCTTTACATTCCAGCTTTATAAATCTTAATGGACCACAAAGGAGTCCAAACTGAGTTTGTCGGTAAGTAATTTGGTTTATTGTTATGTAAGGATACTTGTGGGGGGGACGACTTACCAGGGGTAAGCCATGGGGTACGGGCCTCTGGCACGGAGTCTGTCCCTGTTGCTCAGAAGGGAAGGGGGGAAAGGAGTAGAACATTAGTAATTGGGGACTCAATAGTCAGGGGCACAGATAGGAGATTTTGTGGGAGCGAGAGAGACTCACGTTTGGTATGTTGCCTCCCAGGTGCAAGGGTACGTGATGTCTCGGATCGTGTTTTCCGGGTCCTTAAGGGGGAGGGGGAGCAGCCCCAAGTCGTAGTCCACATTGGCACTAACGACATAGGTAGGAAAGGGGACAAGGATGTCAGGCAGGCCTTTAGGGAGCTAGGATGGAAGCTCAGAGCGAGAACAAACAGAGTTGTTATCTCTGGGTTGTTGCCCGTGCCACGTGATAGTGAGATGAGGAATAGGGAGAGAGAGCAATTAAACACGTGGCTACAGGGATGGTGCAGGCGGGAGTGCTATGTAATGAACCAGACTTTATTAAAGATCTTAAAGTAAGGGAACACTTAGGAAGCAGCGATCATAATATGGTTGAGTTCAGTCTGCAGTTTGAAAGAGAGAAGGCAAAATCGGATGTAATGGTGTTACAGTTAAATAAAGGTAATTACGAGGGCATGAGAGAGGAACTGGTGAAAATCAACTGGAAGCAGACCCTAGCAGGGAAGACAGTAGAGCAAAAATGGCAGGAGTTTGTATGCATAATTGAGGACACTGTACAGAGGTTCATCCCCAAGAAAAGAAAGATTATCCAGGGAGGGATTAGACAGCCATGGCTGACAAAGGAGGTCAGGAAATGTATCAAAGAAAAAGAGAGATCCTATAAAGTGGCCAAAAGCACCGGGAAATCAGAAGATTGGGAAGGCTACAAAAACAAACAGAGGTTAACAAAGAGACAAATAAGGAAGGAGAGGATCAAATATGAAGGCAGGCTAGCCAGTAATATAAGAAATGATAGTAAAAGTTTCTTTCAATACATAAGAAACAAACGTCAGGCCAAAGTAGACATTGGGCCAATTCAAACTGATTCTGGAAGGCTAGTGATGGGAGATGAGGAAATGGCTGGAGAACTTAATAAGTACTTTGCGTCTGTCTTCACAGTGGAAGACGTTAGTAATATCCCAAAAATTATAAAGGGTCAGGGGGCTGAGTTGAGTATGGTTGCCATTACAAAAGAGATGGTGCTAAAAAAGCTAAAAGGTCTTAAAATTGACAAATCTCCTGGCCCCGATGGGCTACATCCTAGAGTTCTGAGGGAGGTGGCTGAAGAAATAGCGGAAGCGTTGGTTGAGATCTTTCAAAAATCACTGGAGTCAGGGAAAGTCCCGGACGATTGGAAGATCGCTGTTGTAACCCCCTTGTTCAAGAAAGGATCAAGACAAAAGATGGAAAATTATAGGCCAATTAGCCTAACCTCGGTTGTTGGTAAAATTCTAGAATCGATCGTTAAGGATGAGATTTCTAATTTCTTGGAAGAGCAGGGTCGGATTAGAACAAGTCAACATGGATTTAGTAAGGGGAGGTCGTGCCTGACGAACCTGTTAGAATTCTTTGAGGAGGTGACAAGTAGGTTAGACCAGGGAAACCCAGTGGATGTGGTCTATCTGGATTTCCAAAAGGCCTTTGATAAGGTGCCACACAGGAGGCTGCTGAGTAAGGTGAGGGCCCATGGTGTTCGAGGTGAGCTACTGGCATGGGTTGAGGATTGGCTGTCTGACAGAAGGCAGAGAGTTGGGATAAAAGGTTCTTTTTCAGAATGGCAGCCGGTGACCAGCGGTGTCCCACAGGGTTCAGTGTTGGGGCCGCAGCTGTTCACCATATATATTAATGATCTGGATGAAGGGACTGGGGGCATTCTAGCGAAGTTTGCTGATGATACGAAGTTAGGTGGTCAGGCAGGTAGTGCTGAGGAAGTGGGGAGGCTGCAGAAGGATCTAGACAGTTTGGGAGAGTGGTGCAGGAAATGGCTGATGCATTTCAACGTGAGAAAATGTGAGGTCTTGCACTTTGGAAAAAAGAATCCAAGCATAGACTACTTTCTAAACGGTGAGAAAATTCATAATGCCAAAGTACAAAGGGATCTGGGAGTGCTAGTCGAGGATTCCCTAAAGGTAAACATGCAGGTTGAATCCGTGATTAAGAAAGCGAATGCTATGTTGTCATTTATCTCAAGAGGGTTGGAATATAAAAGCAGCGATGTGCTACTGAGCCTTTATAAGGCTCTGGTTAGGCCCCATTTGGAGTACTGTGTCCAGTTTTGGGCCCCACATCTCAGGAAGGTCATACTGGCACTGGAGCGTGTCCAGCGGAGATTCACACGGATGATCCCTGGAATGGCGGGTCTAGCATATGAGGAACGGCTGGCGTTCCTGGGATTGTATTCATTGGAGTTCAGAAGGTTAAGGGGAGATCTAATAGAAACTTACAAGATAATACATGGCTTAGAAAGGATGGACGCAAAGAAACTGTTTCCGTTAGGCGAGGAGTCGAGGACCCGTGGGCACAGCCTTAGAATTAGAGGGGGTAAATTCAAAACAGAAATGCGGAGACATTTCTTCAGCCAGAGAGTGGTGGGCCTGTGGAATTCATTGCCGCAGAGTGCAGTGGAGGCCGGGACGCTAAATGGCTTCAAGGCAGAGATAGATAAATTCTTGATGTCGCGAGGAATTAAGGGCTATGGGGAGAATGCTGGGAGGTGGAGTTGAAATGCCCATCAGCCATGATTGAATGGCGGAGTGGACTCGATGGGCCGAATGGCCTTACTTCCACTCCTATGTCTTATGGTCTTATGGTCTTATGGATTCAGATTTCTGGATAACTGGGGCTCTTTCTGGGGAAGGTGGGACCTCTATAGACAGGATGGTCTACATCTGAACCTGAGGGGCACCAATATCCTGGGGGGGAGATTTGTTAGTGCTCTTTGGGGGGGTTTAAACTAATTCAGCAGGGGCATGGGAACCTGGATTGTAGTTTTGGGGTACGGGAGATTGAGAGTATAGAGGTCAGGAGCACAGATTTGACTTCGCAGGAGGGTGCCAGTGTTCAGGTAGGTGGTTTGAAGTGTGTCTACTTCAATGCCAGGAGTATACGAAATAAGGTAGGGGAACTGGCAGCATGGATTGGTACCTGGGACTTCGATGTTGTGGCCATTTCAGAGACATGGATAGAGCAGGGACAGGAATGGTTGTTGCAGGTTCCGGGGTTTAGGTGTTTTAGTAAGCTCAGAGAAGGGGGCAAAAGAGGGGGAGGTGTGGCGCTGCTAGTCAAGGACAGTATTACGGTGGCGGAAAGGATGCTAGATGGGGACTCTTCTTCTGAGGTAGTATGGGCTGAGGTTAGAAACAGGAAAGGAGAGGTCACCCTGTTGGGAGTTTTCTATAGGCCACCTAATAGTTCTAGGGATGTAGAGGAAAGGATGGCGAAGATGATTCTGGAAAAGAGCGAAAGTAACAGGGTAGTTGTTATGGGAGACTTTAACTTTCCAAATATTGACTGGAAAAGATATAGTTCGAGTACATTAGATGGGTCATTCTTTGTACAATGTGTGCAGGAGGGTTTCCTGACACAATATGTTGACAGGCCAACAAGAGGCGAGGCCACATTGGATTTGGTTTTGGGTAATGAACCAGGCCAGGTGTTAGATCTGGAGGTAGGTGAGCACTTTGGAAACAGTGACCACAATTCGGTGACCTTTACGTTAGTGATGGAAAGGGATAAGTATACCCCGCAGGGCAAGAGTTATAGCTGGGGGAAGGGCAATTGTGATGCCATTAGACATGACTTAGGATGTGTTGGTTGGAGAAGTAGGCTGCAAGGGTTGGGCACACTGGATATGTGGAGCTTGTTCAAGGAACAGCTATTGCATGTTCTTGATAAGTACGTACCAGTCAGGCAGGGAGGAAGGGGTCGAGCGAGGGAACCGTGGTTTACCAAAGAAGTGGAATCTCTTGTTAAGAGGAAGAAGGAGGCCTATGTGAAGATGAGGCGTGAAGTTTCAGTTGGGGCGCTTGATAGTTACAAGGAAGCGAGGAAGGATCTAAAGAGAGAGCTGAGATGAGCAAGGAGGGGACATGAGAAGTCTTTGGCAGGTAGGATCAAGGAAAACCCAAAAGCTTTCTATAGGTATGTCAGGAATAAAAGAATGACTAGGGTAAGAGTAGGGCCAGTCAAGGACAGTGGTGGGAAGTTGTGTGTGGAGGCTGAGGAGATAAGCGAGATACTAAATGAATACTTTTCGTCAGTATTCACTCAAGAAAAAGATAATATTGTGGAGGAGAATGCTGAGACCCAGGCTATTAGAATAGATGGCATTGAGGTGCGTAGGGAAGAAGTGTTGGCAATTCTGGACAAGGTGAAAATAGATAAGTCCCCGGGGCCGGATGGGATTTATCCTAGGATTCTCTGGGAAGCCAGGGAAGAGATTGCTGAGCCTTTGGCTTTGATTTTTAGGTCATCATTGGCTACAGGAATAGTGCCAGAGGACTGGAGGATAGCAAATGTGGTCCCTTTGTTCAAGAAGGGGAGTAGAGATAACCCCGGTAACTATAGGCCGGTGAGCCTAACGTCTGTGGTGGGTAAAGTCTTGGAGAGGATTATAAAAGATACGATTTATAATCATCTAGATAGGAATAATATGATTAGGGACAGTCAGCATGGTTTTGTGAAGGGTAGGTCATGCCTCACAAACCTTATCGAGTTCTTTGAGAAGGTGACTGAACAGGTAGACGAGGGTAGAGCAGTTGATGTGGTGTATATGGATTTCAGTAAAGCGTTTGATAAGGTTCCCCATGGTCGGCTATTGCAGAAAATACGGAGGCTGGGGATTGAGGGTGATTTAGAGATGTGGATCAGAAATTGGCTAGTTGAAAGAAGACAGAGAGTGGTAGTTGATGGGAAATGTTCAGAATGGAGTTCAGTTACGAGTGGCGTACCACAAGGATCTGTTCTGGGGCCGTTGCTGTTTGTCATTTTTATAAATGACCTAGAGGAGGGCGCAGAAGGATGGGTGAGTAAATTTGCAGACGACACTAAAGTCGGTGGAGTTGTAGACAGTGCGGAAGGATGTTGCAGGTTACAGAGGGACATAGATAAGCTGCAGAGCTGGGCTGAGAGGTGGCAAATGGAGTTTAATGTGGAGAAGTGTGAGGTGATTCACTTTGGAAAGAATAACAGAAATGCGGAATATTTGGCTAATGGTAAAATTCTTGGTAGTGTGGATGAGCAGAGGGATCTCGGTGTCCATGTACATAGATCCCTGAAAGTTGCCACCCAGGTTGATAGGGTTGTGAAGAAGGCCTATGGTGTGTTGGCCTTTATTGGTAGAGGGATTGAGTTCCGGAGCCATGAGGTCATGTTGCAGTTGTACAAAACTCTAGTACGGCCGCATTTGGAGTATTGCGTACAGTTCTGGTCGCCTCATTATAGGAAGGACGTGGAAGCTTTGGAACGGGTGCAGAGGAGATTTACCAGGATGTTGCCTGGTATGGAGGGAAAATCTTATGAGGAAAGGCTGATGGACTTGAGGTTGTTTTCGTTAGAGAGAAGAAGGTTAAGAGGTGATTTAATAGAGGCATACAAAATGATCAAAGGGTTAGATAGGGTGGACAGCGAGAGCCTTCTCCCGCGGATGGAGGTGGCTAGCACGAGGGGACATAGCCTTAAATTGAGGGGTAATAGATATAGGACAGAGGTCAGAGGTGGGTTTTTTACTCAAAGAGTGGTGAGGCCGTGGAATGCCCTACCTGCAACAGTAGTGAACTCGCCAACATTGAGGGCATTTAAAAATTTATTGGATAAGCATATGGATGATAAGGGCATAGTGTAGGTTAGATGGCCTTTAGATTTTTTCCATGTTGGTGCAACATCGAGGGCCGAAGGGCCTGTACTGCGCTGTATTGTTCAAAAAAAGGGTATTTACAATATACATCAGATCCCAGTCGGATCTGCCCAGCCGGTTCCATCCTTGGCTGAGTTTATATGGAACTTAACCACGATCAACCTTGGCTCCCCACCCCCTTCGCGGGAGAGTTCAGAATCAGCGAGACTCACAGGGATAGTGTTTGCTCCCACCCCTCATGTCTCCTGCGGGTTACAACATCTTTCCCCTGCTAAAGCCTGAAGACTTGTCTGAAGACTCCGGAGTAGGAGGGTGTTGGCTCGCTTCACACTTGGCTGTGATCCCTGTACTGGCGGTGCCGCAGCAGACGGGGTATATCCGGATGGCGAATGGCGCTTCCGATCGGAAAGTTGGGGCGGATGCACTGTCTGAGGCTGCTGCACTGCCTGAGGCTGCTGCACTGTCAGAGGCTGCTGCACTGCCTGAGGCTGCTGCACTGTCTGAGGCTGCTGCACTGTCTGAGGCTGCTGCACTGTCTGAGGCTGCTGCACTGCCCGAGGCTGCTGCACTGTCTGAGGCTGCTGCACTGTCTGAGGCTGCTGCACTGTCTGAGGCTGCTGCACTGCCCGAGGCTGCTGCACTGTCTGAGGCTGCTGCACTGCCTGAGGCTGCTGCACTGTCTGAGGCTGCCGCACTGTCTGAGGCTGCTGCACTGCCCAAGGCTGCTGCACTGTCTGAGGCTGCTGCACTGCCTGAGGCTGCTGCACTGTCTGAGGCTGCTGCACTGTCTGAGGCTGCTGCACTGCCTGAGGCTGCTGCACTGTCTGAGGCTGCCGCACTGCCTGAGGCTGCCGCACTGCCCGAGGCTGCTGCACTGCCTGAGGCTGCTGCACTGTCTGAGGCTGCTGCACTGTCTGAGGCTGCTGCACTGTCTGAGGCTGCTGCACTGTCTGAGGCTGCTGCACTGCCTGAGGCTGCTGCACTGTCTGAGGCTGCTGCACTGTCTGAGGCTGCTGCACTGTCTGAGGCTGCTGCACTGTCTGAGGCTGCTGCACTGCCTGAGGCTGCTGCACTGTCTGAGGCTGCTGCACTGTCTGAGGCTGCCGCACTGCCTGAGGCTGCCGCACTGCCCGAGGCTGCTGCACTGCCTGAGGCTGCTGCACTGTCTGAGGCTGCTGCACTGTCTGAGGCTGCTG
The DNA here is from genome assembly GCF_902713615.1 of Scyliorhinus canicula. Taxonomy (NCBI): domain Eukaryota; kingdom Metazoa; phylum Chordata; class Chondrichthyes; order Carcharhiniformes; family Scyliorhinidae; genus Scyliorhinus; species Scyliorhinus canicula. Next base: position 5,476,724 of record NC_052154.1, on the reverse strand, counting down.
CACTGTCTGAGGCTGCTGCACTGTCTGAGGCTGCTGCACTGCCTGAGGCTGCTGCACTGTCTGAGGCTGCTGCACTGCCCGAGGCTGCTGCACTGTCTGAGGCTGCTGCACTGTCTGAGGCTGCTGCACTGAGGCTGCTGCACTGTCTGAGGCTGCTGCACTGTCTGAGGCTGCTGCACTGTCTGAGGCTGCTGCACTGCCTGGGGCTGCTGCACTGCCCGAGGCTGCTGCACTGCCTGAGGCTGCTGCACTGTCTGAGGCTGCTGCACTGTCTGAGGCTGCTGCACTGCCTGAGGCTGCTGCACTGTCTGAGGCTGCTGCACTGTCTGAGGCTGCTGCACTGTCTGAGGCTGCTGCACTGCCTGAGGCTGCTGCGCTGTCTGAGGCTGCTGCACTGCCTGAGGCTGCTGCACTGTCTGAGGCTGCTGCACTGTCTGAGGCTGCTGCACTGCCTGAGGCTGCTGCACTGTCTGAGGCTGCTGCACTGTCTGAGGCTGCTGCACTGTCTGAGGCTGCTGCACTGTCTGAGGCTGCTGCACTGTCTGAGGCTGCTGCACTGTCTGAGGCTGCTGCACTGTCCGAGGCTGCTGCACTGTCTGAGGCTGCTGCACTGTCTGAGGCTGCTGCACTGCCTGAGGCTGCTGCACTGCCTGAGGCTGCTGCACTGCCTGAGGCTGCTGCACTGCCCGAGGCTGCTGCACTGCCCGAGGCTGCTGCACTGTCTGAGGCTGCTGCACTGCCTGAGGCTGCTGCACTGTCTGAGGCTGCTGCACTGCCTGAGGCTGCTGCACTGTCTGAGGCTGCTGCACTGTCTGAGGCTGCCGCACTGTCTGAGGCTGCCGCACTGCCTGAGGCTGCTGCACTGCCTGAGGCTGCTGCACTGTCTGAGGCTGCTGCACTGCCTGAGGCTGCTGCACTGTCTGAGGCTGCTGCACTGTCTGAGGCTGCTGCACTGCCCGAGGCTGCTGCACTGTCTGAGGCTGCTGCACTGTCTGAGGCTGCAGCACTGCCTGAGGCTGCTGCACTGTCTGAGGCTGCTGCACTGTCTGAGGCTGCAGCACTGCCTGAGGCTGCTGCACTGTCTGAGGCTGCTGCACTGCCTGAGGCTGCTGCACTGCCCGAGGCTGCTGCACTGCCTGAGGCTGCTGCACTGTCTGAGGCTGCAGCACTGTCTGAGGCTGCTGCACTGTCTGAGGCTGCTGCACTGCCTGAGGCTGCTGCACTGCCCGAGGCTGCTGCACTGTCTGAGGCTGCTGCACTGCCCGAGGCTGCTGCACTGCCCGAGGCTGCTGCACTGTCTGAGGCTGCTGCACTGCCCGAGGCTGCTGCACTGCCCGAGGCTGCTGCACTGCCTGAGGCTGCTGCACTGCCTGAGGCTGCTGCACTGTCTGAGGCTGCTGCACTGTCTGAGGCTGCTGCACTGCCTGAGGCTGCTGCACTGCCTGAGGCTGCTGCACTGTCTGAGGCTGCTGCACTGCCCGAGGCTGCTGCACTGCCCGAGGCTGCTGCACTGTCTGAGGCTGCTGCACTGCCTGAGGCTGCTGCACTGCCTGAGGCTGCTGCACTGCCTGAGGCTGCCGCACTATCTGAGGCTGCCGCACTGCCTGAGGCTGCCGCACTGTCTGAGGCTGCTGCACTGTCTGAGGCTGCAGCACTGTCTGAGGCTGCTGCACTGTCTGAGGCTGCTGCACTGTCTGAGGCTGCCGCACTGCCCGAGGCTGCTGCACTGCCTGAGGCTGCTGCACTGCCCGAGGCTGCTGCACTGTCTGAGGCTGCTGCACTGCCTGAGGCTGCACTGCCCGAGGCTGCTGCACTGCCCGAGGCTGCTGCACTGCCTGAGGCTGCTGCACTGCCTGAGGCTGCTGCACTGTCTGAGGCTGCTGCACTGTCTGAGGCTGCTGCACTGCCTGAGGCTGCACTGCCCGAGGCTGCTGCACTGCCTGAGGCTGCTGCACTGCCCGAGGCTGCCGCACTGCCTGAGGCTGCCGCACTGCCTGAGGCTGCTGCACTGTCTGAGGCTGCTGCACTGCCTGAGGCTGCTGCACTGCCTGAGGCTGCTGCACTGCCTGAGGCTGCTGCACTGCCTGAGGCTGCTGCACTGCCTGAGGCTGCCGCACTGCCCGAGGCTGCCGCACTGCCCGAGGCTGCCGCACTGTCTGAGGCTGCCGCACTGTCTGAGGCTGCTGCACTGTCTGAGGCTGCTGCACTGCCTGAGGCTGCCGCACTGCCTGAGGCTGCCGCACTGCCTGAGGCTGCCGCACTGCCTGAGGCTGCCGCACTGTCTGAGGCTGCCGCACTGTCTGAGGCTGCCGCACTGTCTGAGGCTGCCGCACTGTCTGAGGCTGCTGCACTGTCTGAGGCTGCTGCACTGCCTGAGGCTGCTGCACTGTCTGAGGCTGCCGCACTGCCCGAGGCTGCTGCACTGCCTGAGGCTGCTGCACTGTCTGAGGCTGCTGCACTGCCTGAGGCTGCTGCACTGTCTGAGGCTGCTGCACTGCCTGAGGCTGCTGCACTGCCTGAGGCTGCTGTACTGCCCGAGGCTGCTGCACTGCCCGAGGCTGCTGCACTGCCCGAGGCTGCTGCACTGTCTGAGGCTGCTGCACTGTCTGAGGCTGCAGCACTGTCTGAGGCTGCTGCACTGCCCGAGGCTGCTGCACTGCCTGAGGCTGCTGCACTGCCTGAGGCTGCTGCACTGTCTGAGGCTGCTGCACTGTCTGAGGCTGCTGCACTGTCTGAGGCTGCTGCACTGCCCGAGGCTGCTGCACTGTCTGAGGCTGCTGCACTGTCTGAGGCTGCTGCACTGTCTGAGGCTGCTGCACTGTCTGAGGCTGCCGCACTGCCTGAGGCTGCTGCACTGCCTGAGGCTGCTGCACTGCCCGAGGCTGCTGCACTGCCTGAGGCTGCTGCACTGTCTGAGGCTGCTGCACTGTCTGAGGCTGCTGCACTGTCTGAGGCTGCCGCACTGTCTGAGGCTGCTGCACTGCCTGAGGCTGCTGAACTGTCTGAGGCTGCTGCACTGCCTGAGGCTGCTGCACTGTCTGAGGCTGCTGCACTGCCCGAGGCTGCTGCACTGTCTGAGGCTGCCGCACTGTCTGAGGCTGCTGCACTGCCCGAGGCTGCTGCACTGTCTGTGGCTGCTGCACTGCCCGAGGCTGCTGCACTGCCTGAGGCTGCTGCACTGTCTGTGCCTGCTGCACCGCCCGAGGCTGCTGCACTGTCTGAGGCTGCTGCACTGCCTGAGGCTGCTGCACTGTCTGAGGCTGCCGCACTGCCCGAGGCTGCTGCACTGTCTGAGGCTGCTGCACTGTCTGAGGCTGCTGCACTGTCTGAGGCTGCTGCACTGCCCGAGGCTGCTGCACTGTCTGAGGCTGCTGCACTGTCTGAGGCTGCTGCACTGCCTGAGGCTGCTGCACTGCCTGAGGCTGCTGCACTGTCTGAGGCTGCTGCACTGTCTGAGGCTGCCGCACTGCCTGAGGCTGCTGCACTGCCCGAGGCTGCTGCACTGCCTGAGGCTGCTGCACTGTCTGAGGCTGCTGCACTGTCTGAGGCTGCTGCACTGCCTGAGGCTGCTGCACTGCCCGAGGCTGCTGCACTGCCCGAGGCTGCTGCACTGCCTGAGGCTGCTGCACTGCCCGAGGCTGCTGCACTGTCTGAGGCTGCTGCACTGCCTGAGGCTGCTGCACTGTCTGAGGCTGCTGCACTGCCTGGGGCTGCTGCACTGCCCGAGGCTGCTGCACTGCCTGAGGCTGCTGCACTGTCTGAGGCTGCTGCACTGTCTGAGGCTGCTGCACTGTCTGAGGCTGCTGCACTGTCTGAGGCTGCTGCACTGTCTGAGGCTGCTGCACTGTCTGAGGCTGCTGCACTGCCTGAGGCTGCTGCACTGCCCGAGGCTGCTGCACTGTCTGAGGCTGCTGCACTGTCTGAGGCGCAGGAGCCGAACGCTGGGTCCAGGCGAACGCTGGGTCCAGGCGAACGCTGGGTCCAGGCGAACGCTGGGTCCAGGCGCGGGCGATGGGCTTCATTGTCTTCTTTCAACAGACTGATCAGTGGCTTGTGGTCCGTGATGATCGTGAAATGTTGACCGTACACATACTGGTGAAAATTCTCCACGGTGAAGACAGCTGCCAGACCCTCTTTCTCAATTTGCTGATAATGGCGGTCGGACATGGCCAGTGTCCAGGAAGTGGAAGGGATTGTCCTTTCCCTGCCAATCTTCCACGCGATGTGATAAAACGCTGCCTATGCCACACAGCAACACGTCACATGTGACAAGTAGTTGTTCACCGGGATCATTGGGCGGGATTCTCCAATCCCGCGGCAGAGTGTCCACGCCGTTGTAAACGGCGTCGTGAATGGTCGCCCCACGTCTAATTCTGACCACTCTAGGGGCCAGCACGGCGCTGGAGTGGTTCGCGCCGCTCCAGCTGGCGATCCTGGCGCAAACTGTGCGCCGCAGGATCCACGCATGCGCAGTTGCACCAGCGCCAATGTGTGCATGCGCAGTGGCCTCCTTCAACGCGCCGGCCCCGATGCAACATGGCGCAGGGCTACAGGGGCCGGCGCGTAGGAAAGGAGGCCCCCAGCCAGAGAGGCTGGCCCGCCGATCGGTGCGTCCCGATCGCTGGCCAGGACACATCGGAACCCCCCCCCCCCCCCACCCCCGGGGGTCGGAACCCCCTCAGGCCATCACCGGACCCTTACACGCCGAGGTTCCGCCGACCCAGAGCAGGTTAGAACGGCGTCGGCGGGACTCGGCTCTTTTCCAACGGCCGCTCGGCCCATACGGGCCAGAGAATTGACTGGCCGGCCGCGTAGACCAGCGCCACGCCAACCACGCCAGTCAGGGGCCGGTCTGCGCGGCCGGCGTCGGGGCGTGCCGGTGTTGGGTCGGCGTGGCCCGTTGGCGGGGATTCTCCAGCCCGGCGCGGGGCTGGGAGAATCCCGCCCATAATATGTCAGAAGACTGGAACAAGTCGATTGTTCCTTTACCGGTGTGAATGCCTCTTCCTGTTGTTTTCACCACCCCATTCCTGGTTCCTTTTCAGGAGGAGGTGTAGAGGGGCTAATATTGTCATGAGGCCGGGAATGAACTTGCCGTAATAGTCCACCAGTCCCAGAAGGGATCGTGGCTCCGTGGTGTTTTCAGGGATGAGGGCACGCTGAATGGCCGTATCTTCTCTGCGACCCTTCACGGTGCCCTCGGTAGACCAGGTACTTCCCTCGCAGGAAAGATGCACTCCTCTCTCCGCAGGCAGACACCTGTTTCCGAAAACTGACGGAGCACCTCGTCTACGTTACTTAAATCTTCCCGTTCAGTCACCCCCTTGATCAACACATCATCGAGAAATATTGCCACGCGCAGTAATCCTCGTAGTATGTTTCCCATCAGCCGCCAGAAACTGGCGCAGGCTGATGACACTGCGAACAGTAGCCAGGTGTATTCGGACAGGCCCCTCTGTGTATTTACAGTGAAGAACCTAATCCAATTCTAACTGCAAATACAATGGCTAATATCGAGCTTAGTAAATGAGTGTCCGCAGGCCTGATTTGCGTATAGGTCTTCAATTCGAGACATCGGATAACGAGCCAGTCAGGAAGCCACGTTAATCATTAATTTATTGTCTCCACACAAACTGACCGTCTTATCAGGCTTGAGAACCAGGACCACCAGCGCCAGCCAATCAGTAAAATGTATTGGACTTATGATCCCACGTCCGTCGAGTGGGCTGGGTTTGGTCTGCAGCTTTGCCAACAAGGTGTAAGGGACGGGGTGGTTCCCACCTTGTAGGCCTCGCACACCAATTGAATTCCAATTCCGCCATTTGCCAAGGTGGGAATTGAACCCTTGTCTCCAGAGCGTTAATCTCTGGATTACTGGTCTAGTGACATTCCCACAATGCCAGTCGGACTGGACCCCTCCAGTGTCTCCCCCAGGTCAGGTGTATGTACGACTGATAAATGGGTTTGGATGAGCCCTTAAACCAAGGCCCTGTCTGCCTTCTCAGGAGAAGGTAAATAATCCCAGTGCACTATTTCACAACCTTGCTTCACAGCGCCAGGGTCCCGGGTTCGATTCCCGGCTTGGGTCACTGTCTGTGCGGAGTCTGCACGTTCTCCCCGTGTCTGCGTGGGTTTCCTCCGGGTGCTCCGGTTTCCTCCCACAAGCCCCGAAAGACGTGCTTGTTAGGTGAATTGGACATTCTGAATTCTCCCTCCGTGACCCGAACAGGCGCCGGAATGTGGCGACTAGGGGCTTTTCACAGTAACTTCGCTGCGGTGTTAATGCACGCCTACTTGTGACAATAAAGATTATTATGATTATTATTTTGAATCCCTCAACCAACATCACAAAAACAGATCATTATTGCAGCCAAACTGGACAATTTGGAGAGCTGCTCTAGTTAGATTATTCTCACTAATCTGGACTTCCGCACAGTTAGGAAGGCAAGAACCTGTTGAGATTCTGCATCAATGTTTATGAATAGAATAGAACAGTACAGCACAGAACAGGCCCTTCGGCCCTCGGTGTTGTGCCGAGCAATGATCACCCTACTTAAACCCACGTAACCCGTATACCCGTAACCCAACAATCCCCCCATTAACCTTACACTACGGGCAATTTATCATGGCCAATCCACCTAACCCGCGCATCTTTGGACTGTGGGAGGAAACCGGAGCACCCGGAGGAAACCCACGCACACACAGGGAGGACGTGCAGACTCCACACAGACAGTGACCCAGCCAGGAATCGAACCTGGGACCCTGGAGCTGTGAAGCATTGATGCTAACCACCATGCTACCGTGAGGCTGAGAAAGGTTCCAGAGCCAGGCTGGGAGGATAGGAGCCTTTAGACAATTTGGCCGGTGTCATAACATCCACTCATGTAAATCATGAGATGCTGACAGGCAGTGATTGACACACAGGATAACCAATGAACACACACGACACGGAACAACCAATCACCAGACAGGACACCACCACTATAAAGCCCACAGGGCATTAAAGCTCTCTCTCTCTCTCACAGGACACGGCTAGGGAGATAGTCGCAGTGCACAGGCCAATGAACATCATCACCATGTGATAGAGAGCTTGTCTGGTCAAGCCATTAGGAGGTTATCAGTTGGGTTAATAGAGTGTCAACCCACAGCGGAGTATGTACAGCAATCAACAGGTTCAATAAAACAGTGTTGGACCATCTCCTGTGTCGGAAGCCTGTTTCTCGTTTTACTGCATCCAGTTGCAGTTGATGTCAGACCAACACAGATAACACATCAGCCGGAACTTCCAGAATTACATTGGGAAAATTCTGCACGAATACCCAACAAGGAAATCGCGGCCAAGTGTTGACGCCGGCGTTGATGCTGGCATCAACGGGCCTCCAGACCCAGTCATTCTCGTCTCCCTCGGGGGCTAGAATGGTGTCAGAGTGCTGTGCGCTGCACCGGCGGCAAAAGCCAGCTGGCGCGGGTCCGCGTATGCGCGCCACGGCCGGCAGGGGTCCGCTCATGCACGCCACGGCCGTCTCTGCGTCGGCCTGCGGGAAACATGGCGGAGCACTACAGGGGCCCGGCGTGGAGGAACACCGCAACCCCCCCCCCCCCCCCCCCGGAATTAGCGCCCCGCCGATCGGTTGCCCCCGATCGTGGGCCTGGCCACCGTGGATGCCCCCCCCGGGAGTCGGCTCCCCCCCCCCACCACCAGGACGGCCGCCGCAGCCAGAACGGCGAGGTCCCGCTGGGTAGGACCATACGCAAACGACCACGGCGGGCACTCGGCACGTCGAGCTCGCAGAACCGTCGTGGGGGTCACTTTCAACAGCCCCCGAGCGCGCGCCAGCACAATTGCCGGGGTCACGGCGACCGCCGGTTCTCGGGTCGCCGGCACAGGCGGCGTGTCGGGATTCGCGGCCCCCCCCCCGGCGCAGGCTCGGAGAATCCTGGCCAATCTGTCTCCACATTAACACTACCTCTGCCTTAATTTGAACACATTTCGAACTTTTTAATCTAGCTTGTCACCTGGTTGGTCACCTGGCCCAACTGCTTCATGCCATTGTTTATTCTCCACACTGACCTCCTCCCATTCTTCATCTAACCCCTGTCAATATAATTTTCCATTCCTTCCTCCTTCACATTTTTATCGACTTCCCTTTAAATAATCTCTATTGTTCAGCCCCATGCGAGTTTCCCGTTCTCTATCCTTCAGGGATAAAGAAGATTTTCTGGAATTCCTTATTAGGTTTCTTAATGATTTTCCTCTATTTATGGAACCCAGTTTTGGCCACATCCATAACTGGGAGTATCCTGTCCAACCCTCTCATTATCCTAAAGGCCTCAATCACAAGGTATCCATGACTCCCGGCTCTGGGGTTTCAGTAGGCGATGAATCATTTGATGTAAAGATGGATAATGTTGGAAATATTCAGCAGCTCAGGCAGAATCTGTGGAGAGAGAAACAGAGTTAATGTTTGGGCCAGAGACTTACATCCCCAGAGCACTGTATTTTGTCTCTCAGCACTTAATACGCGACAAATTTAGAGTCCTATGATTATTGGCATTTTGACAATATGGCAGCCATTTTGTACCAATATCAAAACAAGCAGCAATGAGATCAGACAAACATTGTTAGCACATCGGGAAACTTGTTGCTCTTCTTGGAATGGTGCCGTGGGATCTTTACCATCCCTTGGCAGCAGAATAGCAGAACGGTTAGCACTGTAGCTTCGCAACTCCAGGGCCCCAGGTTCGATTCCCGTCTGGGTCACTGTCTGTGCGGAATCTGCATGTTCTCCCCGTGTGTGTGCGTGGGTTTCCTCCCACAAGTCCCGAAAGACGTGCTGTTAGGTCATTTGGACATTCTGAATTCTCCCTCTGTGTACCCGAACAGGCGCCGGAATGTGGCGACTCGGGGATTTTCACAGTAACTCCATTGCACTGTGAATGTAAGCCTTGTGACAATAAAACTATTATTATTATTAACCACCTGATCTACTGTAATATGTAGACAGGACCATTGTCCATTTGAAGGATGCACTTCCAACACTAATAGCAGCAACAAAACCGCACCTTTTTCGTAGAAGGAAGGGATGAAATATCAATTCTTCATTGCAAACTCAAAGACTTAGGGCGCAATTCTCCCAAAGGGAGACAAACAGCCGACGCCGAAGTGAAACCCAGAGTGTTGCACTCCGGCGTCGGAGGCCGCTCCTCGCCCACTATTCTCTCCCCCCTCCCGCCCCCCCCCCCCCCTTCTCCCGGGGGGCTAGGAGTGGCGGCGCATGAATTCCGAGCACCCGGCCTTGACGCTTGCGTCAAAGCGGCGCGCTGGGAATGACTCAGCCAGGGGCGCCTAAGTGACGTCAGCCGTGCATGCGCGGTTGCCGTCTTCCCCTCCGCAGCCCCGCACGACATGGCGGCTTGATCTTGCGGGGCGGCGGAGGGAAAAGAGTGTGTCTTTTAGAGATGCCGGCCCGACGATCGGTGGGCACCAATCGCGGGCCAGTCACCTCATGAGCATGGCCGTGGTGCTCGATCCTCCCTCCGCCCCCCACAGGCCCCACACACAGCGGTCGCGTGCTGTTCACACCGGCAGTGACCAGGTGTGGTTGGCGCCGGTGTGAACCGTTCAGGTTCGGCAGGCCGCTCGGCCCATCCGGGCCGGAGAATCGATAGTCGCCGTGAGAAACGACGAGCGGCGATTCTCTGAGCGGCCTGTCGCAAAACGCGACACGCCATTTTGGGGGGGCTGGAAGAATCGCGGGGGGTGCCAGGGCGGCGTGGCGTGATTCGCCCGGCCCTCCCGCGATTCTCCCACCCGGCGTGGGGTGCGGAGAATCGCGCCCTTACTGTGGAACCTGAATCCACAAACGAGAGACATGAGTGTTACCAACTGAACCAGGCTCACAAAAATTTCAGTTGGCATTTCAGAGAGTCAAGTAAAACTAATCAACAGGAAGGCAAGACACCCCAGACAATAGTTCTGCTCAATATAATTTGTCTTCTAAATTACAAGCTCACTTGAAGTTGGTGTGTTAGCTGGCTGGTTAATGTGGGTAGATTCAAAATGTGGTGGTATAACCACTGTAGATATGTGTACTTGCAGTAGGGGGATGTATGGCTGTACCTGTAATACAGGTTCCTCCGGTAAGCCCCTGCCGGCTAGCTCCGCCCACAGGGAGCTTGTGTATAAATATGCGTGTGAGTCACTGAGATCCTAGTCTACAGCTGCTGCCGGAGGAATAGCATCACACAGCAATAAAGCCTCGATTGCACACGTCTCGAGTCTTTGTGTGCAATTGTTAGCGCCACACAAAGCGTGCACAGAGGCCATTTGGCCCATCATGTCTTGAGCATCTCCTTCAGGCTTTGAAATGGTTCTCAACTGAGTAGGGGAGCGCAATAAAAACAGGAAATTCTCAACCCCTTCAAAGTTAGGTTAATATTTTGGTGAAGCTTTTCATTCAAACTTCTAATAGAATATTCACACATCAGAGGGAACTGGAATCATATCTCGCCTTTCACAACCTCAGCTTCCCAAGTCACTCCGTGTAAGATCAAGTATTTGTGCAGCACCGTCACCATGTAAGAAACACAGGAGCCCATGTTCGCACAGCAAGATCCCACAAATAGGCGTGTGATGAACAACTCGATGTTGCTTTCTTTTGTTCGATGTTTGTTGAGGGATAAGGATGGACAGGATATCACCACACCTTCTCAAGGCAATGTCACAGAATGTCTTATCCCCCCCCCCCCCCCCCCCCCCCGGGAGTTGAGAGGTCACATAGAACAGTACAGCACAGAACAGGCCCTTCGACCCTCAATGTTGTGCCGAACATTGTCCGAAACCAAGATCAAGCTATCCCACTCCCTGTCATTCTGGTGTGCTCCATGTGCCTATCCAATAACTGTTTGAAAGTTCTTAAAGTGTCCGACTCCACTATCACAGCAGGAAGTCCATTCGACACCCTAACCACTCTCTGAGTAAAGAACCTACCTCAGACATCCCTCCTATATCTCCCACCCTGAACCTTATAGTTATGCCCCCTTGTAACAGCTACATCCACCCGAGGAAATAGTCTCTGAACGTCCACTCTATCTATCCCCTTCATCATCTTATAAACCTCTATTAAGTCGCCTCTCATCCTCCTCCGCTCCAAAGAGAAAAGTCCTAGCTCCCTCAACCTTTCCTCATAAGACCTATCCTGCAAACCAGGCAGCATCCTGGTAAATCTCCTTTGCACCCTTTCCAATGCTTCCACATCCTTCCTATAGTGAGGTGACCAGAACTGCACACAATACTCCAAATGTGGTCTCACCAGGGTCGTGTACAGTTGCAGCTTAACCCTGCGGCTCGAAAACGCAAGCCCCCTGTTAATAAACGCTAACACACTAGAGGCCTTCTTCACGGCTCTTTCCACTTGAGTGGCAACCTTCAGAGATCTGTGGACATGAACCCCAAGATCTCTCTGTTCCTCCACATTCCTCAGAACCCTGCCGTTGACCCTACCATCCGCGTTCAAATTTTTTCTACCAAAATGAATCACCTCGCACTATTGCTAAACATCTCGTCTGAAAAGCAGCGTTCCGGACTGGACAGTGCTCCCTCAGTGCCGCACATGAATGCCAGCCTTTGCCCTCACGTCCCTGGAATGGGTCTCGGAGTCGCAACCTCCTGATTCAGGCGTGGAAGTGCTCTGTAAGAAATAATATTCTTGTGTCTAAAAAAAAATCTCAGATTCGCTAACCGGCTGTGGGCAGGACCTCCGGGGAATCTATCAGTTGGGAGTAAAGTACTTTGAAAGTCTTCTGAAGGACTCTCTATGAATGAAATCCAGTCACATATTCTTCTGCTCGGCGATAAACCCACACTGAAAAAAGTTGAGGGAGCCGGATCCCACGCCGGGATCCCTCTTGCTATCTCGGTGGAAAAAGCTTTTCCACAAATACACAAACAATCCCAGTGGGATCAAGTGCCTGATAAGCAACACAGCAGACATTTTCTCCCATTAAATGACAGGAAGGGTGTGTTGGAGAAACACAACGTATTTAAAGTTCAGGCCTGTTTTTATGCTGCTTCATCTCTCTGAAACCGAGGCAGCAAAATGCGAGAGGCGATAAGTGTGATTCGTTGTGGATTTACGTCATCCGATTTCAAAGCTCTGGATGTCCCAGTTGGAAGGAGAGAAGTGTGACCAAAAGGTCCTGGAATTGCTCATTTAATTTACTTGGATCAAAACACCCCAAAAGAACCAGGGGGAGGCGATGAGGAGTTTTTCTGTTACACGGCAGGTTGCTATGATATGCAATGAGCTGCTTGGGAGCAGATTCATGGAGTCATTTCAGCACAGAAGGAGGCCACTCAGCCCATCGAGTAAATGCTGGCCCTCCGTCGCACAATCCAGTCGGTCCCATTCCCCCACTCTCCCCCCGTACCCCAGTAAGCCAATTTCCCTCGAGTGCCCATCCAATTTCCCATCGGTCGTCATCCCAGCTTCCGCTCAATTGGATGAGTTCTGTTACCTCAGAGGGTTGCAGGGCTGGAGGGGGTCACAGTGATAGGGAGGCCAGGGAGGGGTTTGAAAGCAATGGTGAGGGTTTTAAAATGGAGGCATTCACAGGCCACAACCAAATGGCGGTCGGTCACTGCGGCTGTGAGGGATCAACAGGATCTGATATGGGTTCAGGTACCAGCGGCGGAGGTTTGGATGAGGTCAGCTTATAGTGAGTGGAAGATAAGGTGTTGTCCAGGTGAGCAATGGAAAGGTCATAAAGTCAGCCACACTCTGTACTGCAAACTGCCTGTGCCAAACCAACAGGGTGAAATGAGATGCGTTTTGCTTTGGTTTACAGGTTGGTGGTCAGAACAATGCTCCCCCTATTGCTGATGGTCTACATTCTGGGTTGTGCAGCACAATCAGGGCCAAGCATAAAAGGCAACAGCACTGGCCTTCAATCAGACTGGATCTGGAACCAGCTTACCTGCTGGGAGGGCGAAACAAAACCCAAACAAATCGGACAGGTAAGGTTCCTTAACGTTTAACCCCTTTCTACTCCGCAGCTTTACAGGCAGAGTGCATGTTTTCTCCTACTGTCGATAATCAATATTGTACAAGATGGATGTATTTTCTTAATCTTAGAGAGTGTTTGCCAATTATATAATTCAGCAGCAAGTCTTTGTGAGTTTAAAAATAAAGATGGCTATTCATTCTCACTCACTTATCCTGAATTAACACAACGGCCTACACAGTCTCATACATGTACACAAAGATTGGATACAGATAAAGATAGTGCTCCTTTACAGATTACAGTTAATGATTTATGATGTCCAGTCTAGCACTTGGCAGCCTGTGATTTATTGATTGGACTTTTTAAAAATTCATTAACAAGACATGAGCATTTATTGCCCATTCCTAACATCCCGCCATTTCGGGGGGCTGGAGTCACTTGAAGTTCAATTCCAGCCTTAGGAGACTGACTGTCTGTGTGGAGTTTGCACGTTCTCCCCATGTCTGCGTGGGTTTCCTCCGGGTGCTTTGGTTTCCTCCCACAGTCCAAAGATGTGCAAGTTAGGTGGATTGGCCATGATAAATTACCCGTGTCCAAGATCAGTTTACGTGGACAGGGTGGGGGGATGGGTCAGGGTGAGGTGCTCTTTCAACGGTTCAGTGCAGACTCAATGGGCTGAATGGTCTCCTTCTGCACTGCAGAGATTCCAGGCATGGCAAGGTCGGTACATTTCCTTCCCTAAAGGACATTAGTGAAGCAGATGTTTATTTTTGCGATAATTGACAATGGTTTCATGGTCATTATTAGTTAGACTTTTAATTTCAGATTTTTTTATTGAATTCAGATTTCGTCATCTGCCGTGACAGGATTCGAACCCAGGTCCCCAGATCTGCCTTGGGCCTGTAGTGTAGTAATTCAGTGACAATACCATTGCATCACTGCCTCGCCATATTTAAAGTTGAAGTGAGGGTCTTGTGAAGTGAAGAGCTCATAGCAGGGTGTGAGGTTTCTTGTTGTCGAATATCTCAGAGGTTGGTTCCCAGGTGAACGTTGGAACTGGAACACATTAAGTACTTGGCTGCCTTATGGCTTGCTACTTAGTTCAGAGCCTGGTGCTCAGACTGGCTGACAACTAATGATCCTGATGGACATGTTAGATCTGCCCACAAACAGCTCTCAGCTAATATTTTAATACAGAAGTAAAATAGCTGTGGAGGCAGGCAGTCATGAAACTCCATCGTCTTCAGGTGTTGGCCCATCCTTAAACAATGAAATGTGTAAATTACACATACAGCTGCGAGGTACCATCACCTGTGTCCATATTTAATTAGGTATTCCTTGGCGACTTCTGTCGTTCAAACACCAAAAGTCAGCTAACCTTACATTTAGGGCCCCCTCTCTCGTCGACTTTGTTATCAAATATAGTTCAGTGAGCAACGCTCTCACCTCTGACCCAGAAGATTGTGGGATTAGGTTTGGCTCCGGCATCTCCACCACCAAATCCAGGTTGACAATCCTGGCGCAGTACCGGGGGAGGACCCCGCTGTTGGAGGCGCTGTTTCCACAAATGAGACATTAAATACCTCCCCTCTCAGGTGGATGTAGAAGGTCTCACGGCGACGATCTGAATTAGAGCAAGGTAGTTGACCCTTGTGTCCTGGGCCAATATTTATAAAGCTCAAATTAAATGGATAAGAGGATCTAAAGAAAAAAGATTTCCATTTATGTCACACTTTTCACAACCACCATACATTCTTAAAACAATTTACAGCCAGTGAAGTACTTTTTGAAGTGTTGTCACTGATGTAATACAGGAAATACAAGTTATACACAGCAAACAGCCACAACAGCAATGTAACAAAGATTATTATTATTAAAATTTATGTTTTGTAATGGCGATTGGGGGATAAATATTGGGTGGGACACCAAGGAGAAGTGGCCCTTCTCTTCTTCAAAATAGTGCCTTAGGATTGTTTAATATTCATTCTTGGGATGTGGCTGTCGCTGGCCTTGAGGAGGTGGTGGTGATCTGCCTTCCTGAACCGCGGCTCTGCGTTTGGGGGCAGTGGCATTGTGGGGTTGGCATTGGATTAGTAATCTAGAGACTCAGGGTAACGCTCTGGGGATCTGGGATCGAATCCCACCAGGGCTGATGGTACAATTTGAATTCAGCCAATAATGACCATTTGGGCAGCATGGTAGCATTGTGGTTAGCACAATTGCTTCACAGCTCCAGGTTCCCAGGTTCGATTCCGGCTTGGGTCACTGTCTGTGCGGAGTCTGCAGGTTCTCCCCGTGTCTGCGTGGGTTTCCTCCGGGTGCTCCGGTTTCCTCCCACAGTCCAGAGATGTGCAGGTTAGGTGGATTGGCCATGTTAAATTGCCTTTTGTGTCCAAAATTGCCCTTAGTCTTGGGTGGGGTTACTGGGTTATGGGGATAGGGTGGAGGTGTTGACCTTGGGTAGGGTGCTCTTTCCAGGAGCCGGTGCAGACTCAATGGGCCGAATGGCCTCCTTCTGTAATGTAAATTCTATGAAACAATTGTGAAAAAAATCATCTGGTTCGCTCACGTCCTTTTGGGAAGGAAATCTGCCGTCCTGACTTGGTCTGACCTACATGTGACTCCAGATCTACAGCAATGTGGTTGACTCTTAACTGCCCTCTGAAACAGCCTAACAAGCCACTCGGTCGAAAGGGCAATTAGAATGGCCAATAAATGCTGGCCCAGCTACACATCCCGTGTAAGAATTTTTAAAAGTCCCTGTGGAACAGATATGACACAATATGACATCGTCCCCAGCAGGCAGATGGTTGGCCATCTCATCTAAAATACCTTGCCTCCGGCAGTGCAGGGCTGCCTCAGTACCGCACTGGAGTGTCAGCTCTGGAGTGAGAATTGAACCCAGAATCCTGTGATCTAGAAGTGGAGTGCCAGCGATGGAGGCAGAGCCAACACAGAAAGAGGAAACCGCACAATAGGGAAATCAGTTGCCATGCCAGTAACAGAACCAGATTCATTAAACAAAACAGAGTGGGGGACTAAGAAGCAGGCAAATTTTATCATCTTCTGAAAGGAATACAGATTCATAATGCCGTGGACCCATCAGCGCATTGTATCGATGCTGCCTCTTTGTTACAGCAATGAAACTAATCATGTTGTCACGATCTCAGTTGGTGTTATAAATCAACGGGGAGATCCCAGAATGGCTCAAATGACCGCAACGTTTACTTTTTTAATATAAAATGTCGAGGAACAGAGTCACAAGACCGCTAATTAGTTTTAACAACAAGCATTTATTAAACAAGGAAAAAGTGGATTATAATACAATACTCCTTTACTCCCCGTAGCTTAACAAATACACACAGGTTTAAAGGTTAGCATGGATCGCAAAGTACATCTAAAGCTGCAATGGTCTCATTCACACACAAAGTCCCATTAAAGCACACGAGATGGTTGTGGTCAAATGCACACACTCGCTCTGAATCCCCAGTGAATATTTGTCGATGTCGCCTCAAAATCCCCCCAGATGATTGCCAGGTGAGAGTTTCCAAACTCCACTCCCAAAAACACACTTTCAAATCTATTCTCATAAGTATGCTATCCCTTAGTGGTTTGAACACCGAAATCCAGACCAGGTTTTCCAAATGGCACTTTTAAACAAAGTTTTGGCTCCACTCTTAATGGCGAATCCTGTCCAGGGGTTTACTTTACCCACTTTTCGGTTTCCTATGTCTTAACTGTCTTTACACAAACTCCAGAATCCAGCCATTGAATTCCATAGATATTTTAATTTATGAGCCACAGGCCGTCGTAAAATCTCACAAAACTGAAACTCAGTTCAGAAAACCAGATATCTTTCTGGTGTCCTAGCCTTCGTCTTAGCTTTGTCTTCGCTCAGTCTGCCTTTCCTGAACAGAGCTCTGTTCTAATACCTTTAGCCTCAGACGACTTGGAAACCTATCTTCATTTCTCTAGTTTCCTTAACTAAACTGCTCCTCAGATCTCTGCACTTGTTCTCTTAGCCATCACGCCATAGTATGTTTTTTCTTCTAGCAAAGCTGAGAGAGATGTTCACTCTCAAACCTTCTAAACCAACTGCTTCCAGCAGAACTGTGAGAGCTGCCTTCTCTCTCACTACCTTTCTCCGATTGCAATCAAATTAGCTATAGTAAAACTGAAAAGCTTCTCTACCTTACAAGGCCCCAGTTGCTAAGCAACCATTGCAAGTTTGTTTATTCTTCACGCTGCAGCCCTCTCGAAGCACAAAAGAAACATAGTTGGAACTGAACCAACCCCCACACATACAAAGACCTTTGTCCAGCGTGAAATTAATTACAGATTTTAACCTTTCCAGCACAGAAAACTGTGCATTATTTCCAATGTTTAGCAATACAAATATAAATCCCTTAAAACTATCTTTGTATTCCTAAAGCTCCACATGCAGCTTTCCACAGAGCAATTTGAAGACTAGTTCGAGTATTTTAGCAGAACATCACACTAGACTGAGCCCCTTCACAGGTCAGCGCACATGGGTGAAGGGTGCTGATGTGTGACTAGGGTTTATGTGGGCACCACAGCTGGGGGAAAGGACACTGTATACCCAAAAGTTTAATGGTGAAATATGCCTATGTTCTCCCCAGATTAACTCAAGGTGGCACAGCAAAGGAATAACTAAATATGAACTCCGTGGTGAAGGGGTCGGATCTATTTTTAAGGTGCATCCGGACAATGGAAAGATCAGTGCCTACCGAGAGTTGGACCGAGAAGTCAAGGCTCGTTATAAACTAGAAGGACTTGTGATTAACATAAAGTCTAATAAACAAGTGGGTCTTTCAACCAACTTCAGCATTCACGTCCTGGACCTGAATGACAATGCACCCATATTTACAAAAGACCCATTTAATGGAACTGTTCCTGAGATGTCTGATAGAGGTAAGAACAAAGTAAATCAAGTCAACAGGGTCAAAGATACTCTGATAACCTCCCTCTACACTGTCCCCACCAAACACTCGCAGGACGTGTACAGCCCAGGGTTAGATACAGAGTAAAACTCCCTCTACACTGTCCCCATCAAACACTCCCAGGACAGGTAAAGCACGGGGTTAGATACAGAGTAAAGCTCCCTCTCCACGGTCCCCATCAAACACTCCCAGGACAGGTACAGCACGGGGTTAGATACAGAGTAAAGTTCCCTCCACACTGATCCCCATCAAACACTCCCAGGACAGGTACAGCACGGGGTTAGATACAGAGTAAAGCTCCCTCTACACTGACCCCATCAAACACTCCCAGGACAGGTACAGGACGTGGTTAGATACAGAGTAAAGCTCCCTCTACACTGTCCCCATCAAACACTCCCAGGACAGGTACAGCATGGGGTTAGATACAGAGTAGAGCTCCCTCTACACTGTCCCCATCAAACACTCCCAGGACAGGTACAGCACGGGGTTAGATACAGAGTAAAGCTCCCTCTACACTGTCCCCATCAAACACTCCCAGGTCAGGTACAGCACGGGGTTAGATACAGAGTAAAGCTCCCTCTACACTGTCCCCATCAAACACTCCCAGGACAGGTACAGCACGGGGTTAGATACAGAGTAAAGCTCCCTCTATACTGTCCCCATCAAACACTCCCAGGATAGGTACAGCACGGGGTTAGATACAGAGTAAAGCTCATTCTACACTGTCCCCATCAAACACTCCCAGGACAGGTTCAGCATGGGGGTTAGATATAGAGTAAATCTCACTCTACACTGTCCCCATCAAACACTCCCAGGACAGGTTCAGCACAGGGTTAGATACAGAGTAAAGCTCCCTCTACACTGTCCCCATCAAACACTCCCAGGACAGCTACAGCACGGGGTTAGATACAGAGTAAAGCTCCCTCAACACTGTCCCCATCAAACACTCCCAGGGCAGGTACAGCACGGGGTTAGATACAGAGTAAAGCTCCCTCTACACTGTCCCCATCAAACACTCCCAGGACAGGTACAGCACTGGGTCAGATACAGAGTAAAGCTCCCTCTACACTGTCCCCATCAAATACTCCCAGGACAGGTATAGCACGGGGTTAGATACAGAGTAAAGTTCCCTCTACACTGTCCCCATCAAATACTCCCAGGACAGGTACAGCACGGGGTTAGATATAGAGTAAAGTTCCCTCTACACTGTCACCATCAAATACTCCCAGGACAGGTACTGCACGGGGTTAGATACAGAGTAAAGTTCCCTCTACACTGTCCCCATCAAATACTCCCAGGGCAGGTTCAGCACGGGGTTAGATACAGAGTAAAGCTCCCTCTGCACTGTCCCCATCAAACACTCCCAGGACATGTACAGAACAGGGTTAGATAGAGAGTAAAGCTCCCTCTACACTGTCCCCATCAAACACTCCCAGGACAGGTTCAGCACGGGGTTAGATACAGAGTAAAGCTCCCTCTACACTGTCCCCATCAAATACTCCCAGGGCAGGTTCAGCACGGGGTTAGATACAGAGTAAAGCTCCCTCTACACTGTGCCCATCAAACACTCCCAGGACAGGTACAGCATGGGGTTAGATACAGAGTAAAGCTCCCTCTACACTGACCCCATCAAACACTCCCAGGACAGGTACAGGACGTGGTTAGATACAGAGTAAAGCTCCCTCTACACTGTCCCCATCAAACACTCCCAGGACAGGTACAGCATGGGGTTAGATACAGAGTAGAGCTCCCTCTACACTGTCCCCATCAAACACTCCCAGGACAGGTACAGCACGGGGTTAGATACAGAGTAAAGCTCCCTCTACACTGTCCCCATCAAACACTCCCAGGTCAGGTACAGCACGGGGTTAGATACAGAGTAAAGCTCCCTCTACACTGTCCCCATCAAACACTCCCAGGACAGGTACAGCACGGGGTTAGATACAGAGTAAAGCTCCCTCTATACTGTCCCCATCAAACACTCCCAGGATAGGTACAGCACGGGGTTAGATACAGAGTAAAGCTCATTCTACACTGTCCCCATCAAACACTCCCAGGACAGGTTCAGCATGGGGGTTAGATATAGAGTAAATCTCACTCTACACTGTCCCCATCAAACACTCCCAGGACAGGTTCAGCACAGGGTTAGATACAGAGTAAAGCTCCCTCTACACTGTCCCCATCAAACACTCCCAGGACAGCTACAGCACGGGGTTAGATACAGAGTAAAGCTCCCTCAACACTGTCCCCATCAAACACTCCCAGGGCAGGTACAGCACGGGGTTAGATACAGAGTAAAGCTCCCTCTACACTGTCCCCATCAAACACTCCCAGGACAGGTACAGCACTGGGTCAGATACAGAGTAAAGCTCCCTCTACACTGTCCCCATCAAATACTCCCAGGACAGGTATAGCACGGGGTTAGATACAGAGTAAAGTTCCCTCTACACTGTCCCCATCAAATACTCCCAGGACAGGTACAGCACGGGGTTAGATATAGAGTAAAGTTCCCTCTACACTGTCACCATCAAATACTCCCAGGACAGGTACTGCACGGGGTTAGATACAGAGTAAAGTTCCCTCTACACTGTCCCCATCAAATACTCCCAGGGCAGGTTCAGCACGGGGTTAGATACAGAGTAAAGCTCCCTCTGCACTGTCCCCATCAAACACTCCCAGGACATGTACAGAACAGGGTTAGATAGAGAGTAAAGCTCCCTCTACACTGTCCCCATCAAACACTCCCAGGACAGGTTCAGCACGGGGTTAGATACAGAGTAAAGCTCCCTCTACACTGTCCCCATCAAATACTCCCAGGGCAGGTTCAGCACGGGGTTAGATACAGAGTAAAGTTCCTTCTACACTGTCCCCATCAAATACTCCCAGGACAGGTACAGCACGGGGTTAGATACAGAGTAAAGCTCCCTCTACACTGTCCCCATCAAACACTCACAGGACAGGTACAGCACGGGGTTAGATACAGAGTAAACTCCCTCTACACTGCCCCCATCAAACACTCCCAGGACCGGTACTGCACGGGGTTAGACACAGAGTAAAGCTCCCTCTACACTGTCCCCATCAAATACTCCCAGGGCAGGTTCAGCACAGGCTTCAATATGGATACCTATTGCTGAATTTCCTCGCCGTTGCCAAAGTCTCCTCGCTGTGTGTCCGCAAATTTCCGTTTCCGTCCACTGTCTGGGATGGGAGTCGCTTTGCTAATATGAGCAATAGCCTACTCCACCGCTTTTTACTTTAATGCAAAGTGGCACTCACGGTATTGCAACCCGTTAATGTTCACCATGAATAGGAATGAGCTATTTCTGATATTTGGGCTGTAATACGGATCATTGTTTCACCCTCAACGGGCACAGACAGAGTAACAACAAAACCGGATTGGGGACAATAGGTGACTCTCTGTCCCTCGCTACAAGCAATGGACAGATGTCACTGAGATACCAAGGGGCAGATGATTCACATCCTTCCTGTGACATTCCTGTGTCCTCTTAATAACCTCTTTCATATAAACAGTTTAATATTGTCACAAAAGTGGAGGGAGAGAGCAATGTCACAGAGACGCATTGGGCATTAACATTCATTAATATCGTCAACAGAGTGGGATTTCAATGCACCACATGATAATTTGTGATCAGTGTGATTTTAACATCTTCTCAGGGACCTCTGTTCTCACGGTGAGTGCTCACGACCCTGACGACCCCACTGTCGGCAAGCACACAAACGTAACCTACAAGATCCTGAACGACAAGAAGAATTTCTTTATTGAACAGATGACAGGTAAGCATATTCCCGGACCTCCGCCAAGCCCACTCAATCAAACTGTTGGGGATGAGACAAGCCTTCCCTGAAAGCACGAGACAGGGGGTGGGATTTTACAGCCCATCCCGCTGGCGAGATTTCCCACTCCCGCCAAAGTTAATGGAGCTTTTTGTTCCCTAAATTTAGAGAACCCGCTTCTTTTTTTCTCCAATTAAGGGGAAATATAGCGTCGCCGATCCACCTACCCCGCACATCTTTTTGGATTGTGATTTGTTGGGCGTTAATGTGCACAAATTAGTTATTAAGTCCTTGTTTCTTGAGACTCAAAGGGCGCTATTCTCCACTCCCAGGATGGGTGGGAAAATAGCGGGAGGTCTGCTCCCGCACCTCCCGCTATTCTCCCACCCACCCCCCCACCCCCGCCAAAATGGCATGTCGCGTTTTGCGATTCTCCGACCCCGATGGGCGGAGCGGCCTGCCGTTCGCGACCGTTTCACGACGGCGGCAACCACACCAGGTCGCTGCCATCGTGAAACGGGTGTGAGATGCCCGTTTGGGGCTTGTAGGTAGCCTGTTGGGGAATGAGCACCGCGACTGTGCTCGGGAGGGGACAGGCCCACTAATCGTCAGGCCGGCGTCCCAATCGGACGCACTATTTCCTCTCCGTCGCCCCGCAAGATCAAGCCGCCACGTCTTGCAGGGCGGCTGAGGGGAAAGACGGCAACCGCGCATGCGCAGGTTTGAGCTGTCCAACCTGCGCATGTGTGGCTGACGTCATTAGGCGCGTCAGCCACATCATTTTCGGCGCGCCAGGCCTTGACGCCAGCGTCAAGGCCCCGTGGCCGAGTTTCCCGACACGGCCCGCCTATCCCCCCGGGGAGGGGAGAATAGGGAGCCGGGAGAGGCTTCCGACGACGTCGTGAGCCTCTCCAGGTTTCATGACGGCATCGGGCCTCTGGGAGAATCGTGGCCAAAGTTTGAATGGGCTTTCATGGGAATGCCACAGGGTGCGTACCCTCCAATCTTCCACCTTTCTACTCACTGCCAGTGGCAGTCTCTTTAGATAGCCTCGCTCAGGTCCATGTGGTGAAGGTGGGTTACAGATCTTGTAAGGAGTGCCAGGTGCTGTGGCATCATGCCCTTTTACATGCCCCGTGGGCTATAGATTGTGATGGCAGAATCTCCAACTTTCTTTCCATCACATGGTTGGCCAGGAGTCTCTCCCGCTCATCCCGTCAGCCAGCGGCGTGTGGTGGAAGGGTTTGCAGGTTGTTAATCAACCTGTTTGGCCGCGTTATGAACACACCTTTCTCGGCCATCAGGTCCTGGAGTGGGACTTGAACCCAGGAATTTCTGACGCGGAGGCTGGGATGCTGCCCACTGCACCACATGATCGCCCAGATCCATATAACCATACATTAGTAACAGGACAAATAAGCAATGCTACTCTCACATTGAGCCTCACTTTGGAGATTTGAGCACTGTGGTGGTATGATTAGCATAGCTGCCTGCCATTGGTGCAGAACACCGGCTTACCATTGGCCCTGGTCGGTCATGTGCCCCTCGACCGGTTGGTTGAGACCAGTCATGTGACGGCTCCCCGATTGGTCGAGAGGCTGAGTTAACCCCGCCTCCAGGACGGGGTATAAATACCCAGTACTCCCGGCGGTCGTCCTTCTATTGTAATCGACCGCAGGGCTTAACATCTAGTATATTAAAGCCATACTTTTGTTCAGCAACTCGTCTCGCGTTCAATTGATGGTACATCAAGCACTCAATCCAGGCTGGGATTCCTAAATGCAGTACTGTTGGTGATGCTATTTTTCAGATTAGACGTCAAATTGTTGCTCTATGTACCCTCGCAGGGAAGGATGTAAAAGAGCCCAGGGTCACTATTTTTAAACAGAGCAGGGGAGGTCTATGGCCAATATTTATCCCTCAACCAAAATCACTGAAATGAATTCTCTGTGGCACCTTATGTGTAATACATTAACCTGACCCATTGTATGAGACATTTCTCATCGATGCAAAAAGGCCAGGACATCATTTCAAGTCTTGATTTCTTCTTGGAGTTTGCCTGCGCTGAATCTCAGTTACATTTATGTAAAAGGATATTGATTACAAATATTGTGATATGGTTTAGCACAGTGGGCTAAACAGCTGGCTTGTAATACAGAACAAGGCCAGCAGCGCGGTTTCAATTCCCGTACCAGCCTCCCCGAACAGGCGCCGGAATGTGGCGACTAGGGGCTTTTCACAGTAACTTCACTGAAGCCTACTTGTGACAATAAGCAATTATCATTATTATTATTATAATGATTGTTCTTCTCTTTCTAATAGGAGTCATACGTGTTCAGAACCCTGACCTGGACAGGGAGAGGGAGAAAGACTTTCGAATCATTGTCCAAGCCAAGGACATGGGACTAGATCCTGGCGGGATGAGTTCAACTGCTACTGTATACATCTCTCTGACCGACATTGATGACAACGTACCCTACTTCCCACAAAGTAAGATCCTCTCACATTTACTGGTGAATAACACAGGGGTATAAAAACAGGAGGAACCATTAAAATCCTTGTGCCAACTTTGCCATTCAGTTTTATCATGGTTGATGTGTATCACAAATCCATTTGCACGCCTCAATTACTATAGCCTGACATCTTAACACAATAAAAATTTAATTATCTCAGTCTCTAATATTTAATTGACAGCCCCCCCCCCCCCCCCCCCCCATCCTCATGACGCAGGAGGAACATTTCAGATTTCCTCATCCTTTGTGTGAAAAATTGGATTCCTCGTTTTTCACCTTCACGGCCTTCCTCCTATCTTAGGAAGTTATAGATGAATTTAAACGAAAACCACATAAGGACACGAGGGAAGAAAGGTACAGGATACACTGTGACAACATTTGACCCGGATGCAGTGCATAAAATAAAATTATTAATTTCCTTAAAATGTCTGTGGAATCTGTCACTGTTTTTAAAATATTTGAAAAGGATTATTTGCATCAGTTGTAAAAAGATCCATTGAAATCTTTGTGGATAATAAGAAATATTGGACCATGTGTTCTGGAGAACCTTGACCTGGAAGCAGTACGAACAGGAAGGAAGTTAAGACCAGCAGCCATGCGGCTTTTGGACACACAGGAGAGCTTTAGACACACATGAGAGCTGCAGATACACAGGAGAGCTGCAGACACACAAAGGAGAGCTGCAGATACACACAAGAGAGCTGCAGACACACAGGAGAGCTGCAGATACACACAGGAGAACTGCAGACACACACAAGAGAGCTGCAGATACACAGGAGAACTGCAGACACACAGGAGAGCTGGAGGTAGATCAGCACATGGATGCAAATACAAAGAAGTCCTGATCAGCATTACTGCTGGTGTGTTTAGGAGCAAGCCAAGCTCTCTACAAAATAGGCAACTTTCTGGTTGGCAGCAAAAAGGAAAAGAGAGTTCCAGGCTCTCTCGGGGAAGTAATGTACCATCAAACAAAGTGAACTGATACCTAAAAACAGTTTGAATAGTTCCAGCATTCAAAAGAGCTGAGTGTTTGCACAGGGATCAATACAACACGGTTGAGATGAAGTGGAGTAGGAAAAGGCTAATGTGCAAGCACAGAGCAGTGGGCCAGAAGGTTGGTTTCTGTTCTCTAGACTTCATGTCCTCCACCTTCTTGAGTGGAGACCATTGACAAAATGTTAAAACTACTGCTGAAAGCTTGACATTTGTTACCAATGGGTTCAAATAGCTAAAGGACTTTATTCCACTCACTGACTCTCTTTCAAATTGTATTTCCTTAATGTCCACGCCCTCCCCCACCCCCCCCACCCCCCCCCCCCACCCCTGCCGGCCCCCCACCTCCAGTCAACCCAAATTTAAACATCTAGAGTGGGATTGTCCGGTCCCCCAGCCACCCGTTACTTGGCAACACGCCATTCACTGGCGGTGAAATTCTCCATTCCCACCGCTGTCGATGGAATTTCCCATTGAGGCCACCCCACGCTGCCGGGAAACCCATGGGTGGGGGGGTGGGGGGGGGGGGGGGGCACTGTCGGTGGGAATGAAGGATCCCAACAGCCTGAGAATTCCAGCCTTAGCCTTCAGTTGCTACTAACCGCCCCACGTGTAATTGTGACTTTTCGTGATGTAATGGACCATCCTGAATAGCTGTATCAATGCTGCAAAATGTACCTCATCGAACATAATATCAGGTATGTATCTCACAACGTAATTGAAGTGTTGTAAGCACTCAGCAATGTAAGTACTAAGAGTAAGTTACGATGCAGCCATCCAAACTACTCCACCATTTAGCCAGATAATGGCTAATATTGCATGCACAGCAAATTCTGGAGTTTTGCAACTCAAAAATATCCCTTAATTCCCTGAACTGCTGGCCAATGTGCACACTGTTAATGTGTGGTGAGATAACCACTGTAGTTATGTGTACTGCAGTAGGGGGATGTATGCCTGTACCTGTAATACAGGTTCCTCCGGTCAGCCCCTGCCGGCTAGCTCCGCCCACAGGGAGCTTATGTATAAATGTATGAGAGCTGCTCAGACCCTTCGTCTACTGTTGCAGATGGAGGGACAACATCGTACAGCAATAAAGCCTCTATTGTACTAGTCTCTCGGCTTTGAGTATAATTGTTAGCGCCACAATTTATTGCTGTACGATGTTGTCCCTCCATCTGCAACAGTGTTAGCGCCATATAATGTCATGTGTCAACGCACTGTTAATTTTCCAGCGATCCCTGATGTGAATATGAGTATCGTTTTATCTGCAGGAATGTACAACTATTCTGTAACAGAGACAGCCAGGATTGGAGCTACGATAGGGCGAGTGAAAGCACTGGACCTGGATGAAGGAGAGAATGCGAGAATAGTTTACACGTTTGTCGGTCAGAAAAGTATGTTTCGTATTGAAACAGACCCACGCACACAAGAGGGGCTGCTAACAGTAAAGGAGGTAAATTGACGTAAAGCTGTATTTTTAAAAATTCTTTCACAAGAGTGTGGGGCGTGGCTGGCTAGGTCAGCATTTGCTGCCCATCCCGAATTCCCCTTGAGAAGATAGCGGTGAGCCTCTTCCGACTGGTAAACCAGCGCTGCAACTCATTCCGCTAAGTTACTGTTCATTTCATATCCTCACAGCCCCTGGACTTTGAGCAGCAACCACTGCACAGGCTTGAACTGGAAGCGGAGAATCCCACAACAGTGAATGGGGTGAAGTACAAGAACAAGACGGTTCTCCTAGTTCATGTACTAGATGTGGATGAGCCTCCAGTGTTCAGCAAAACCCGCTACACTTTCCGTGTCTACGAGAACCTACCCGTTGGCACGCTGGTAGGGAAGGTTTTGGCACAGGACCCTGACAAGACCAAAAGTAGCGTCAGGTAAGAGCTCAGATATAATCAGTACACATTTGCGGAGGGCAAATTCAACAGAAATGGAAACAAACACTGCGGATACCGGAGGTCGGAAATCAAAACGGAGAATGCCGAAAGTAGAACCAGCAGCATCGGGGCAGAGAGAGAAGCAGAGTTAATGGGCGGGAATATCCGGGCTGCCAGTCGCGTGTTCCTCGGCAGCAATCACCGCCAGCAGCGGGATTTTCCCACCACCGACCACTGGGATTTTCCCACTGTGGCCACCCCATGCCGTCGGGAATCCCGCAGACCCGGGTGCACTGCCGGCGGAACAGGGAATCCCGCAGACCCGGGTGCACTGCCGGCGGAACAGGGAATCCCGCCACTGGAGAATCCCGCCCACTCTTTCAGGTCAATACCTTCCCATCACAACTTCAAGTTGAAAATTAGCGGTTTATAAGTGAGTTCAGAGCCAGAGAATGAATGGGGGGAGAGTAGAACACAAGGGAAGCAATTTATTTTATTCCATATGTAATCCACCCCGAACCCCTCGATTAGATTCCTGTCTGTAACTCACTCCCAGATGCCTGTTATTTAATATATAAACCACCCGAACCCCTCAATTAGATTCCTGTCTGTAACTCACTCCCGGGTATCTGTTACTCTGTATATAAACCGCCCCGAACCCCTCGATTAGATTCTAGTCTGTAACTCACTCCAGGGTATCTGTTATTCTATATATAAACCACCCCGAACCCCACGATTGGATTCCAGTCTGTAACTCACTCCCGGGTATCTGTTTTCTATATATAAATTGCCCAAACCCCTCGATTAGATTCCAGTCTGTAAATCACTCCCGGGTATCTGTTATTCTATATATGAACCACCCTGAACCCCTCGATTAGATTCCAGTCTGTAACTCACTCCCTGGTATCTGTTATTCTATATATAAACCACCCCGAACCCCTCGATTAGATTCCTGTCTGTAACTCACTCCGGGGTATCTGTTATTCTGTATATAAACCACCCCAAACCCCTCGATTAGATTCCAGTCTGTAACTCACTCCCGGGTATCTGTTATTCTATACATAAACCACCCGAACCCCTCAATCAGATTCCAGTCTGTAACTCACTCCGGGGTATCTGTTATTCTATATATAAACCACCCCAAACCCCTCGATTAGATTCCAGTCTGTAACTCACTCCGGGTATCTGTTATTCTATATATAAACCACCCTGAACCCCTCGATTAGATTCCAGTCTGTAACTCACTCCCGGGTATCTGTTATTCTATATATAAACCACCCCAAACCCCTCGATTAGATTCCAGTCTGTAACTCACTCCCGGGTACCTGTTATTCTATATATAAACCACCCCTAAACCCTCGATTAGATTCCAGTCTGTAACTCACTCCCGGGTACCTGTTATTCTATATATAAACCACCCCTAACCCCTCAATTAGATTCCAGTCTGTAACTCGCTCCTGGGTATCTGTTATTCTATATATAAACCACCTTGAACCCCTCGATTAGATTCCTGTCTGTAACTCACTCCCAGATGCCTGTTATTTAATATATAAACCACCCGAACCCCTCAATTAGATTCCTGTCTGTAACTCACTCCCGGGTATCTGTTACTCTGTATATAAACCGCCCCGAACCCCTCGATTAGATTCTAGTCTGTAACTCACTCCAGGGTATCTGTTATTCTATATATAAACCACCCCGAACCCCACGATTGGATTCCAGTCTGTAACTCACTCCCGGGTATCTGTTTTCTATATATAAATTGCCCAAACCCCTCGATTAGATTCCAGTCTGTAAATCACTCCCGGGTATCTGTTATTCTATATATGAACCACCCTGAACCCCTCGATTAGATTCCAGTCTGTAACTCACTCCCTGGTATCTGTTATTCTATATATGAACCACCCTGAACCCCTCGATTAGATTCCTGTCTGTAACTCACTCCCGGGTATCTGTTATTCAATATATAAACCACCCCGAACCCCTCAATTAGATTCCAGTCTGTAACTTACTCCAGGGTATCTGTTATTCTATATATAAACCACCTTGAACCCCTCGATTAAATTCAGTCTGTAACTCACTCCCAGATGCCTGTTATGTAATATATAAATCACCCGAACCCCTCAATTAGATTCCTGTCTGTAACTCACTCCCGGGTATCTGTTACTCTGTATATAAACCGCCCCGAACCCCTCGATTAGATTCTAGTCTGTAACTCACTCCAGGGTATCTGTTATTCTATATATAAACCACCCCGAACCCCACGATTGGATTCCAGTCTGTAACTCACTCCCGGGTATCTGTTTTCTATATATAAATTGCCCAAACCCCTCGATTAGATTCCAGTCTGTAAATCACTCCCGGGTATCTGTTATTCTATATATGAACCACCCTGAACCCCTCGATTAGATTCCAGTCTGTAACTCACTCCCGGGTATCTGTTATTCTATATATGAACCACCCTGAACCCCTCGATTAGATTCCTGTCTGTAACTCACTCCCGGGTATCTGTTATTCAATATATAAACCACCCCGAACCCCTCAATTAGATTCCAGTCTGTAACTTACTCCAGGGTATCTGTTATTCTATATATAAACCACCTTGAACCCCTCGATTAAATTCAGTCTGTAACTCACTCCCAGATGCCTGTTATGTAATATATAAATCACCCGAACCCCTCAATTAGATTCCTGCCTGTAACTCACTCCCGGGTATCTGTTACTCTGTATATAAACCGTCCCGAACCCCTCGATTAGATTCCAGTCTGTAACTCACTCCAGGGTATCTGTTATTCTATATATAAACCACCCCGAACCCCACGATTAAATTCCAGTCTGTAACTCACTCCCGGGTATCTGTTATTCTTTTATAAATCGCCCAAACCCCGCGATTAGATTCCAGTCTGTAAATCACTCCCGGTATCCGTTATTCTATATATAAACCACCCAAACTCCTTGATTAGATTCCAATCTGTAACTCACCCCCAGATATCTGTTATTCAATATATAAACCACCCTGAACCCCTCGATTAGATTTCTGTCTGTAACTCACTCCCAGATATCTGTTATTCGATATATAAACCACCCTGAACCCCTCAATTAGATTCCAATCTGTAACTCATTCCTGGCGATCTGTTACTCTGTATATAAACCACCCCGAACCCCTCGATTAGATTTCTGTCTGTAACTCACTCCCAGATATCTGTTATTCGATATATAAACCACCCTGAACCCCTCACTTAGATTCCAATCTGTAACTCATTCCTGGCGATCTGTTACTCTGTATATAAACCGCCCGAACCACTCGATTAGATTCCAGTCTGGAACTCCCTCCCGGGTATCTGTTACTCTGTATATAAACCGCCCCGAACCTCTCGATTAGATTCCAGTCTGTAACCCACTCCCGGGTATCTCTTGTTCAATACATACACCACCCAAACCCCTCACTTAGTTTCCAGTATGTAACTCATTCTCGAGTATTTGTTATTCTGTATGTAAACCACCCCGAATCCCTCGCTTAGCTTCCAGTCTGCAACTCGGCCCCCGGGTACCTTTTACTCATAGAATCCTTACAGTATAGAAGGAGGCCATTCGACCCATCAAATCTGCACCGACCCTCTGAAAGAACACCCTACTTAATCCCACTCTCCCCCCCCCCCCCCCCCCCCCCCCCCCACCCCCCCTCTACGCCTGTAAGCCAGTAAACTCC
Source organism: Scyliorhinus canicula (assembly GCF_902713615.1). Lineage (NCBI taxonomy): Eukaryota > Metazoa > Chordata > Chondrichthyes > Carcharhiniformes > Scyliorhinidae > Scyliorhinus > Scyliorhinus canicula. The sequence goes on along the minus strand of NC_052154.1, from coordinate 5,445,871 downwards.
ACCCAGGTAATGACCCAAGGCTGGTGCCGTGAGGCAGCAGTGCTAACCACTGTGCCACACCTATTATATATATAAACCCCTCAGATCCGTCGGTTGGATCCTTACTTGTACATTTAATGCTTTGCATTAATGTCTGTGGAATATGTAATTCAAAAGTAAAAGAAAAAATTATTGTATTTAAATAAATATTCTTTGTTCAGCATTGTGGTTACCTGTTGTTCTGACATGCGTTTTGTGCATCCAGCTATTCATTAAGAGATGGGAAGGAATATTTTACAATTGGAAAAGATGATGGAATTATTAAAACAATAGTGGAGCTGGACCGAGAAGCTATTGCCCGGCACAACATCACGGTGGAAGCCCATGAAGTCGGTAAAAGCAGTAAGTCTCCACATCACCTTCCTCAACACATCTGTGGGTGAAACTTTCAATCAGGCTTTCTAACTCCAGACTCAGCTATTCCCATGTTCCCCTGACCAGCGTCCCACCTTGCACCCTCAGTAACCTTCAGCTCATCCAAGTCTCTGCTGCCTCCACCCAAACTCATACCAATGCTCCTGTGGTGATATGATTTGCATAGCTTTCTGCCATTGGTGCAGAACACCGGCTTATCATTGGCCCTGGTCGGTCATGTGCCTCTCAACCGATTGGTTGAGACCAGTCATGTGACAGCTTTCTGATTGGTCGAGAGGCTGAGTTAACCACGCCTCCTTACCGAGGTATAAATTGTCGGAACACCAGGCGGTCGTCCATTTTATTGTAGACAACCGCAGGGCTAAGATCTAGCTTATTAAAGCCTAACTTTTGTATAGCAACTCGTCTCTCGTGCAATTGATGGCTCATCAGCCCCTTTGTCCATCATCCCGTGCTCGCTGAAGTACACTTGGCACCCCAGCCCAGACAACTATGGTTTAAGAATTCTCTTGAACCTCTCCATGGCCTCATCCCTCCCACTCTCTGTAATCTCCTCCATCCCCAAACGTTGGAGGTCTCCCCCTTCCGCGAGTATCTGTGGTTTTCAGCGCTCCGCCATTGGCAAATCCGCCCTCAGCTACCTCGACCCTCAGATCTGTAATTCCCTCCCTGAGCCTTACCTCCGCCTCTCTAATTAACTCTCCTTTTTTAAGTCGCTCCTGAACGGAGGTACCGTCTTTCAGGGAAGATGTTAAACCCAACCTCCTCTCATGTGGACATAAAAGATGTCACAACACCATTTGAAGAGGAGGACGGGAGATCGCCCTGATGTTCTGCCCAATATTTATCCCTCAAGAAACATTACAACAGTTAACCCTGGTCAGCATCACATTGCAGTTTTTGGAAGCTTGCTGTGCGAGGATTAGCTGATGTGTTTGCTACCTTCCAGTAGCCTGACTTCAGAAAGATACTTGATTGTTGTGAAGCACATCAGAAATCCTTCCCAGCTACCTCATTGCAGCGTTAGTGTAAGCCTACTTGTGTCACTAATAAATATTATTATTATAAATGTAAATTATTAACTATTTTTATATGCCTGATTACATGTGATTGGGTGGTGTAAGTGTGGGTTGGGTTACGCTTCCTCGACATTGTGAATGGTACTCTGAACTGGATGTGGAGACTCGTGACCTATAACCTCTCTCCTGCTGCTGAGTTTGCACGTTGTCCATTTCTCGCGGTCCATCTTCTTTAGCAACAGAGAAGCACCCATCAGCTCAGTCGGCATCTGTTTCGAAATGTTTCCAACTCTTTTCTCATCACTGTGCTCTTGTTTGTTGTACAGATCCCACATCCAATGCTCGAGTTGTAATTATAGTGTTGGATAAGAATGATAACGCCCCAACTTTGGCTGAAGGTGATGAAGCACATATCTGTGAAAACGATGTCGCTGGAACGGTGAGTGCTGTTTATACAGTTTAGTTGGAAGAATGGTACATCTGCACTCTCTCTCTTTCTCACTCGCTATATATCTCTTATTACCTGTACTCCCTCAGGTCTCTCTCTCTCCTTCTCTATTTTAGTCTCTCCCTCCTGTCTCCCCCTCCGTCTCCCTGTGTCCGTCTCTCTATTTGCCTGACAGACTCTCTCTATATAACTGTCTCTCTCTTTCTCTCACTCCCCTCTCTCACTCTCTCTCTCTTTGTCATTCCCTCCAACACCTTACTCGATGGATATACAAATCAGGAAATGTAAAACAGGTTGGTAGTCTCCCATTCGGTTTAGACTTCAACAAGGACAGAACTACCCAGTTGCTCTACTTAATCTAACACTGCTCTATATAATATATAACAGCGCACAGTTAGTTACTGGGGTGGAATTTTCCCATGCGGGGAAAGCAGGCTGCTGGCTTTTCTCACCTCATCTTTTGACACTGAGACTAATAACATCAAGGAGGCGTGTCCCATGAATTCATTTAATATCACACTATCGGTTACTGGATATAACATTCTATATTTATATAATTTCACACTGCGCATTACTGGGTATATGGGCGGGATTCTCTGGAACCCAGCCGCATGTTTCTCGGCTGCCCGTCATTCGCGGGTGGCGGGATTATATCTTCCCACCGATTGTCCACGGAATTTCCATTGTAAGTACCCCGCGGTGCCGGGAAACCCGTTGGCGGGGGCTGCGCTGCCCACGGGAAATGTGAATCGCAACGACTGGAGAATTCTATCATTGTTTTGATATCACACAATACGTTACTGGATATAACGCTGTACATTTTGTATAACCTCGCACCGGGCGTTGCTGTCTATTGCGTTCCTGTTAACACTTTAATTTCTTCCAGGTAATCCACGTAATCTCTGCTGTCGACCTCGATGAAATGACACCAGCCGTCAGATTCCACTTCAGTATAGCAGTGAAGGACAGCAACTTTTCTGTAAAGGACAATGGCAGTAAGTAAATTCATTTGGGTAACGTGAAGCAAAGAATCCGTGGAATCGTACTGTGCAATGCCAGTGGACGGGCGCTGAACAAATTTGGCTGCCTAATTTTAATAACAGTTCTCACCGCTTAATGGAAAGAGATGAATACCTTTTGCTGAAGAAGAGCGAAATTAATTTCAAACATAATAACACACAGATTCACCTCCCATCTGCGATCAGCGGTGACCAACCCATAACAGGAGGGTAGAAATTACTCTTCTGTATGTACTTAAAGCGTTCAAGGTGTGAGAGACTTGTGTGACTGGGTTTGTTCTCCTCTGAGCAGTCTCCCGGAGGAGATTTAACAGACATCTTCAAATTGGGAGGATCCCATAGAGTTGTCTTGGCAAAAATGTTTCTCTCGGCAGAAGTTGGTAACAAAGAACAAAGAAAAGTACAGCGCAGGAACAGGCCCTTCGGCCCTCCAAACCTGTGCCGACCATGCTGCCCATCTAACCTAAAACCTACACTTCTTGGGTCCATATCCCTCTATTCCCATCCTATTCATGTATTTGTCAAGATGCCCCTTAAATGTCACTATCGTCCCTGCTTCCACCACCTCCTACGGCAGCGAGTTCCAGGCACCCACCACCCTCTGTGTAAAAAAACTTACCTCGTACATCTCCTCTAAACCTTGCCACTCGCAACTTAAACCTATGTTCCCTAGGAATTGACACTTCCACTCTGGGATAAAAGCTTCTGACTATCCACTCTGTCCATGCCCCTCATAATGACTTCTATCAGGTCGCCCCTCAACCTCCGTTGTTCCACAACCTCTCCTCATAGCTAATGCCCTCCATACCAGGCAACGTCCTGGTAAACCTCCCCTGCACCCCCTCCAAACCCATTCAGCCATATGCTTTTATTATTGCACATCAATAGTGTCAGGAACTGGAGGCAGTTTTAAGTAACATTTATTTGTATTTGTGAGTATTAGAAAAAAGGCACAGCTTTAATTCTGTGTTCTGCATTTGAAAGGGTTAATTACTCCAGTTTGGCGAAAGGAAAACTAGCTTGTTGCTTGGCAACCGGGGACCACCCTAAGACGGAAATAACGTTTGAGTTTAGTTTTAAGCTGGGCCTCAGAGACGCTGAACAGGACCAAGGAGCTGGGGAAAAAAACAGACTTCCCAAAAGAACAAAGGAAAGTCCCAGAAACCAGGGAGTCAGAACAAAAGTGTGACTTGGGAAGACAGGTTAAAGGGTCTGTTGGGTGAAGTTATAGTGGGGCCGGATCTCGAATAACGACGAGTCCGAATACAGGAGGGAGATAGAGAACCTAGTGGAGTGGTGCAACGACAACAATCTCTCCCTCAATGCCAGCAAAACTAAAGAGCTGGTCATCGACTTCAGGAAGCAAAGTACTGTACACACCCCTGTCAGCATCAACAGAGCCGAGGTGGAGATGGTTAGCAGTTTCAAATTCCTAGGGGTACACATCTCCAAAAATCTATCCTGGTCCACTCATGTCGACGCTATCACCAAGAAAGCACAACAGCGCCTTTACTTCCTCAGGAAACTAAGGAAATTTGGCATGTCCACATTAACCCTTACCAACTTTTACAGATGCACTATAGAGAGCATCCTATCGGGCTGCATCACAGCCTGGTATGGCAACTGCTCGGCCCAGGACCGCAAGAAACTTTAGAGAGTCGTGAATACCGCCCAGTCCATCACACGAACCTGCCTCCCATCCATTGATTCCATCTACACCTCCCGCTGCCGGGGGAAAGCAGGCAGCATAATCAAGGATCCCTCCCACCCGGCTTACTCACTTTTCCAACTTCTTCCATCGGGCAGGAGATACAGAAGTCTGAGAACACGCACGAACAGACTCAAAAACAGCTTCTTCCCCACTGTCACCAGACTCCTAAATGACCCTCTTATGGACTGTCCTCATTAACACTACACCCATGTCTGCTTCATCCGATGCCAATGCTTATGTAGTTACATTGTATATATTGTGTTGCCCTATTATGTATTCTCACGTATTTTCTTGAATTCTGTTCAATTCCCTTTTCTTCCCATGTACTGAATGATCTGTTGAGCTGCTTGCAGAAAAATACTTTTCACTGTACCTCGGTACACGTGACAATAAACAAATCCAATCCAATCCAATCCAAAAGCAGAGAAAATGCTCCCAGCTGCAAGAACCAGATTTAAACCCAAACACCTGAGGGGAATCAAAAGTTTGGTGACACATTAACGCAGCCTGTGCAGCAGTAGCATTCCGTTGACGGGGCTGCGTACCTGACAGATGATGGAGAAGCCTGAATGCACATGGCAATCTAAGATACAGGAATACTGAAGGGAGATATTGAAATCCTGGAAGTGGATCCTTGGTGAAGACAGCTGAGGCAAAGCCTTGTTTGGGAGACGATTCCAAGGGGTTGGAAAACACCGGTCTGGAAGTCAGAGTTCCGATGAGGCCAGTCAGCTCAGTGTGACAAGCATCTGGGGCATTTGATGAGAAATCCACTGAAGTTGTTTTGGGTGGCATCTGACTCTTGCTTTCAGAGTGTGTCTGACCACAGTTCACCTGTTGGTTTACAGGGACTGTGTACTTTCTTACAGACATCTGAGTATAAGATAAATTGTAATTTACATGGATAACTTGAGTTATCCATATACATCTGTGTATACCTGCAATGATAAAGTTGCGGTGAAGGAGTAGTGTATTATAGTTAATCTTTTCATATTTAATATATGTTTTATTATTTTGTTAAATGCCAATTAGCAGTCCTGTGACTCTCTTCATCCATGTCTCTAAACAAAACCTTCCTGAACCGCTGCAGTCCATGCGGTGGGTGTCTATTCCCACGGTGCCATTGAGGAAAGGGTTTCCAGGATTCAGACCCAGTGACGGTGAAGGAGTGCCGCTCTAATTCCAACTCAAGATGGTGTGTGGCTTGGCGGTCAACCTCCAGCCAGTGGTGTTCCCATGCATTCTCTGATCTTGCCCCACTAGGGGGTAGAGGCCAGAGGTTTGGAAGGGGCTGTCCATGGAGGCTTGATGAGTTGCTGCAGTGCATGTTGTAGAGAGTACGCACTGCTGCCACGGTGAAAGGCAGGCGTGTTGGTTGGTGTTGTGTCGATCAACAGGGTGGCTGGTGCTGGATGGTATCACAAACTGAGGCTCTGACCCTGGAACTGTGAAGCAACAGTGCTAACCACTGCGCATACTCACTCTCTTTTTTGCATTCCCACTGTTCCTCTCTAGATAACACTGCCAACATCACCATCAAGAGGGCGGGCTTCGATCAGAAAGAGGTCAGCAAGTTTTTTGTGCCGATTGTCATCTCTGACAATGGGAATCCGTCCATGAGCACCAACAACACCCTGGCAATAAACGTGTGCTCGTGCGACCAAAACAGGAAGCCGATTAACTGCCGGAACTTTGCTGCACTTACCTCGGGAGTAACAGTGACAGTCCTGCTGATCGTCTTCCTCTGCATCATCGTTGCTATATGTGAGTCAGCTTGATCAGCAATGTCACTTTGGTTTTCAATCCTATTTTTCCCACTCTCTCTCCTCCTCCCACTTCTAATTTTCAGATTTTATCCCTCGCTCTGAAAGCAGTGGCATAGCAACAGGAAAGCGCCAAGTCAAAATACACTGATTAGTGTACTGTTCAGTGGTTTGATTGCTCTGTGTTTGATCACGTTAGTCTGGTAACTGATCTATCCTCACTGTGCTCGATTGGTTAAGACTCAGAGCTTGGATGAAATAGAAAGACCGAGAGGCGAGAGCTGAGCTGAGCATGCAAACATTGTGTGACTGGAAATATTTTAAGGCGCTGGAAATCAGCCTGTGGCGGACCGAAAAACGAGCGTCGACTCTGCATGCTCTGGGATGTATAAAATATAGAGCAAAACGGCAAACGCACGTCACTTAGTGAAGCGAGTCATCTGAAGCAGTAGTTGTTAAAGAAAGGTTTGCATTTATGTGGAGCCTTTCGCACCCAAAGGGTGTCCCAAAGTATTGTACAGCTAACAAACAATTTTTTTTGAAGTGTAGCCACTGTTATAATGTGGGAAACACAAATACTAATCTGAGAACAGCAAATTCCCACAAACAGCAATGTAATATAAATGCCAGCTGAGCAATAAATATTGGCTTGGGACGGACAAGCGTACACTTGGTTTCAGGAGTAGGCCGTATGGGCCTTTGGATCTGCTCCACCATCTGGTAAGAGCGTAGCCGATTTGATTGTGGCCTCAACCTGCCTAACCCCCTATAATAATAATATTCTTTTTTTTTAATTTAGAGTACCCAATTCATTCATTTCCAATTAAGAGGCAATTTAGCCTGGCCAATCCACCTACCCTGCACATCTCTGGGCTGTGGGGGTGAGACCCACGCAGACACGGGGAGAATGTGCAAACTCCACACGGACAGTGACCCAGAGCCGGGATCGAAACTAGGACGTCGGCGCCGTGAGGCAGCAGTGCTAACCACTGCGCCGCCATGCTGCCTTCTAATAATGATAATCTTTATTGTCACAAGTAGGCTTTCATTAACACTGCAATGAAGTCACTGTGAAAATCCCCTAGTCGCCACATTCCGGCGCCTGTTCGGGTACGCGGAGGGAGAATTCAGAATGTCTGATTCACCTAACAGTTTCGGGACTTGTGGGAGGAAAATGGAGCACCCGGAGGAAACCCACACAGACATGGGGAGAATGTGCGGACTCCGCACAGTGACCCAAACCGGGAATCGAACCTGGGACCCTGGCACTGTGCTACCATGCTGCACAGCATCCACCCTGACAAGTGCCTTCAGGATCTTGTGTGTTTCAATAAGTTCTCAATCTTCCAAACTTGTCAGATAAGCTCGCCACCCCAGGAATCAATCGAGTAAATCTCCTCTTAATTGCTTCGAATTCAATTTCATAAGTAAGCAGGCCAAAACTGTTCACAGCATTTCAGATATGATCGCACCAACTGAAGCAAAACAACCCTACTTCTTATGTCCTCTTCACAACCTACTCTCCTACCTGTCTTCATTTCATCAGCAAATTTAGCAACCATATATTCAGTCCCTTCATCCAAGGCATTGCCCTAGACTGTAAACAGTTGAGGCCTCAGCACTGATCCATGGGCACTCCACTTATCCCAACTTGCTAACCCAAAAGTGATCCATTTATCCCTACTCTCTGCTTCCTGTCAGCTAACTGATCATCTATCCATCATCAATATATTACCCCTATATGGTGAGTTTTTATTTTGCCGGTTCACCTTTGATGTGGTACCTTATCAAACACCTTTTGGAAATGCATGTACACTACAGGGTCCCCTTTAGCCGTGTTGCTTGTTAATTCCTCAAAGAAGTCAATTAAATGACTCCAACACTATTTGCCGTTCACAGATCCATGTTGGCTGCCCGATTGCATTATGATTTTCTAAACGTCCAGCCCTAACCTCCTCAACAGTCGACCACTGCATTTTGTAATGACAGGTGTTTAGCGAGCTTCCCTGTTATTTCCTGCTTTCTATCGCTCCCCTATCTTGAATAGAGGAATTACATTCACTATTTTCCAATCTGATGGGACCTTTCCAGGATCAAGGAATCTAGGGAATTTTGGAAAACTGATGGCGCTGAGGGGAACTCCCCTGCCCTGATTTGAAATAATGCCATGCGGTCTTCTACAACCACCCTAGAGGGAAGGGCATATCTCGGTTCAAAGACAGCGCTTCTGAGAGTGTAGCACTCCCTCAATTCCACACTGGAGTGTCAGCCTATTTGGGATTTGCCCCAGCTCTGAGCAAATAGCCCCGGGACAGAATAACGGCAGGAGCCAGCGCACCTACCTCCGTGTACGCCCCCTGGTATGGTGAAAATTGAGGGAAGACAGCAGACGTCCTTCCCTAAAGAACATTAGTGAACCGGGGCGGCACAGTGGTTAGCACCGCTGCCTCACAGCCTCAGGATCCCGGGTTCAATTCTGACCTCCGGTAACTGTCTGTACGGAGTGCTGCACATTCTCCCCGTGTCTGCGTGGGTTCCCTCCGGGTGCTCCGGTTTCCTCCCACAGTCCAAACATGTGCAGGTTAGGTGGATTGACCATGATAAATTGATCCACAGTGTCCAAAGGTTCAGTGGGTCTACTGGGTTACGGGGATAGGGTGGAGGCGTGGGCTTAGGTAGGGTGCTTTCCAAGGGCCGGTGCAGACTCGATGGGCTGAATGGCCTCCTTCCGCACTGTAAATTCTATGATTCTAACCAGATGGGTTTTTATTATAATCTGGCGGTTTCCTAGTCATCGCGATTGGCAGTGTTTTATTTATTGCCGTGTTATTGAATTTACATCCTCCAGACTCAAGGTGGGAATATTTTCCGGAATACTAATCCGGGTTTATGAATTACTCATGCAGTAAGAGAGGCTACTCTGCTCACCCATCACTACATGTCAAATTTTGTTTGATAATGTTCCTGCGAAAGGAGAGGTTTAGCCATGTTAGAAGGTTCTGTATCAATGCAAGTTGTTGCAGCATGTTTCCTCTCCTTATTCTTCCTTCCGAAATGCATTACCTTTTTTCTTTCTTTCTCTTATCTCAGTCCTGGCGGTGTTGATTGTCCACCAGAAGATGAAGAAGAAGAATGCCTTCATCGGGCTGGTAAAGCCCCCGGGCGAGATCCGAGAGCAGCTGGTGAGGTATGATGAAGAAGGAGGCGGAGAAATGGACACCAACAGCTTTGACATCACGGTGCTGAACTCTCTTCGGACCAATGGGCCGCGGCCGGCGAAAGCGATGAACTGCGTCCCGGTTTATGCCCAGGTCAGGAAGCCCAACAACGACATGGGCTCGGTGGTGAGGATGAAGAAGGATGAAGCAGATGGCGACAGGGTTGGACTGCCCTACGACACGCTCCACATCTACGGCTATGAGGGCGCCGAATCAGTCGCTGATTCACTGAGCTCCCTGGACGTCTCCTCCATTGACTCCGAGCAGGATTACGACTTCCTCAATGACTGGGGACCCCGGTTTCAAATGTTGGCTGAACTTTACGGGTCAGATCCATGCAGGGAAATCTCAGATTAATGAAGCAAGAGAGCGATGGGATTTTTTTTTGAGGGGGGGGAGGTGGTGGGGGGGGGGAAGTGGAGGAAGGGAGCAAAGTTATGAAATTTAACTGGATTGTTAGTTGATACAGGGAAGGAATGTCAGAATTGGGGGAGGCCATTCTGCCCCTCAAACCTGTTCCGCCATTCAGTTAGATCGTGATTGACCTGTGTCTTAACCTCATCTACCTGCTTTTGTTTCGTAGTATCCGCGTCTATCAAAAATATTCAGTACCTCATTGTAACATATTCTGAGGGGCCAAATTAATCACCATTCTATGGATGAGGGCAGCACAGTGGCTAGCACAATTGTTTCACAGCTCCAGGGTCCCAAATTCGATTCCTGGCTTGGGTCACTGTCTGTGCGGAGTCTGCACGTTCTCCCCGTGTCTGCGTGGGTTTCCTCCGGGTGCTCCGGTTTCCTCCCACAGCCCAAAGATGTGCCGGTTTGGTGGATTGGCCATGCTAAAGTGCCCCTTAGTGTCCAAAAAAGGTTAGGTAGGGTTACTGGGCTACAGAGATAGGTTGGAAGTGTGGGCTTGGGAAGGGTGCTCTTTCCAATGGCCAGTGCAGATTCGATGGGCCGAATGGCCTCCTTCTGCACTGTCAATTCTATGATTCTATGCGAGGCCAATGCTGGGTCGGATTCCATATGCATTCAGTTTTGCTTGGAATTCAACAAAGGACTGATACGTTGCATGTAGATAAGTCCCATAGTTTGGCTCCATTACTCAATGTATCAATGTACCAAACTACACAATGGTGGGGGCGGGGGGGGGGGGGGATAAAGGTATATGGTTTTGATCTGACCTTAGCACGGCAGTTCCAGGGTGCGGGGGGGGGGAGGGGGGGGGGGGGGCAGGGGGAGGAAAGGCTATTTCTTCATTGTGGGTTAATTTTGATGGGATCTGGAAATCACTGACAGGCATTTGCCCCCAACCCTAATTGCCCCTGAATGAAGTGACTTGCTGGGCCATGTAAGGCTGCAGTTAAAAGTCAACTACACTGCTGTCATATGTCGGCCAGAATCATGTTCAGAAAGGTAGATTTCCTTCCCTAATTTAGCATTAGTGAACCAGATGCGTTTTTGCAACAATCAACTTGGTAATTGTCACCATTACCAAGACAAGTTTAATATCCCAGATTAATTAATTGATTTTTTTTTTTTAATTACATGAGCTGGGATTAAATCAGTGGGATTTCAAACCCATATCCCCAGACCATTCTGCCAGCTGTGACAAAGAGTCATCCAGACTGGAAAGGTTATCTCCCTTCTCCCTCCGCTGTCAGACCTGCTGCCATTGTCCAGTATTTTCTGTTTTTTGTTTCAGATTCCAGCATCCGCAGTAATTTGCGGTTACCCCCAGACCATTGGCCGGGTCTCCAGATTACCGGGCCGGCGACACAACCCTGTTTTGTGGCAAATCAAATAACCAACTAAAATAAATCAAACAAGCCGAGGGACAGGTTAAAGGGGCAGCCCCTTAACAGAGATACTCCCTGAACTAAAAATCAAATCACAAATGAAACTTAAAACTTGAAACCAAAGCGTGATTCAGAGGGTCGATAAGGCACCCCAGTTGCCCCCCCCCCCCCCCCCACCTGCCCCCCCCCCCCCCCCCCCCCACAATGCCCACCGAAAATGGCACGCTTGGGTTGGACACGAAGAACCCGTCCAGCAGCCAGCAACAACAGCGATTGCCATGAGCTGGATTGTGAAATCGGCAGTCCAGTGACATTCTCAGCATGCCCCCATCTCCCCTTGAAGAAAGTGACTGTCCATTGGGGAATGGAAACCCAGGGGGCGATTCTCCAAAATGGAGCCCAAGTGTTCACGCCGTCGTGAACTCCATCCCATTTCACAACGGCGCAAAACCGGCACGGGGACGAACCGATTCTGTCCCCCACAGGGGGCCAGCAGGACGCTGGAGCGGTTCACGCCGCTGCAGCCTCCCTTCCCGGTGCCAAATGGGCGCCGCGCCAACACACACATGCGCAGTTGAGCCGCGCCAACCCGTCGATGCACGGGGGGACTTCTTCAGCGCACCGGCCCCGACTCAATATGGCGTCGGTGTTCAGGGGCCGGCCGCGCAGGAAAGTAGGCCTGGAGGGGGGGGAGGCCAGCTCGCCGATCGATGGGTCCCGATCATGGGCCCCCCCCCACCGGGCCGGAGCACCCCTACCCCCACCCACAGGCCGCACCCCAACCATTCGCGCAGAGTTCCCGCCGGTAGCGACCAGGGGTGAACGGCGCCGGCGGGAATCTGTCGGATCCGCGTGGCCGCTGGGCCCGTCCGGGCCGGAGAACTGGCGGCCCTGCCGATTCTAGCAGCCGGCGCCGCGCCAAACGCGTCGGTGCAAATGGCGCCGATTCTCCGCACCTTGGAGAATCGCGCGCCGGCGTCGGGGCGTCGTGGCACGATTGCGGCGGTTCTCCAGCCCGGTGCAGGGCTCGGAGAATCGCCCCCACCCCACCCCCCCCCCCCCCCCCCCCACCCCCACTTTCCCGGGTGACGAGCTGAGTGTTCTGCGCAGGTGATTTGACGCTGTTCCAATAGGGGCGGCATGAACAGTAAATCAGAGACCAGGTCAGCAGCAGGAACGCATTTATAACCACATTAGCCGTCACAGTGAGGGGCAGTAACATCGAATTACATCGCTTTCCCAACATGGAAACAAGCCATTGGGTCCCGCTGCTCTCTGCTGGAGTTCATGGGTCCCACCTGAACCTCCTCCAACCTTCAACCAGCTTCCTAACAGCTCGACCTCCCATTCATTTCTTCCTCAAATGCTAATCTTGCTTCCTCTCAAATACAGCCCTGGCATTCCCTGGGGCGGCCAGTCCCACATTCTTCCCACTCTCAGAGTGAAGGGCTGTCAGCAGAATTTTCTAACTGAATTTATTCATGATTTATGGCCTTGTAAAGCCCACTGCCAAATTGATCAAATAGCACCAAAACATCTAAATACAGAAACTTGGAGATAAGCTGTATTCTAACAAACTCTGCTTCAATAAAACTCCCTTTATAATTGAGAGTTTCTAACATTCAGCGTGGGCATTCCAGCTACAAATCTTCAACTCCCAGCCAATCAGAAATGAAGTGGGCGTACCTTTCACTTGATAACCCATGAAAACTCTCAGGTCTAATTGGTCCGCGTTGCATTCACAAATGTTGTTCAAAGCGATTAGAGTGTTTAGTTGCATTATAAAATGTTTTAATTTCTAGTTTGTGATTTTATGCGTTGTAGCCGTATATAAAGAGTTATGCCTCTGTGCAGACTAAAGAATCTTAGCGTAGCTTATTTTTAATGTGTGAAGTCAATGTAACTTTGAAAAATCGCACCTGTGTACCTGTACCTTGAGGAAAGTGTATTTGTAATAATTTTATTAATACATCATTTTAAGACAGGCCGGAATTGTTCAGTGGTCAGTGTAACTGTGATGTAACAAGCGCCTTGTTGTTAAAGGTTCTTCATTTTTACCTAGGTCTTTAAACTTTTGGAGAAAGTTTGTTAATAAAAAGTTTGTAAAGTTCAGTAATAATTGCATCAGTTGTGCACTAGGGTAATAAGAGCTTATATTTCTGACACAGAAGCATCCTGTCTCCTATTCCATCCATTCTGAAGGGTCTCCATCCTGTAAACCAGGGGTGGGCAAACGACGGCCCGCATGCGGCCCGCCAAAGGTATTTCTGCGGCCCACCAAGTCATTAAAAAAAAAAAAAAAAAAAAATATTTTTTTTTTTAAGGTTAATGGGGGGGGGGGGCTGCTGGGTTACTTACTGGTATAGGGTGGATATGTTGACTTGAGTAGGATGATCATTGCTCGGCACAACGTTGAGGGCCGAAGGGCCTGTTCTGTGCTGTACTGTTCTATGTTCTATATGAGGCGCCCAGAATCATAACCGGGTGAAGTAATTATTTTACTTAATATACTATGCGGCCCTTTGTGAATTGTGAATTTCTGAATGTGGCCCTTGCACGGAAAAGTTTGCCCACCCCTGCTGTAAACTATCTGTAAAAACCAATCAGTGCCGGACCAGCTTCTGATATCCAAACAACATAACAACAGCAGCGAGGGACCACTTCCCATTCTGCACAACACCCCACAGATCGAATGCTTCTTTTTCGGTAGCAGCCATGATTCAGTGCGTACTATTCCCTCCAGACCAGAAGGTCATGGGTTCATGGGAAGCTGTAGCAGCCCAACGGGTTCACTAATGTCTACACCTCCCACTGTCTCGGGAAGGCAGACAGCATTGTCAGAGACCCCTTACACCCAGTCTTTGCCCTCTTCCAGACCCTTCCATCTGGCAGTCTGAAGACTGAAGACCCGCACATCCAGACCTAGGAACAGCTACTTCCCCACAGCTACCAGACTCCTCAAGGACTCTCCCTCGGACTCATCTGTTCCCAGTAAGAACACTATTCATGACGTCCTGTGCTGCTCTTGCTTATATCATATTTGCTTTATTCGGCCCTTTTTCCGCCTTGTACCCAATCGCTATTGTCAATGTACTTTGTCGAACTGTGTACGTTCCCTTGGCCGCAGAAAAATACTTTTCACTGCACTTCAGTACATGTGACAATCAATCAATCAATGTCACTTTTACAAAGAAAAACAAAGCAATTTGGTCTACAAGAAGGCTCAGTACATGTAAATCTCTGGAGTACCCTCTCTAAACCTACTCTCTACCACTCTTACTTTCTTTTAGATGCCACTCATAAATCTACCTTTCTTGCTGAGGTTCTGTCCACCTGTCCGATTAACTCATTTTACTGACTTACCACCACCTGTTGTGACGTGAGGTACATGTACATTTAATGAGACATACTGTCAAGTTGGTGTAGTGCTAATGTCACTGGGCTTGTAATTCAGAAGCCCAGGCCGATGCTCTGTGGCACGGGTTCAAATCTGACCACGGCAGTGAGTGAAATTTTAATTCAAGTCATGGGCTGGATTCTCCCCTACCCGGCGTGACAGAGGGTAGTAGGGGAGTGGCGCCAACCACTCAGGGTTCGGGCCTCCCCAAAGGCCCGCGCCGGAGCGGCTGGCACCAGAAGACTGGCGCAAAAAAACAGCGCCCCCGACAGCGGGGCTGGCCGAATGGCTTTCGCCGGTCGGCGCATGCGCGATGTGGGTTTCTCTTCCGCTTCCACCGTGGCGGAGGCCGTGGTGGCCGCGGAAGGAGAAATAGTGCACCCAGGGCACTGGCCCGGAGTCTGAGCGGGGGGCCCCGATCGCGGGCCAGGCCACCATGGGGGCACCCCCCGGGGTCCAATCGCCCCCCGCCCCCCCCCAGGACCCCGGGGGCCCGCTCGCGCCGCTGATCCCGCCATTACAGAGGTTGGTTCAAACCTCGGCGGCGGGAGAGGCCTCCCAGCGGCGGGACTTCAGCCCATCCGGGCCGGAGAATCACCGCAGGGGCCTCGCCGATCGGAGTGGCGAGATTCCTGCCGCTGCCACTTCCCCGGGTGGCGGAGAATCTCTGCCACGGCGGGGGCGGGAATTTCGGGGGGGGGGGGGGGGCGTCGAGGTGAGAGTGGCCTGGGACAGAACTTGAAGTTGGTGGTGTTTGCTGTGTCTGCTGCCTTTATCCTTCCAGATGGCAGCGGTTGTGGGTTTAGGAGGTGCTGCCTAAGGATTATTGTGTCGACAATCCCTGTGTACGATTGGTATTTGACATCAGTTGAGAAGATGAATGTAACACCACCTTCTCAATTAATGAGAAACAAATCCTGGCCTTGCTAGTGACACTCACATCCTGGAACAAATAAAAACAAAGGCGATTTGGAGGAGCAATTGGAGCCAGGAGGCAGATTTACAGTTCGCGGGGCTCTGTGTTCAGTTCCATTTTCGCAACCCCCAGTCCCCCCTCCCCATCTCCTCCCTCCCCCACCTTCCCGAAAGTCAAAGACAGGAAATGACATAAATTGGTCAGTGCTCTCTGACCAAATACGCCACGGTTGGTAATATTGTGAAGTGAGCAGAACAAACATGGAACTGAGGCCTCCTGCACTCTCGCCAGATCTCCAACCAGACCCTTGTCCCTTCCATTAAATACCGCCCGTCCAGCAGGGCCGCTGCCTGACCTGAGCGTTCCCAGCACTTTCTGATTTTTCCCTGATTTCAGAAACCTGTGCACATGGAGGTAAAATGTTCGTCATTACATGAAAATCCCGATAGCAACATTGGCATCGTATGGGGCCGGGAGGGGGGCGTTGAGAAGAGTGACAGGACTGAAAAGGACATACAGAAAACAGCACCCGAGAAACATCTGGAATTTACAAAAACACTCACGGAAAATGGGAAAATGTGGCATTTGAGCCATGGGTGTTGTCCTGGGACGACCTGGGTTTGGGGAACCGGTGTTGGGCGAAGGGAGCTGATGACCAACTTGGGCTGGTGTCTCTAGAGGAAAGGGTGGTCAGCAGTCAGGGCCTTGAAGCTCATCCGCCTGCCATTCTATTAAAAATCATGTCAAGTCTTTGACCATGTTGCGGAGGAGAAAAAAAAGATGGTTGGCCACTATTTTTATCCGCGGGTATGTGTGGAGCCGACCCCAATGGGAGTTTTTGTTGTTTATGAAAAAAATATATATACTTTTTTATTGGAAAGGGGCGAGCACTGGGAGCCGCGGGGGCCGTCGCTGTTTGAAAAAAGGCGGCGATTGGCAGCGCGAGCAGGAAGCACGCGCTGGCTCGCCCGGCGGCCGTTATTTTTAAAAATAACGCCAGTTAAGGGCAGTTGAAAGTCAGTCAGTTGGAAAAGGCAGCCGGAGAGGAAGGCAGCCGACGGCCGGAGCAGAAGAAAAAAGCCACAGTCCAGCACCTGTTTGGGGAGGCTGGAACAGGAATTGAACCCGCACAGCTGGTCTTGCTCTGCATTACAAGCCAGCTGTCTTAGCCCACTGTGCTAAACCAGCCCCATTCGATGATAGTTGTCATGGTTACTATTATTGTAAACCGTTTTCAATTCCAGATTTATTACTTGAATTATAATTCCACTCACTGCCTGTGGTCAGATTTGAACCCATGCCACAGAGCATTGGTCTGGCCGTCTGAATTACAAGCCCAGTGACATTAGCACTACACCACCAACCTGACAGTATGGCTCATTAGGGGCAGCACGGTAGCACAAGTGATTAGCACTGTGGCTTCACAGTGCCAGGTTCGATTCCCTGCTGGGTCGCTGTCTGCGCGGAGTCTGCACGTTCTCCCTGTCTCTGCGTGGGTTTCCTCCGGATGCTCCAGTTTCCCCCCACAGTCTAAAGACGTGCGGGTTAGGTGGCGTGGCCATGTTAAATTGCCCTTAGTGATCAAAAAAGGTTAGGACGGTTTATTGGGTTACGGGGATGGGGTGGAAGTGAGTGCTTAAGTGGGTCGGTGTAGACTCGATGGGCCGAATGGCCTCTGCATGTTCTATGTATTGTATATACATGAACCTCACATCACAACAGGTTGTGGTGAGTCTGTAAAATGAGTTAATCGGATAGGTGGACAGAACCTCAGCAAGAAAGGTAGATTTACAAGGAACATCAAAAATAAAGTAAGAGAGGTAGAGAGTCAGGGAGGTTTAGAGAGGGTGCTTAAGAGATCTATGTGTACTGAGGCCTCTTATAGACCAGGTTGCTTAGTTTTTATCTCGACCCTTTGTGCGGGCGTGTCACGTGGCCCCCGAAGGATCGTCCCTTAAAGGGGCCACGTCATCACACCCAGCAATGTGGTTGACTCTTAGTTGCCCTCTGAAATGGCCTAGCAAGTG
This sequence comes from Scyliorhinus canicula, assembly GCF_902713615.1. Classification (NCBI taxonomy): domain Eukaryota; kingdom Metazoa; phylum Chordata; class Chondrichthyes; order Carcharhiniformes; family Scyliorhinidae; genus Scyliorhinus; species Scyliorhinus canicula. The sequence continues at coordinate 5,428,137 of NC_052154.1, read as the reverse complement.
ACTCAATCCTGGGCCAATTAGGGACGGGTACAACGCCAGCATTGCCCATGGCCCATGAAGGAATAAAAAAAAGACAGACCTTTCAATAGCCCCGCCAGGTCCAACGGACCAAATGGCCTTCTTGCGCCATGTTAAATATGGAGATTACAACTCATACCATCTGGGCATTAACAGGAGGATGTTCCTGTGTGACTCAGAGACCTCTCCCCCCCCCCCCCCCCCCCCCCCCCCCCCCCCCGGCAACCCCACTGGAGAATTCCTCAGACAGAAATTGCCTCGGATCATTCAGCAATTCAGATATGTCGGAGTGAGTCACGGTGAATTGCATTATTGCGAAGCAGGAAAACAGGCCCAAATTGTCTCATCTAACTCTGTGTCCCCAGGGCGATGTTCAGCGTTGCCAACACTTTGATGTCTCAACAGTATCCAAACCCTCTGAAATGAACAGGAAGAGGCTCCCCTTCACATCAGCAGATCTAAATCTTAAGAGAAGCAAAAATAATACAAGCGGGATAATGCATTGTTTCACTTGACTGTTAGTTGGGAGGCAGAAATAATTATTTTAACATTAATTTACGAGATGTGGGCGTCGCTGGTTAGGCCAGCATTTATTGTCCATATAACTGTCTTCCCTTGTTAGGTGGGTTTGAGTAAAGAGCTACTCCTCTACAGAGGAGAGCTCAATAATAGGGGGCCATGTTACAGAGAAATGCATTCATAGAATTTACAGTGCAGAAGGAGGCCATTTGGCCCATCGAGTCTGCACCGGCTCTTGGAAAGAGCACCCTACCCACGGTTAACACCTCCACCCTATCCCCATAACCCAGTAATCCCACCCAACACTAAGGGCAATTCTGGACACTAAGGGCAATTTATCATGGCCAATCCACCTAACTTGCACATCTTCGTGGGAGGAAACCGGAGCACCCGGAGGAAACCCACGCGGACACGGAGAGAAGGTGCAGACTCCACACAGACAGTGACCCAAGCCGGGAATCGAACCTAGGACCCTGGAGCTGTGAAGCAATTGTGCTATCCACAATGCTACCGTGCTGCCCAATGCAGATGCATATCCATCAGCATACCAATCTTCCAAAGTACGGGAAATAGGAAAATAAGGGTAAGCATCTTTACAAAGAGTGGGTAAAATGTGAGACTCACTACCACAGAGTGTGGGTGAGGTGAATAATGCAGATCCATTTCAGTAAAAGCTCGATAAACACACGAGGGAGAAAGGAATAGAAGCTGATATACTTGAGGCGGCACGGTGGCAGGGGTTAGCACTGCTGCCTCACAGCGCCAGGGACCCTTGTGACATTATGTGAAATGTTCAGAATACAAAAGGTTAATGTCATATCATAATTAACACCACTACATGGAGCTAGATGCAGTACTATATAAAGTACTGACTCACAGGCTTCTGGGCGTTAGTGTCCAAAGATGTATAGGTCAGGTTGCAGGGATAGGGAGCGGGAATGGGCCTAGGTAGGGTGGTCTTTCAGAGGGCAGTGCAGGCTCAATGGGCTGAATAGCCTCTTTCTGCACCGTAATGATTCTATGATCGGGTGAATGAAGTGAGGGGAATGGGAAGCAACTGTACAGTTTATAAATACCAGCACTTCCCCATGTCAAAGAACAAAGAAAAGTACAGCACAGGAACAGGCCCTTCGGCCCTCCAAGCCTGTGCTGACCATGCTGCCCGTCTGAACTAAAATCTTCTACACTTCCGGGGTCCGAATCCCTCTATTCCCATCCTATTCATGTATTTGTCAAGATGCCCCTTAAATGTCACTATTGTCCCTGCTTCCACCACCTCCTCCGGCAGCGAGTTCCAGGTACCCACTACCCTCTGTGTAAAAAAACTTGCCTCATACCTCTCCTCTAAATCATGCACTTCACACCTTATAGTAAGTGAGTAATTGACACCTAGTAATTGACCCCTCTACCCTGGGAAAAACTCTCTGACTATCCACTCTGTCTATCCCCCTCATAATTTTGTAGACCTCTATCAGGTCGCCCCTCAACCTCCTTCGTTCCAGTGAGAACAAACCAAGTTTATTCAAACTCTCCTCATAGCTAATGCCCTCCATACCAGGCAACATCCTGGTAAATATCTTCTGCACCCTCTCTAAAGCTTCCACATCCTTCTGGTAGTGTGGCGACCAGAATTGAACACTATACTCCAAGTGTGGCCTAACTAAGGTTCTATACAGCTACAACATGACTTGCCATTTCTCATACTCAATGCCCCAGCCAATGAAGGCAAGCATGCCATATGCCTTCTTGGCTACTTCTCCACCTGTGTTGCCCCCTTCAGTGACCTGTGGAGCTGTACACTTAGATCTCTCTGACTGTCAATACTCTTAAGGGTTCTACCATACAATGTATATTCCCTACCTGTATTTGACCTTCCAAAATGCATTGCCTCACATTTGTCCGGATTAAACTCCACCTGCCATCTCTCCGCCCAAGTCTCCAAACGATCTAAATCCTGTTGTATCCTCTGGCAGTCCTCATCGCTATCCCCAATCCCACTAACCTTTGTGTCGTCTGCAAATTTACTAATCAGACCAGTTACATTTTCCTCCAAATCATTTATATATACTACGAACAGCAAAGGTCCCAGCGCTGATCCCTGCGGAACACCACTAGTCACAGCCCTCCAATTAGAAAAGCACCCTTCATTGCTACTCTCTGCCTTCTATGACCAAGCCAGTTCTGTATCCATCTTGCCAGCTGACCTCTGATCCCGTGTGACTTCACCTTTTGTACCAGTCTGCCATGAGGGACCTTGTCAAAGGCCTTACTGAAGTCCATATAGACACCATCCACTGCCCTACCTGCATCAATCATCTGTCCCCAGACAGGCGCCGGAATGTGGCGACTAGGGGCTTTTCACAGTAACTTCATTGAAGCCTACTCGTGACAATAAGCGATTTTCATTTCATTTTTTTCATTTGTGATCGCCTCGAAAAACTCTATCAAGTCAGTGAGACATGACCTCCCCTTCACAAAACCATGCTGCCTCTCGCTAATAGGAAAACAAATAATTGGGTACTCCCACCCTCGACACTTGATGGCTGCAGATGGCTGTTGACAACTCAGCCAAAACAGGTTGATTGCCCCCCACCCACCACCCCCACCTCCCCTCTCTCCACCCTGCCCGCTTTGTCTGTCCAATGCGTCTCCAGAGGGGTGAAGCCTTCTTGATCTAAAGAGGCGCTTTCAGAGAGGCTTTTAAAATGATGAATGAGCTGGGCAGGGTGTTTAGTGATTTCGATTTGTTAATTGCCGCGTGTACCAAGGTACAGTGAAAAGTATTTTTCTGCGGGCAGTTCAAAAAGATCATTAGGTACATGAAAAGAAAATAAACAAGAAAATACATAATAGGGCAACACAAGGTACACAATGTAACTACATAGACACCGGCATTGAGTGAAGCATACAGGAGTGTAGTATTAATCATGTCAGTCCTTTAGAGGGTTGTTTAGGAGTCTGGTAACAGCGGGGAATCCAAAACCAGAAACTATAAATAACTAGGTAGTCACTAACAAATCCAATAGGAAAATAGAGAGAAATATGAAAATGAAATGAGATGAAAATCGCTTATTGTCACGAGTAGGCTTCAATGAAATTACTGTGAAACGCCCCTAGTCGCCACATTCCGGCGCCTGTTCAGGGAGGCTGGTACGGGAATTGAACCGTGCTGCTGGCCTGCCTTGGTCTGCTTTAAAAGCCAGCGATTTAGCCCAGTGAGCTAAACCAGACCCCGGGAACTGATTACGGCGCGTGCCATGAGAAGCTGTTCAGACAAATTGCACAGATACTCAGAAAAGAAAACGAGACGCGTGTAAAAGAGTAAAGAGAATAGAAAGATGTGCTGACGATGAGATGGATGGAATGGGAGGAGGTTCATGTGGAGTACAGACATCAGTGCAGACTTGTTGAGTTGAATGGTTGCTTCTGTGCTTTGAATTCTATGTAATTTTATGTATATTCATGTTTACAATTGAAATTGTTATCCTGTCAGGCTGCAATTATACCCTCCCACCTGGAGTGTCAGTGTTCCCGGAGGTGCTGCAGAAACACCAGTGGAGAGTGGCAGTAATTACAATATCAACGGGAGGACTGGGAATTTATAATAAACAAGATGACAGCAAATGCACACAGGCGCCAGATTTTTAAGATGGATTGTTACTCCTGGTCTTCGCTGCCTCCAGCAAGATCAACCACTTGGCAAAGAATCAACTAAAAAGGAATGAGACACTTGATGAACCATCAATGACCAGTCGACAAATGGTGAACTGTTGAGGCTTTATTGTGCTAAATGGAAAGCCTCCTGCTGCTGGACCCGAGAATGGGGGCCGTGCAGGAGAGCTTTCACTTTTATACAGAGCCTGCTGGGCGGAGGCAGCAGGCCGGCATTTACCGTAATAACTAGAGTACAATGGCAGTGTGCCATAATACATGTAATGTATGTTCAGTGGTTTACCACATTCACCCCCTGTTTAAAAAAAGAGTCCAGCGGGGGGTGAAGTGAAGTTACAGGTCGAGTCTGTCAGGGGCTTTGACTTCACCCCACGATCGCCTCAGATGTGGCTGTGGTGTGGCCACCGATGTGAATACCTGCGACTCCGGGAGCGTGTTGTCCTCTCCTTCTTCACCCAGTAGTTGAGCCGGTGGGGGGACGGGTGCCGCCAGGGCGGGGGTGGCGGTGATCGTCGCTGGTGGGGGGGGAAGGCACAGGGGCAGGGGTGCGGTGGTCGCCAGCGGAGGGTGAGGAGACGGTACCAGGTCGGGGGGTGGTGGTGATGGTGGAAGGGGAACCAGCGGGTGCCAGGTCCCGGAGGGAGACTGTGTCCTGCCGCCCGTCATGGTGTGCCACGTAGGCATACTGTGGGTTTGCATGGAGGAGGAGGACTTTTCCGACGAAGGGGTCTGATTTATGGCTCCTCGCATGCTTCCGGAGGAGGACGGACCCAGGAACTGTCAGCCAGGTCGGGAGCGAGACCCCGGAGGTGGACTTCCTGGGGAAAGCAAACACACGTTCATGAGGGGTCTCATTGGTAGCAGTGCACAGGAGCAACCGGATGGAGGGGAGCGCATCGGGAGGACCTCCTGCCAGGGGGAGACTTCGAGACCGTAGGGCCAGGAGGACGGCCTTCCAGACCGTCGCGTTCTCCCTCTCCACCTGTCCGTTGCCCCGGGGGTTGTAGCTGGTCGTCCTGCTCAAGGCGATGCCTTTGCTGAGCAGGAGCTGACGCAGCTCATCACTCATGAATGAGGAGCCCCGATCGCTATGGATGTGGGTGGGGAACCGAACAAAGTGAAGAGACTGTGTAGGGCTTTGATGACTGTGGCAGAAGTCATGTCAGGACATGGGATGGCGAAAGGGAACCGGGAGTACTCATCAATGATGTTGAGGAAGTACACATTGTGGTCAGTGGAGGGGAGGGACCCTTTGAAATCGATGCTGAGGCGTTCAAAGGGGTGGGAGGCCTTCACCAGGTGCACTCTGTCCGGCCGGTAGAAGTGCGGTTTGCACTCCGCGCAGACCTGGCAGTCCCTGGTCACGGACTTGACCTCCTCGATGGAGTAAGGCAGGTTGCGGGCCTTGATAAAGTGGAAGAACCGGGTGACCCCCGGGTGACAGAGGTCGTTGTGGAGAGTCCGAAGTCGGTCTACTTGTGCGCTGGCACATGTACCACGGGACAGGGCATCTGGGGGCTCATTGAGCTTCCCCGGGCGTTACAAGATCTCATAGTTATAGGTGGAGAGTTCGATCCTCCACATCAAGATCTTGTCATCCTTAATCTTGCCCCGCTGTGTGTTACTAAACATGAAGGCAACTGACCATTGGTCAGTGAGGAGAGTGAATCGCCTGCTGGCAGGTAATGCCTCCAATGTCGCACAGCTTCCACAATGGCTTTGGCTTCCTTTTCGACAGAGGAGTGCCGGATTTCGGAGGCATAGAGGGTACGGGAGAAGAAAGCCACGGTATGCCCGCCCAGTTGAGGGTGGCGGCCAGAGCCACGTCCGATGCGTCGCTCTCCACCTGAAACGGGAGGGACTCGTTGACCGCGTGCATCGTTGCTTTGGCGATGTTTGCCTGGATGTGGTTGATGGTCCGGTGGGCCTCAGCCGTCAGGGGGAAAATGGTGGACTTGATGGGTGGGTGGGCCTTGTCCGCACAATTAGGGACCCACTGGGCATAGTACGAGAAGGATCCGAGGCATCGCTTCTCAGAGCCTTGGGACAGTGAGGGAGGGGGATTTCCAGAAGGGAGCAAATGCAGTCGGGGTCGGGCCCCAGGACTCCATTTTCCACAAGGTTGCCAAGAATGGCCAGGCGGGTTTTGTGGAAAACACATTTCTCCTTATTATAGGTAAGGTTAAGGAGTTTAGCGGTGTGGGCGGATTTCTGGAGATTCGAGTCGTGGTCCTGCTGGTCGTGGCCGCAGATGGTGACGTCATCCAGATACAGGAACGTGGCCCGCAGCCCGTACTGGTCCACCATTTGGTCCATCTCTCGCTGGAAGACTGAGACCCCATTGGTGATGTCAAAGGGAACCCTAAGGAAATGGTAGAGGCGGCCAGCTGCTTCGAAGGCGGTGTATTGGCAGTCCTCCAGGCGGATAGGGAGCTGGTGGTATGCGGATTTCAAGTCAAGGGTGGCGAAGACTCAATACTGTGCAACCTGGGGGTAAGCATCGAGCTGCGTGTACCAGTTCATCATCTGACTGTAGTCGATGACCATCCGGTGCTTCTCCCCAGTTTTAACGACCACCACATCAGCTCTCCAGGGGCTGTTACTGGCCTCAATGACCCCCTCCAGCAGAGGTCGCTGGTCCTCTAACCTGTTAAAGGTCCTGTCCTTGGCACTGTACCGCCTGCTCCTTGTGGCAACAGGCTTACAGTCCGGGGTGAGATTCGCGAAGAGCGAGGGTGGATCGACCTTAAGGGTCGTGAGGCCACAGACAGTGAGGGGGGGGCAGGGGTCCGCCAAACTTTAGGGTGTGGCTCTGGAGGTGGCACTGGAAATCGAGACCCAGTAACAGGGCAGCGCAGAGATGGGGGAGGATGTGGAGTCTGAAGTTACTGTACTCTACCCTCTGTACTGAGAGGGTCGCGATGCAGTACCCCCGGATCTGTACGGAATGGGATCCGGAGGCCAGGGAGAGTTTCTGGGTTATGGGGAGAACCGGGAGCGAGCAGCGCCTTACCGTAGCTGGGTGTATGAAACTCTCCGACCTCCCGGAATGGAAGAGGCAGGTCGCCTCATGCCCATTGATCCGTACGGTAGTTGTAGTGGTCACGAGGCCAAGACTAGTCGAGGGTGATGGAGGCGAACTGCGGAAGGTGGTGGGAGGGCCGGTCAGCGGTGGTGGAGATATCGGCAGCCAGCATACGGCCAGGCGAGCAGGGGTCCTGGGTTGCGTTCCAAGATGGCGCCGAAGATAGCGGCGCCCACGGGGCACACATGGCGGGCGACATCCAAGATGGCGGCGTCCATGGGCCGCACGTGGCGGGCGGCGGCGAAGATGGCGGCGCCCCTGGATCGCACATGGGGGATGTTGCGGTAGCGATGCTGGGCCTAGAAACGGCACCGACCGATTGGGCCTGGCAAACGGTGACAAAGTGGCCCTTCCATCCACTCCTGCTGCAGGTCGCGCTCCGCGCTGGGCAGCGTTGTCTGGGGTGCTTGTTCTGGCCACAAAAGTAGCATTTGGGGCCTCCAGAGTTAGCTGGCGGCCATGCGGCACACGCGTGCAGTGCACCCGGGTCGGATGATGGCGGGGCCCACGACGCCCACAAGGGTGCAGCGCAGTGGGAGGTGTAGGACTCCAGGTTGCGGAAGGCCACTTCTCGAGCTGTACTGTCTCTGTGAGGCCGAGTGTACCGCCTTCTAATAAGCACTCGGCAGATGTAGTTGGACATAATGCCTGTGACATAGGCGTCCCTGATCAGCCGCTTCATGTGTTGGACGGCCGACACCGCCTGGCAACTACAGTCTCTGCCAAGTAGCCGGAAGGCACACAGGAAATGGTCCTGAGACTCCCCCGGGAGCTGCTGTCTCGTGGCCAGGAGGTGCCTGCCGAACACCTGATTTACAGTCCTGATATACTGTCCTTTCAGTAGTTCTATTGCCTCCGTGTAGGTGGGAGCGTCCTGAATGAGGAGGAAGACTTGTGGGATCACCCGTGCGTAGAGTAGTTGGAGCTTCTGTGGGTCTGAGAAGACTTCAGTGGAAGCTCCGAGATATCCTTCACAGCAGGCTAGCCAGTGCTTGAAAGTCGCTGTGGCGTCGGCTGCGTGTGGGTTCAGCTCCAGGCGATCCGGCTTGAGTAAGATGTTCATGTTCAAAATTCTAGCACAATAAATTGATGTACCATCAATGACCACGCGACGAATGGTGAACTATTGTGGCTTTATTGTGCTGGATGTAAAGCCTCCAGCTGCTGGACCCGAGAATGGGGGCCGTGCAGGAGAGCTTGCACTTTTATACAGAGCCTGCTGGGTGGAGCCAGCAGGCCAGGATTTACCGTAATAACTGGAGTACAATGGCAGTGTACCATAATACATGTAATGTATGTTCAGTGGTTTATCACAACACTGAAGAGAGTCTGGATTTTAAGATGAATAAAAGTAAAGAACCTGCATTTCTATAGCACCTTTCAAAATCATAGAGCGTCCCAAATTGCTTTACAGCCAAAGAATTACGTTTGAAGTTCAGTCACTGTTACGATGGAGGAAACACGTCAGCCAATTTCTCCACAGCAGGCCCCAAATGCCCTGTTTATGACAGGCTCATCCCATGTCCGATCGTGCCACGTCCATTTTATGCCTTCCAAAAAAACCATGTGTCCTGGATTTGCATTGGGCAACTTGTGCAGCAAACTGGGAGACTGCTCTGAGTGACCAGGCCCCTCTACACCCCTCCAATTTTCTTCAAATTGCTCAAAGGTCCCAGTTATTAGATCCTCTCCTTTAACCCACCCCTTGCTTTTCATTTGCAGTCGGCAATCCCCCAGAAAAGGAAAACCCTCTCCTGCTGCTCAGCACCCTGGGGATCAGATGGGCGACATGGTAGCACAGCAGTTGGCACTGTGGCTTCACGGCGCCAGGTTCGATTCCCGACTTGGGTCACTGTCTGTGCGGAGTCTGCACGTTCTCCCCGTGTCTGCGTGGGTTTCCTCCGGGTGCTCCGGTTTTCTCCCACAAGTCCCAAAAGACGTGCTTGTTAGGTGAATTGGACATTCTGAATTCTCCCTCTGTGTACCCGAACAGGCGCCGGAATGTGACAACTGGGGGCTTTTCACAGTAACTTCATTGCAGTGTTAATGTAAGCCTACTTGTAACAATAATAAAGATAATTTATGAAACAAAAGATTTATTGGCTATCAGAGGCCCAGTACTAAAACAATAGGTTTGAGGGCCAAGTCTATCCCTCTGAAGTAGAAGGCTGAGGATTCTGGGATAATAAAAGCAGAGATCAATTTATTAATTTCAACGAAAAAAGGTTTGGGCGCAAACATGGGGAGGCCTTGAAGGAGAAATAAAAACCGTGGGAGTATGTTTATTTTTATAAGACCACAAGACATAGGAGCAGAATTAGGCCACTCAGCCCATCGAGTCTGCTTCACCATTCAATCATGGCTGATATTTTTCTCATCCCCATTCTCCTGCCTTCTCCCCATAACCCCTGATCCCCTTATTGATCAAGAGCCTATCTATCTCTGCCTTAAAGACACTCAGTGAATTGGCCCCCACAGCCTTCTGCGGCAAAGAGTTCCACAGATTCACCACCTCTGGCTGAAGAAATTCCTCCTCATCTCTGTTTTAAAGAATCGACCTTTTAGTCTGAGATTGTGTCCTCTGGTTCTAGTTTTTCCGACAAGTGGAAACATCCTCTCCATGTCCACTCTATCCAGGCCTCGCAGTATCCTGTAAGTTTCAATAAGATTCCCCCTCATCCTTCTAAACTCCAACGATTACAGATCCAGATTCCTCAAACGTTCCACATACGACAAGCTCTTCATTCCAGGTTCCTGGGATAATAAAAGCAGAGATTAATTTATTAATATTAACAAAAAAGGATTTGGGCAGGAAAATTGGATTGGATTTGTTTATTGTCATGTGTACCAGGGTACAGTGATTTTTCTGCAAGCAGCTCAACAGATCATTAAGTACATGAAAAGAAAAGGGAATAAAAGAAAATACATAATAGGGCAACACAAGGTACACATAACACCGGCATCGAGTGAAGCATACAGGGGTGTAGTGTTAATCAGGTCAGTCCATTAGAGGGTCGTTTAGGAGTCTGGTAACAGTGGGAAAGAAGTTATTTTTCAGTCTGTTCGTGCGTGTTCTCAGACTTCTGTATCTCCTGCCCGATGGAAGAAGTTGGAAGAGTGAGTAGGCTGGCTTGGAGGGGTCTTTGATTTTGTTGCCCGCTTTCCCCAGGCAGCGGGAGGTGTAGATGGAGTCCATGGATGGGAGGTAGGTTCATGTGATGGACTGGGCTGTGTTCACAACTCTCTGAAGTTTCTTGCGGTCCTGGGCCGAGCAGTTGCCATACCAGGCTGTGATGCAGCCCGATAGGATGCTTTCTATAGTGCCTCTGTAAAAATTGGTAAGAGTTAATGTAGACATGCAGAATTTCCTTTGTTTCCTGAGGAAGTATAGGCGCTGTTGCACTTTCTTGGTGGTAGCGTCGATGTGGGTGGACCAGGGCAGATTTTCGGATGATGTGTACCCCTAGGAATTTGAAACTGCTAACCATCTCCACCTCGGCCCCATTGATGCTGACAGGGGTGTGTACAGTACTTTGCTTCCTGAAGTCAATGACCAGCTCTTTAGTTTTGCTGGCATTGGGGGAGAGATTGTTGTTGCTGCACCACTCCATTAGGTTCTCTATCTCCCTCCTGTATTCTCACTTGTCGTTATTTGAGATCCGGCCCACTATGGTCGTATCGTCAGCAAAATGGGGAGGCCTTGAAAGAGAAGTAAAAAGGTAGGCAGTATGTTTATTGTTTGAGTCCTGCCCACCAAAGATGGTGGAAGGTTGTCCCACCTTTGGAGGTCCGTTCTGACATTTCAATAATTCAAACTGTGAAGTGAGGCCCAATTGTGGGTTGTCCTGATCCTGAAATAATGAAATCTCATTCTGGAGAGGCGGAAGGGGAACATGCCTAACTGGGATCACCTGCCAGGGGGAGCTGAGCAGAAAACATTTACTCCTGCCTCGATTTTAATTTGTAACCAGAGAAGGAGTTAACCCATTAAGCCATTGATGGGGGGGAGTTGGGTCGCAGGCTTTCAGTTCTAGATTTCTGCTTTCAATCTGCAATGGCTTTCGCTGTAGAGTTAGACAGGTTTGTGCAGCTATGTATCTTGTCTGGAGAAAGAGAGAGAGAAAGAGAAAAAAAGAGAGAAAGAGTGAGAAAAAAAAGAGGAAAAGAGAGAGAGAGAAGAGAGCAGGTCCTTTACTCCAAGCGTCCATGACAGAACTGTCCTTTCCATGGTTCCCTGAAAATCAGCCCACTTGAGTAGGATTCCATCACTGCCGGTTACCGGGCAGAATGCAGCTGTTTTGGCCAATTCATTGCCCCACCAGCCAACCAACCCAAACGTGTCCCCCAATCCCTGGGGTACTGGAAAGTCCTGAGTTCTGTTGTTTGAAAATTAGCACAGCGGTATCTTTTGTAACTTCAGAATTCCTCGCTCCACTGCTCGACTTACGAGATATGTCCATTCAGAATGCATGGATCAAAATGATAACAACAAAGATAAAGAAACAGAAACTACAGGAAGGACTCTTACATTTTGGAAACAAAACTCTCCCACACTTGAGGCTTTGACCGTAAACATCTATTGTTAGGACCCAGTGAGCAAATAAAAATAAATAAGCCTTTTGAACAGAAATTGGTCTTACCATTGTGCACGGCGCAATGAGGTCAGAGCAGTATAGAGGATTCCAACTGCAAAATGAAGCATTGGTTCAGCTTTTCTTTAGAAAACGATGGAGAAATGTAATTGAAACAACACTCTGGTGTGTAACAGCTGACTTCAATAACTGGCGGTCTCAATCGGGTTTCTAATCCTGGCTGGACTACGTTCTTGGAGATGGAGTATCATCACCTCCTACCTTCAACTGTCCCTTCCCCAGACTCCTGCCACTGGTCACCCAACATGTCGATCATCGCAGAGCCCCGCCTTCCCCAGTCCTTTCGCTGTCTCCCAGTTTTGAACTTTGAAAAGCTGATTACACTCGGATTGCTGGGAACCTCCCCAGTCATTCGCTGTGGGGCTTGTCATTCTCATTGCGCGTTACTGCTGTCGACCACAAGAAGGAGCTCTGGAGCAACAAAATTGGAATTTGGATTTTTCAGGGATATTGAATAAGGATAACCATTGAGTCAGTACAGTATTGTTAAACTTATTTTCCCGGGACCCACTTTTACCAACTGGCCCACCTTCATGACCCACGCCATGTTGGCTTACCCAGTCTAGCCTGAGTCAAGGCAGTGTTTGGGACGCCAACATTTTCTTGCCCCAGGCAAGGGAGGAAAAGAAAATCATTTAGTTTTCCTGTTTTTAATCACTATGCCCTTTGGCCCATCGCGTCTGTGCCGGCCAAAACAACCTCCTATTCCAAACCCATTTTCCCGTCCTTGTCCGCAGTGGGATCGCAAGAGCACAGCTAAATACTTCTCAAGTGCGCTGAGTGTCTCTGCCTCCACCACCCTTTCAGGGAGCAAGTTCCAAACTCCCACCACCCTCTGGGTAAAAAGGTTTTTCCTCACATCTCTTCCAAACCTCCTGCCCCTTACCTTAAATCTATGTGCCCTGGTCATTGCCACCACCCCCCCCCCCCCCCCCAGCAAAGGGGAAGGTTTCTGTGGTGATATGCATCACTGTGAATACACAAGGGGTTAATGTAAGTACACGTAGACTAGCTAGACACTAGAGGGAGCACCAGAGACACAACACACAGACACTCAACCAATAGATCAGTTAGATAGGACACGACCAATGGGCATTCACGATACACACAGAGGTGACACTACCACAGGGGGGCATTACACCAACCCATATATAAAGGACACAGCACACGTGATCTTCCTCTTTCCAGTGGAAACACTCAGTGAGTACAGACACAGGGTTGATTTGAAACATGTCACACCAACCACCTGGATTGAAGCAGACTGGTTCGTCAATCTGAGTAGTTATAGCAGGATTAACAGGAGAGTCGAATCCAAGTCGGAGAATTGTTAATAAACATGTTAAAGCTATCTCCAAGTCTGAACCTTCCTTTGTCAGAGTGCACATCAAGGAAGCAGCTTATGCGATGTCAAGAGCAAAACAAAACAGTTTCTTCCTGTTTACTCTCTCTATGCCCCTCTCAATCAGTCTCCTCTGCTCTATGGAAAACAATCCAAGTCCATGCAATCTCTCTTAATAACGAACACTCTCCAGCTCAGGCAACATCCTGGTAAATCTCCTCTGCACCCTTTCCAGTGTAATCACATCCCTCCTATAATGTGAATTCCAGAACAACACACAACACCCTAGCTGTGGCCGAACCAATGTTTTATACAGTTCCAGCATAACCTCCCAGCTCTTAAACTCTCTGTCTCGGCTAATAAAGTCAAGTACACCATCTGCTTTCTTAATCTCTGACAGTGTAGCAGTCTCTCCGTACTGACCCTCTGACAGTGCTACACTCCCTCAGTACTGACCCTCTGACAGTGCAGCACTCCCTCAGTACTGACCCTCTGACAGTGCAGCACTCCCTCAGTACTGACCCTCTGACAGTGCAGCACTCCCTCAGTACTGACCCTCTGACAGTGCAGCACTCCCTCAGTACTGACCCTCTGACAGTGCAGCACTCTCTCCGTACTGACCCTCTGACAGTGCAGCACTCCCTCAGTATTGACCCTCTGACAGTGCAGCACTCCCTCAGTACTGACCCTCTGACAGTGCAGCACTCTCTCCGTACTGACCCTCTGACAGTGCAGCACTCCCTCAGTACTGACCCTCTGACAGTGCAGCACTCCCTCAGTACTGACCCTCTGACAGTGCAGCACTCTCTCCGTACTGACCCTCTGACAGTGCAGCACTCTCTCCGTACTGACCCTCCGACAGTGCAGCATTCCCTCAGCACTGACCCTCTGACAGTGCAGCACTCCCATTATGACCCTCTGACAGTGCAGCACTCCCTCAGTACTGACCCTCTGACAGTGCAGAACTCCTTCAGTACTGACCCTCTGACAGTGCAGCACTCCCTCAGTACTGACCCTCTGACAGTGCAGCACTCCCTCAGTACTGACCCTCTGAGTGCAGCACTCCCTCAGTACTGACCCTCTGACAGTGCAGCACTCCCTCAGTACTGACCCTCAGAGTGCGGCACTCCCTCAGTACTGACCCTCTGACAGTGCGGCACTCCCTCAGTACTGACCCTCTGACAGTGCAGCACTCCCTCATTACTGACCCTCTGACACTGCAGCACTCTCTCCGTACTGACCCTCTGACAGTGCGGCACTCCCTCTGTACTGACCCTCTGACAGTGCAGCACTCCCTCAGTACTGACCCTCTGACAGTGCAGCATTCCCTTAGGACTGACCCTCTGACAGTGCAGCACTCCCTCAGGACTGACCCTCTGACAGTGCAGCACTCCCTCAGGACTGACCCTCTGACAGTGCGGCACTCCCTCAGTACTGACCCTCTGACTGTGCGGCACTCCCTCAGTGCTGACCCTCTGACAGTGCAGCACACCCTCAGGACTGACCCTCTGACAGTGCGGCACTCCCTCAGTATTGACCCTCTGACAGTGCAGCACTCCATCAGTACTGACCCTCTGACAGTGCAGCACTCTCTCCGTACTGACCCTCTGACAGCGCAGCACTCCTTCAGTACTGACCCTTTGACAGTGTAGCACTCCCTCAGTACTGACCCAATGACAGTGTGGCACTCCCTCAACACCGACCCTCTGACAGTGCAGCACTCCCTCAGTACTGACGCTCTGACAGTGCGGCACTCCCTCAGTACTGACCCTCTGACAGTGCAGCTCTCCCTCGGTACTGACCCTCTGACAGTGCAGCACTCCCTCAGTACTACCCTCTGACAGTGCAGCACCCCCTCAGTACTGACCCTCTGACAGTGCAACACTCCCTCAGTACTGACCCTCTGACAGTGCGGCACTCCCTCAGTACTGACCCTCTGACAGTGCAGCACTCCCTCAGTACTGACCCTCTGATAGTGCAGCACTCCCTCAGGACTGACCCTCTGACAGTGCAGCACTCCCTCAGTACTGACCCTCTGACAGTGCAGCACTCCCTCAGTACTGACCCTCTGACAGTGAGGCGCTCCCTCAGTACTGACCCTCTGACAGTGCAGCACTCCCTCAGTACTGACCCTCTGACAGTGCCGCACTCCCTCAGTACTGACCCTCTGACAGTGCGGCACTCCCTCAGTACTGACCCTCTGACAGTGCAGCACCCCCTCAGTACTGACCCTCTGACAGTGCAGCACTGCCTCAGTACTGACCCTCTGACAGTGCCGCACCCCCTCAGTACTGACCCTCTGACAGTGCAGCACCCCCTCAGTACTGACCCTCTGACAGTGCAGCATTCCCTCGGTACTGCATTGAGAGTGTTCGCCTGAATGATGGCCTTGAATCCCTCGGCTAAGACCCCAGCCCAGAACAATCAGATTCCGTGGGTAGTTAACGACTGATTCAGAGGTTCGAGTACCACTCAGTAAATCAGATGTTATGGGATTGACACGGTTAAGTGGAGGTTGAGGATGGTCCTTTCAGGTCAGGCATTATCTCATTGAATGGTGGGTCAGTCTCGATTGGCCAAATGGCTTCCTTGTGCTCCTACATATCATTTCATGATCTTTTGTCCAAACAAGTCATTCAGTTGTATAGGTCAAGCAATAAACAAGAATTGTCCATGATGCAAATAGGCAAATCTATAGGCTTCTGAGAGCTAACCTTGACAACACGGCATCAATTGCTCAGTACGTACGGCTCTGGCCTCTGAGTTAGATCTGTGAAGTCCAACTCCGAGACATAAGCCAGGCTGACGGTCCCAATGCAGTAGGGAGGGAGTGCTGCATTGTCAGAGGAGCCCATCTTTCAGATGAGATGTAAAAGCTGAGGTCCGGCCTGCTCTCTCAGGAATATGTACAAGATCGCATGGCACAATTGTGAAAAAGAACAGGTATCACATTGCTGTTTGTGGGACCTTGCTATGCAAAGATTGGCTGCCATTGTAACAGTGATTACCATAGGAAGGTACTTCATTGACTGTGGACTAGATTGGAACATCCTGAGGCTGTGAACGGCGCTAGAGAAATGCAGCTTCTTCCTTTCTTCCTCTTATCCACCACACTTCCCAAAAAGGGAATCAGACATGCTGGCCAATGTCACCAAGTTGACTTTGCTGAGAGTGTCACTCCGCAGTCATATTCAACCAGTGTACACCAATATATTCCCACCAGAAACATAGAAAGCAGGAGCAGGAGGAGGCCATTCAGCCCCTCAAGCCTGCTCCGCCATTCATTATGATCAGGCCGAAACCTCTATCTCAACACCAGATTCCCACTTTCTTCCCATATCCCTGGACAATTTCAGAGTCTAGAAATATATCTATTTCCTTCTTAAATATATTCAATGATTTGGGCTCCACAGCTTTCTGAGTTAGAGAATTCCACAGGTTCACCTCTCTCTGAGTGAAGGCATTTCTCCTATCCCCTATCCTGAGACTGTGGCCTCTTGTCACTGATCGTGACCCACAATCAGTAAGGATAGGCAACAACACCTCCTCCAGGATCATCCTCAACACCGGTGCCCCACAAGGCTGTGCCCTCAGCCCCCCACTGTACTCCTTATACACCTATGACTGTGCGGCCAAATTCCCCTCCTGCTTGATTTTCAAATTTGCTGATGACACCACAGCAGTGGGTCAGATCTCAAACAATGACGAGACAGAGTACAGGAATGAGATAGAGAATCTGGTGAACTGGTGCGACGACAATAATCTCTCCCTCAATGTCAACAAAATGAAGGAGATTGTCATCGACTTCAGGAAGCGGAGTGGAGAACATGCCCCTGTCTACATCAATGGGAATGAAGTAGAAAGGGTCGAGAGCTTCAAGTTTTTAGGTGTACAGATCACCAACAGCCTGTCCTGGTCCCCCCCCATGCTGACACTATAGTTAAGAAAGCCCACCAACCACTTTACTTTCTCAGAAGACTAAGGAAATTTGGCATGTCAGCTACGACCCTCACCAACTTCTACAGATGCACCATAGAAAGCATTCTTTCTGGTTGTATTACAGCTTGGTATGGAGCCTGCTCTGCCCAAGAGTGCAGGGAACTACAAAAGGTTGTGAATGTAGCCAGGTCCATCACACAAACCAGCCTCCCATCCATTGACTCTATCTATAATTCCCACTGCCTCGGAAAGGCAGCCAGCATAATTAAGGACCCCACGCACCCCGGACATACTCTCTTCCACCTCCTTCCGTCAGGAAAAAGATACCAAAGTTTGAGGTCACGTACCAACCGACTTAAGAACAGCTTCTTCCCTGCTGCCATCAGACTTTCAAATGGACCTACCTCGTATTAAGTTGATCTTTTCTCTACACCCTAGCTATAACTGTAACATTACATTCTGCAGTCTCTCCTTCATTCCCTATGTACAGTATGCATTGTTTGTACAGCATGCAAGAAACAATACCTTTCACTGTATAATAATACATGTGACAATAATAAATCAAATCAAATCAAACATTAGGAAAATCGGAATTAGGAGCAGAGATCGGCAATTCAGCCCTTCGAGCCTGCTCCGCCATTCAATCAGATCATGGCTGATCTCTTCCTGGTCCCAAATCCACCTCCCTGCCTGTTCCCCATATCCCTTTAACCCATTGTTTGAAATCAGAAATATATCTATCTCCTTGAACCATTTAATGAAGATTAGGTGGGTTAGGTAGATTGGCCGTGCTAAATTGCCCTTCGGTTAGATGAGGTTGCTGGGTTACGGGGATAGGGGGAGGTGTGGGCTGGAGTAGGGTGCTCTTTCCAAGAGCCGGTGCAGACTTGATGGGCCGAATGGCCTCCTTCTATGATTCTATGACTGTTCGGATCCCGGACTAGACCCCAACATTTGTTAGGATACCAGACAAGAAGCCAAAATACCTTTTTTTTTATTTGTAAAACTGTCAGGAAAGGATACTTCACCCAGGGGTGATGACTCTGATCTGGTGGTACCTTTTATTTTAAAACAAACTTTAATTTAAACACTGAAACAACCACATTGCCATCAAAGCAAATGGCTTTACAATTAACAGTTAAGCAGTTCATAGACACAAAAAAAAACTTAAACTTACTATCCATACCTGCTACTAACTCCAATCAAGCAACTCAATAACGTTCAAATGTCACTTATAAATAAAAGTAACAAACAGGTTACTTGTTTATCTGTGTAGAGGCTTTTCGAGAGAGAGCTCCTTTCAAGCTCACTTCTGCTCAAACTAACAGCCTTTGGCAAAATGCTGTTCAAATTAAAATCCTTCTGTCTTGTCCGTCTCAAGTCCTGTGGCAAACTACAAAACTACAGGCAGACCTGGCTCCTCCCATTAATTACATAATCTGTATACCACTGAGGTGGCACATGACCTGTTTAGCGAGGACTAAATACAACCCCTCATAAATTATCTAAAAGGTAAAGGTGCCATAGTCCCAGATGACCATTGGCTGCTTTCCCCTTTGAAGGGGAGAGCTGACTGGTGGTGGTTTAACCTGAGGGTCTCCACGCCTCAGGCGAGGGGCAAGGTTAAATAACTTCAGCTGGTACAGGAATTGAACCCACGCTGCTGGCCTTACTTTGCATCATGAAGCAGCTGAGCTAACCCTCCATTCTACCAGTTGCTTCCACAAAATACTCCAGAAGGTTTGTTAAAAGTGATTTCCCTTTCTTAAATCCATGTTGACTTTGTCGAATCCCGTTATTACTTTATCGGTGTCCTGTTATCGCATCGCTGCAGACTGGAGGCGGAAGCCCATGTGCAGGGGGCCCAGCAGCCTATCAGACTGGGCAGGGACAGGAAGGGTAGGCCAGCAATAGCCCAAGGTGTACAGGCATTGTTGGTCATTCAATGAGATAATGGACACCATGAGCTGCGGAGTGCCCTATATTAACAGGAAGGGGCTCCGTTCCCTCAATGTTCAGATCGTGTGCGACCACAGCCTCAGTATCATGCACATGTGGGCCCGTTACCCTGGTAGCAGGAATGACAGCTCCATCCTGGGGCAGTCAGAGATCCCTGGTGTCTTTGAGAACCGCCCCAGGATGATGGGTTGGTTCGTGGGGGCAAGAGATAACCGCTGAGGTCATGGCTGATGATTCCGCTACAGAGGCCTGAGGCTGGATGGAGACCCAACACAATGAGGTCGATTGGGCTGCTCAAGATATGGTTCCGATGCCTTGACCGCCTGGTGGTGCCCTGCAGTACAACCCCCAGAGGGTCTCCCGCTTTGTGGTGGTCTGCTGTGCCCTCTACAGCCGATCACAGCAGCGGAGTGACATGCTGGAGAAAGAGGGGCAAGAGGAGGCGAAGGGGCCATGCGGCCTCGTCTGCGGAGGAGGATGACCCGGTCCAGGAGGGGGGGGGGGGGGGTCAAGGGTCCGACATGCCAGGAGGATCAAGGAGGCCCTCAATGTCTCCAGATTCTCCAAGGACGAGGCTGTGTCTGTCAGCTCAACATCTCCCACCCCCCCATTTCCCTCCCTCCACCCAATCGCCCACTCCTCCCATTTTCCTCCCTCCCTTTATTCCTCAACCCCCTAAATCTCCCCTTCCCCACCATTCCCACCCCCCCCCCCCCGCCATTTCTCCCCACATCACATCGCCCACTCCCCTCCCCCTGCTGACCCCCTCCCAGGGTCTGTGTTACATCACCTCAGGGTGATGGGCCTGTGTTGGCACTGTCAGCGGGTCACAAGGCAGGAGAGTGATGACTACTCGCTGTGAGGAAAGATCTGGTGCTCCTCAGTTTCTGCCAAGGTCTGACTCCTGTCCATCTGCTGACAGCTCGTCACACCCATCCTCCAAACGGGGTCTATATCAGGGTGCTTTGATCTGGGACCACTGTGTTTGAGGGGCGGGGTGGTGGGGGCAGCGGAGGACAAGATGAGGCAGGTATGCAAGCAGGCCTGCTATGAAGGGAGATTCCGCGTGTATCAGGTTTCTATTCCCCTTAGCTACAGATAGTGAAGCCCTCCTCCCCCCATTCCCCAGTGCCCACTTATTGCTCCTCAATCTTCTTGATCTTCCGTGGTCTAGTGCCAGGTCCAGGTGTGTCCCCAGGATGCGAATCTGAGGTGGAGGCAGCCTGTTGCTTCCAGTGCCCTGTGGCCGTTAATACCCTTGGTGGATGCCCTCTGGAGGCCATCTTCCTCTCAGATGGTGCTTGTAGGGTCCTGGGGACTCCATGGGACAGAGGGGCAGCTAGAATGAGCTCCAGAGGCCGCTGAGTCATGCTGCCAGACCTGGAGGCTCCCCATTGTCTTCACCATCGTGTCAACGTCCTCAGGGATACTCCACAGTGACTGGGCCATGCTTAGGACTGCCACACCAATGTCCACAATGTGTCTGGGACACATCCCTCAGTGACCGGTACATGACATTGAGGCCTTCAACCATGGTCGCCACCGACTGAGCCATGCCTTGAACACTACCACTCCATTTTCCAGATTTACTATTGCAGTGCTGGCCTCGGTCACAGGCATTATCCTTTTTTAAATTTAGAGTACCCAATTTTCTTTTCCAATGAAGGGGCAATTTAGTGTGGCCAATCCACTGACCCTCGCATCTCTGTGTATTCAGAGTAAGTGCCTTAGACTTGTCTTTTTACCATTTTTACATGTTATTACGATCCCAGACCAGATCTCAACAGTTGCTAGGATACCAGTCAGATACACCAATATATTATTGAATTTGCAAGACTGTGAGGAAAGGATAATTCACCCCAGGAGCGATTCCACACACAAATAGGAATATGGTATATTAAAACAAACTTTATTTCTCACACAGGGTTAAATGACTTTAACATCATACAAGAAAATAGATTACAATTACCTACTAAACAATGCTTAACAGTGACAATGAAATCTCCTAACTGCTATATTTTATCTCCACTCAAGCAAAATGCATCTCAGGTCAAAATCCACTATTAAATACAATTAGCCAACCCAGGAATACTTGCTGCACAGAGATGTCTTGGATAAACTGCTTTGAGAGAGAGAGAGATCCTTCAGCAAACCAGCTTGCAGATTCTTGCCTGTGTGAAACTACTGTTTAATCTGCCACCTTTTCAGCAACTGCTGTTCTGTTGACAGCAAAATCTTTTAAACTAAACTGCTTTGCGAGGAACTGCTAGTCTGCACTCACTACCAAGACTTTCTCACAAGTCTTTGACAAGCTGAATTTCGTAATCTTGGTCAGTCAACACTCCCACAACCTCAACTAAACACCCATTCATGTGCAAAGTTGCACAGTGACTGCCTTTGATCAGACAAAACATCACGGGTATACTTACCTCTGTCCCAACAATAATAATTAATAATAATGGTGCCTTATTCAAGAAGCACATTTGTAACCCAAAGCCTGAATTGCTTTGATTTGATTTATTGTCACATGTACCACAGTACAGTGAAAAGTATTTTTCTGCGTCCGAGGGAATGTACACAGTACGTACATCGTAGACAAAATAATAATCAACAGAGAACATTGACAAATGGTACATCGACAAGCAGTGTAACTTGGCTCAAAAGAAAAGGACAGGAAAGTGGCGCGCATGTTGATAGGGGAAGGTGGTGGCGTAGTGGTGTTGCCACTGGGCTGGTAATCTAAGGGCCATGCTCAGGGTACCAGAGTTCAAATCCCACCATGGAAGATGACAAACTTAAATTGAATGTCAATAAAAACCTGGAATTAAAAAGTCCAATAGTGCTCATGAAAAACCTAATGCCCTTTAGGGAAGGAGGTTTGGCCTACATGTCACTCCAGACCTGCTTCAAAGGTGGCTGACTCTGAACAAGGCCTACCCAGTTCCCGTGAGCAAATCTTTACAAAGCTGCTCTGATTGGCTTGAGCAGATACCAACTCCACTCCTATTTCTCATGGCGCAAAAGCCTGCTGAAACATTCACACCCAGACTTTCAAGCAAGTTTACCGCTTCATTAACAAATTAAACCATAGCTCTCTTTTTCAATGTTGGAGGAAAGTTCCATGGGAAATGTGGGAGGGGGGGGGGGGAATTAAATCTTGGATCAACCTTTCCATGCCTCAGGCTGTTCTTGCGCATTGCAACTTGAAGAGTTTAAACCATTCACTGGTGACACAAGGTCCCTGTAGTCTTAACACAGTTCCTAGTATTTAGTCACCAGAGATCAGTGAACCTCTCCCTTCACTAATTGACTCCTTGCCTTTCAGTTTTATTATACGTGGCATTGTGATTCTCTGGAAGCCTGCTGTTTTGCCAGCTGATACCTGGTGGGATAATTGTGTTGGGTGGACACATTTCTCCTGAATTCTGACTTGCAGCTGGGCCTTACTCTAAGCTGGCATTCCCTCAACGCCAGACCTGACTCAACAAACTCAGGTATTTCAGAATCATCAGATACAGTTCTTCTATTCAATTCATTTAGTGTACCCAATCATTTTTTTCCAATTAAGGGGCAATTTAGTGCGGCCAATCCACCTACCCTGCACATCTTTTGGGCTGTGGGGGTGCGGCCCAGGCAGACACGGGGAGAATGTGCAAACTCCACACTGGGCCGGGATCGAACCCGCGTCCTTGGCCCCGTGAGGCATCAGTGCTAACGACCGTGCCACCGTGCCGTCCTATTAGATGCAGTTCTGACAATGTACAGAGCTGCCATGATTGTCTTGAATTATTACAAGAAGCAAACCCAATGATAGCCAACTGGACATCACAAAATCACACCCTAAGTTGACATGAGAAGCAGTTTCAGTTACCCCCATTTCAGCATGGCCACAGTTTCAAACACGTCGTCAATCCATTCACTCGGATGTCTTAGGGTCATGAAAGACGCTTTAGAAACTCACATTTTTGCTTTCTATTGATAAGGATTCCTTATCTCAGTGGGTAGCGCTCTGAGTTAGAGGGTTCAAGGCTCATTGCCGATCATAGAATTTACAGCACTGAAGGAGGCCATTCAGCCCATCGAGTCTGCACCGGCTCTTTGGAAAGAGCATCCTACCCAAGCCCACACCTGCACCCTATCGCCGTAACCCAGGAACCCCACCTAACCTCTTTGGACACTAAGGTCAATTTATCCTGGCCAATCCACCTAACCTGCACACCTTTGGACTGTGGGAGGAAACCGGAGCACCCGGAGGAAACCCACGCAGACACGGGGAGAACACGTGGCCGAAGCTAACTCTTCAGGGGGAGAAACCGAGGATGTGCTGCAGTCAGAGGTGCTGTTTCTTCAGTGAGACTTTAAACCAAAAACCAGTAAAGGTTTCCATTGCACAATGCTTATTTTTCAACCAAAAACACACAAACATAATGTCTGGTCATTATCTCATCATCGGTTGTGGGAACTTGCACAATTTGGCCTGTTTCATGACTTTACAACAGCTATACATCAAAAGTACTCTGTTAACTTCGAAATGCTTTGAAATATCTCGGGCTCATGAACAATGATGTAGAAGTGATAGTTCCACTTCTCATTTTCAGTTGAGAACCCTTTGACCCTAACCCAAGGCCAGGTTTGTTGAAGTAAATCTTCTTTCACTCTATAAAATATTTGATTCATAAAATTGGAAAGGATACATTATGTACCAGTTCAAATTTGGCATTTCATAAAGTGCTGTACAGTTCAATTTCTTTCCATCATTACGATCCCAGCTGGTATTTTATTGGTAGAGGAATTGAGTTTCAGAGCCATGAGGTCATGTTGCAGTTGTACAAAACTCTGGTGCGGCCGCATTTGGAGTATTGTGTGCAGTTCTGGTCGCCGCATTATAGGAAGGATGTGGACGCATTAGAAAGGGTACAGAGGAGATTTACCAGGATGTTGCCTGGTATGGAGGGAAGATCTTATGAGGGAAGGCTGAGGGACTTGAGACTGTTTTCGTTAGAGAGAAGAAGGTTAAGAGGTGACTTAATTGAGGCATACAAGATGATCAGAGGATTAGATAGGGTGGACATTGAGTGCTTTTTTCCTCGGATGGTGATGTCCATCACGAGGGGACATAGCTTTAAATTGAGGGGAGATAGATATAGGACAGATGTCAGAGGTAGGTTCTTTACTCAGAGAGCAGTAAGGGCGTGGAATGCCCTGCCTGCAACAGTAGTGGACTCGCCAACACTAAACGCATTCAAATGGTCATTGGATAGGCATATGGACGATAAGGGAATAGTGTAGATGGGCTTTAGAGGGGTTTCACAGGTCGGCGCAACATCGAGGGCCGAAGGGCCTGTACTGCGCTGTAATGTTCCATGTTCTATGTTCTATGGTGTTATTACTAAACAAGTCAGATCCCAGAGTAAAATCTGTCTTGATGAATGGTAACTTTTTTAAACGTGGAGGTCAGTTACTGCACAAATTCCACAGGGGTCTGTTGATGAAGTTCTAATACAAAGAATAAAATATTTATTAAAACAAGAAAGGTGAGTGATATTACACCAAACCAAAAAGCTGGAACGATCTCAATACAAACTCAAGAAGATTATTCAAATCCCCACTATTCCTGTACCCCAGCAATGTCTTTGCAAACATATAAACCAGTGAAGAGTTACCAGTAGCCTCGCACAAAGTCTTCTCTCTTGGGGTTTCCTCTGGTGAATTAAGAACAAAGAACAATACAGCACAGGAACAGGCCCTTCGGCCCTCCAAGCCAGCGCCGACCATGGTACCTTCCGAACTAAAACCGTCTGCACTTACAGAGTCCATATCCTTCCATTCCCACCTTATTCATATATTTGTCTGGATGCCCCTTAAATGCCGCTATCATACCTGCTCCCACCCCCTCCCCAGGCAGCGTGTTCCATATATTTACCACCCTCTGTGTAAACAACTTGCCTCGCACATCTGATCTAAACTTTTCCCCATGCACTTTAAACCTATGTCCCCTAGTACTTGACTCTCCTACCCTAGGAAAGAGCATCTGCCTATCCACCCTGTCCATGCCCCTCATAATCTTGTAGACTTCAATCAGGTCGCCTCTCAACCTCCGTCATTCCAGTGAGAACAGACTGAGTTTATCTAACCTCTCCTCACAGCTAATGCCCTCCATACCAGGCAACATCCTAGCAAACCGCTTCTGTACCCTCTCCAAAACATCCACATCCTTCTGGTAGTGTGGCGACCAGAATTGTCCACAATATTCTAAATGAGGCCTAACTAAGGTCCTGTGCAGCTGCAACATGACTTGCCAATTTTTATATTCAGTGCCCTGACCGATGAAGGCCAGCATGCCGTTTGCCTTCCTGACCGCCTTATCCACATGCGTTGCCACTTTCAGTGATCGGTGGACATTCATGCCCAGATCTCTCTGTCTGTCAATACTCGCAAGAGTTCTACCATTTATTGTGTAATTCCTACATGCATTGGACCTTCCAAAGTGCATTACCTCACACTTGTCCGGATTAAACTCCATCTGCCATTTCTCCGCCCAAGACTCCAACCAGTTTATATCGGGCTGTATCCTCTGACAATCCCCTTCACTATCCGCAACTCCACCAATTTTTGTGTCCTCTGCGAACTTAATAATCAGACCAGCTGATTCCTGAGCACTCACTTACTGCTTCTTGTACCTCTCCCCAAGACACCCAAAAACCACACACTAAACTCACAACTTCTTCAGCTATAGAGCAAACAAAAATGGGGTCCCTAAACTCAGTCTTCCAGTAGCACCTTTGCTAAACTAGTCATTCTTGTGAGTTCTATAACTGACTATTCAGTTGACCGCTGTCCCCAACAGCTTTGTAGTTTAGCTCAGTTGGCCGTACAGCTGGATTGTGATGCAGAGCAAGACCAGCAGCGTGGGTTCAATTCCTGTACCGGTTGAGGTTATTCATGAAGGCCCCGCCTTCTCGACCTTGCCCCTCACCTGAGGTGTGGCGATCCCCAGGTTAAATTGGCGCCAGTCAGCTCTCCCCCTCAATGGTAAAAGTAACCTGAAACTATGGTGACTTCACTTACTTACTCAATCACTATGTTAACTATTACATTGTATATTTATATTTCATGTCAAACGTTCACTGGTGCATAGAGCCCGAGGGTTTTACACAGTTTTCATCAGCCCCTTGGTTTATGCACTACGGCAGGAAGGCCTTAGAGAGTAAATCTCCTCCTGCCCTCCCCCAGCAACACATCCCTCTTTCGGAGAGGCCCCTATACACTTTAGTCAACACTCGTTACCACACACCCTTTCTCTGTCACGCTGCCACTCCTCATCCCAAATTAGGAGCAGTTTTGTCACAGTCTTCAGGTCAGAGGCAGGTGAACATTATCAGCTGGTTCCATTCATTAGATGGGCAATAAATGCAAAGCCCACGTCCCGCAAAAATGAATTTGAAAATATTCCTGGATGACATTTCCTGGGGCTGAAATCAACAGCTGAAATCTGAGAAGAAGGTTATTTGCCTCCATGAGGGAATCTTTGTTGATCAGAGCAAACACTGGGGAATGTGAGCATGTAGACTGGTAGGTACCCAGTGTCTAACACTCCCAGGTCAGGTACGAAGCAGCGACAGGTACGGAATGGAACTCTATCTCTTCTGCTCACATGCTACCCTCCACCCCTCAGCTTTGACAGGTTTTTGGGGTGGGAGTTCCAGATTTCTACTTCCCTTTGTATGAAGAAGAGCTTCCTGGCATCACCCTTCAATAATGCGGCTCTAACATTCCGAGGATGAATCAGACTGTTCACAACCTTGGCATCATATCTGACTTTGAGATGAGCTACTCGGCCATCATTAACACAGTTCTGAAGAAGAGTCACGTTGGACTTGAAACATTAGTTCCGTTTTTCTCTCCACAGATGCGGGCGGACTTGCTGAACCTTTCCAGCATTTTCTGTTTTTATTCCGTCACGAACACCACCAATTTCCACCTCCATAACATAGTCCCATCTCTGCCCCTGCCTCAGGTCTTCTTCTGCTGAAACCCTCGTTCGTGCCATTAGTTACCTCTATACTCAGCTGTTGAGAGACTCCTGTTACTGTGCATAGATTGTTACTACACCCTGGGCAAGTGCGTGGTTAGTTCCAGCCCCACGCCTCCCAGAGTCACAACACAATTGAATTAATCAATAATTCTTATAAAAATACCCAAAATCTTTGGCCGCTGGCTGCCCAATAATTACAGTCACCAGGTCTGTAAGTTTAAACACAATTACTGTTTATTTCTACCATGAACTATCATGAAATACGCAGTAAATACAAATGTACAACATCAAGCTAATACCTATTACCCACTTTAACTCTCCCAGCCTCAACCCACCTACACGATACAGACACACACAGAGGGGGGGGGGGGGAATAATAAGGATGAAAGTCAAAAGATTAGTGTCTTTGTTTCGATAGTGGTTCTTTTATGACACTTTCTCCACGGCAAGCTTGCTGATTAGAGTCTCTGGTTAGCAGGCGGTAGTGGCTTCTTCGGAGAGCCATTCGGCCTGGGTTCCCACAGTTTAGAAAATGCAGTACTAACAGGCAGCAGGCATTCTGGAGAGTCACCTTATGTCTGATCAAACTGGGCCTTCGGTTTCATGGTCACCATTACTGAGACTAGCCTTACATTCCCGATTTACTCATTGAATTTAAATCCTGTAGGTTTGCTCACCACTTTGTTACCCGTCAGCCCAATCAGGAGGGCCAAAGGGCATCTTCTCCCCTGTATGATTCTATGTCTCCATGACTAATCTGAAAGAGAGCAAGGGAGTCCTATCCGGGGCCCTGGCCAATATTTATTCTTCAACCAACATCACTGAGATAGATGACCTGATCGTGCCCCCGTTGACGTTTGAGGCCCCTTCCTGCGTGTAAATTGGTTCGCCAGTTTTCCTACATTGCAACAAGAAAAGTACTTGGAAGGTGGTGGCCTTGTGGTATTGCCATTGGACCAGTAAACCGGAGACCCAGAGTAAAGCTCTGGGGACCCAGGTTCAAATCCCGCCACGACAGATGGTGAAATTTGAATTCATGAGGGGCTGGTTTAGCACAGGGCTAAACAGCTGGCTTTGAAGGCAGGCCAGCAGCACGGTTCAATTCCCGTACCAGCCTCCCCGAACAGGCGCCAGAATGTGGCGACTAGGGGCTTTTCACAGTAACTTCATTTGAAGCCTACTTGTGACAATAAGCGATTTTCATTTCATTTTCGATAAAAATCTGGAATTAAAAGTCTAACGATGACCATGAAACCATTGTCGATTGTCGTAAAAATACATCTGATTCACGATTGCTCTTTAGGGAGGGAAATCTGCCGCCCTTACCCAGACCCGCAGCAATGTGGTTGACTCTTAACTGCCTCCTCAAGGGCACTTAGGAATGGGCAATAACCGCTGGCACAGCCTGCCACGCCTTCCTCCCATGAACGAATAAAAAAAACTTCATCGGGGGCAAAGCATTTTGAAACGTTCCGAGTCTATTCAGGGTGCTACTGAAGTGCAAGTCCTTCTACTGTGCGGAGTCTGCACATCCTCCCCGTGTGTGCGTGGGTTTCCTCCGGGTGCTCCGGTTTCCTCCCACAGTCCAAAGATGTGCAGGTTAGGTGGATTGGCCATGATCAATTGCCCCGTAGCGTCCAAAATTGCCCTTAGTGTTGGGTAGGGTTACTGGGTTATTGGGATAGGGTGGAGGTGTTGACCTTGGGTAGGGTGCTCTTTCCAAGAGCCGGTGCAGACTCGATGGGCCGAATGGCCTCCTTCTGCACTGTAAATTCTATGATTTTCAGAGGCTAAAGGTTTGTCCACACCATTTGGCAGGAAGCAACTCCAAACCTTAATTGCATTGCAATCAACAAAACTGGCATGTTTGGATCAGCAGAAAACAAATGCCTTTTCAGAGAGGGGTCTTGTTTAATGCTTGATCGCGCCCTTAAAACCGAAAAGTTGGAAAGTAGCTGATATCTGTTCAGATATGTCTAGATGTGCCGCATGGGGTTATTTGAAATGTTGACACTGAAGTGTGTTGCACACAAATGTTGCTCCCAGGCACATACCCGGGGGAGGTGCACAGATACAGGGGAAAGTGGCGCAGATTCCACCCCCCTCCAGGCGAAATGATCCACTTGCGTGTGGATCACACGCGAGAGAGAGGGAGCGATGTAGAAAGGGCGGAGTCCTGACTCTAGGGGGCAAAGATTGTTTGCTGTTGCATTTGCAGCGCTCGCTGGAGCTGGTGATGAAGCCGGAGATTATCTGACAGAGGAGGGGAAAGAGAGAGAGGATGGTGAATAGGAGCAGGGGATTGAGAATGGCAGCCGATGGGAGCATGCTCCAAACAACACAGGGAGGAGATGGTCTTTAAACGCCCTTTGGTAAAAAAAATCAATCGTTTGCCCAGGTTGCAAGAGCAGAGAGCTGCCTCTCCCAGCCCAGAATCGAATGAGAGGGGCAGACAAGAAGACAGGGAGATATTGAAATATACAATTCTTCAGCAAATGCAGTCTTATGGATGAAGACCTGGCGCATGGAGATAATCATATTCTTCTGCTCAGGTAAGAAGACAAATTGCAAATCCATATTCCTGGATATTTTTAGATTGATGGGAAACAAACTGTGTCTCTTGCACCTTGCATTCAAACTTCATCCCCGCCCTCAAGCATTAACTCGCTGTTTTGCTTTTTCCTCAAGAGGGAATAAACACAATCTGGAGGGGGGGGGGGGGGGGTGGAATCAAGATATGTTGTTGGTCACAGTTTGAGAGCAAAAAATCCCCTATTTTTGAGCAAAGGCTGTGTTTGAGTGAACGTTTCTCCCGAACTACACAATTCTTTTCATCAAATTATTTTTGCTTCCAATTCAATCCAATGATTTCAGGACTGGGGTAAGGGCTGGTCAGTGTCGGGAATGATCCTGGGGAATTCCCCACTCCCAGAGTGTCTGCATTGGCAAATATGTCTGTCCTCTGCTGCTCAATTCCAAACTGTTTCCTGGCTGTCTGTTTTCCCATTCTCCGGATGTGGGTCTCCACCTAGCAGGGGAGAGTGGGGAGGGGTCGTTTTCCCAATGGGGTGGAAGGGGACTGATGCCCCCGGCTCCCACACCCTTGTCCCGTGCAGCCGTGTGGAGCTGGTGTGACCCTCTGCTTATATAAAGCACCGAGCAACACACTCTCCACCAGACCCTTTCTGAAGCACAGCTGAATTCAAGTGGTTCGGAATCCAGCACATTGCACTCAGAAAGTGGTTCAAACACTGAGCTTGCATCTTCTGCGGGGGGGGGGGGGGGGGGGGGTTTAATTTTAATGAGGGGCGGAAGTAATTTTATTGGAAGGGATGTTCAAAGATAATTCAGGACAAGCATCTAGGCGCCCCAAGGGTATTTTGCCTGCCTAGCCCCAGGCACCATCACTGCTCATTTCAGCCCAAATTTGTAGAGGGAGACATTGGTTTGAACAGAAAATTAAGATTTGCTCTGTCGGAGGGTCAGTACTGAGAGAGTGCCGCACTGTCAGAGAGTCAGTACTGAGGGTGTGCTGCACTGTCAGAGGGTCAGTACTGAGGGAGTGCCGCACTGTCAGAGGGTCATTACTGAGGGAGTGCCGCACTGTCAGAGGGTCAGTACTGAGGGAGTGCCGCACTGTCAAAGAGTCAGTACTGAGGGAGTGCCGCACTGTCAGAGGGTCAGTACTGAGGGAGTGCTGCACTGTCAGAGGGTCAGTACTGAGGGAGTGCCGCAATGTCAGAGGGTCAGTACTGA
The DNA here is from genome assembly GCF_902713615.1 of Scyliorhinus canicula. Taxonomy (NCBI): domain Eukaryota; kingdom Metazoa; phylum Chordata; class Chondrichthyes; order Carcharhiniformes; family Scyliorhinidae; genus Scyliorhinus; species Scyliorhinus canicula. The sequence continues at coordinate 5,397,163 of NC_052154.1, read as the reverse complement.
GGGAGTGCCGCACTGTCAGAGGGTCAGTACTGAGGGAGTGCTGCACTGTCAGAGGGTCAGTACTGAGGGAGTGCTGCACTGTCAGAGTCAGTACTGAGGGAGTGCCGCACTGTCAGAGAGTCAGTACTGAGGGAATGCTGCATTGTCAGAGGGCCAGTACTGAGGGAGCGCTGCACTGTCAGAGGGTCAGTACTGAGGGAGTGCCGCACTGTCAGAGAGTCAGTACTGAGAGAGTGCCGCACTGTCAGAGGGTCAGTACTGAGGGAGTGCTGCACTGTCAGAGGGTCAGCACTGAGGGAGTGTTGCACTGTCAGAGAGTCAGTACTGAGGGAGTGTTGCACTGTCAGAGGGTCAGTACTGAGGGAGTGCCGCACTGTCAGAGGGTCAGTACTGAGGGAGCGCTGCACTGTCAGAGGGTCAATACTGAGGGAGTGCTGCAATATCAGAGGGTCAGTGCTGAGGGAGTGCTGCACTGTCAGAGGGTCGGTACTGAGGGAGTGCTGCACTGTCAGAGGGTCAGTACCGAGGGAGTGCTGCACTGTCAGAGGGTCAGTACTGAGGGAGTGCTGCACTGTCAGAGGGTCAGCACTGAGGGAGTGCAGCACTGTCAGAGGGTCAGTACTGATGGAGTGTTGCACTGTCAGAGAGTCAGTACTGATGGAGTGTTGCACTGTCAGAGGGTCAGTACTGAGGGAGTGCTGCAATATCAGAGGGTCAGTGCTGAGGGAGTGCTGCACTGTCAGAGGGTCGGTACTGAGGGAGTGCTGCACTGTCAGAGGGTCAGTACCGAGGGAGTGCTGCACTGTCAGAGGGTCAGTACTGAGGGAGTGCTGCACTGTCAGAGGGTCAGCACTGAGGGAGTGCAGCACTGTCAGAGGGTCAGTACTGATGGAGTGTTGCACTGTCAGAGAGTCAGTACTGATGGAGTGTTGCACTGTCAGAGGGTCAGTACTGAGGGAGTGCCGCACTGTCAGAAGGTCAGTACTGAGGGAGTGCCGCATTGTCGGAGGGTCAGTACTGAGAGAGTGCTGCACTGTCAGAGGGTCAGTACTATGGGAGTGCTGCACTGTCAGAGGGTCGGTAATGAGGGAGTGCCGCACTGTCAGAGGGTCAATATTGAGTGTGTGGAGCACTGTCAGAGGGTCAATACTGAGGGAGTTCAGCACTGTCAGAGGGCCAGTACTGAAAAGGTGCTGCACTGTCAGAGGGTCAGTACTGAGGGAGTGCTGCACTGTCAGTGAGTCAGTACTGAGGGAGTGCCGCACTGTCAGAGGGTCAGTACCGAGGGAGTGCTGCACTATCAGAGGGTCAGTACTGAGGGAGTGCCGCACTGCAGAGGGTCAGTACTGAGGGAGTGCTGCACTGTCAGAGGGTCAGTACTGAGGGAGTGCTGCACTGTCAGAGGGACAATACTGAGGGAGTACAGGACTGTCAGAGGGTCAGTACTGAAAAGGTGCTGCACTGTCAGAGGGTCAGTACTGAGGGAGTGCTGCACTGTCAGAGGGTCAGTACTGAGGGAGTGCTGCACTGTCAGAGTGTCAGTACTGAGGGAGTGCCGCACTGTCAGAGGGTCAGTACTGAGAGAGTGCTGCACTCTCAGAGGGTCAGTACTGTGGGAGTGCTGCACTGTCAGAGGGTCAGTACTGAGGGAGTGCTGCACTGTCAGAGAATCAGTACTGAGGAAGCGCTGCAGTGTCAGAGGGTCAGTACTGTGGGTGTGCTGCACTGTCAGAGGGTCAGTACTGAGGGAGTGCTGCACTGTCAGAGGGTCAGCACTGAGGGAGTGCTGCACTGTCTGAGGATCAGTATTGAGGGAGTGCTGCACTGTCAGAGGGTCAGTACTGAGGGAGTGCCACACTGTCAGAGGGTCAGTACTGAGGGAGTGCTGCACTGTCAGAAGGTCAGTACTCAGGGAGGGCTTCACTGTCAGAGGGTCAGTACTGAGGGAGTGCTGCACTGTCAGAGGGTCAGTACTGAGAGAGTGCCGCACTGTCAGAGGGTCAATACTGAGCGAGGGCTGCACTGTCAGAGGGTCAGTACTGAGGGAGTGCTGCACTGTCAGAGGGTCAATACTGAGGGAGTACAGCACTGTCAGAGGGTCAGTACTGAAAAGGTGCTGCACTGTCAGAGGGTCAGTACTGAGGGAGTGCTGCACTGTCAGAGGGTCAGTACTGAGGGAGTGCTGCACTGTCAGAGGGTCAGTACTGAGGGAGTGCTGCACTGACAGAGGGTCAGTACTGAGGGAGTGCTGCACTGTCAGAGGGTCAGTACTGAGGGAGCGCCGCACTGTCAGAGGGTCAGTACTGAGGGAGTGGTGCACTGTCAGAGGGTCAGTACTGAGGGAGTGGTGCACTGTCAGAGGGTCAGTACTGATGGAGTGCTGCCCTGTCAGAGGGTCAGTACTGAGGGAGTGCCGCACTGTCAGAGAGTCAGTACTGAGAGAGTGCCGCACTGTCAGAGGGTCAGTACTGAGGGAGTGCCGCACTGTCAAAGAGTCAGTACTGAGGGAGTGCCGCACTGTCAGAGGGTCAGTACTGAGGGAGTGCTGCACTGTCAGAGGGTCAGTACTGAGGGAGTGCCGCAATGTCAGAGGGTCAGTACTGAGGGAGTGCCGCACTGTCAGAGGGTCAGTACTGAGGGAGTGCTGCACTGTCAGAGGGTCAGTACTGAGGGAGTGCTGCACTGTCAGAGTCAGTACTGAGGGAGTGCCGCACTGTCAGAGAGTCAGTACTGAGGGAATGCTGCATTGTCAGAGGGCCAGTACTGAGGGAGCGCTGCACTGTCAGAGGGTCAGTACTGAGGGAGTGCCGCACTGTCAGAGAGTCAGTACTGAGAGAGTGCCGCACTGTCAGAGGGTCAGTACTGAGGGAGTGCTGCACTGTCAGAGGGTCAGCACTGAGGGAGTGTTGCACTGTCAGAGAGTCAGTACTGAGGGAGTGTTGCACTGTCAGAGGGTCAGTACTGAGGGAGTGCCGCACTGTCAGAGGGTCAGTACTGAGGGAGCGCTGCACTGTCAGAGGGTCAATACTGAGGGAGTGCTGCAATATCAGAGGGTCAGTGCTGAGGGAGTGCTGCACTGTCAGAGGGTCGGTACTGAGGGAGTGCTGCACTGTCAGAGGGTCAGTACCGAGGGAGTGCTGCACTGTCAGAGGGTCAGTACTGAGGGAGTGCTGCACTGTCAGAGGGTCAGCACTGAGGGAGTGCAGCACTGTCAGAGGGTCAGTACTGATGGAGTGTTGCACTGTCAGAGAGTCAGTACTGATGGAGTGTTGCACTGTCAGAGGGTCAGTACTGAGGGAGTGCTGCAATATCAGAGGGTCAGTGCTGAGGGAGTGCTGCACTGTCAGAGGGTCGGTACTGAGGGAGTGCTGCACTGTCAGAGGGTCAGTACCGAGGGAGTGCTGCACTGTCAGAGGGTCAGTACTGAGGGAGTGCTGCACTGTCAGAGGGTCAGCACTGAGGGAGTGCAGCACTGTCAGAGGGTCAGTACTGATGGAGTGTTGCACTGTCAGAGAGTCAGTACTGATGGAGTGTTGCACTGTCAGAGGGTCAGTACTGAGGGAGTGCCGCACTGTCAGAAGGTCAGTACTGAGGGAGTGCCGCATTGTCGGAGGGTCAGTACTGAGAGAGTGCTGCACTGTCAGAGGGTCAGTACTATGGGAGTGCTGCACTGTCAGAGGGTCGGTAATGAGGGAGTGCCGCACTGTCAGAGGGTCAATATTGAGTGTGTGGAGCACTGTCAGAGGGTCAATACTGAGGGAGTTCAGCACTGTCAGAGGGCCAGTACTGAAAAGGTGCTGCACTGTCAGAGGGTCAGTACTGAGGGAGTGCTGCACTGTCAGTGAGTCAGTACTGAGGGAGTGCCGCACTGTCAGAGGGTCAGTACCGAGGGAGTGCTGCACTATCAGAGGGTCAGTACTGAGGGAGTGCCGCACTGCAGAGGGTCAGTACTGAGGGAGTGCTGCACTGTCAGAGGGTCAGTACTGAGGGAGTGCTGCACTGTCAGAGGGACAATACTGAGGGAGTACAGGACTGTCAGAGGGTCAGTACTGAAAAGGTGCTGCACTGTCAGAGGGTCAGTACTGAGGGAGTGCTGCACTGTCAGAGGGTCAGTACTGAGGGAGTGCTGCACTGTCAGAGTGTCAGTACTGAGGGAGTGCCGCACTGTCAGAGGGTCAGTACTGAGAGAGTGCTGCACTCTCAGAGGGTCAGTACTGTGGGAGTGCTGCACTGTCAGAGGGTCAGTACTGAGGGAGTGCTGCACTGTCAGAGAATCAGTACTGAGGAAGCGCTGCAGTGTCAGAGGGTCAGTACTGTGGGTGTGCTGCACTGTCAGAGGGTCAGTACTGAGGGAGTGCTGCACTGTCAGAGGGTCAGCACTGAGGGAGTGCTGCACTGTCTGAGGATCAGTATTGAGGGAGTGCTGCACTGTCAGAGGGTCAGTACTGAGGGAGTGCCACACTGTCAGAGGGTCAGTACTGAGGGAGTGCTGCACTGTCAGAAGGTCAGTACTCAGGGAGGGCTTCACTGTCAGAGGGTCAGTACTGAGGGAGTGCTGCACTGTCAGAGGGTCAGTACTGAGAGAGTGCCGCACTGTCAGAGGGTCAATACTGAGCGAGGGCTGCACTGTCAGAGGGTCAGTACTGAGGGAGTGCTGCACTGTCAGAGGGTCAATACTGAGGGAGTACAGCACTGTCAGAGGGTCAGTACTGAAAAGGTGCTGCACTGTCAGAGGGTCAGTACTGAGGGAGTGCTGCACTGTCAGAGGGTCAGTACTGAGGGAGTGCTGCACTGTCAGAGGGTCAGTACTGAGGGAGTGCTGCACTGACAGAGGGTCAGTACTGAGGGAGTGCTGCACTGTCAGAGGGTCAGTACTGAGGGAGCGCCGCACTGTCAGAGGGTCAGTACTGAGGGAGTGGTGCACTGTCAGAGGGTCAGTACTGAGGGAGTGGTGCACTGTCAGAGGGTCAGTACTGATGGAGTGCTGCCCTGTCAGAGGGTCAGTACTGAGGGAGTGCTGCACTGTCAGAGGGTCAGTACTGAGGGAGTGCTGCACTGTCAGAAGGTCAGTACTGAGGGAGGGCTGCACTGTCAGAGGGTCAGTACTGAGGGCGTGCTGCACTGTCAGAGGGTCAGTACTGAGGGAGTGCTGCACTGTCAGAGGGTCAGTACTGAGGGAGGGCTGCACTGTCAGAGGGTCAGTACTGAGCGAACGCTGCACTGTCAGAGGGTCAGTACTGAGGGAGCACCCCACTGTCAGAGGGCCAGTACTGAGGGAGAGCTGCACTGTCAGAGGGCCAGTACTGAGGGAGTGCAGCACTGTCAGAGGGTCAGTACTGAGGGAGTGCTGCAGAGTCAGAGGGTCAGTACTGAGGGAGTGCTGCACTGTCAGAGGGTCAGTACTGAGGGAATGCTGCACTGTCAGAGGGTCAGTACTGAGGGAGTGCTGCACTGTCAGAGGGTCAGTACTGAGGGAGTGCTGCACTGTCAGAGGGTCAGTACTGAGTGAATGCCGCACTGTCAGAGGGTTAGTACTGAGGGAGTGCTGCACTGTCAGAGGGTCAGTACTGAGGGAGTCCTGCACTGTCAGAGGGTCAGTACTGAGGGAGTGCTGTCCTGTCAGAGGGTCAGTACTGAGGGAGTGCTGCACTGTCAGAGGGTCAGTACTGAGGGAGTGCTGCACTGTCAGAAGGTCAGTACTGAGGGAGGGCTGCACTGTCAGAGGGTCAGTACTGAGGGAGTGCTGCACTGTCAGAGGGTCAGTACTGAGGGAGGGCTGCACTGTCAGAGGGTCAGTACTGAGTGAACGCCGCACTGTCAGAGGGTCAGTACTGAGGGAGTGCCGCACTGTCAGAGGGCCAGTACTGAGGGAGCGCTGCACTGTCAGAGGGTCAGTACTGAGGGAGTGGTGCACTGTCAGAGGGTCAGTACTGAGGGAGTGGTGCACTGTCAGAGGGTCAGTACTGATGGAGTGCTGCCCTGTCAGAGGGTCAGTACTGAGGGAGTGCCGCACTGTCAGAGGGTCAGTACTGAGGGAGTGCTGCACTGTCAGAGGGTCAGTACTGAGGGAGTGCCGCAATGTCAGAGGGTCAGTACTGAGGGAGTGCCGCACTGTCAGAGGGTCAGTACTGAGGGAGTGCTGCACTGTCAGAGGGTCAGTACTGAGGGAGTGCTGCACTGTCAGAGTCAGTACTGAGGGAGTGCCGCACTGTCAGAGAGTCAGTACTGAGGGAATGCTGCATTGTCAGAGGGCCAGTACTGAGGGAGCGCTGCACTGTCAGAGGGTCAGTACTGAGGGAGTGCCGCACTGTCAGAGAGTCAGTACTGAGAGAGTGCCGCACTGTCAGAGGGTCAGTACTGAGGGAGTGCTGCACTGTCAGAGGGTCAGCACTGAGGGAGTGTTGCACTGTCAGAGAGTCAGTACTGAGGGAGTGTTGCACTGTCAGAGGGTCAGTACTGAGGGAGTGCCGCACTGTCAGAGGGTCAGTACTGAGGGAGCGCTGCACTGTCAGAGGGTCAATACTGAGGGAGTGCTGCAATATCAGAGGGTCAGTGCTGAGGGAGTGCTGCACTGTCAGAGGGTCGGTACTGAGGGAGTGCTGCACTGTCAGAGGGTCAGTACCGAGGGAGTGCTGCACTGTCAGAGGGTCAGTACTGAGGGAGTGCTGCACTGTCAGAGGGTCAGCACTGAGGGAGTGCAGCACTGTCAGAGGGTCAGTACTGATGGAGTGTTGCACTGTCAGAGAGTCAGTACTGAGGGAGTGTTGCACTGTCAGAGGGTCAGTACTGAGGGAGTGCTGCAATATCAGAGGGTCAGTGCTGAGGGAGTGCTGCACTGTCAGAGGGTCGGTACTGAGGGAGTGCTGCACTGTCAGAGGGTCAGTACCGAGGGAGTGCTGCACTGTCAGAGGGTCAGTACTGAGGGAGTGCTGCACTGTCAGAGGGTCAGCACTGAGGGAGTGCAGCACTGTCAGAGGGTCAGTACTGATGGAGTGTTGCACTGTCAGAGAGTCAGTACTGATGGAGTGTTGCACTGTCAGAGGGTCAGTACTGAGGGAGTGCCGCACTGTCAGAAGGTCAGTACTGAGGGAGTGCCGCATTGTCGGAGGGTCAGTACTGAGAGAGTGCTGCACTGTCAGAGGGTCAGTACTATGGGAGTGCTGCACTGTCAGAGGGTCGGTAATGAGGGAGTGCCGCACTGTCAGAGGGTCAATATTGAGTGTGTGGAGCACTGTCAGAGGGTCAATACTGAGGGAGTTCAGCACTGTCAGAGGGCCAGTACTGAAAAGGTGCTGCACTGTCAGAGGGTCAGTACTGAGGGAGTGCTGCACTGTCAGTGAGTCAGTACTGAGGGAGTGCCGCACTGTCAGAGGGTCAGTACCGAGGGAGTGCTGCACTATCAGAGGGTCAGTACTGAGGGAGTGCCGCACTGCAGAGGGTCAGTACTGAGGGAGTGCTGCACTGTCAGAGGGTCAGTACTGAGGGAGTGCTGCACTGTCAGAGGGACAATACTGAGGGAGTACAGGACTGTCAGAGGGTCAGTACTGAAAAGGTGCTGCACTGTCAGAGGGTCAGTACTGAGGGAGTGCTGCACTGTCAGAGGGTCAGTACTGAGGGAGTGCTGCACTGTCAGAGTGTCAGTACTGAGGGAGTGCCGCACTGTCAGAGGGTCAGTACTGAGAGAGTGCTGCACTCTCAGAGGGTCAGTACTGTGGGAGTGCTGCACTGTCAGAGGGTCAGTACTGAGGGAGTGCTGCACTGTCAGAGAATCAGTACTGAGGAAGCGCTGCAGTGTCAGAGGGTCAGTACTGTGGGTGTGCTGCACTGTCAGAGGGTCAGTACTGAGGGAGTGCTGCACTGTCAGAGGGTCAGCACTGAGGGAGTGCTGCACTGTCTGAGGATCAGTATTGAGGGAGTGCTGCACTGTCAGAGGGTCAGTACTGAGGGAGTGCCACACTGTCAGAGGGTCAGTACTGAGGGAGTGCTGCACTGTCAGAAGGTCAGTACTCAGGGAGGGCTTCACTGTCAGAGGGTCAGTACTGAGGGAGTGCTGCACTGTCAGAGGGTCAGTACTGAGAGAGTGCCGCACTGTCAGAGGGTCAATACTGAGCGAGGGCTGCACTGTCAGAGGGTCAGTACTGAGGGAGTGCTGCACTGTCAGAGGGTCAATACTGAGGGAGTACAGCACTGTCAGAGGGTCAGTACTGAAAAGGTGCTGCACTGTCAGAGGGTCAGTACTGAGGGAGTGCTGCACTGTCAGAGGGTCAGTACTGAGGGAGTGCTGCACTGTCAGAGGGTCAGTACTGAGGGAGTGCTGCACTGACAGAGGGTCAGTACTGAGGGAGTGCTGCACTGTCAGAGGGTCAGTACTGAGGGAGCGCCGCACTGTCAGAGGGTCAGTACTGAGGGAGTGGTGCACTGTCAGAGGGTCAGTACTGAGGGAGTGGTGCACTGTCAGAGGGTCAGTACTGATGGAGTGCTGCCCTGTCAGAGGGTCAGTACTGAGGGAGTGCTGCACTGTCAGAGGGTCAGTACTGAGGGAGTGCTGCACTGTCAGAAGGTCAGTACTGAGGGAGGGCTGCACTGTCAGAGGGTCAGTACTGAGGGCGTGCTGCACTGTCAGAGGGTCAGTACTGAGGGAGTGCTGCACTGTCAGAGGGTCAATACTGAGGGAGGGCTGCACTGTCAGAGGGTCAGTACTGAGCGAACGCTGCACTGTCAGAGGGTCAGTACTGAGGGAGCACCCCACTGTCAGAGGGCCAGTACTGAGGGAGAGCTGCACTGTCAGAGGGCCAGTACTGAGGGAGTGCTGCAGAGTCAGAGGGTCAGTACTGAGGGAGTGCTGCACTGTCAGAGGGTCAGTACTGAGGGAATGCTGCACTGTCAGAGGGTCAGTACTGAGGGAGTGCTGCACTGTCAGAGGGTCAGTACTGAGGGAGTGCTGCACTGTCAGAGGGTCAGTACTGAGTGAATGCCGCACTGTCAGAGGGTTAGTACTGAGGGAGTGCTGCACTGTCAGAGGGTCAGTACTGAGGGAGTCCTGCACTGTCAGAGGGTCAGTACTGAGGGAGTGCTGTCCTGTCAGAGGGTCAGTACTGAGGGAGTGCTGCACTGTCAGAGGGTCAGTACTGAGGGAGTGCTGCACTGTCAGAAGGTCAGTACTGAGGGAGGGCTGCACTGTCAGAGGGTCAGTACTGAGGGAGTGCTGCACTGTCAGAGGGTCAGTACTGAGGGAGGGCTGCACTGTCAGAGGGTCAGTACTGAGTGAACGCCGCACTGTCAGAGGGTCAGTACTGAGGGAGTGCCGCACTGTCAGAGGGCCAGTACTGAGGGAGCGCTGCACTGTCAGAGGGTCAGTACTGAGGGAGTGGTGCACTGTCAGAGGGTCAGTACTGAGGGAGTGGTGCACTGTCAGAGGGTCAGTACTGATGGAGTGCTGCCCTGTCAGAGGGTCAGTACTGAGGGAGTGCTGCACTGTCAGAGGGTCAGTACTGAGGGAGTGCTGCACTGTCAGAAGGTCAGTACTGAGGGAGGGCTGCACTGTCAGAGGGTCAGTACTGAGAGAGTGCCGCACTGTCAGAGGGTCAATACTGAGCGAGGGCTGCACTGTCAGAGGGTCAGTACTGAGGGAGTGCTGCACTGTCAGAGGGTCAATACTGAGGGAGTACAGCACTGTCAGAGGGTCAGTACTGAAAAGGTGCTGCACTGTCAGAGGGTCAGTACTGAGGGAGTGCTGCACTGTCAGAGGGTCAGTACTGAGGGAGTGCTGCACTGTCAGAGGGTCAGTACTGAGGGAGTGCTGCACTGACAGAGGGTCAGTACTGAGGGAGTGCTGCACTGTCAGAGGGTCAGTACTGAGGGAGCGCCGCACTGTCAGAGGGTCAGTACTGAGGGAGTGGTGCACTGTCAGAGGGTCAGTACTGAGGGAGTGGTGCACTGTCAGAGGGTCAGTACTGATGGAGTGCTGCACTGTCAGAGGGTCAGTACTGAGGGAGTGCTGCACTGTCAGAGGGTCAGTACTGAGGGAGTGCTGCACTGTCAGAAGGTCAGTACTGAGGGAGGGCTGCACTGTCAGAGAGTCAGTACTGAGGGCGTGCTGCACTGTCAGAGGGTCAGTACTGAGGGAGTGCTGCACTGTCAGAGGGTCAGTACTGAGGGAGGGCTGCACTGTCAGAGGGTCAGTACTGAGCGAACGCTGCACTGTCAGAGGGTCAGTACTGAGGGAGTACCCCACTGTCAGAGGGCCAGTACTGAGGGAGAGCTGCACTGTCAGAGGGCCAGTACTGAGGGAGTGCAGCACTGTCAGAGGGTCAGTACTGAGGGAGTGCTGCAGAGTCAGAGGGTCAGTACTGAGGGAGTGCTGCACTGTCAGAGGGTCAGTACTGAGGGAATGCTGCACTGTCAGAGGGTCAGTACTGAGGGAGTGCTGCACTGTCAGAGGGTCAGTACTGAGGGAGTGCTGCACTGTCAGAGGGTCAGTACTGAGTGAATGCCGCACTGTCAGAGGGTTAGTACTGAGGGAGTGCTGCACTGTCAGAGGGTCAGTACTGAGGGAGTCCTGCACTGTCAGAGGGTCAGTACTGAGGGAGTGCTGTCCTGTCAGAGGGTCAGTACTGAGGGAGTGCTGCACTGTCAGAGGGTCAGTACTGAGGGAGTGCTGCACTGTCAGAAAGTCAGTACTGAGGGAGGGCTGCACTGTCAGAGGGTCAGTACTGAGGGAGTGCTGCACTGTCAGAGGGTCAGTACTGAGGGAGGGCTGCACTGTCAGAGGGTCAGTACTGAGTGAACGCCGCACTGTCAGAGGGTCAGTACTGAGGGAGTGCCGCACTGTCAGAGGGCCAGTACTGAGGGAGCGCTGCACTGTCAGAGGGTCAGTACTGAGGGAATACTGCACTGTCAGAGGGTCAGTACTGAGGGAGTGCTGCACTGTCAGAGGGTCAGTACTGAGGGAATGCTGCACTGTCAGAGGGTCAGTACTGAGGGAGTGCTGCACTGTCAGAGGTTCAGTACTGAGGGAGTGCTGCACTGTCAGAGGGTCAGTACTGAGGGAGTGCTGCACTATCAGAGGCTCAGTGCTGAGGGAATGCCGCACTGTCAGAGGGTTAGTACTGAGGGAATGCTGCACTGTCAGAGGGTCAGTACTGAGGGAGTGCTGCACTGTCAGAGGGTCAATACTGAGGTAGTGCCGCACTGTCAGAGGGTCAATACTGAGGGAGTACAGGACTGTCAGAGGGTCAGTACTGAAAAGGTGCTGCACTGTCAGAGGGTCAGTACTGAGGGACTGCTGCACTGTCAGAGGGTCAGTACTGAGGGAATGTTGCACTGTCAGAGGGTCAGTACTGAGGGTGTGCGGCACTGTCAGAGGGTCAGTACTGAGGGAGAGCTGCACTGTCAGGGAGTCAGTACTGAGGGAGTGCTGCACTGTCAGAGGGTCAGTACTGAGGGAGTGCTGCACTGTCAGAGGGTCAGTACTGAGGGAGTGCTGCACTGTCAGAGGGTCAGTACTGAGGGAGTGCTGCACTGTCAGAGGGTCAATACTGAGGGAGTGCCGCACTGTCAGAGGGTCAGTACTGAGGGAGGGCTGCACTGTCAGAGGGTCAGTACTGAGGGAGTGGTGCACTGTCAGAGGGTCAATACTGAGGGAGTGCCGCACTGTCAGAGGGTCAGTACTGAGGGAGGGCTGCACTGTCAGAGGGTCAGTACTGAGGGAGTGGTGCACTGTCAGAGGGTCAGTACTGAGGGAGGGCTGCACTGTCAGAGGGTCGGTACTGAGGGAGTGGTGCACTGTTTGAAGATTTCTCTTCAGATTAGGGGCAGCAGGGTAGCATGATGGTTAGCATAAATGCTTCACAGCTCCAGGGTCCCAGGTTCGATTCCCGGCTGGGTCACTGTCTGTGTGGAGTCTGCACGTCCTCCCCCTGTGTGCGTGGGTTTCCTCCGGGTGCTCCGGTTTCCTCCCACAGTCCAAAGATGTGCGGGTTAGGTGGATTGGCCATGCTAAATTGCCCGTAGTGTCCTAATAAAAGTAGGGTTAAGGGGGAGGTTAATAAAAGTAGGGTTACGGGTATAGGGTGGATACGTGGGTTTGAGTAGGGTGATCATGGCTCGGCACAACATTGAGGGCCGAAGGGCCTGTTCTGTGCTGTACTGTTCTATGTTCTATGTTCTATGAAATCTTCAGCCAATTTTTGCGCAGCTCCCCCAAGTGCTCCTGAAAGATCCCAGGGCAGTATTTGAGTGAAGAACTGAAGGTTTCTTCTCTGTGTTCTCGTGAATATTAATCCATGAGCTGGAAAAACTATCCAGTAATTATCAGATTGTTAATCATGTAATCTTTCTGTGTGCCTTCATTTCAGGGAGCGTTCATTTTCAACATCACAACAATAATTGGAGACAAAGAGTCCGTTAATCGCTATGTAGCTGTTTAAGACATCCTGTGGTTGTGTCTAATTTTTAAAAAATAAATTTAGAGTATCCAATCCTTTCATTTCCAATTAAGCGGTAATTTAGTGACCAATTCACTAACGATGCACATCTTTTTGTGTTGTGGGGGGTGAGACCCACGCGGACACGGAGAGAATGTGCAAACTCCACACGGACAGTGACCCGGGGCCGGGATCGAACCCGGGTCCTCGCCGCCGCGAGGCAACAGTGCTAACCTCTGCACCACCATGTCACCCTGCAGTTGTGGCAATTGCTTTATAAATGCACATCTTTATTTCATCTTCTTCATCATATTGTTGCACACAAGTGATATTACTCGCGCGATGTCCATCCCCGCACTGTGTGTTTGGCAGCTGAGGGTGTGACAGAATCGTTCAGAAATCATTGGTTGAGGAATACTGTGCACGTGAAACTGTCCCTCACTTTGAAAATGAACATATTGGAATCTTGTATTGAGAAAGGAGTCAATGGTAAGAATAGCAAATTACTGCGGATGCTGGAATCTGAAACGAACTGGAAAATGCTGGAAAATCTCAGCACGTCTGGCAGCATCTGTAGGGAGAGGAAAGAGCTAACGTTTCGAGTCCGATGATCTTTGTCAAAGCAGACAAGCTTTTTTTTTATTTTTGCACCAGAGTTTTCACAATGATAATATATAGGTGAGCCATTGCGACGATGTTTGTGTTTACTGGAACAGGATGTCTCCAATGCACAATGCAATCTGTGCTGCTAACGTGTAGCCGTGTTCAGCTTAGTGTGTAATTGATTTGGCTTTTTGTGGTCAGTCATAGGCTAATTGCCTAATAGCATTTCCTAACATCAATTACAGGTCAGGCTGGCTTTGCCTTCCTTGCTTCACTAATGTTTGTTAAGCGTACCAACGCCCTGTCTGCCCTTTCGGAGGTGGGGGGGGGGGAACCTATAAATTCCCACAGCACAATTTGGAAGAAGAGCTGGGCAGCTTCCCTTGGTGTGTTAGCCAACAACACCTCACAGTCAACAGCACTGAAAAAGACAGCATACCTGGACCTTACCACATTGCTGTTTGCAGGATCGTACCGTGCAGAAATTGACCATTGCGCCTCCGACATTGCAAATTGCGATTCCCCCCTGTCATTGGCTGTAAAGTGCGTAGGATGACCTGAGAATGTGAACGGTGACACAGAAAGACAAGTTTGTTTCTTTTTTTTTTGCCGACAAAGTCTCCGAATGTGTGTGCCGCTGAATTCGCTCTGTGTCTTTCCATTTCAGGATGCGCTAAGGTAGACCTCTGCCTCAGGAAAGCTGTGATTTTCTCGTGTGTTTGTTTTTTGTTTTGCAGTTAGTCTTTTCTATCTTCCCCTCATTCACGGGAGCTCCATCCGGATTGGTCTAGGAGGGAACCATTCTAACCTCTGTGAGTGACTCTCTGGTCATATGACTAATCTAATTGTGTTTGTAGTGGGCAGTATTTGTGGCAGGGATTCTCAATGATTTGATTTATTGTCACATGTACCAAAGCACAGTGAAAAGTATTTATCTGCGGCCGAGGGAACGTACACAGTACGTACATAGTAGACTAAACGAATAATCGACAGAGTACATTGACAAATGGAACATCGACAAACAGTGATTGGCTACACTGCGGAACAAGGGGCCAAACAAAGCAAATACATGAGCAAGGGCAGCATAGGCCATCGTGAATAGTGTTCTTACAGGGAACAGATCAGTCCGAGGGGGAGTCGTTGAGGAGTCTAGTAGCTGTGGGGAAGAAGCTGTTCCTGTGTCTGGATGTTCGGGTCTTCAGACTTCTGTATCTTCTGCCTGATGGAAGGATCTGGAAGAAGGCAATGCCTGGGTGGGAGGGGTCTCTGATAATGCTGTCTGCCTTCCTGAGGCAGCGGGAGGTGTAGACAGAATCGATGCGGGGGTGGCAAGTTTGTGTGATGCGTTGGGCTGAGTGCACCACGCTCTGCAGTTTCTTGCGATCTTGGACCGAGCAGTTGCCATCCCAAGGAAGAACATTCAGCAATAGGCAGAGATCTCCGCACTCGACCACCTTGTCCCTCTTGGTTGCAATCGGTCAATAGCCCTCACCCCTCCCAACCCTCAAGTTTCTCCGCACAGCCCCTCCTTTCCTCTCTATGCTGAATATATTCCATGCATTCTTGAACTTAGTTGCAAATTATGCTGCAAAGTCCTTTCCCAGGACTTTATTTCCAGGTTCCATGGGCGGAAAGGTTCTCTTTGACTTCTCTTCTCGTTGCTCAGTATGTGTCCAGTGTGGCTCAGTGGGAAGCTCTCTGATCTCTGATTCAGAAAACAACTGATTGAAATCCCACTCCAGAGCCCTGATATCTGGGTTGATATTCTGAGTGCAGTGCTGAGGGAATGTTGCTTTATCAGAGGTGCTGCCTTTCACATGAGGTATTGAACTCAGGCCCGAACTCTTAGCCCAACTTCCTCCCAGCCGTACCGATAATTTCAATTTCCTCCGCCTGGAATCTCACTTGTTGCTCCCTCTCTTTCCTGTCCACAAACACCAAGCAGCAGCAGCAGCCCACCAGCCCAGGCCCAGGCCCAGTGGCTGCATTCTAACCTCCAGATCCACTTCAGTTGGTAAAAAAAGCTTAGGTTCCTCAAGCCAGACAAATGGTGGCACCTCCAACAGTGCGGAACTCTTTCATTACAGCGCTGGAGTCTGGGTTTTGTGCTCAAGTCCTGGAGTTGGATCTGAATCCAAAGCCTATCTGTTCAGAGTGAGGCACAGAAACATAGAAAATATGAGCAGCGGGAGGCCATTCGGCCCTTCGAGCCTGC
Organism: Scyliorhinus canicula; assembly: GCF_902713615.1. Lineage (NCBI taxonomy): Eukaryota > Metazoa > Chordata > Chondrichthyes > Carcharhiniformes > Scyliorhinidae > Scyliorhinus > Scyliorhinus canicula. The sequence goes on along the minus strand of NC_052154.1, from coordinate 5,381,920 downwards.
TCTGCCATTCATTATGGTCATGGCTGATCATTCAACTCAAGAGCCTGATCCCACCTTCCCCCCCCCCATATTCTTTTATCCCCTTCACCTGAAGTGCTATATCTAACTGCTTCTTGGGAACATGCAATATTTTGGCTGCAACTGCTTTCTGTGGTAGCAAATCCCACAGGCCACCACTCTCTGGGTGTAAAAATGTCTCCTCATCTCTGTCCTAAATGGTCTACCCCGTATCCTCAGCCTGTGACCCCTGGTTCTGGACTCCCTCAGCATCGGGTACATCCTTCCTGCATCTACCCTGTCCATACCTGTTAGAATTTTATAGATTTCCGTGCTTTTATAGATTTCAGCATTTTCCTGAACCCCAGAGAATACAGTCCTAACCGATTCAATCTCTCCTCATACGTACACCCTGCCATCCCATGAGTCAGTCTGCTAAACCTTCTTTGCACTCCCCTGAGAGATTGATTGATTCATTGATAATTATTGTCACATGTACCTAAGTGAAATGAAAAAAATGAAAATCGCTTATTTTCACGAGTAAGAGGGTACTGTCAGAGGGTAGTACTGAGGGAGTGCCGCACTGTCAGAGGGACAGTACTGAGGGAGTGCCGCACTGTCAGAGGGTCAGTACTGAGGGAGTGCTGCACTGTCAGAGGGTAGTACTGAGGGAGTGCTGCACTGTCAGAGGGTAGTACTGAGGGAGTGCCGCACTGTCAGAGGGTCAGTACTGAGGGAGTGCCGCACTGTCAGAGGGTCAGTACTGAGGGAGTGCTGCACTGTCAGAGGGTCAGTACTGAGGGAGTGCTGCACTGTCAGAGGGTAGTACTGAGGGAGTGCTGCACTGTCAGAGGGTCAGTACCGAGGGAGTGCTGCACTATCAGAGGGTCAGTACTGAGGGAGTGCTGCACTGTCAGAGGGTCAGTCCTGAGGGAGTGCTGCACTGTCAGAGGGTCAGTACTGAAGGTGTTCTGCACTGTCAGAGGGTCAGTACGGAGAGAGTGCTGCACTGTCAGAGGGTCAGTACTGAGGGAGTGCTGCACTGTCAGAGGGTCAGTACTGAGGGAGTGCCACACTGTCAGAGGGTCAGTACTGAGGGAGTGCTGCACTGTCAGATGGTCAGTCCTGAGGGAGTGCTGCACTGTCAGAGGGTCAGTACTGAGGGAGTGCTGTGCTGTCAGAGGGTCAGTACTGAGGGAATGCTGCACTGTCAGAGGGTCAGTACTGAGGGAGCGCTGCATTGTCAGAGGGTCAGTACTGAAGGAGTTCTGCACTGTCAGAGGGTCAGTACTGAGGGAGTGCAGCACTGTCAGAGGGTCAGTGCTGAGGATGTGCAGCACTGTCAGGGGGTCAGTACGGAGAGAGTGCTGCACTGTCAGAGGGTCAGTACTGAGGGAGGGCCGCACTGTCAGAGGGTCAGTACTGAGGGAGTGCTGCACTGTCAGAGGGTCAGCACTGAGGGAGTGCAGCACTGTCAGAGGGTCAGTACTGAGGGAGTGCTGCACTGTCAGAGGGTCAGTACGGAGAGAGTGCTGCACTGTCAGAGGGTCAGTACTGATGGAGTGCTGCGCTGTCAGAGGGTCAGTACTGAGGGAGTGCTGCACTGTCAGAGGGTCAGTACTGTGGGAGTGCTGCACTGTCAGAGTGTCAGTACTGAGGGAGTGCCGCACTGTCAGAGGGTCAGTACTGAGGGAGTGCTGCACTGTCAGAGGGTCAGTACTGAAATGAAATGAAAATGAAAATCGCTTAATGCCACGAGTAGGCTTCAATGAAGTTACTGTGAAAAGCCCCTAGTCGCCACATTCCGGCGCCTGTTCGGGGAGGCTGTTACGGGAATCGAACGGTGCTGCTGGCTTGCCTTGGTCTGCTTTCGAAGCCGGCGATTTAGCCCAGTGAGCTAAACAGCCCCTATACAGCCCAGTACAGTGGAAAGTATTTTTCTGCGGACAAGGGAACGGACACAATACGTACAGAGGAGACAAAAGAATAATCGACAGAGAACATTGACAAATGGTACATCAACAAATACTGACTGGAACATCCTTCCTCAGATAAGGAGACCAAAACTGAACACAACATTCCTCACCAAGGCCCTGGATAATTTTTTTAAATACAAATTTAGTGTACCCAAGCACGGTAGCAGTGGGCAGCACGGTAGCATGGTGGTTAGCATAAATGCTTCACAGCTCCAGGGTCCCAGGTTCGATTCCCCGCTGGGTCACTGTCCGTGCGGAGTCTGCACGTCCTCCCCGTGTGTGCGTGGGTTTCCTCCGGGCGCTCCGGTTTCCTCCCACAGTCCAAAGATGTGCGGGTTAGGTGGATTGGCCATGCTAAATTGCCCGTAGTGTCCTAAAAAGTAAGGTTAAGGAGGGGGGGGGTTGTTGGGTTACGGGTATAGGGTGGATTCGTGGGTTTGAGTAGGGAGATCATTGCTCGGCACAACATCGAGGGCCGAAGGGCCTGTACTGTTCTATGTTCTAATTCATTTTTTCCAATTAAGAGACAATTTAACATGGCCAATCCACCTACCCGCCACATCTTTGGGTTGTGGGGGTGAGACCCACGCAAACATGGGGAGAATGTGCAAACTCCACACGGACAGTGACCCAGGGTCGGGATTGAACCTGGGACCTCGGTGCCATGAGGCAGCAGTGCTAACCACTGCTCCACCGTGCTGCCCAAGGCCCTGGATAATTGGCCAGGAACAACTATTCTTTTTAACAAGGATTGCCCACGCCAAATAGCTGGGTGCAAAACCTCATCAGGAACAATGATATCCGTTATCGTATTGAAATGATGTTATCCCACACTTTGCAAGTGTTTTTTTTCCATGCTAAAAGACAATTGTGCTTCATTAAGGAGTAGGGATGCTCGCTGCTTTCCAGGGAATTTAATAACCCAATGCAGACAAGTCTCCAAATGAAGGTGAGATCCCAGCAGAGCATTGAGAACAAAGCAGGAGTGATACGTCACCAAGGCGCTCCAGAGAGAGTTCAAAGAGAACATTTTAAAGGCCAACGGTGGAGAAATTAGGCGGGATGATCGTAAGCTTGGTCAACAAGTTTGGAATCAAGGTGCAGATAGCTGGGACGGAGGGACAATGGAGTTCAGGGGAGGAACTCCAGAGTGGTGGGGGAGGGACTGGCCACGAGTGAAAAAATAAAAGGAGAGAGGAATCGGGAGTCAGAGGAACCAAACATTCTGGGAGGATTGTAGGACCGGAGAAGGATATGGAGCTCGGAAGAATGATTCCATCACAAGAGATTGGAGGCTTTAAACATAAACACCAGCATTTTAAATCACCGACAATCTGTCCTGGTCCACCCACATCGATGCTACGACCAAGAAAGCCCAGCAGCGCCTATACTTCCTCAGGAAACTAAGGAAATTCAGCATGTCCCCATTGAGTGTTACCAACTTTTACAGATGTACCATAGAAAGCATTCTATCTGGCTGCATCACAGCCTGGTACAGCAACTGCTCTGCCCAAGCATGTAAGAAACTTCAGAGAGTCGTGAACGCAGCCCAGTCCATCAGGCGAACCCGCCTCCCAGCCAGTGACTCTGTCCACACCTCCCGCTGCCTGGGGAAAGTGGGCAGCATAATCAAAGACCCCTCCCAGCCGGGTTATTCTCTCTTCCAACCTCTTCCATTGGGCAGGAGAAATAAAAGTCTGAGAACACGCGCACGGACCGATTCAAAAACAGCTCCTTACCTGCTGAGTGACTCCTGAATGACTCCTGGATTGAGCTGATCTCTCCACACACACACATCTTCTCTACTGGGTAGTACTATACTCTGTATACTTCACCCGACGCTTGTGTCTATGTACTTACATTGTGTACCAGAGGACAGTACTGACCCTCAGAAAGAGCGATCTTTTTCACTGTACCTCGGTACATGTGACAATAAGCACAAATCCAATCCAACGGAGGGGTTGGTAGACTGAGGGTGAGTGAGCACAGGGACGTTGGGTATGCAGGATCGGTGGGCATTAAAATGTGAGCAGCAGAATTTTGGACGAGTTCAGGTTTACAAAAGGTGAATTTGGCCAGGGGAACATCAGAATAGTCGAGGATGAAAGCATCAGAGACGTTAGAGCTGAAGTCGGAGGGAGACAGGTAATGTCGCTGAGGTGGATATAACCATTCCAGGTGGCAAAAGAAAGTTACCCTTTAACCCTGGTACAGTTAGAATTGGATTTGATACTGGGCCAAGACAACCAGTTCCAATTCCGCGAGGCTGTACACCTTCCATCATTACCTCCTCAGTAATAATAATAATAACCTTTATTGTCACAAGTAGGCTTATATTAACACTGCAATGAAGTTACTGTGAAAAGCCCCTAGTCCCCACACTCCGCCGCCTGTTCGGGTACACTGAGGGAGAATTCAGAATGTCCAGTTCACCTAACAGCCCGTCTTTCGGGTCTTGTGGGAGGAAACCGGAGCATCCGGAGGAAACCCACGCAGACACGGGAAGAACGTGCAGACTCTGCACAGACAGTGACCCAAGCCGGGAATCGAACCTGGAGCCCTGCCGCTGTGAAGTAACAGTGCTAACCGCTTTGCTACCATACCGCCCGTCAGTACAGGACTCATATGAGTCAGGAAGGTCAGTGCAATGAGACGACATGATTTCAGGGCCACTGGCCACTCAACTCTGATCACAGGGACATGGAACGTTCAAGTCCTTACCAGAGGCTTGAGCACATCAAACAGACTTGCACTTCCAGTGCAATGTAATACTGAGGGGGTGCCATACTGTCGGAGGTGCTGCCCTTCAGGTGGGCTGTTAAAGCTGAGGCACTGTCCGCCCTCCCAGATGGACATGAAAGATCCCATGGCCACTACCATCTGATTGGTCGGCAGGTCTTGGAGGTGGGACATTCCCCCCAACTGGAGGCAGAAGCCGTGACTTTAGGCAGTTAGCTGCCTTCAGCCGCAAAATCCAGTTGTGGCTTCCTGGGCCGGCAGAGGTGGGCTAACCCCCGGCTCTTCAGCCGTGGGACGGGGTCACTTATCCACAAAAATATCTGGCCATAGAATAAAAATCATGAGGAATTTCAACTGCCCTGATACTCAATTGGATGGAAGAGGTCGGTAAAGGTGTTAAGGAAACGTGTACAGGTCTCCTTTCTACCTCAATATATATGAAAACCCAACAAGGGATTGGATCCAATAATGGGGAATGTACCACAGCAAATAAGGGGAGTAAAAGTAGGGGAATGTCCAGTCAATAGTGACCTTAATATAGAACACTTTAAGATGATGATAGAGATGGACGTAAGTATAATGAAAACCAGGCTAATAGATTGGAGGAAAGCTGATTTTGAGGAAGTGAGAACAGAACTTGGGGAAAATAAAATGTGCAAAATCCTGGCAACCTGCGACATGGAATAACATTGGGAAACATTTAAAATTGTGTTCAACACAGTGCAGGAAAAATATATTCCATTAAAAAAAACTGAACACTCCTGGGACTCCGTGAATGAATAAAGGCACAATGGAACAATTGGGGAAAGACAAAAATCTGAATTTAAGTACATACATATCAGAGGATGATCAGAGAGAACATGAAGAAATTCAGAAAGTGATAAAAAAGGAAACTAAAGAGCAACTATGAAATTAAACGACCGGGGGGGCGGGGGCAGGGGGAAAAACAACAAAGCAGTCAAATACTTTATCGGCATATCAATAAAAAAGGAAGGCTGTGTTGGGAAAAGACTATTCAGGGGTAGACAGGTTAATATCGCAGGTAATGATAGAGATGACAGAAACATTAAATAATTGTTTCATTTTGGTATTTACCAGGAGATAGACATGACACTGAATTGTTTGTTGGAAAAAAACATAGCGCCAGAGGACAGGCGGATTGCTAACGTAATTCCTATAATTAAAACAGAATATGTCCAGGGACTTATAGACCAGTCAGTTTACCTTGGGCAGCAGTTAAAATAATGGAATCCTGATTAAAGGAGAGAATTGAAGAGCATTTAAGGAAGAAAAATAAAATAGTGCTGAGTCAGCGTGGATTTCAAAAGGGAAAACTTTGCTTGACCAACCTTATTGAATTTTTTTGGGGAGGTAACAGAGAGAGTAGACAATGGTTACGCAGTAGATGTGATTTATCTAGATTTTTAAGAGGCCTTGAATACGGTTCCCCATAATAGACCAAGGTCAATGATTGTGGAGACAGGGGACAAGTGACAGAATGAATTGCTTCATGACAGAAAGCAGAGGGGGGAGGGGCGGTGTGGTGGCGCAGTGGTTAGCACTGCTGTCTCACGGCGCCGAGGGCCCGGGTTCGATCCCGGCCCCAAGGCACTGTCCGTGTGGAGTTTGCACATTCTCCCCGTATCTGCGTGGGTCTAACTCTCCACAACCCTGCAGGGCAGGTGGATTGGCCGCACTAAATTGCCCCTCAATTGGAAAAATGTTTTGAGAAAGGACAGAAAGAAGCAGAGAGTGGGAGTAAAGGGTATTTATTCAGACTGGTAGAGGGGGTGAAGTGGTGCTCCACAAGGATCAATGCTGAGACCATTGCTTTTCACAATTTATATTAATGATTTGGACTTTGGAAACAAAAATAGAATTTCTAATGACGCCAAATTGAGGGGATTGTCAATACCAAGGCAGACTGCAACATAGTGCAAGAGGACATTAATACATTTACAGAACGGCAAATTAAGCGTCCAAGGTATTAGGTGGGGTTATGGAGTTACTGGGATGAGGCGGGGGAGTGGGCGTAGGTCGGGTGCTCTTTCAGAGGGTTGATGCCGAGAGCCCTCCTCCTGCACTGTAGGGATTCTAGGATACAGAGAAATATTTTTCTCTTGTGGGGAAGAGCATCGGTAGAGACCAACAATACAGGACAGTGACCAAGCAATCCAGGAGGGAATTCAGAAGAAACCTCTTTACCCAGAGTGTGATGAGAATCAGGAACTCGCTCCCACAGGGAGTGATTGAGGTGAATAGTCCGGATACATTTAAGGGGAAACTTGACGAGTCTACGAGGGAGATGGAGTGGAAGGTTACGGTGGTAGATTTAAATGAGGAGAGATGGGAGGAGGCTCAAGAGGAGCACAATCAACCAGCATAGACTGGATGGGCTGAATGGCCTGTTTCTGTGTGTCAGCTGAAAGCACGCTGGATTCTGAATCACAAAGTTGTGGGTCTGAATCTCACTTCAAGGCAAGAATCAAGGCTGACTCGCCAGTGCAGCACCAACCCAGCACGGAACTGTCAAAGGTGGCGTCCTGTGGACGGCGGCACGGTGGCGCAGAGGTTAGCACTGCTGCCTCACGGCGCAGAGGACCCAGGTTCGATCCCGGCCCCGGGTCACTGTCCGTGTGGAGTTTGCACATTCTCCCCACGTCTGTGTGGGTCTCACCTCCACAACCCAAAGGTTGCGCAGGGTAGGTGGATTGGCCACGCTAACTTGCCCCTTAATTGCAAAAAAATGAATTGGGTACTCTAAATTGAGTGGCAGGGTATCCAGGTGGTTAGCACAGTTGCTCCACAGCGCCAGGGGCCCGGGTTCGATTCCCGGCTTGGGTCACTGTGTGGAGTTTGCACGCTCTCCCCGTATCTGCGTGGGTTTTCCTCCGGGTGCCTCCGGTTTCCTCCCACAAGTCCCAAAAGACGTGCTGTTAGGTAATTTGGATATTCTGAATTCTCCCTCTGTGTACCTGAACAGGCGCCGGAATGTGGGGACTAGGGGGGGCTTGTCACAGTAACTTCATTGCAGTGTTAATGTAGCCTACTTGTGACAATAATAAAGATTATTAATTTATTTTAAAAATTTTAACAAGGTGCCGTCTTGGGTGATAAAGCTGTGAAAGATCCCATGGCATTATTTCGAATAGGAGCAGCCAATATTTATCCTTCAATCAACATCACAAAAAAAGACAGATTATCTGGTCACTATCATATTGCTGTTGTGGGATCATTGGGGCAGCACGGTAGCATTGTGGATAGCTCAATTGCTTCACAGCTCCAGGGTCCCAGGTTCGATTCCCGGCTTGGGTCACTGTCTGTGCGGAGTTTGCACATCCTCCCCGTGTGTGCGTGGGTTTCCTCCGGGTGCTCCGGTTTCCTCCCACAGTCCAAAGATGTGCAGGTTAGGTGGATTGGCCGTGATAAATTGCACTTAGTGTCCAAAATTGCCCTTTGTGTTGGGTGGGGTTACTGGGTTATGGGGATAGGGTGGAGGTGTTGACCTTGGGTAGGGCGCTCTTTCCAAGAGCTGGTGCAGACTCGATGGGCCGAATGGCTTCCTTCTGCACTGTAAATTCTGTGATAATCTTGCTGTGTGTAAATTAGCTGCCATGTGTTGGACATTGCAAACAGTGACGACACTTCAAAAAGCACTTCATTGGCTGCATACATCCGGTGTCCGTGAAAAGCACCATATAAATGCAAATCTTTATCATCTTTTAGTTTCTTCGGTATCCTTTCGAACCCGATGTAATCCGACACAGTTTGGCCAGCAGAGAGTCAAGTGACCTCTGATGCTACTCCTGATGCCTTTCCAGTTGACAGCAGGAGTAACAACAGGAGTAACAGGGAAGCTCAATCACTCTTCCAGCCATCCTCACCACTCCCTGAGGGATGCACCTTCTCCCGAATTCTCCATCTCAGCAATGATCGTCTTATCTTCGTCTCCCCTCATTCTGTCAGCAATGATCGCCTTATCTTCGTCTCCCCTCATTCTGGTCTCACCCACAAGTGGAAACACCTTCTCTGCATCTACTTGCATTTACACAGCATTTTTAATAACCTTCGGACATGCCATACAAGCCAGTTAAGTATTGTCGAGGTTCGTCATTGTTGCAATGAGGATTAACATGGTAGCCAATTTGTGCACCGTAAGATCCCGAAAAGCAGTATGATAAAGGAGCAGAGTGACATAGAATTTACAGTGCAGAAGGAGGCCATTCGGCCCATCGAGTCTGCACCGGCTCTTGGAAAGAGCACCCCGCCCAAGGTCAACACCTCCACCTTATCCCCATAACACAGTAAGCCCACCCAACACTAAGGGCAATTTTGGACACTGAGGGCAATTTATCATGGCCAATCCACCTAACCTGCACATCTTTGGACTGTGGGAGGAAACCGGAGCACCCGGAGGAAACCCACGCAGGCAGGGGGAGAACATGCAGACTCCGCACAGACAGTGACCCAAGCCGGAATTGAACCTGGGACCCTGGAGCTGTGAAGCGATTGTGCTAACCACAATGCTACCGTGACGAAGCTGCGATTATTCACCTTGAACCAGAGAAAACTACAGTGAGATTTAAGAAAGTTGTTCAAAATTACTTTGTGTTTGATAGTGTTTTAAAACTATTTCACAGGAGTGGCTAAATTACATCCCTAATTACACTTGAGAATCATAGAATCCCTACAATGCGATTCAGTGGAGATTCAGCCCCTCAAGTCTGCACCAACCCTCTGAAAGAGCATTTTACCTAGGCCCACTCCCCCCCGCCCTATCCCCGTAACCCCACCTAACCTGCATATCTTTGGACACTAAGGGGCAATATAGCATGGCTGATCCACCTAACCCGCTGTGGGAGGAAACCGGAGCACCCGGAGGAAACCCACACATGCTCGGGGAGAACTACACACGAACAGTGACCCAAGGCCGGGAATCAAACCCGGGTCCCTGGGGCTGTGAGGCAGCAGTGCTAACCACTGTGCTGAGAAAGAAGGTGGTGGTGAGCTGCCTTCTTGAACCGCTGCAGTCCATGTGGTGTAGGTACACCCACATTGCTGTTAGGGAGGGAGTTCCAGGATTTTGACCCAGCGACAGTGAAGGAACGGCCGATATATTTCCAAGTCAGGGTGGTGAGTGGGTCGAAGGGGGAACTTGCAGGCGGTGGTGTTCCCCTCTGTCTGTTGCCCTTTCCTGGACTGAATGGAAAGGGGTTTTGAGAGTGTTTACAATGGGAGTGAACGGATAGGTGTTTGCACCAATGGGATTGATGTCATGGGTGTGATTGAAGATGTTTTTGCGTCTATAGAATTCTACACAAGGCGAGTGAATGGGTAAACTTTGCTCCCTTGGGATTCAATAGATTAGGAGTTAAAAGGAATGGATGAGGGTCATTGGAATTCTGTATGTTGGGAATAAACAGGAATGTAATGTCACCATTATGATGTATTGATCAGCAGCTGACTTTGACGTCCCTTGCCGTGTAACCCATGTCCATTTCCATTCATTCAATCAGCTGAACAAAACATACTGCCGTGTAAGAAGGAAGAGCTACAATGTGGAAATGGCTTGTGTCTCCTCAACTGGTTGCGTTGTCACTACAGGAAGGACTGTGGCCGAGAGTACACCTCCATCAAGTTAATATGTTCAAGTAAGTTGTGCCTTTGAAACTACTTCACGCAGCGTGTACCAGAAATCACCCACAGCAAAGCTCAATCAGGGACCCATCCTTCTCATAGTCCTGTTCTCCCTTTCCTCGTTGACACAATGAACTTTTTACCACGTCCTTTTGGGTATTTCCCCTCCCAAATAACCCTCTCCCATCCTCTCCCAAATGTGCTGAGGTTTGCCGGCGTAGAGATCTCACGAGTACCATTTGCAGCCGGCACCTTGGCCAAGTGGCCGTTCACCTTGCATGAATCTTCCAACTCTGGGCAGATAGTTCCATTGTCTTATAGAAAACTTGGGTGGGATGAAGGCAAAGGGAGTAAACCCTGGCAGAGCACAAGGGTAGACCGATGCCCAACTCTGTCATCTTTCCAGCAACTCCTGCAAACCAGCTGGTGCTAAAAATATTGCTTTGCATTCCTTTGGACTTAACTGGGGAGGTTGAGAGGGGGGACAATCCTGTTTGGACAGCCCAGAGGCTCGATACATTGGCTCCGTGGTGAAGAGACTCCAGTTTCGCTGAACACCGAGTTGGCCACCAAGGCGAGATGGATGACTACCAGAGCGAGTATGTGCGAGATAATTATTTAACCAGGCAGGCAGACTATTACAACCAAGATCAATACAGTGCTCAGAAAGAGGCCATTCGGCCCAACTGGCCCATGTTAGCGTTCAAGCTTCACTTGAACCACCCTGCTTCACCTCACTGCTATCAACATACCTTCACCAGGTTATCTAGATTCTCCTTAAATGTATCCACGTCGTTCACTCAATGATTCCGCAAATTCCAGATTCTCACTCCTCAACTGGTGCAGAGAATGCACCTGAATTTCTGATTGGTTTATTGGTGAATATCTTCACAATCCCCAGTTTTGGACTCCCCTAAAAGTGGAGACATCTTCTCCATGTCGACATTATCAAACTCCTTCATGATTTAAAGAAACCTCGTTTGTGTCAACTCCTCAGCCTTGTCCTTTCTAGAGAAAAGAGACACGGCTTGATTGTTCCTTCCCGATTGAATTATGGGCTGGATTCTCCGCTCCGAGTCCGTCTCGCTACTGCTTGCGAGCGAGGACGGAGAGTTTGACGGCGGCGTTCGATGGCGGTGGGATTCTCTACTCCCGCTGCTTATCAATGGGATTTCCCTTTGTCGCCACCCCCGTGCTGCCGGGAAACCGGGGTGCGCTGCCGGTGTGACCAGAGAGTCCCAACGCCAGCGAACGGCAAGAGAGTTCCTCTCAGTTCTCGTCTCATTCTTCGAAATCTTCGATGCACCTTCACCGGTACCTCAACCTGTGCATTGTTTCTGTAATATGGGGGCCAAAACTGTGTGTTTGTGGGAGGGGGGGGGGGGGGGGGGGGGGGGGGGGGGGGGGGAGAGATGTAACATCCTGCCCAACATCTCAACTGTTCAGCTCTGTGGTCGTAATTTTCCATTCCGTGCACAGAGTGCGGGATGAGGCGAGCGAGCCGGCGTGAGGCTCCCGGGCTGCACTGCCAGAGAATCCAGCAAACAATCTGCAGGCGTGGCTCACGTCACCGGCATGATTGGGGGGGGGGGGGGGAATACAGGAACCATCCCCCCCATCCCCCACCGGCACCGACAGGTACAGGAAGACACCACCCCACGGACACAAGAAACCCCCCTCTCCCCACACGCACAAGGGGAACGACCCCAATGGAGTTCCCCACAGTACCCCCAGCAGTGCTGCACCCAAAGGTGCCAGAGAGCAGTTCAAGGATGCCCCCAGGGTCCAGCCCGGCATGTCCCTCTCTCCCCCAACCCCCCCGGGATCTGTACATATCTGCGTGCCCCTGGCGGGTTCCTTTCTCCTGCGTCTTATTTTTGAACAGCAGTCGTTAACCGAATTTCAAATTTGGAGGGACAATACAGCGGGGGAGTCCACTGATTATATTTGACTGTATGTTGTTACAAGTGGCGAGATTGGGGGGGGAGGGGGGAGTGCAGAGTAGGGGGACTGGGAGAGTTGGAAAACGAGATTTGGCTGGTACGATTCTCGTTTTCCGAGGATCGCGAGATTCTGCGTCCACGCTGCCACTTGCACCCGTGGCCAATGGGAGAGCGAAACCCAGGGCGTGTATCTCCAAACATGTTTTAGAACATAGAACATAGAACAGTACAGCACAGAACAGGCCCTTCGGCCCTCAATGTTGTGCCGAGCCATGATCACCCCACTTAAACCCACGTAACCCCGTAACCCAACAATCCCCCCATTAACCTTACACTATGGGCAATTTAGCATGGCCAATCCACCTAACCCGCACATCTTTGGACTGTGGGAGGAAACCGGAGCACCCGGAGGAAACCCACGCACACACGGGGAGGACGTGCAGACTCCACACAGAGAGTGACCCAGCCGGGAATCGAACCTGGGACCCTGGAGCTGTGAAGCATTGATGCTAACCACCATGCTACCGTGACGCCCCTTTGCATTTTTCCGCACCCTTGCTAACCTAAGTCTGTGTTTGCTGGAACATTTGTGTGTTTTCTAGTCAATGAATGGTGTTTACATTGTGAAACAATTTGTGGTGATCACTTGTGGCGTGTGGATATTTATACCCTCAGGCAGCACAGATCCTCCAGATTTCCAGAGAGTAAAATAAAAACACACAACTTGTGGTGGAATCGCTCCACACAGTCTGGCAGCCTCTGTTGGCAGAGAAACAAAGTTAACATTTTGGAACAGTGACCTTTGGCCTTTGCCTCTATGTCCACTTCATTGGCCAAAATCCCTCTTCCCGCGCACCATCATAGAATTTACAGTGCAGAAGGAGGCCATTCGGCCCATCAAGTCTGCGTCGGCCCTTGGAAAGAGCACACCACTTAAGCCCACGCCGCCTTCCTATCCCCGTAACCCAGTAATCCCATCCCTTTTTTGGTCACTAAGGGCAATTTATCATGGCCAATCCACCTAACCTGCACATCTTTGGACTGTGGGAGGAAACCGGAGCACCCGGAGGAAACCCACGCAGACACGGGGAAGAAGTGCAAACTCCACACAGACAGCGACCCAAGCCGGGAATCGAACCTGGGACCCTGGAGCTGTGAAGCAACTGTGCTAACCACTGTGCTAGACTTGTTCCATCTCTAGAAATCCTGCTGCACCTGGACACCCTCCCTCGCTAGATCCTTTTATCGGGAACGGCCAGTGCGACACCAGCCACATCAATTTCTCTACTGCCCTCACAAACTCTGACCCACCGTCATCGGATTCACGGCACTCTGTTCTCTCAGGTCTAGATGGAAGATAGTTGTTAAACCTGCTGACGAGGGAAGCACTGTTGCTGTTAGTGGAACACGTCTCTACATAGTGGAGACTTAAAGCCAACTCTTCAGCACCTCTTCCAACCTACCCGGTGATTCCACCACCAAACATCAAGTTATCATCTTCCAGACTGTCACTGACCTCATCGCCTCTCGATATCTTCCCTCCATGACCTCTAACCTTTGCCCCCAAAACTGCCCACAGCCTCCTTTAACCTCCTTCCCCAGGCCCACAACCAGCACTGCCCTGAAACACTCATCATTTCAACACTTTCTGACAGATTAGATCTTCCTATTCTGAATATTTATTCCCCTTTTTACCAGTCCCTGCCCCAGATGCGTGGGCACCTCCTCTGAAACACTTGGGTCACTTTAACCTTTAACCTTTCCAGTTTTCTGGCGCCAACTGCCTTCCCTTTAGCCAATCTTCTATACCTACGTCCTCATTAGGATGGTCTGAGGCTTCTCCACTTTGTCCACCACCGCCCTCCTCCACATGACTGAACATTGAATGACCGCGCCCCTAATTCTACTCACTTCCTCCAAATTCGAGTGGCTGAATTTTCTGGCCCTTTTTGCCAGCGGGATCTCCCGGTCCCCCTCATGGTGAACCATGGCAGGTTCCCCGACGGCAGGTCCGGCGAACAACAGGAAACGCCGTAGACATGGGCGGGGCAGGAAGATCCTACCGCCAGCCAATGGCGTGCTGCCTCTGCTGCTGGTTAACGAGCCGCGGGGAGGTGGGGGGTGGGGGGGGGTTCAGAATCCCACCCGGTATGTTGCTATGGATACCCTAGGTGGTCTGCCATTTTGTGAAGCATTCTTTGTCCCAGTCCTACTCAGGCCCTTCCCTCAACTCTGGCTTCGAGTAAGGGCAGCACGGTGGCCTAGTGGTTAGCACAACCGCCTCACGGCGCTGAGGTCCCAGGTTCGATCCCGGCTCTGGGTCACTGTCCGTGTGGAGTTTGCACATTCTCCCCGTGTCTGCGTGGGTTTCACCTCCACAACCCAAAAATGTGCAGAGTAGGTGGATTGGCCACGCTAAATTGCCCCTTAATTGGAAAAAATAATTGGGGAATCTAAATTTATTAAAAAAAACTCTGGCTTCGAGCACATTGATGACGATATCAATGGTGTTTCCTGCCCTCAACCTGAACTGGAAAATCTCATCAACTTTGCTTCCAATTTCCACCCCCAGCAGTTCCACCTGGCCCAACTCCAACACCTACCTTCCCTCCCTTCACTCCGCTGTCTCCATGCCTCATAAGCTTTCAACAAATGTCCACTTTAAGCCCACTGGCTCTCACAGTCACCTTGATCACACTTCCTCACACTCTCATTCCCCTGGGAACTCTATTCTGTTCTCCCAGTTCCTGCAGCTCCATGACACCTATTCCGACAATGCCCCCTTCCGCACTAACTCTCCTGATGGTCCTTCCTTTTTTGTTCCTCAACCAAGGATTTCCTGCCACTGCGATTGACAGGATCTTTGACCATGTCCATCCCATTTCCCACACCTCTGCCTTCACACCTTCCCCTCCTTCCCAACACCACAACAAAACTCCCCTTGTCCTCATCATCCAACTCACCTGTCGCCACATTCAATCCTCGCCCTACGGCATGATGCCTCCATGAAACATAAGTGGAATCTATAGAATCCCCATTTTGTAGACCACAATAAGTCTGAACCGAATCATTAAAAAGAAAATTTATTGCAAAGCAATTATAATTACAGTCGGTCCATACCTGGCCGAATTTATTCAGATTTTAATCATGAATAATCTAGGCCTCCCTTCCCTTAGCAGAGAAGCTTGTATTCAAAGAGACTCACGGGGAGACTGATTGCTCCAATCCCATGGGTCTCATATGGGTTGTAACACCCCACAATGCATAAAGAGGCCATTCAGCCTATCGTCTTTGCACCGACCCTTCGAAAGAGCACTCGAGCCAAGCTCATTCCCCCGCCCCATCCCTGTAAGCCCACACATTGGTCATCACCAATTCACCTAACCTGCACGTCTTTGGACTGTGGGAGGAAACCGGAGCACCCAGAGGAAACCCACGCAGCCACGGGGAGAAAGTACAAACTCCACACAAACAGTCGCCCAAGGTCGGAATTGATCCCGGGTCCCTAGCGCAGCCGTGGCACTGTGCTGACCACTGTGCCACCGTGCCGCCATACCTTGCCATCTGCTTTGCCCCACCATTCTGAGGGAAACGTTTCCTCCCTCAGACCCAGTCCCATATGAGGAAAGAGTTTCATTCCCCAGCATTTGAGTTAGAATTGGTGCTTCAATTGTGTTTATCGTTTAATAGATTTCACTTGATGTTTAAATAGACTGCGCTGTATAAATAATGGGGATGCAGGTGGCACTGGGGGAGTTGATGGAGAAATGGTCACTGCTCAGAATAAACCGGGATTGGATGAAGTTAAGATTTGCCTTCCAGGCATCTTGGCAGAGTTGCCTTTGGAACTAAACATTCCACCCCTCAGTCACCTCCAACACCTCCTCCCATTCACCTGGAACGGAGAGTGGCAGGAAGTACAAAACCGGCCCTTTCACCTCCTAACTTCACCACCCAGGCCCCTAAACACCTTTTCCTGCAGGTGCAACAGTACTCCTTTCAACTGATGAAAGGTCAATGGCTGTTTCTCTCTCCGCCGATACTGGCAGACCTGCTGATTGTTTTCCGGCATTTTCTATCCCATTCCAGATTTCCAGCAGCCACGATATTCTGCTCTATATTTAAGAGCAACAGAGTGTCTCGTACACCGCTAACTGCCAGCTTTATCCAGTTGGCATCCGTGAGTCAGAAAGCTACAGGAGGTCCACACCAGGAATCCCGACACAAAAACCAAGCTGACATTACAATGTGGAAGCACAGCATTGTCAGATCAAATCCCCAGATACAGAGTTGTATAGAATTCTGGTTCGAGCCCAGCTGCAGTACTGTGTTCAGCTCTGAGCTCTGCTCCTCATGCAGGACCTTGGAGAGGAGACTGCTGAGACTCAGGATTATACTGGGGCTAAACGAGGACAGGTTGTGTTGACTAGTCTTGTGCGCCCTTGAGATTAAACGGTGCGCTAATCGAGGTGTTTTGGATTATTAGCAGTGTTGAAAGAGTAGATAAAAGTAACAGAGCAAAGCATCCCAAGACGTTTCACAGACAAGAGCCAGGTGAGATATTAGGGAAGGCAATTGAAAGCGTGGTCAGGGAAGTAGGTTTTAAGGAAGCCTTTAAGAGACAGAGAGGGGGGAGAGAGGTTTAGTGAGGGAATTTCAGAGCTCAGTGTCTAAATAGCCAAAAGCATCGCCACCATTGGTGGACTGAAGGAAATTGGAGATGGTGGCTGGAATTAGATGAATGCACAGATCTCTGACTTTCTCAACTGGAAGTTGATGAGTATCAGTGGTATCGCCTGTCATAGTGTATCTACCTGTGTGCTCCCCAGACACATAGCATGGAAAAGTGAGCTACTGCAGGTGTGTGTCTGTGTCTGTGTGTGTGTGTATATTAATGAAATAAATTAATTTTAGATTCATTAATCCTTTTTTGTACTAATCAGTACGATGCTCTGCATTTAATTAACCCACTTCCAAACGTATTTGACCTGAAAAGACGAGAGATTGTCTCCATGATTAAAAAACTTTAGTTAAAATGCAGCTAAAAGTGGGTTAAGCAAATTTTGCATTAGATTCTCGGAGAAATTGTTGCATTTAATACATTTAATAACGGGCTACAAAGCGAAGCCGAGCAGTATCTCTGGCAGCAGTGCACCCCTCCCCGATGAACTTAATGCATTCTATGCTCGGTTTGAGCAGGTAACCAACAATCCGCTATCGAGTGCCCCAGCAACCCATAATTCACCCATACCTACCATCACAGTTTCCGAAGTCAGATCGGCCTTCCTGAAAGTGAACCCACGGAAGGCGATGGGCCCGGACGGGATCCCTGGTCGTGCACTCAGAACCTGCGCGGACCAGCTGGCAGAGGTTTTCACAGACATCTTTAACCTATCCCTACTCCACTCCGAGGTCCCCACCTGCTTCAAGAAGACCACCATCATACCAGTACCAAAGAAGAACCAGGCAACGTGCCTCAATGACTACCGCCCGGTGGCCCTGACATCAGTTGTAATGAAGTGCTTCGAGAGGCTGATCATGAAGCGCATCACCTCCATACTCCCGGAATGCCTTGACCCACTTCAATTCGCATACCGTCGCAACCGGTCCACATCAGACGCCATTTCCCTGGCCCTACACTCATCCCTAGAGCATCTCGAAAACAAGGACTCCTACATCAGACTCCTATTTGTTGACTACAGCTCCGCCTTCAACACCATAATCCCAGCCAAGCTCATATCAAAGCTCCAAAACCTAGGACTTGGCTCTCCACTCTGCAACTGGATCCTTGACTTTCTGACCAACAGACCACAGTCAGTAAGAATGAACACCAACACCTCCTCCACAATAGTCCTCAATACCGGTGCCCCACAAGGCTGTGTACTTAGCCCCCTACTCTACTCCCTGTACACACACGACTGCATGGCAAAACTGGGTTCCAACTCCATCTACAAGTTTGCTGACGATACGACCATAGTGGGCCGGATCTCGAATAACGACGAGTCCGAATACAGGAGGGAGATAGAGAACCTAGTGGAGTGGTGCAGCGACAACAATCTCTCCCTTAATGCCAGCAAAACTAAAGAGCTGGTCATCGACTTCAGGAAGCAAAGTACTGTGCACACCCCTGTCAGCATCAACGGAGCCGAGGTAGAGATGGTGAGCAGTTTCAAATTCCTAGGGATGCACATCACCAAAAATCTATCCTGGTCCACTCATGTCGACGTTATCACCAAGAAAGCACAACAGCGCCTTTACTTCCTCAGGAAACTAAGGAAATTCGGCATGTCCACATTAACCCGTACCAACTTTTACAGATGCACTATAGAGAGCATCCTATCGGGCTGCATCACAGCCTGGTATGGCAACTGCTCGGCCCAGGACCTCAAGGAACTTCAGAGAGTCGTGAATACCGCCCAGTCCATCACACGAACCTGCCTCCCATCCATTGATTCCATCTACACCTCCCGCTGCCGGGGGAAAGCAGGCAGCATTATCAAGGATCCCTCCCACCCGGCTTACTCACTTTTCCAACTTCTTCCATCGGGCAGGAGATTCAGAAGTCTGAGAACACGGACGAACAGACTCAAAAACAGCTTCTTCCCCACTGTCACCAGACTCCTAAATGACCCTCTTATGGACTGACCTCATTAACACTACACCCTGTATGTTTCAACCGATGCCAATGCTTATGTAGTTACATTGTATATATTGTGTTGCCGTATTATGTATTCTCATGTATTTTCTTGAATTCTGTTTAATTCCCTTTTCTTCCCATGTACTGAATGATCTGTTGAGCTGCTCGCAGAAAAATAATTTTCACTGTACCTCGGTACACGTGACAATAAACAAATCCAATTTTGCTGAAAGCATTCTTAAGAATCATATTTGTGAACTCCTATGTCTGAAACATCTGGGGCGGGATTCTCCGACCCCCCCCCCCCCCCAGACCCCCCTTGCCGGGTTGGAGAATCGCCGGGGGGCAGCGTGAACCCCACCCCGCCGGCACCCCGAATCGCGCCGCGCCGGCTGGCGGCCGCTACCAGCGCATCCCCCCCCCCCCCTCCCCCCGCAATCCTCAGGCCCGCAATGCGAGCAGCCGCCCGTGTTCGGCCAGTCCCACCGGCATGAATCAAAGCAGGTCCGTACCGGCGGCCTGCAGAGTCCTCAGGAGGGCGCGGGGGGATCTGGCCCCGGGGGGTGCCCCCATGGTGGCTTGTCCCACGATCGGGGCCCACCGATCCGCAAGCGGGCCTGTGCCGTGGGGGCACTCTTTCCTTCCACGCCAGCTGCTGTCATCTTCCTCCATGGCCGGTGCAGAGAAACCCCTCCCGCCCACGCGCTGGGATGACGCCAGCACACACTGGCGCTCCCGCGCATGCGCCAACCCGGGCCGGCCGGCGGGGGCCCTTTGGTGCCGGTTGGCATGGCGCCAAGCCCCTTCCACGCCAGCTGGCACAGCACCAACCCAGAGGATTCCGCACCTTCCAGGTGGCCAGGCGCCGGAGTGGTTCACGCCACTGTTTGCCGGTACAGCCTGCCCCACCGGGGAGGGGAGAATCCCGCACCAGGTTTGTAAATTTAAACACAATTAACTTTTGATTATTAGCAGTATCAGTAGTTAAATAGACAACAAATACAACTGGTTGACCACTATCTAATCTCTAACCGCACTCCCCCTCCCCACTTTCAACTCGCCCCCACCGTCTACATACAGACAAACAAACACAGAGGGGAAAGAGGGGTGTAAAATAACAATGAAAGCAAAAAGATTGCCATCTTTCTTTCTGATGGACGTCTTCCAGTTAGTTTCTTCTTCACTCTGGGCTTCCAGGTGGATGCTATCTTTTATTTCAGCTTGTGATGGTTTTCACTGTAGCCTCTCAGAATAAGCAGGCAGCCAAAATTCGGGAGTTCGGGGGAGAGGCAACTTCTTCTTTCAGGATCCACCCCCCCCCCCCCCCCCCCCCCCGGCGATTCTCCGACCCGGCGGGGGGGTCGGAGAATCCTGCCCATGAACTAACGGAATCAATAGGAAGGGCTCTAACATCTCTAACATTAAGGTATACAAAAAAATTATAAATATCGTTTATTATTTTATAATTATAAAACTATAAAAGGGTTTGACAGGGTAGACGGTAGACATGAAAAAGGTGCTTCCAATTCTGGGCCAGACCAGAACTCAGGCCTATAAATGAGACAGACAAAAGTAACTCTGGAACACATTGAGGAGAAACCTGTTTGCTGGGAGAGAAGTCAGAATGTGAAACTTGCTACATTGGGATGATTGCTGAAATGTATTCAAGGGGAAGCTGGATAAACATGAGAGAGGAGCAAAGAATAGAAGGATATGTTGAGAGGTTGAGATGAAACAGGGTGGAAGGAGATTCACATGGAGCATAAATGACCCAATTCTATGTACAGATTCTTAATTGGGGGAGTTCCAGCGGTGTAGCTCGGCAAGGCTGAAAATACTGGAAAAGGCCCTCTCAAGGGAAGTGAGGTTCTGTGCTCATAGATGGAAGCACAGAAAAGCTTTAAGTATCGGGTCTCATTTTACAGGGAATTGAAAAGAGTATCTAACAAACAGAGATTGTTCCCATCGTGTATATTATTGCAGTCAGTCCGGAGTCCCGAAAAGGTGAGTCATAGGCGCATTTCAGTGCTATAGTGAGAGTTTGGTGACTGAGGGAGTGCTGAATTTGGGTGCATTTGAGTGCTATAGTGAAAGTTTGGTGACTGAGGGAGTGCTGAATTTGGGTGCATTTGAGTGCTATAGTGAGAGTTTGGTGACTGAGGGAGTGCTGAATTTGGGTGCATTTGAGTGCTATAGTGAGAGTTTGGTGACTGAGGGAGTGCTGAATTTGGGTGCATTTGAGTGCTATAGTGAGAGTTTGGTGACTGAGGGAGTGCTGAATTTGGGTGCATTTGAGTGCTATAGTGAGAGTTTGGTGACTGAGGGAGTTAGGTGAGAAGGGAGTAAGGTGCTCCTTTCATTTCATTTCCTACAATTCCTCAAAGAGTGTGAAGGGAGCCAGGAGTTTACAGAGTGCAGCTGACTGGGAGCAGGGTCTGAGGGCAGAGTTCCAGTTGGTCCACAGGGCAGCTATAGTCTGTAAGGTAAGAGGGGATGGAGGCTAGGGCAGTTGCATGCTCCTCCTGTAGGATGTGGGTGGTGAGGGATACAACCGGTGCCCCCACTGACTATACCTGGGGGAAGTGCACCCAACTCCAGCTCCTCAGAGATCGTGTTCGCGAACTGGAGCTGGATAAACTTTGGATCAACCGGGAGGCAGAGGGGGTTATAGAGAAGAGTTACAGGGAGGTAGCCACACCCAAGGTACAGGACAAGAGTAGCTGGGTTACAGTCAGGGGAAAGAAAACAAATGGGCAGACAGTACAGAGATCCCTCGTGGCCGTTCCCCTTCAAAACAAGTACCGGGGGAAGGCCCTAGCGGCCAGGTCTCTGGCACTGAGTCTGGCTCTGGGGCTCAGAAGGGAAGGAGGGAGAATAGAAAAGCAATAGTAATAGGAGATTTAATGGTTAGGGGAATAAGTAGGAGATTATGTGGTCGCGAGTGAGACTCCTGGGGCCTCACGGTAGCATGGTGGTTAGCATCAATGCTTCACAGCTCCAGGGTCCCAGGTTCGATTCCCGGCTGGGTCACTGTCTGTGTGGAGTCTGCACGTCCTCCCCGTGTGTGCGTGGGTTTCCTCTGGGTGCTCCGGTTTCCTCCCACAGTCCAAAGATGTGCGGGTTAGGTGGATTGGCCATGCTAAATTGCCCGTAGTGTAAGGTTAATGGGGGGATTGTTGGGTTACGGGTATACGGGTTACGTGGGTTTAAGTAGGGTGATCATTGTTCGGCACAACATCGAGGGCCGAAGGGCCTGTTCTGTGCTGTACTGTTCTATATGTTGCCTCCCGGGTGCCAGGGCCAGGGACATCTCGGATCGTGTCTTCAGGATCCTTAAGGGGGAGGGTGAGCAGCCAGAAGTCGTGGTGCACATTGGTACCAATGACGTAGGTAGGAAAAGGGGTGTGGATGTAATAAACGAGTTTAGGGAGTTAGGCTGGAAGTTAAAGGCCAGGACAGACAGAGTTGTCATCTCTGGTTTGTTGCCGGTGCCACGTGATAGCGAGGCTAGGAATAGGGAGAGAGTGCAGTTGAACACGTGGCTGTAGGAATGGTGTAGGAGGGAGGGCTTCAGGTATTTGGATAATTGGAGCGCATTCTGGGGAAGGTGGGACCTGTACAAGCAGGACGGGTTGCATCTGAACCAGAGGGGCACCAATATCCTGGGAGGGAGGATTTCTAGTATTCTTTGGGAGGGTTTAAACTAATTTGGCAGGGGAATGGGAACCAGATTTGTAGTCCAGCAACTATGGTAGCCGATGTTCAGGACGTCAAAGCATGTAGTGAGGCAGTGGGGAAGGTAACAATGACAAAGGAGAGTACTTGCAGGCACGGAGGTGGGTTGAAGTGTGTATACTTCAACGCAAGAAGCATCAGGAATAAGGTGGGTGAACTTAAGGCGTGGATCAGTACTTGGGACTACGATGTGGTAGCCATCACTGAAACTTGAATAGAAGAGAGGCAGAAATGGTTGTTGGAGGTTCCTGGTTATAGATGTTTCAATAAGATTAGGGAGGGTGGTAAAAGAGTGGCTGGTTGAATTGTTAATTGGAGATAGAACAACAGCTGCAGAAAGGCAGTTCGAGGGGGATCTGCCTACTGAGGTAGTAAGGGTTGAAGTTAGAAATAGGAAAGGAGCAGTCACCTTGTTGGCAGTTTTCTATAGGCCCCCCAATAGCAGCAGAGATGTGGAGGAACAGATTGGGAAACAGATTTTGGAAAGGTGCAGAAGTCACAAGATAGTAGTCATGGGTGACATCAACTTCCCAAACATTGAATGGAAACTCTTTAGATCAAATAGTTTGGATGGGGTGGTGTTTGTGCAGTGTGTCCAGGAAGCTTTTCTAACACAGTATGTAGATTGTCCGACCAGAGGGGAGGCCATATTGGATTTGGTACTTGGTAATGAACCAGGGCAAGTGATAGATTTGTTAGTGGGGGAGCATTTTGGAGACAGTGACCACAATTCTGTGACTTTCACTTTAGTTATGGAGAGGGATAGATGCGTGCAACAGGGAAAGGTTTACAATTGGTAGAAGGGTAAATACAATGCTGTCAGACAAGAATTGAAGTGCATAAGTTGGGAACATAGGCTGTCAGGGAAGGACACAATTGAAATGTGGAACTTGTTCAAGGAACAGATACTACGTGTCCTTGATATGTATGTCCCTGTCAGGCAGGGAAGAGATGGTCGAGTGAGGGAACCATGGTTGACAAGAGAGGTTGAATGTCTTGTTAAGAGGAAGAAGGATACTTATGTAAGGCTGAGGAAACAAGGTTCAGACAGGGTGCTGGAAGGATACAAGATAGCCAGGAGGGAACTGAAGAAAGGGATTAGGAGAGCTAAGAGAGGGCATGAAAAATCTTTGGCGGATACAATCAAGGAAAACCCCAAGGCCATTTACACATATGTGAGAAATATGAGAATGACTAGAGTGAGGGTAGGTCCGATCAAGGGCAGTAGCGGGAGATTGTGTATTGAGTCTGAAGTGATTTGAGAGGTCTTGAACGAGTACTTTTCTTTAGTATTTACGAATGAGAGGGGCCATATTGTTGGAGAGGACAGTGTGAAACAGACTGGTAAGCTCGAGGAGATACTTGTTTGGAAGGAAGATGTGTTGGGCATTTTGAAAAACTTGAGGATAGACAAGCTTCCCCGGGCCTGACGGGATATATCCAAGGACTCTATGGGAAGCAAGAGATGAAATTGCAGAGCTGTTGGCAATGATCTTTTCGTCCTCACTGTCAACAGGGGTGGTACCAGGGGATTGGACAGTGGCGAATGTCGTGCCCCTGTTCAAAAAAGGGAATAGGGATAACCCTGGGAATTACAGGCCAGTTAGTCTTACTTCGGTGGTAGGCAAAGTAATGGAAAGGGTACTGAGGGATAGGATTTCTGAGCATCTGGAAAGGCACTGCTTGATTAGGGATAGTCAGCACGGATTTGTGAGGGGTAAATCTTGCCTTACAAGTCTTATTGAATTCTTTGAGGAGGTGAACAAGCAAGTGGATGAAGGTAAAGCAGTGGATGTAGTGTACATGGATTTTAGTAAGGCATTTGATAAGGTTCCCCATGGTAGGCTTTTGCAGAAAGTATGGAGGCATGGGAAAGTGGGAAATTTGGCCAGTTGGATAACGAACTTGCTAACCGATAGAAGTCAGAGAGTGGTGGTGGATGGCAAATATTCAGCCTGGAACCCAGTTACTAGTGGCGTACCGCAGGGATCAGTTCTGGGTCCTCTGCTGTTTGTGATTTTCAGTTATGACTTGGATGAGGGACTTGAAGGGTGGGTCAGTAAATTTGCAGATGATACGAAGATTGGTGGAGTTGTGGATTGTGAGGAGGGTTGTTGTTAGCTGCAAAGAGACATAGATAGGATGCAGAGCTGGGCTGAGAAGTGGCAGATGGAGTTTAACCCTGAAAAGTGTGAGGTTGTCCATTTTGGAAGGACAAATATGAATTCGGAATACAGGGTTAATGGTAGGGTTCTTGGCAATGTGGAGGAGCAGAGAGATCTTGGAGTCTATGTTCATAGATCTTTGAAAGTTGCCACTCAAGTGGATAGAGCTGTGAAGAAGGCCTCTGGTGTGCTCGCGTTCATTAGCAGAGGGATTGAATTTAAGAGCCGTGAGGTGATGATGCAGCTGTACAAAACCTTGGTCAGACCACATTTGGAGTATTGTGTGCAGTTCTGGTCGCCTCATTTTAGGAAGGATGTGGAAGCTTTGGAAAAGTTGCAAAGAAGATTTACCAGGATGTTGCCTGGAATGGAGAGTAGGTCTTACGAGGAAAGGTTGAGGGTGCTAGGCCTTTTCTCATTAGAACAGAGAAGGATGAGGGGCGACTTGATAGAGGTTTATAAGATGATCAGGGGAATAGATAGAGTAGACAGTCAGAGACTTTTTCCCTGGGTGGAACAAACCATTACAAGGGGACATAAATTTAAGGTGAATGGTGAAAGATATAGGGGGATGTCAGAGGTAGGTTCTTTACCCAGAGAGTAGTAGGGGCATGGAATGCACTGCCTGTGGAAGCAGTTGAGTCGGAAACGTTAGGGACCTTCAAGCGACTATTGGATAGGTACATGGATTACGGTCGAATGATGGGGTGGAGATTAATTTGTTCTTGACCTAGAACTAAAGTTCGGCACAACATCGTGGGCCGAAGGGCCTGTTCTGTGCTGTATTTTTCTATGTTCTATGTTCTAATAGTAGTTTATTTCCTACAGCAACTAAGCAACAGCCCAAGGGGCTGGTTTAGCACACTGGGCTAAATCGCTGGCTTTTAAAGCAGACCAAGGCAGGCTAGCAGCACGGTTCAATTCCTGTACCAGCCTCCCTGAACAGGCGCCGGAATGTGGCGACTACGGACTTTTCACAGTAACTTCATTTGAAGCCTACTCGTGACAATAAGCAATTTTTATTTCATTTCAAGTCCCAGCCGGGACCATCCGGAGATGCCGGCTCCTTCCTTCCTGGGCCAGGTTTTATCTCTGGGAATTAACGGGTGGCTGCTGGGCCTCCGTCCCTCAGTGGGAGAGCTCGGAGGCCACGAGCCCCATGGCGAGATCAATCAGGTCATTCCCGTGGATCCCGGGGTTGTAACGCCCCAACGTGGGTAAGTCCCTCTGTTGCAGGGAGTGGAGGACGTTGTCTTTTCCGCTTTTCAGGTGTTTGCACCTCCGGCTGTTGTTGGCTGGGTTGGGAGGCATGTAGCGTGTTGGGGAACGTTATTTTCACATCAATCGTCTGTCGGGTGGGGGGCACCATTGGCGACCATTTCCTGGCGAGCCCATCATCCGAAAACACAGATGCCTTAGTCTCTGTGTAAGGTCTTTAATCCTCCACTTCACGCATCTCAGTGTCGGGCCCCTGCCGGGTGATGTCCCCAGACACCCCATTTGCCGGGCAGGCATGGTTAGCAGACGGTTCCTTCGCCGAGGTTTGTTCTGACGCTGGTGCCCCAGTCTGGAGGTGGTCTCGGTGCTTCCACCCCATCTGTTCTCGAGTTTCTATCGAGTAAGATACCGGCCCAATCTGTTTCACCACGGTGCCTGGTATTCACCGGGCGCCGTCTCCGAAGTTTCAGACGTATACTCCGTCCCCTGGTCAGAAACCTCTGCCCCACGTCTGTCTGCTTCGGTCCTGCCTCTGAAGCTCCTGTCTCCGTTCTATTTCCCGTGAATTTTGGGGAATGTTAGGCTGAAGGGGGTGTACAGCGGGTGCCATACCGGTTGTGACGTGTGGGGTGGTTGTTACGGCACCGAGTCAGACCTCAACAAAGGTTAAAATACTGAACCGGACGCTTAACGTTTTCAAGTTTTAAAGCTGAGCAGAAAAGACAGATTTGTCCCAGGAGTGATAATGTAAGAAACTGGGGCGGAATTCTGCAGGGTCGGGGAATCGCCCGGGACCTTCGTAAATCCCACCCCCGCCATGGTCGGAATTCTCCTCCACCCGGGAATCGGCGGGGGTGGGAATCGCACCGCGCCGGTCCCCCCGCGGCAATTCTCCGGCCCGCGATGGGCCGAAGTCCCGCCGCTGAGAGGCCAATCCCGCCGACGTGGTTTTAACCACCTCTGTGCCGGCGGGAGCAGGCAGCGCGAGCAGGCCCCGGGGTCCTGGGGAGGGCGCGGGGCGACCTGACCCCGGGGGTGCCCCCACGATGGCCTGGCCCACGATCAGAGCCCACCAATCGGCGGGCAGGCCTGTGCCGTGGGGGCACTGTTTTTCTTCCACTGCCGCCATGGCCTCCACCATGGCAGAGGTGGAAGAGACCCCCCTCCACCGCGCATGCGCCGGTGGTGACGTCAACGGCCGCTGACGCTCCGGCGCATGCGCGGACTCACGCCGACCGGCGAAGGCCTTTCGGCCAGCCCCGACGCCGGCCGGCATGGCGCCAAAGACCGTTGGTGCCAGTCGGCGGAGCGGGAGCCACTCCGGCGCGGGCCTAGCCCCTAAAGTTGCGGAGAATTCCCCACCTTTTGGGGAGGCTCGACGCCGGAGTGGTTGACGCCACTCCGCTACACCGGGACCCCCCACCCCGCCGGGTAGGGGAGAATACCGCCCCTGGGCTTTGTTGTTTTTTTATCAACAAATTTTATTAAAACACAAAGAAAGGAGAACACTTGGAGACTTCACAATTCTAGCACGAGCAGATTATGCGCAGTTTGACTTTAACACAAATTCCTATCAAATAACTCTTGGCCTGAAACTCTGCTCTTGCTCCATCCAGGCAAAGGCATCACTTTGATGCGGGAAGAATCCTCCCTTCTGTTAAAGACATTGCTTTCAGAATCCTTTCTTTAACCTTGCAGGGTCCCTCACCAGGCTGGCTGCCAACTTCGTGTTTCTCTGTCACCGTCTTACTACCGAATGTTCATGACTTCCTTCTGTGGGTCTCTGTCATGACCTCTTCTGCTGTCTACCCACCTGCTCCTCTCCCTGCCTTTGTTCCCAAAAGGATTTCTCTATCTCTCTAAGCTCCGCCCAACTCTTCACCCAAAGCTCCTTCCTTGAGGTGGTCAAACCTGAATCTATTCCCAATCTTTGGCTGATGGCCCATTCCCGTCAACACAAAAGGTCGGAGCTAGGCCATTCGTATGCAACTAGATTTCCATTACTTGGCCATGAGGTCCTCAGACCCTGTTGATGGGAGGTTGTCTGATGCTGCAGGAAGGCCTTGAAGAACAATGGGTCTTTGCTGAATCACATGATGCGTTCCCGAACGAGGATGGGTTTGAGTGGGAGCCTCTGACTCAGCTGGGTGTGGGCCTATCCCTTTGTCTTTGCCGTTTTCCATTCTGTTTACACTTTTGAATTGTCTGCTTCATTTATTTTTTGGACCCCATTTCTCAACCCATATTTCTAATAGCTGCCGATTGTGACGTGGTCCGATAGCTAAACAAAAAGCACGCCAGCCTCGCCTTCACAGATTCCTTGGCCTGTTTCCTCATGCCCAGCCCTTCTTGATAGTCTGCGTTGCCCACTCAGCCAGACCATTTTAGGAAATGTGGTAAGGGGCCATTCTGATGTGCTTCACCCCATTTATCTTCGTGTAGCTTGCAAACTCCTCACTGGTGAATGGGGTACCGTTGTCCGTGACTAATACCTTTTTTTAATAAATTTACAGTACCCAAGTATTTTTTTTTCCAATTCAAGGGGAAATTTAGTGTGGTCAGTTCACCTAGCCTGCACATCTTTGGGTTGTGGGGGGTGAGGCCCACGCAGGCATGGGGAGAATGTGCAAATTCCACACGGACAGTGACCTGGGGCCGGGATCGAACCTGGGACCTCAGCACTGTGAGGCAGCAGTGCTAACCACTGGGCCACCGTGCCGTGACTAATACCTCTGAGATGCCATGGGTACTGAATGAGAGTCGGAGCGTTCCGACGGTGACCTTTGAAGTGGTGGATGACATTCGATGGAAGTCTAGCCATTTGGACTCTTAGCAAGAACACCGAGCTTTGAAAAGGTCCGGCACAATTTGCATGCAGGAGCGTGCAAGGCCGTACCAGCCGGGGTGGAGTGGTGCAGCTGGTGGGAGCTTCAGATGCCCCTGCCACGTGGTGTATTGCTGGGCCAGTCGCTCAGGCATGGCCATCATATGCAGCTCCTGGCTCACATTTTCAACTTTGACACCTCCATAATGCAGGTCTTGGAGTATGGCCTGTCTGCCCTGGCTTGGGATCACGACACAGCTCCCCACAGGAGAAGCTGTCCTCCATGCTGAGCTCTTGCTGCTCGGCCTCAAATGCCCGCAGCTCCTTGGGCAGTTTCCCTTGCTGGCCCCCGTGTAAGACACCATGACGTAACTGGCAAGGGATCCATAAAGAAGCCCCGCCAAATGCGTGAGCACATTATGGAGGCTGACACTCCCAATCCAGTACTGAGGAAGTGCTACACTGTCACAGCTGCTGTCCTTTGGGATGACACATTAAACCATTGACTTGTCATCCTCCCAGGTGCGTTTAAACAATTCTGTGGCACCATTTCTAACCAGGAACAAGGAACTCTGTTGGGTATCCTCGGCCGATATTTAATCCTCAAAGAGCAGCTCTTTAAAACAAACCATGACCTGGTCATTATGATAAACCTTTATTAAACACTGGCTGGGCCTCAACTGGAGTATTGTATCTACTTCCAGGCATCAAATTTTAGAGAGGGTGCAGGAAGGTTGAGAAGAATGACCCCAGCGATGGGGAGCTTTGGTTATGTGGACAGGCTGGGGAAGCTGGAGTTGGTTTTCTTGGAGAGGAGGAGGTTGGAAGCAGATTTGCTGGAGACACTCAAAATCATGAAGAGTTGAGACAGAGTAGATGGAACTATCCCCATTGCTGGTGGGGTCGAGAACCAGGGAACCAATTTAAGGTGACTGGCAAAAAAGAAGCAATGTCGACGTGAGGAAAATGTTTTGTTACACAGCGAATGGTTAGGATCAGGAATGCACCCCCCCCCCCCCCCCTCCCCCGAGAGTGTGGAGGAGACAGATAGAATCAAAAGGGAATTTGAGAGGTGGCGGGGTGGTACAGTGGCTAGCACTATTGCCTCACAGCGCCAGGGATCCCTGGTTCGATACTGGCATCGTCCATGGGGAGTTTTCACGTTCTCCCCGTGTCTGCGTGGGTTTCCTCCGGGCGCTCCGGTTTTCTCCCACAGTCCAAAGATGTGCAGGTTGGGTGGATTGGCCATGATAAATTGCCCCTTAGTGTCCAAGTCAGTTACAGGGTTAGGGCGGGAGATTGGGCCGAGGTAGTGTGCTCTTTCGGAGGATCGGTGTAGACTTTCTTTTTAGATCATTATATTAGGGCATTTATGGTTTTATAACAATAAATGATACAAATACAAATGTAAACATAGTTCTGGGGGTGGGGGGGTGCAGACTCGATGGGCCGAATGGCCTCCTTCTGCATTGTAGAGATTCTACTTTACGCATTTTAAAAGAAAATAATTTTTAGGAAAAGGGTGGGTGAATGGAATTGGCTGAGTTGCTTTGACAGAGAGCTGGCATGCACATGGTGGGCTGTAAGGCCTACACTCTGTGATGTAGCCATTCTATCATTCGGTATTTCTCGTTGCCATCCGTGGGATGTTTGCGGTGTGAAAATTTCACTGCCTCCTTTCCTGCACTGTGACAGCGATGACTGAGCTTCGAAAGTACCCTGGGATGTCCTGAGGTGGTGGCAGACACTATCGGAAGTGTGAGTTATTTCAGATCTGACGTTACACATACCTCATCTCAGCCATGCTCCCGTGATTAACCAACAAGAGAGTCTGTTAGCCAGAGTGCACCATCCCCGGCTCATTGTGAATCAGCCGCGCGACTTCGGGGGAACCGAGGTGAGATGGTCTCTGTTGATTTACACAATTTTAATTAAACCCCTTCAGGTAATTAAAATCTCTGGTGGATCGTGTGCACCAACAAGCAAACAGGAGAAGAACAACACAACTGATTTCATCAATTATGTTCAAAGTTTCCTGAAAGACCAGGCAGTTGGGCTCCCTTGCCGCCGTGAAGCAATTAGCCAAGCGGCAGATGCCTTGGTGCAGACACCAGATGTCACTTAAATTCTCTCCACGCTCTTCGAAAGAAACCCAATTTTCTTCATAATTAGCGGCTCTCTTTTTAATTACCAGGGAGGGGGAGTGCCGATTGGAGGCGAGAGGTCAGGGAAGTGAAATCTGCCCTTCACAAACATGGGGGTGACACAGCCACCGTCTTGATCCCACCACTTTCACTTTCTTCCTGCCTCCCGCCACCGCTTCTATTTTAACGTCGATCTGTTCGCTGTTGGAAAGTCGTCTCTGTTGAAACATTCCGACCTTCATCTGTCTGCCTGGTGTTCTGTGCGTGTAATTGGATTAGAGAAAGAGGTGAGAAATGGGACTCGGGAAGGAATATTAGATCTTTGCTCTGTCGAGAGGGTAAATTAAGTGAGCAAAGATTAGTGCGTGAATGTTTAATGATTTGATATTAAAACCATTAGCCCCCTGTTTAAGAAGAGGCGTTCAAATTGTTTGTTTTCAAACAGCTGTTTCCTTCATTATAATTCAATATTAATTAATTGAAAGCCAGTGCACACTGCATTCAATCAACAGTCTTTGCACAGCATAATTTCAACGAATTTAAAAGCATTAAAAGCCCTCAAATACAAGTTGGACGGCTGCCTCAGGGGTAGCAAGGAAAGGAACAACTTGCATTTATATAGCGCCGGCCACAACATCCCACAGC
The DNA here is from genome assembly GCF_902713615.1 of Scyliorhinus canicula. Lineage (NCBI taxonomy): Eukaryota > Metazoa > Chordata > Chondrichthyes > Carcharhiniformes > Scyliorhinidae > Scyliorhinus > Scyliorhinus canicula. Next base: position 5,350,260 of record NC_052154.1, on the reverse strand, counting down.
ACAGACTTGGTCTATTATTTGATCTGAAAGACAGCACTGCTGACAATGGGGTGCTCCCTTGAGGTTCACTGTAAACCTGGGGGGAACTTGCAGAGCGGTAGATTGAGAATTTCCAACTTCAGCTCGGAAGAAACTCTTTTGTGTGTCTTTTGTTCTCTTTCCTACTCCTGGCAATTTGAATTGTGACACCAGAAGAATTATTTTTTTCGAACAAATTGAAAATACCCAACTCTTTCCTTTGACCAATTTAGGGGCAATTTAGCGTGGCCAATCCGCCTACCCTGCACATCTTTGGGTTGTGGGGGTGAGGCTCCTCGCAGACACGGGGAGAATGTGCAAACTCCACACGGACAGTGACCCGGAGCCAGGATCGAACCCGGGTCCTCGACGCCGTGAGGCAGCAGCGCCGCCTTGACACCAGCAGAATGATGACTGCACCCTAAACAGTGAACTTTTAAAATTTATATCAGCTATTACATGCCGGTGTTTATTGCTGAGCAAAAGATGTCTGTTCCATAGGTGCAGGGATGTTGACCAGAATGTGCACGATGCCTTTACTCTGAAAGCAATGGTGTAAATCCTCCTGCTGCAGGGAAGTCGAAGCCTTTAACTACAGGGCATCTATAGGTTCACATTACAGTCTGTGGCACAGTGTAAAAGTTTTTGTCTTTTTTTAAATTCGTGCGTGGGACATGGGCGTTGCTGGCTAGGCCAGCATTTATTGCCCATCCCTAATTGTCCTTCAGAAGATAGTGGTGAGTTGTCTTCTTGGACCGCTGCCATCCATATGTTGTAGGTACACCCACAGCGCTGTTAGGGAGGGAGTTCCAGGCTTTTAACCCAAATCCAGTGAAGGAACAGCTGATAGATTTCCAAGTGAAGACAGTGTGCAAATTGGAGGGGATGCTCCAAGTGGTGGTGCTTCCATGTACCTGCTGCCCTTGTCCTTCTATGTGGTACAGATCTTGGGTTCGGAAGGTGCTGTCGAAGGAACCTTGGCAGGAGTTGCTCTGCTGCATCTTGTAGGTGGTACACACGGCTGCCACTGTGCGCCAGTGATGGAGGGAATGAATGTTTCAGATGGGTGAATGGGGTGGCAATCAAACGGGCTGCTATGTCTTGGATGGCATCGAACCTCGTGACTGATTTTTGCATCCGTGTGGCATCCAACTTGAGATGTCTGACATGTGACTCCAGCATGTGAGATGTGAAATGTGGTAATTGTTCTGTGAGAAAGGTTCAGGACTAGACCATTGGACCTCTGGGGTCTGCTTTGCCATTCAACAAGGTAATTGTTGATGTACTACCTCAACTCCACCTTCCCACCCTATCCCCATGTCCCTTGATTCCCTGAGTGTCCAAAAATCGATCATCCTCTCTCTTAAATTTACTTAAAGACTGAGCATCCAGTCCTCTGTCAAAGAGAAGACAAAAGATTAATGGCCCCTGAGTGAAGAAATATCTCACCTCAGTCTGAAGTAGACATCACCTTATCCTGATTCTATGTCTCCTTGTTCTCGACTCTGCAGCCACAGACACATAGGATCCCTACAGTGCAGAAATAGGCCATTCAGCCCATTGAGTCTGCACCAACCCTCTGAAACAGCACCCTATCCAGGCCCACTCCCCCGTCCTATCACCATAGCCCCACCTAACCCACACATCTTTGGACTGTGGCAGGAAACCGGAGCACCCGGTGGAAAGCCAGACAGACACAGGGAGAACACGGAGGCTCCACACAGGCAGTCACCCAGGACCAGAATTGAACCTGGGTCTCTGGCGCTGTGAGGCAGCAGTGCCAACCACTGTGCTGCCGGGCTGCCCAAAGGAAAGAATTTGGGTGTTTTCCTACTGCCTGTGATCAGTATATTTTATATGGTTTTTATGTGGTGAGGCCGCATTTGGAGTATTGCGTGCAATTCTGGTCGCCGCATTATAGGAAGGATGTGGAAGCATTGGAAAGGGTACAGAGGAGATTTACCAGGATGTTGCCTGGTATGGAGGGAAGATCTTATGAGGGAAGGCTGAGGGACTTGAGGCTGTTTTCGTTAGAGAGAAGAAGGTTAAGAGGTGACTTAATTGAGGCATACAAGATGATCAGAGGATTAGATAGGGTGGACATTGAGTGCCTTTTTCCTCGGATGGTGATGTCTAGCACGAGGGGACATAGCTTTAAATTGAGGGGAGATAGATATAGGACAGATGTCAGAGGTAGGTTCTCTACTCAGAGAGTAGTAAGGGCGTGGAATGCCCTGCCTGCAACAGTAGTGGACTCGCCAACACTAAACGCATTCAAATGGTCATTGGATAGACATATGGACGATAAGGGAATAGTGTAGATGGGCTTTAGAGGGGTTTCACAGGTCGGCGCAACACCAAAGGCCGAAGGGCCTGTACTGCGCTGTAATGTTCTATGTTCTATATCGAAAGACCCTTGGAGTGTGGATTCCAATTAAATAATTCAGCAACAAGCTTTTGTGAGTTTATAAATAAAGAAGGTCATTTATCCTCATGTACCTGCCACGGCTTAAACACGACATATCACACACTCGTTCTCGTACACACAAAGATTGTATACAAATATGGTAATGTTCTTTTACAGATTACAGTTATCTCAGTCTCCGGTTTACCAACTCTAGTCTCTCACGTGGCAGGCTTGTAGTTGATTTGGGTTTCTTGTAGTTAACTAGCTGGGAGATTGGCTCTCGGGTGAACTGTAAACTGGAACGGGTTACATACACTGGCAGCCTGATGTCTTGCAGTTTCTGCGAGTCTGATTCGCAGAATGACTGAACAGATAGTCCTTAGCTGGTTTTTGAAAGTATCCACAACATGACTCCCTCGCCGTATTGCTTTCTGCAAGTTCGAGCCCTTTTAGAAATAAGAGTTGGTTTTCATGTTGAATCCGTCAACCTGTGTTGCGCTTTAACACCTTTGAGATTCACCCATTTCTAGTTTGGATGGGAAAGCCTTCGTGGTACAATGGAAGGTTGAAAGTGACCATTCAGATCCATCTGCCACACATGGAGTTTTCACTTTCCCTACTGCCCAGCATATCTGTAAACCACCACAGTTTAGTTCTGCCCCCATATTCATTTATTGGCACCTTTTCATTTTTCTCAGTAAACATCCCAGAATCTTTGAAACATTAATTTGAATTTGAGATGTCAGCGTGACTGACCAGACCAGCATTTATTGATCATGCCCTTGAGAAGGTGATGGTGAGCTGCCTTCTTGAGCCGCTGCAGTCCCTGTGGTGTAGGTACACCCACAGTGCTGTTAGGGAAGTAGTCCCAGGATTTTGACCCAACCCCGATGGAAAAAGCGGGGATATATTTCCAAGTCAGGAATGGTGTGAGGCTTGATGGGGAACTTCCAGGTGGTGGTGTTCCCATGCTTCTACAGGTTTGGAAGGTGCTGTCAAAGAAGCTTTGCTGAGTTGCTGCAGTGCGTCTTGCAGATGGTACACATGGCTGCTACCGTGTGCAAGTGGTGGGATTGAATGTTGAAGGTGGTAGATGGGGTGCTGACCACACAGACCTGGAGTAGCTGGGCGCCATTCCACCCATCGAATCTACACCACTGCTTGATAAGATCATCGCTGATCTCACTGTGGCCTTAATTCTACTTTTCCTAACCCCTATAGCCATTGTTGATTTGTTAATCACATAACTGTCAATCAAGCGGGGCTGCTTTGTCCTGGATGGTGTTGAGCTTCTTTCGTGTTGTCGGAGCTGCACTCATCCAGGTAGCCATGATGTGGCTCACCTGAGGAAGGAGCAGCGCTCCGAAAGCTAATGTTTGAAACAAACCTGTTGGACTTTAACCTGGCGTTGTAAGACTTCTTACTGTGCTCATCCAGATAAGTGGAGAGTATTCCATCGCACTCCTGACTTGTGCCTTGTAAATGGTGGGCAGGCTTTTTGGGCGGGGGGGGTGAGTTACTAGCTGCAGATTTGCCAGCTTCAGAACTGTTCTTGAAGCCGTATGGATGGTCTAATCTGGTCAATAGTACTATCCAGGATGTTGATGGTGGGGGATTCAGCGATAGTAATATTTTTAACGTAAAAGAAGATTCTCTCCTGTTAGCGATGAAATGAAAATCACTTATCATCACAAGTAGGCTTCAAATGAAGTTACTGTGAAAAGCCCCTGGGCGTTATCTGGGATTTATGCAGCATGATTGTTATTTCTCACTTGCCAGCCCAGGTCTTGCTGGACATGGACTGCTTCCGTATCTGAGGAGTAGCGAATGGTGCTGAACATGGTGGAATCATCGGAAAACATCCTCATTTTGTGCATGTCAGGATTCCACAAGTACCAATATGATTAATTATTCTATGATGGTTGAGGGAGAATATTGGCCAGGACAGGGGAGAACTCGCCTACTCTTCTTCAAGTAGGTTCAACGGGATCTTTAACATCAACGCGGATGGGACCTACATTTAATGTCTCATTTGTAGGACAATAAGTGAGGGAAGTGTGCAAAAGCAAAATTGTTTCTTACCAGAGGGAGACGCTTCCCCTCCCCCAGACATCATGAATCTAGCAAATTAATTTATAATAAATTAAAATCTGTGCGGCAAGAGGGTGATTTAAACAGATGTCGGTGGGTATTAGTTTGATGCTTTAGGAATATAGAATCAGTGTGCCAGGCAGGGTCCTGTCAAAATCTGAGTTAGCCACACCGACCGGCTGATCTGAGGTATAATTTTCAGGAATAATTCTGGCCTGGTGGATTCTATATTGACCTGTTGACCAATGTTGAGCAGTGGAGTGCTGTGTAATCGTGACAGTAATTTTCTGGAAGTGACTATTGATTGATGACTGAAATTCAAGGTCTGCTCAAGGTTTGAAAGGATCAGATCACCAGCTTGATGGACATCTTCTTCATTTCTTTTCACTATCAGCAGCTGCATCTGAGAGCTGTCTTCTTAAACCATCAAATGGCTCAGTCACTCCAAGGACACGACTGAAAGTTAATGAAGTCCGTCTTCATTGCTCTCTTAAGCATAAGACAGCATATGTGTCCGTCTGTCTCTCCCACTAAATCACAGATATAATCTGTGGGCAAATTTGCATATATACACAGAGATGCGTGTGTACGCATCAGGGTCGTAAGAGGCAATAGAAGCCAAGCAGACAGATTGGGAAATGTTTTTTGCACATTGTGTATTAAGGCTGTGGAATGCACTGCCTGCTTCAATAGTATCTTCACAAACAAATGGGATAGAAAGGAGGGTTCTGGGGGAGAAACAGGATAACTCCCACCCCCACCTCCGCTCTCCACCCCCAGAGCTGGATTGCTCTTTGTCAGCGATGGGCCAGACGTTTCCCTTCTGTCCTGGACTAGTACCATCCACCGCTGATTCTAAGGAGCAGATCCTTAAAATTGGAGGTCGGTTGTTCAGGGGTCATGACAGGACACATTTATTCACAAGGTCAGTGGAAATCTGGAACTCTCTCGCGAAAAAGCAACTGAGGATGGGCGAGAATTGAAAATCTTGACATCTAAGCAATGGGCTTGATGCAAGCAAATGTGAACAAAGTCCCACAGCGAGCACGTTTAGCCACCTGTTTCCCGGCGCTCGCAGCGCTGAGAAACACATGGCTATTCAGCACAACGCACATGGTATAAATCCGTGCCGAGGTCGCACATAGCCCCATTTTATACACTGGGGAGGTCCGCTTGCAGGAACCTTCCCAGATCTCTGAGGCCCCCAAAGCGATCCCCGACCATCCCCCCCCCCAGCCCGAACGCACTATGGGAGGGTCCCGGCCGCACCCTCCCACTCCCCCCCCCCCCCCCCTCTCCGCAGCCCCAACACCCACACAGGGCACCCCTGGCCTGATCGCGCACGCAAAAGATGCCAACTTGGCACCTTGGTGGTGCCAACCTGACAGTGCTCCTGCCAGCTGGAAATGCCACCTTGGCAGTGCCAGGCTGGCACCCATAGTGCCTTCGGGCTGGGGGGGGGGGTAGATCGGGGATCGATTGGGGGTCCTCAGAGATCTGGACGACATTTTAAAATGGCATCCTGAACTCTCGCTCACTGGGGAGTCCTGGTTGTACAGACTCGATACAATAACTTCCTTTTTTCTCCAAAGATGCTGACTGACCTGCTGAAATTGTCCAGTATTTTCTGTTTTTGTAACAGATACCCGGGAGTGAGTTACAGACTGGAATCTAATCGAGGGGTTCAGGGTGGTTTATATATAGAATAACAGATACCCGGGAGTGAGATACAGACTGGAATCTAATCGAGGGGTTCGGGGTGGTTTATATATAAAATAACAGATACCCGGCAGTGAGTTACAGACTGGAATCTAATCGAGGGGTTCGGGGTGGTTTATATATAGAATAACAGATACCCGGGAGTGTGTTACAGACTGGAATCTGATCGAGGGGTTTTGGGTGGTTTATATATAGAATAACAGATACCCGAGAGTGAGCTACAGACTGGAATCTAGCGAGGGGTTCGGGGTGGTTTATATATAAAATAACAGATACCCGGCAGTGAGTTACAGACTGGAATCTGATCGAGGGGTTCGGGGTGGTTGATATATAGAATAACAGATACCCAGGAGTGAGTTACAGATTGGAATTTAATCAAGGGGTTTGGGTAGTTTATATATAGAATAACAGATACCCGGGAGTGAGTTACAGACTGGAATCTAATCGAGGGGTTTGGGTGGTTTACATAGAGAATAACAGATACCCGGGGGTGAGTTACAGACTGGAATCTAATCGAGGGGTTTGGGTGGTTTGTATATAGAATAACAGATACCCGGTAGTGAGTTACAGATTGTAATCTAATCGAGGGGTTTGGGTGGTTTATACATAGAATAACAGATACCCGGGACTGAGTTACAGACTGGAATCTAATCGTGGGGTTCAGGGTGGTTTATATATAGAATAACTGATTCTCGGGACTGAGTTACAGACTGGAATCTAATCGAGGTTTCAGGGTGGTTTATATGTGGAATAACAGATACCCGGGAGTGAGTTACAGACTGGAATCTAATCGAGGGGTTCGTGGTGGTTTATATATAGAATAACAGATACCCGAGAGTGGGTTACAGACTAGAATCTAATCGAGGGGTTCGGGGTGGTTTATATATAGAATAACAGATACCCGGGAGTGGGTTACAGACTGGAATCTAATCGAGGGGTTTGGGGTGGTTTATATATAGAATAACAGATACCCGGCAGTGAGTTACAGACTGGAATCTAATCGAGGGGTTCGGGGTGGTTTATATATAGAATAACAGATACCCGGGAGTGAGTTACAGACTGGAATCTGATCGAGGGGTTAGGGGTGTTTGTATATAGAATAACAGATACCCGGGAGTGAGTTACAGACTGGAATCTAATCGAGGGGTTTAGGGTGTTTGTATATAGAATAACAGATACCCGGGAGTGAGTTACAGACTGGAATCTAATCGAGGGGTTCGGGGTGGTTTGTATATAGAATAACAGATACCCGGGAGTGAGTTACAGACTGGAATTTAATCGAGGGGTTTGGGGTGTTTGTATATAGGACTAACAAAGACCTGAAAAACATTGGCAGTTAAATTAGCATTTTTATTGCAGCAATACTTCTCTAAATTGAGGATTTCTAGTTATACTTTCACAGAAGACTTTAGCAGAAATGAAACTTCTCACTCTGGAGAAAAGCTAAATAAAGCTGTCCATGTGTAAAAACTGGGCGAAGATTATAAATACACATTTTGTCAAGAGTCTGACCTTGTGACTTGTTTATAGTTATGGAATATGAAAGTCTAATAAAGAACTGATTTCTCCTGAGATTGAAAGACAGGTTTATGTCTGATGAGTTTAATATTATTCAAGGTATAAACGCTCTATTTCCTTGAAACCTGCCTGCAATAATTTCAGCATCTATTACTAAAGAAAACAGCTTCCTCACCTCCAATCTTGTTTTATGACAATGTCCTTGTTTCATATTCAATGCTCGTGGCAACGTTATAACTGCCCCTTCCTTGAGTCTATGTTTGAGCAGTGACACACCATTGGAATGAGACTGCAGATAACCTGGAGGGGAAAGGCTGCCATCACCTTAACATTTAAAATCAATGCTGATATATTCTTTAAATTCACAGCTTTTATAAAAATACTTCATTCAAATCTAGTGAATCTTCATTTTTAAGATGTGCAGATGCCGGCGTTGGACTGGGGTGAGCACAGTAAGAAGTCTTACAACACCAGGTTAAAGTCCAACAGGTTTGTTTAGAATCACTAGCTTTCGGAGCACTGCTCCTGCACCTGAGGAAAGAGCAGTGCTCCGAAAGGAAATGAAATTAAATGTGCTTATTGTCACAAATAGGCTTCAAATGAAGTTACTGTGAAAAGCCTCTAGTCGCCACATTCTGGCACCTGTTCGGGGAGGCTGGTACGGGAATTGAACCGCGCTGCTGGACTGCTTTCAAAGCCGGCGATTTAGCCCTGTGCTAAAGTTAGTGATTCGAAACAAACCTATTGGACTTTAACCTGGTGTTGGAAGACTTCATTTTTAACACAAAGAACAGTTTTTGACGAATAAGCTGCAACAAGTAATCCCCTCCATTTTACCACATTTAACCAACTCCATCATCTCATCTACCAGTCTCATGGGCTCCCTATCCTATCCCTTAAACTCCTCCCCTCCCCGCCATCCCCATCCCTCACATCAATCCCGTCCCTCATGGAAACAATCTCTCCAGTCACGGCAACTCTTTCATCGAAGAATCATAGACTCCCGAGGCCATTTAGCCCATCGAGCCTGTACCGACCCTCTGAATGAGCACGCTACCTAGCTCCGCCCCATCCCCATAACCCCACCCAACCCGCACATTTTTTGGTCACTAAGGGCAATTTAGCACGGCCAATCCACCTAACCTGCACATCTGTGAACTGTGGGAGGCAACCGGAGCACCCGGAGGAAACCCACGCAGACACGGGGAGAACGTGCAGACTCCGCACAGACAGTCACCCGAGTCCGGAATAGAACCTGGGACCCTGGAACTGTGAGGTAGCAGTGCTAACCACTGGGCTACCGTGTTGTTATCCAGCTCCTTTTACTTTCTGCTGGGTCTTTTTTTCCCTACAACTAAATAAAAATGTGCAAGAGCAGGGATCAAAGTGGGGAACATTTGTCCATAAATTGGGCAGACAGGCAGCACATCGCTTTGACACCATCTTGATTACCATTTAATGAGCCACCTGTAGTCAACCGGTTATAACTGACGCGGTTTATTGAGACAATAAAAACAGGTTATTGGTAGATGCATGTGGTCCAGTGGTATAGATGACTGAACTGCTGAGCCACGAACCTTGAGCAGAACTCTGGGGTTCCTGGTTCGAATCCCACCACAGTAGGTAGTGAGAGTTGAATTTGAATTCTAAACCCTGACGCTCTGCCCTGCTGAGATTGAGCCTTTTTCAACGTTAAAGCCTCTTTCAACTGGCTTCATTTCTCATGCTGGCCAGCATTCATCCTTGATAATGTCTTCAGTGTGTAGCAAGTACATTAAACAGTAAAATCACCTGGTGAGGCAGCAGTGCTAACCACTGTGCCGCCTCCTGAGTAAAGAGAAACAGACCAGTGGCCCTGAGAATGACACCTTTTCTGGTAAAACTGGACGTGAGTGTTGCCAGGAAGAGAGACATGCCAGCAACAGCTTCCATCTCCACTCACCTGGACAAATGCAAGAATAGAACATAGATGTCAAATTTCAAACAATTACAACTGGAGGGAAAAGGGGGGTGCTGTGGTAAAAGTTACGCTGATTGTTCGAAATGTGCCACCGTTGTGTTTGACCTAGTCAGTGCAGATTGCATCCCTCCTGGGGTGCAGTGAGGAGTTGCCGATTGTCCTGGAGCCTCGAGGAATTGAAAGTTAATTCCCCCAGGACACAGCTGGAAGCAAAAAAAAAAGTTGGGCGAGAAATCATTGAATGAAATTGTCAGCTTTTACTTCATTTTCTTTGATCAGTTTTGTTGATCAGCTTGGATTGGAGATGAGAGCAAAGGCTCATTCAAGGTTTGAATCATCTAATCGCGTAATGAAGAGACTGTTTGCATTCTAATGGGTCATGGGGAGGTGGGGCGTTGGTAAGTTGGACGTGACAGGCAGCATGGGAGCCAGGGTGGTTGGAGGTCGGAGATTTGGTGACCAAACCTCCAGGAATATGTTGCGGCAGTGTTGGCAACCGGGGAGGGGGGAGGACAGAGAAGGAGGCATATTCATCAGACTGACTGCTGTTAAATGTCACGTCCGTCAAACAGTGTCAGGATGGCCCTTCACAAAGGAGCACTCGGTCTCCAAGGTAACATATTACGTTAGCAGTAGCGAGGCTACGGTCCTCGGGCATCACGGCAGGGCGCTGATAGATACCTAATTGGCTTCCTAAGTGATTTGAAAACAAATAAAGACATGCATTTATGTGGCACCTTTAGAACATAGAACATACAACACTACAGCGCAGTACGGGCCCTTCGGCCCTCGATGTTGCGCCGACCTGTGAAACCATCTGAAGCCTATCTGACCTACACTATTCCATTTTCATCCATATGTCTATCCAGTGACCACTTAAATACCCTTAAAGTTGGCGAGTCTACTACTGTTGCAGGCAGGGCGTTCCACACCCCTACTACTCTCTGAGTAAAGAAACTGCCTCTGACATCTGTCCTATATCTCTCACCCCTCAATTTAAAGCTATGTCCCCTCGTGTTGGTCATCACCATCCGAGGAAAAAGACTCTCACTGTCCACCCTATCTAACCCTCTGACTTTCTTATATGTCTCTATTAAGTCACCCCTCAGCCTTCTCCTCTCTAACGAAAACAACCTCAATTCCCTGAGCCTTTCCTCGTAAGACCTTCCCTCCATACCAGGCAACATCCTAGTAAATCTCCTCTGAACCCTTTCCAAAGCTTCCACATCCTTCCTATAATGTGGTGCCCAGAACTGCACGCAGTACTCCAGGTGTGGCCGCACCAGCGTTATGTACAGCTGCAGCATGACCTTGTGGTTCCGAAACTCAATCCCCCTGCTTATAAAGGCTAGCACACCATATGCCTTCTTAACAGCCCTATTAACCTGGCTGGCAACTTTCAGGGATTTATGTACCTGGATGCCGAGATCTCTCTGTTCATCTACACTACCAAGAATCTTGCCATTAGCCCAGTACTCTGCATTCCTGTTACTCCTTCCAAAGTGAACCACCTCACACTTTTCCGCATTAAACTCCATCTGCCACCTCTCAGCCCAGCTCTGCAGCTTATCTATGTCCCTCTGTATCCTATAACATCCTTCAGCACTATCCACAACTCCACCGACCTTCGTGTCATCTGCAAATTTACTAACCCATCCTTCTACACCCTCTTCCAGGTCATTTATAAAAATTACAAACAGCAGTGGCCCCAAAACAGATCCTTGCGGTACACCATTAGTAACTGAACTCCAGGATGAACATTTGCCATCAACCACCACCTTTCTCAAAGACTGGATGTCTCAAAGCCCCTTACAGTCGATGAAGTGGTCATCAGTGTAATGTCAAAAACGTGGCAGCCAATTTGTGCATAGCAAGCTCCCACAACTGTGATAATGACCAGATCATCTGTTTATTGTAGCATTCTGTAAGGGATCAACATTGAACAAGACACTTGCGAAACTGCTCCCCATCAAATAGTGCTGCTGTATACTTTGCATTCATTTGGTTTAATGCCTCATCTGAAAGACGGCATGTCAAACAGTGCAGCAGTCTCTCAGTACTTCACAGGACCTTTGTGCACAAGTTCTAGAATGTGGCTTGAATGCAGAAACTTCAGACTCAGGCAGGACTGCTGCAATGGAGACACAGCTGATGCTGAATTTCATAATCCCTCGCAGGTTTTGCAGGTGGGAGGGGCTCCATAGGATCCTCCACGTGCCCTGCCCACCACCTACCCTCCCTCCCTGATCTGTCAGCGAACGAGGCCTCGGACGGCCTGCCCGCCCTCACCACAATCGAAGCAGTAAAGAACCATTACCCACCTGGCCATCAATTCAGACCAGTGGGAGAGGTGCAGGGTTTGGGGAGAGTTCAGTACGTCACTCTGCCCGAGCTTCAGGCAAGAAAAGAAGGTGCTTTTTAAATTTATTTATGGGACGTGGGCAACGCTGGTTAGGCCAGCATTCATTGCCCATCCCTAATTGCCCTTGAGAAGGTGGTGGTGAGCTGCCTTCTTGAATCTCTGCAATCCCTAAGGGGTAGGTACACCCATAGTGCTGTCAGGGTGGGAATTCCAGGATTCTGACCCAGTGACAGTGAAGAAACGGCAATATATTTCCAAATCAGGATGCTGAGTGGCTTGAAGTGGAACCTCCAGGTGGTGGGGTTCCCAGGTATCTGCTGCCTTTGTCTTTCGAGGTGGTAGCAGTCATGATTACGAGTTGGATTGCGAGAAGAGGTTGAGTAGACTGGGACTGGACTGATTGCAATTTAGAAGGATGGGGGGGATCTTATAGAAACATATAAAATTATGAAGGGAATAGCTAGGATAGATGTGGGCAGGTTGTTTCCAGTGGCGGGTGACAGCAGGACTAGGGGGCATAGCCTCAAAATAAGAGGAAGTAGATTTAGGACTGAGCTTTGGAGAAACTTCTTTACACAAAGGGTTGTGAATCTATGGAATTCCCTGCCCAGTGAAGCAGTTGAGGCTCCTTCATTGAATGTTTTCAAGATAAAGATAGATAGGTTTTTTGAAGAATAAAGGAATAAAGGGTTATAGTGTTCGGGCGGGAAAGTGGGGCTGAGTCCACAAAAGATCGGTCATGATCTCATTGAATGGCGGAGCAGGCTCGAAGGTCCAGCTGACCTACTCCTGCTCCTAGTTCTTATGTTTTTATAAGTTTGGAAGGTGCTGTTGAAGGCACCTTGGTGAGTTACTGCGGTGTACCTTGTAGACGGTACACACGGCTGCCACTGTTGGTCAGTGGTGGAGGGAGTGAATGTTTGCGGAATGGGGAGTGTTCAAGCGGGGCTGCTTTGTCCTGGATGGTGTTGAGCTTCTTGGGTGTTGTCATCCAGGTACGTGGAGGCTATTCGATCAGACACCTGACTTGTGCCTTGTAGATGGTGGACAGGTATTGGGGAGAGGAGGTGAATTACTCGGAGGTGCCAGGGGGGTAGGAGGGGAAGGGGGCCGATGTTATGGCCTTCGCCTCTCCGATTGTCCGGCAATGGATTCTGTTACATTGGAGGCCGGCTGCGCCTCAGGAGGTCGCGGTGTGGTCGTGGGACTTACATGAGTTCTTCAGGTTGGAGAAGATTAAGTTTGCCCTTTGGGAGTCAGAGCCGAGGTTTTCCGTACGGTGGCGGCTGTTTTTGTCCATGTTGGAGGATTTATTTGTCGCGGGGGGTGGGGGTCGGGATTAGGGCAATTAAAAAAGGGAGAAATGAGCAAACTGGTTTGTGTTTTGTTGATGCTTTGTGGATGTTTCATTGGGTGTATTTGGAATCAAAGGAGGTGATTTACTCACCGCACCATTCCCAGCCTCTGACCTATTTTCAAAATAATCTTTATTGTCACAAGTAGGCTGACATTAACACTGCAATGAAGTTGCTGTGAAAAGCCCCTAGTCCCCACACTCCGGCGCCTGTTCGGGTACACGGAGGGAGATTTCAGAAAGTGCAATTCACCTAACAGCACGTCTTTCAGGGCTTGTGGGAGGAAACCGGAGCACCCGGAGGAAACCCACGCAGACACGGGGAGAACGTGCAGACTCCGCACAGACAGTGACCCAAGCCGGGAATCGAACCTGGGACCCTGGCGCTGTGAAGCCATAGTGCTATCCACTGTGCTACCGTAGCCACAGTATTTATTTGGCTAGTCCAGTTTAGTTTCTGTTCAATACCAGAACATAGTGTGGAATTCCGATATGTAATGCCATTGAATGTCAGGGGGCAGTGATATATCCCCTCTCATTGGAAATGGTCATTGCCTGGCACTTGTGTGGTGCGAATGTTACTTGACACTTGTCAGCCCAAGTCTGGATATTGTCCTGGTCTTGATGCATTTCGAAACAGACTGTTTCATTATTTGAGGCGTCACGAACGATGTTGAACATCAGCGAACATCCCCACAGCCGACTATAATGAAGGTCATTGATGAAGCAGTTGGAGATGGTTGGGCCGAGTACACTCCATTACTAGCCCCCTCTCAAGTTTGGGCAAACCCCTCACCCTAGCCTTGTCATAACGATCCCCCAACCCCATCCTCCCCAACTTCACCATTTACCTCCATCCAGGGCAACACAGTGGTTAGCACTGCTACCTCACAGCTTCAGGAGCACGAGTCCGATTCCAGCCTTGGGTCACTGTCTGTGCGCCGTCTGCACTATCTCCCCGTATCTGAGTGGGTTTCCTCCGGGTATACCCAAACAGGCACCGGAGTGTGGCGACTAGGGGCTTATCACAGTAACTTCATTGCAGTGTTGACGTGAGCCTACGTGGGTCAGGAATAAAGATTGCTGTTGTATGGAAGTCTCCTGCTCCTCTGAAGCACAGTGACTTTAACCAGAAGCTGCCAGGCTGCTGCTCCTCATGATTAAACTGAAATATTCCGCCATTTTCATTTGCTCCATTTGAACTTTCCTTCGCGCCATTTTAACACTTGCTAGCCAGGCCCCTCCCCCACCCGACCATCACATCCGCCCAGTTGACAAGGTGGAATTCGAAAATTAATAAGAAGCTGTCACAGAATTCCAGTGGGAAACACCTGCCTTCCTGACATCCATTAGGATTTGCCACTAACCAACCAGCCTTTTTGTATTTGGAGAGTGATAAATTATGCTATCATCCCAAACCCTGGATGAGCGCGGGTGTGAGATTGATTGATCTTATTGACACTTATTGATCTTGGTGTATCTGGTGAGATATTGACAGTGAGAGACGCTCACCATAACTTGGTGGACAACGCCCTCATGGCTGAGCCAGCGGGCTGCAGGGATCAAACCGCTGAGCTTCTGAGTGCAAACCGAGGAAGTGCTGCACTGTCACAGACATCAGGCGGGATTCTCCGTTCCCCGCCGCCCATTTCATAATCGGCGATCGGGCAGAGAATCCCTTTTTACGAGGCGTCCAGCACCGCCACAGTTGTGCGGGAGCTGTGTTGCTGGCCGGGGGGGGCTTCTGCGAGGGCTGGGAGGACTGATGGGGGGTGGCGAGGGGGGCATTACCTGGCAGATCGGGTCCGCGGGCAGCCGGCGCCATGTTGTACGTCGCGACCGCTGCTGGTCATCGCCGTGCACATGCGCGGCCACAGGTCCGTCAATTCTCCGGCCGTCTATGTCGTGGAGGTCGGGTGTTTTACGTA
The DNA here is from genome assembly GCF_902713615.1 of Scyliorhinus canicula. NCBI lineage: Eukaryota > Metazoa > Chordata > Chondrichthyes > Carcharhiniformes > Scyliorhinidae > Scyliorhinus > Scyliorhinus canicula. The sequence goes on along the minus strand of NC_052154.1, from coordinate 5,334,903 downwards.
GTGCGGCTGGTCAGAGGATTGGCGCTGGGTGCCGCCGATTGTTTTGTAAAACACCACGGAATCTCCGGACTTTCAGCTAGACATGTTGAACTGAGATCCTATTTGTTCTGTCGAGTGGATACAAAAGATCCCATGGTACCTGTATGAAGACGAGCAGTGAGGTTCTTCCAGGGATCCTGCCTAACATTTATCCTTCGACCCAACATCATTAAAATGCAGCACGGTGGTTAGCACTGCTGCCTCACTGCGCCAGGGAGCCTGGTTCGATTACCACCTTGGGTGACCGTGTGGAGTCTGCTCATTCTCCCCGTGTCTGCGTGAGTTTCCTCCAGGCGTTCCTGTTTCCTCCCACAGCCCAAACATGTACAGGTTAGGTGGGGTTACGGGGATAAGGCAGGGGAGTGGGTGCTCTTTCAAAGGGATTCTATGGAAACTGGATTGTCTAATCATTATCAAATTATGGTTTGTGGTACTTTGCTGTGTACCTGTCATGTCTGTCATGTTTCCTGCATTGCTCCACCGCCTATTTTATTGGTTCTACGGTACTTTGGGGCATCTTGAGATTGTAAAAGGCACTGGATAAAGGTTTCTCCCTCTCCATATTCCTCCATTCCCAAACAAAATCCTCACCCAGGTATTGTTCATTAATGCTGTTTTCCACTATTCTTGGTTCGATCCCTGGGGCAAGGTGGAAAAGCAGACTTTGGGGGTCTGAATGCACCTGATCGTGCTGCTTCCCACTGGGACTCACCATCCATCATCTTTCATTGACTGAGTCGTTTGGCACCTCCAGGCATCTCTCAGCAGGAGTCCCCCTGAGTAAACTACTGAGAATTGCACACAGTTTATTGCTTGTTTATTTGTCCAAAATGGAGGTTAGACGCAATCTGTCCGATCTCAGCCCAGAACGTTTGGGTCAAACTGAGAGGTTTCTGCTCCCCTGGCCGGCCTCCCCTTTTGCCTCCCCTCTGCATCCTCCAGAACTCTGCTGCCCGTATCCTCACTCACCCAGGGTCCCGTTTCCCCTCAGCCACTGTGCCTCTTCACCCACATTGACTCCCGGTCCAACAACGTGATGGTGGCCCAGCAGGACCCACCATCTGGATGTGCAGAAGAATAATGTCTCAGTGAGATGAGGTAAATCAACGGGCAAGGAGTCCCGTGGAGATAAAAGAATGGGAATGAATTGACACCGAGGAAAAGAATCCTTGCCTCCCGACCTCGCTGTCAGCGTGATTGTTGTTCTTTCTTTTCATGTCGAAACAATGAAGAAAGATGAACAATTGCTTCTGGGAATTGGTATTTTGTACAACAAATTGCATTCAATTAGCACCTTCACTGGAGTAAAATGTCCGTTGATGCTTCCTAGGCGCATAGTCAGACTAAACATGGCACTGAGCCGCATGAGAACGGATCAACTAACCAAAGGCTGGTCAAAGAAGTAGGTTTTAAGGGGCATCTTAAAGGAGGCCAAAGGCGTAGTGAGGTTTAGAGAGGGTTTCCCAGGGTCCATGGGCCTGGCAGAAGAAGGTGCTGCCACCAAAGGTGAACCGAAGGAAGTGGGGAATGCACAAAAGACGAGAATCGAAATGTAAAATTGACAGGAGCCAAAGGATTCAGGAGGCCAATGTCATTGGAAACATGATATTGCAGAGCAGACCTGATGGGCTGAATGGCCTACTTCTGCTCCTGCGCCTTATGGACATCATTGGACATAGGTTGATATTGACGTTGCCACTTTGGTGCATCTCAGAATATTGAATTGTTTCTCTTACTAAACCTTTGTCGCTTCCAAGCTAATTGACACCTTCCCATGGTTCATGAGCAATCAGGTAGATAATATCACCCAACCCTCTGCTGTTGGCAATAGGTGAACGAACCAGGCTTTGGACTTCTGTGATTTTTCTCTGTTCCCATGAGCATTCTAATGCCATGGAACATTGAATCATAGAATTTACAGTGCAGAAGAAGGCCATTTGGCCCATCGGGTCTGCACCGGCCTTTGAAAAGGGCACCCTACTTAAGCCCACTCCATCCCCGTAACCCAGTAACCCCACCTAACATTTTGTGGACGCTAAGGGCAATTTATCATGGCCAATCCACCTAACCTGGACATCTTTTGGGCTGTGGGAGGAAACCGGAGCACCCGGAGCAAACCCACGCAGACACGGGGAGAACGTGCAGACTCCGCACAGACAGTGACCCAAGCCGGGAATCGAACCTGGATCGCTGGTGCTGTGAAACAACTGTGCTAACCACTATGCTACTGTGCTGCCCCACACAGGACACAGCAAAGCAAATTTACATGGTGGGGGGGGAGGGTAAATTTTACCTGACACCCTCTGGTCACAAAACTGGAAGAAGATTGAGTATTCAGTGTGCTGTATTGATACCACTGCTACTCAATGTCTGTTTCTTTCATTCAAACCATAGATGATAGCATAGGGAGTGCTTGGTCAGATTTTCAAATGACAGGGAGAGAACAGAGAAAAAAAGCCTGCAGTTCATTCGAAGCACAGACAGAATTTTATTGCTCAAGGTCATGGAATGATTTTCAACCCTTCGCTCAGAAGATGTCTTCAGCTCTGAAAATCCCATTTTAATGAGCTTTCTCCTGCACTGTCTGTGTATAGATTTATTGGACATATTATGTTACAGCAATTACATCATTTGGGATGCTGTGTAATGTTCTGATGCTGAATCTATACACAGCCACCAATAAACGTAATATTTGGGCAGAAAGGCATTCTCACTATAATCAGTCTGACTGCAATGGGTGTAATTTTCTCAGTAATGTTACATTGCCAGTCAGTTATTCTCACACTCGCTGTGAATCCCAACAATGCCTCGGAGGTGAAAACAAGCAGCTTTTTCATTTATTTATTTTTGTGCTGATCAAAGTGAAAGATGTCGGAACAGAGAAAGGGAAGGTTTGGCACCCTGTCATCAGGCCAGGCAACCTCCACCCAGGCAGAGCATAGGGTTCAGATACAGAGTAAAGCTCGTTCGAAACTGTCCCCATCAAACACTCCCAGGACAGGTACAGCACGGGGTTAGATACAGAGTAAAGCTGCCTCTACACTGTCCCCATCAAACACTCCCAGGACAGGTACAGCACGGGGTTACATACAGAGTAAAGCTCCCTCTACACTGTCCCCATCAAGCACTCCCAGGACAGGTACAGCACGGGGTTAGATACAGAGTAAAGCTCCCTCTACACTGTCCCCATCAAACACTCCCAGGACAGGTACAGCACGGGGTTAGATACAGAGTAAAGCTCCCTCTGCCCTGTCCCCATCAAACACTCCCAGGACAGGTACAGCACGGGGTTAGATACAGAGTAAAGCTCCCTCTACACCAGGGGTGGGCAAACTTTTCCGTGCAAGGGCCACATTCAGAAATTCACAATTTTAAAGGGCCGCATAGTATATTAAGTAAAATAATTACTTCACCCGGTTATGATTCTGGGCACCTCATGTAGAACATAGAACAGTACAGCACAGAACGGGCCCTTCGGCCCTCGATGTTGTGCCGAGCAATGATCACCCTACTCAAGTCAACGTATCCACTCTATACCAGTAAGTAACCCAACAGCCCCCCCCCCCCCCTCCCCCCCCCCCCCCCCTTAACCTTTTAAAAAAAAAAATTTTGTTTGTTTTAATTTTTGTTTTTTAATTTTTTTTTTTAATGACTTGGTGGGCCGCATAAAGACCTTTGGCGGGCCGCATGCGGCCCCCGGGCCATAGTTTGCCCACCCCTGCTCTATACTGTCCCCATCAAATACTCCCAGGACAGGTACAGCACGGGGTTAGATACAGAGTAAAGCTCCCTCTACACTGTCCCCATCAAACACTCCCAGGACAGGTACAGCACGGGGTTAGATACAGAGTAAAGCACCCTCTACACTGTCCCCATCAAACACTCCCAGCACAGGTACAGCACGGGGTTAGATACAGAGTAAAGCTCCCTCTACACAGTCCCAATCAAACACTCCCAGGACAGGTACAGCACGGGGTTAGATACAGAGTAAAGCTCCCTCTACACTGTGCCCATCAAACACTCTCAGGACAGGTACAGCACGGGGTTAGATACAGAGTAATGCTCCCTCTGTACTGTCCCCATCAAACACTCCCAGGACAGGTACAGCACGGGGTTAGATACAGAGTAAAGCTCCCTCTACACTGTCCCCATCAAACACTCCCAGGACAGGTACAGCACGGGGTTAGATACAGAGTAAAGCTCCCTCTACACTGTCCCCATCAAACACTCCCAGGACAGGTACAGCACGGGGTTAGATACAGAGTAAATTTCCCTCCAAACTGTCTCACTTAAGTTATTCTGTAGGCTGAGCATTTATGAAATTATATCAGTTTCTATTTGATAGGGATTGATAAATATTGCTTTTTATGAGCTACAAATAATAAAATTGAATCCCACAACAGGAGCCAGATAATAGAATGAAGTTGAATGTGAAAATTGTTACTTTTAAAAATATGAAAAGATAGAAAAATAGGAGCATTCGGCCCTTCGAGCCTGCTCTGCCATGCATTATGATCATGGCTGATCAGCCAACTCAATAGCCTGTTCCTATCTTCCTCAATATCCCTTGTTCTCCTTCGCCTAAGAGCTATGTCTAATTCCTTCTTGAAAAGATATTTTGGCCTCAGCTGTTTCTGTGGTAGAGAGTTCCGCAGGTCAACCCTCTCTGGGTGAAGACATTTCTCCTCATCTCTGACGTAAATGTTCGTATCCTCAGAGTGTGACCCCGAGTCTGGACTTCCGCATCATCGGATACGTCCTTCCTGCATCTGTCCTGTCTATTCCTGTTGGAATTTTAGAGTTTTCAGTTAAATCAGCCTCATTCTCCTGAACACCAGCAAATATAATCCTAAACAATTCTTTTTTTTCTCTTACACTTAGAGTACCCAATTCTTTCTTTCCCCCAATTAAGGTGCAGTGCAGCGTGGCCAGTCCTGCACATCTTTTTCGGGTTGAGGGGGTGAGGCCCACGCAGACACGGGAAGAATGTGCAAATTCCACATGGACAGTGATCCGGGGCCGGGATCGAACCTGGATCCTTGGAGCCATGAGGCAGCAGTGCTAACCACTGCGCCACCGTGCCGCCCAATCCTAAACAACTCATTCTTACCTCGCTCGTCATCCCAGGAATCAGTCTGGTAAACCGTCACTGCACTTCCTCTCGAGCAAGAACATTCCACCTCAGAGAAGTAGACCAAAGCTGCACACAATGTTCCAGGTGTGGCCTCACCAAGGCCCTGTATCATTGCAGCAAGACATTGGGGCGGCATGGTAGCACAGTGGTCAGCACAGATGAGCCACAGCTCCAGGGTCCCAGGTTCGATTCCTGGCTTGGGTCACTGTCTGTGCTGAGTCTGCACGTTCTCCCCGTGCCTGCGTGGGTTTCCTCCCGGGTGCTCCGGTTTCCTCCCACGGTCCAAAGATGTGCAGGTTAGGTGGATTGGCCGTGCTAAATTGCCCTTAGAGTCTAAAATGGTTAGATGTGGTTACTGCATTACGGATTAGGGTGGAGGTAGGGTGCTCTTTCCAAGGGTCAGTACAGACTCAATGGGACGAATGGCCTTCCTCTGCACTGTAAATTCTATACTATCCCTGCGCCTGTACTCGAATCCTCTCACTATGAAGGCCAACATTCCATTTGCCTCCTTTATTGCCTGTTTCACCTGCATGCTTACCTTCAGCGACTGGCATACAGGACACCCAGGCCTTGTTGCGCATTCCCCTCTCTCAATTGATAGCCATTCAGATACTACACTGCCTTTTATTCTATTTTTGCGAGCCAAGTGGATAACCTCGCATTTATCCACATTGTACTGCATCTGCCATGCATTTTCCCACTCACTCAGCTTGTCCAAACTACAGTGAATCATCTCTGCATCCATCTCACGGCTCACCCTCCCACCCAGCTTTGCATCATCTGCAAATTTGGAGATATTGGCCGTGATTCTCCGGCCCCCCGCCGGGTCGGAGAATCCCTATGGGAAGGCGCGAATCCCACCCCGCCACCCGGACGCCGGTTGCCCTATTCTCCAGTGCGTTTTCGGGTGATGGCGGGATTTCTGCCACGCCGGTCGGGGGCCATTGATAGCGCCGCGCCCCCCCTCCCCCCCCCCCCCGGCGATTCTCCGGGTCCCGATGGGCCGAGTGGATGTCCAGTTTTGGCCAGTCCCGCCGGCGTGAATTATTCACCTCCTACATGGCGGGACCTGGAAGGTGAGTGTGGGGAGGCGGTCCTCGGGGGGGGGGGGGGGGGGATCCGACCCCAGGGGGGGCCCCCCCGCGCCGAGCCCTTGTAGAGCTCCACCATATTTCCTGGGGGCCGGTGCAGAGAAGTGAACCCCCGCGCATGCCGGCCGTTCCACGCATGCGCTAACTCGCGCCGGCCCTTCGCCACCGGCTGGAGCGGCGGCAACTCCTCCGGCATCCACCTAGCCCCCGAAAATGCAGAGAATTCTGCACTTTCGGGGGCTGCAGACGCTGGAGTGGTTGCCGCCGATTTTCCCGCTAGGGTGGGAACATAGTCCCCAGAAAGGAGAATCCAGCCCATTACATTTAGTTCCATCATCTAAATCAATAACATGCACTGTGAATAGCTGGGGTCCCCGCACTTATTCCCGGGGTACCTCACTAGTCACTACCTGCCTTTCTGAAAAAGACCCTTTATTCCTACATTTTGTTTCCTGTCTGTCAACTAGTTTTTTATCCATCTCAATACACGAGCCCCTCATCCCGTGCACTTTAATTTTACATGTTGGTCTCTTATGTGGGACTTTATTGAAAGCCTTCTGAAGTCCAAATATACCACATCCATTGACTCTCCCTTATCAACTCTACTAGTGTTTTATTTTAATAAATTTAGAGTACCCAATTCTTTTTTCCAATTAAGGGGCAATTTAGCGTGTCCAATCCACCTACCCTGCATCTTTTTGGGTTGTGGGGGTGAAACCCACGGAAACACAGGGAGAATGTGCAAACTCCACACGGAAAGTGACCCAGGACTGGGATCGAACCCGGGTCCTCAGCGCCGTGAGGCTGCAGTGCTAACCACTGCGCCACCGTGCCATCCTATCAACTCTACAAGTTACATCTTAGAAGAATTCCAGCAGATTAGTCAAGCATGATTTCCCTTTCACAAATCCATGCCGACTCTGGCCGATCCTGCCACTGTTCTCCCAAGTGTTCTGCCATAAAATCCTTGATCATGAAGTCTAGGATTTTCCCCAGAACTGACGTCAGGTTTGCTGGTCTATAATTCCCTGTTTTCTCCCGACCTACTTTCTTAAATAATGGTGTTACAATAGCCACCATCCAATCTGCAGGAAATGTTCCAGGCACTATAGAATCTTGGAAAATGACCACCAATGCATCCACTATTTCGAGGGCCTCTTCCTTAAGTACTCTGGGATGTAGATTATCAGGATCTGGGGATTTATTGACCTTCGATCACATCAATTTCCCCGGCACCATTTCCCTCCTAATACCGATTTATTTCAGTTCCTGATGTTCCCTGCAAGCTTACTCTCATACTCTATTTCCCCTTTTATCAATCCCGAAGTCCTCCTTTGCTGAATTCTAAACTGCTCCCAATCCTCAGGTCTGTTGTTTTTTCTGGCCAATTTGTCTGCCTCTTCCTTGGATCTATCACCATCTCTGATTCCCCTTGTAAACCATGGATTGGCCACCTTTCCCATTTTGCTTTGGTGCCAGACAAGAATAAACAATTGTCACAGTTCTCCCAATTCACTCTTTCGTTGCTCATCCCCAAGGGGAGTCCTCGCACGGCTCGATTGCCAATTATTCCTTTCTCATTACAGAATACCCTGTTTAGGATGGCCTGTTGTATAGTATAGGCCCGGAAAACCATTCCGTATACACTCCAGGAATTCCTTCTCAAAGCTATTGTGGCTAATTTGATTTGCCCAATCTATATGCAGATTAAAGTCACTCGTAATTACAGATTCTTCTTTATCGCGTGCATCTCTAATTTACTGCTGTTTACAACATCAACACTACAGTTTGGCGGTTTATGTACAAGCCCACTAATGTTTTTTTTAATTTGTTTTTTTTTCACTAATATTTCTTGTCTCTTGGTTTTTCTCAACGCTACCTACGCAGATTCCACATTGTCGGAGCTAATATCCTTACTCACTATTGCATTAATTTTCTCTGTAACCAACGATGCAACCCCACCATCTTCCTAAATACTGAATACACCTGGACATTCAGGTCCCATCCTTGGTGACCTTGCAGCCATGCCTCCGTAATCCCGACTATATCATACCTGTTTCCAGCTGGGATTCTCCGTTGCAAGCGAGAACAGAGATTTTGACAAAACCATTCGTTGTTGGCAGACTTTTCTACTCCCACAACTTGTCAACGGGATTTCCCACGGAAACCATCCCAGGCCACCGGGAAACCTGCAGACGGGGATGCACTTCCGGAAGTACGAGAGAATTCCTCCACCAGCGAACGGCCAGAAAATCCCACCCTACACCTATTTAAGCGATCAATTCCTCCACTTTATTTAGAATTATCCAAGCTTTGGGCACAAAACGTTAGTTCTTGTCTTCTTCACATTATTTGACCCATTCCCACTATTTTTTGCTGAGGCTCTGTTTGATTCCGACCTTTTATTTCTCGACTGATCACTTTTCTTTCTCCCCTTACTATCTGTTGTCCTTGTTTCCTCCTCCTCTGACTCCTTGCATACATTTCCATCCCCCTGCCATTTTTGTTTAAACACTCCCCACCCAAATACCAAAGATGTGCAGGTTAGGTGGATTGGCCATGCTAAATTGCCCCTTAGTGCCCAAAAAGGGCAGGTGCGGTGACTGGATAACGGGGATAGGGTGGAGGTTTCGCCTTAGGTAGGGCGATCTTTCCAAGGGCTGGTGCAGATTCGATGGGCCGAATGGCCTCCTTCTGCACTGTCAATTCTATGATACACCCCCGAGGGCATCTGTCCCGGTCCTGCCCAGGTGTAATCGTCCAGTTTGCATTGGTCCCACCTGCCCCAGAACCGGTCCCAATTTCCCCAGGAAACTGAAACCCTCACCCTCACACCATTTCCTCAGCCATGTATTTGTCACTGAAATTCAAGGAGTTACTTCTTTATAAATGATACACTTTTTCTAGTTAAAGCTATTTAGACCATAAGGCCATGTCATACAGGAGCAGAATTAGGCCATTCAGCCCATTGAGTCTGCTCCGCCATTCAATCATGGCTGATATGTTTCCCATCCCCGTTCTCCTGCCTGCTCCCCCTAATCCCTGATCCCCTTAGTTGGGATTACGGAGACGTGGCTCCAAGGTGGCCAAGGATGGGAACCAAACATTGAGGGCTATACAGTGTTTAGGAAGGACAGACGGAAAGGAAAAGGTGGTGGGGTTGCATTGTTGACTCAAGAAGATATTGATACAATATTGAGGAACGGTGTTAGATGATGTGGAATCTGTCTGGATTGAATTATGAAACACCAAGGGCTAAAAAACATTTTGTAGGGGTGGGAGGGATACAGACCACCAATCTGCAGTGGTAATGTTGGGAATAGTATGAGATGGGAAATCAGAGATGCTGTGATAAAGGAACATCTGTGATTATGGGTGACTTTAATCTGCATATAGATTGGATGATTCAAATTAGTCCCAGTACAATAGAGGAGGAATTTCTGGAGTGTGTACGGAATGGTTTTCTGGATCATGACGTTGAGGAACCAACAAGGGAATAGGCCATTTTGGACTGAGTGTTGTGCAGTGAGAAAGGATTAATTGGCAATCTAGTTGTGACTGAACCCTTGGGGATGAGTGACCATAATATGGTAGAATTGTGTTTAGTTTTGGTCTCCTTACCTGAGAAAGGATGTACTGGGGCTGGAGGGTGTGCAGAGGAGATTCACTAGGTTAATCCCAGAGCTGAAGGGGTTGGATTACGAGGAGAGGTTGAGTAGACTGGGACTGTACTCGTTGGAATTTAGAAGGATGAGGGGGGATCTTATAGAAACATAAAATTATGAAGGGAATAGATAGGATAGATGCGGGCAGGTTGTTTCCACTGGCGGGTGAAAGCAGAACTAGGGGGCATGGCCTCAAAATAAGGGGAAGTAGATTTAGGACTGAGTTTAGGAGGAACTTCTTCACCCAAAGGGTTGTGAATCTATGGAATTCCTTGCCCAGTGAAGCAGTTGAGGCTCCTTCATTAAATGTTTTTAAGGTAAGGATAGATAGTTTTTTGAAGAATAAAGGGATTAAGGGTTATGGTGTTCGAGCCGGAAAGTGGAGCTGAGTCCACAAAAGATCAGCCATGATCTCACTGAATGGCGGAGCAGGCTCAAGGGGCCAAATGGCCTACTCCTGCTCCTAGTTCTTATAATTCTTTATCAAGGTGGATAGTGAGGTAGTTGATTCTGAGACCTGGGTCCTGAACCTCAATAAAGGTAACTATGATGGTGTGAGGGACCATGAGCTGGGTATGATGGACTGGGAAACATTACTGAAAGGAGGGACAGCGTTCAGGCAATGACAGGCATTCAAGGAACGAACAGGTGAACTCCCTGTTTGAATAGCGGGTTACATTCCAGGTGAACTCCCTGTTTGAATAGCGGGGTTGCATTCGCTACCCTCCAATCTGTAGGAACCATTCCACAGTCCAAAAAAATTTTGAAAATTCACAAGAGTAGAAAGGAAACTTTGGCTCACAAGGGAAATTAGAGTTAGTATTAGATTCAAAGAAGAGGCATAAAAATTAGCAAGAAAAAGCAATAGGCCTGAGGATTGGGAACAGTTTAAAATTCAGCAAAGGCAGACCAGGAATTGATTAAGAAGGGGAAAATACCATTTCAAAGTTAAACTAGTGTGGAACATAAAAACTAACTGTAAAAGTTTCTTTAGGCATGGAAAGAGAAACAGATTGATAAAAACAAATCGAGGCCCCTTACAGTGAGAAACAGAGGAATTCATAACAGGGAACAGAGAAATGGCTGAGGAACTAAACTCGTACTTTGCTTTTGTCTTCATAAAGGAAGACATGAATAACGTACCGCAAGTTCTGAGACGAACAGGTTTTGGTGAGGAGCTGAAGGAAATTAGTATTAGTGAAGAAATAGTTTTGGGGAAATTAATGGGTTTGAAGTTGAACAAGTCTCCAGGCCCAGATAATCTTCACTCCAGAGTAGTTAAGGAAGTGGTCCGAGAAATAGTAGATCCATTGGTGGTCATTTTCAAAAATTCTTTGGACTCTGGAATGGTTCCTACAGATTGGAGAGTAGTGAATGTCACCCCGCTATTCAAACAGGGAGATGGAGGGAAAACAGGAAACTATAGACCAGTGAGTCTAACTTCGGTAGTAGGGAAGTTGCTGGAGTCCATTATCAAAGATTTCATAGCACAACATTTGGAAAGCAGTGGTGTAATCAGACAAAGTCAGCATGGATTTACGAAAGGAAAATCATGCTGACAAATCCACTAGAATTATTTGATGATGTAACTGATAGAGTTGACCAGGGAGAACCAGTGGATGTGGTTTATTTAGACTTTCAGAAGGCTTTCGACCAGGTCTCTCGTAGCAGATTGCTATGTAAAGTTAAAGTGCATGGGATTACGGATAGTGTCTTGAGATGGATAGAAAGCTGGTTAGCAAACAGGAAGCAAAGAGATGGAATGAATGGGCCTTTTTCTGATTGGCAGGCAGTGACTAGTGGGGTACCGCAGGGATCTGTGCTAGGACCCCAACTGTTCATATTATATATTAATGATTTGGACTGTGGGGAAGGCTGTGGAGGCCAAATCACTGAGTGTCTTTAAGACAGAGATACATAGGTTCTTGATTAATAAGGGGTTCAGGGGTTATGGGGAAAAGGCAGGAGAATGGGGACGAGAAAAATATCAGCCATGATTGAATGGCAGAGCAGATTCGATGGGCCGAGAGGCCTAATTCTGCTCCTATGTCTTATGGTCCTATGGACGAGGGAACTAAATGTATTATCTCCAGATCTGCGGATGATAGAAAGTTGTGTGGGAGGGCGAGCTGTGAGGAGGATGCAGAGATGCTTCAGTGGGATTTGGACAGGCTGAGCGAGTGGGAAAAGCATGGCAGATGCAGTATAATGTGGGAAAATGTGACGTTATCAGCTTTGGTAGCAAAAATAAGAAGGCAGATTATTATTTGAATGGGTGTAAATTAAGAGGTGCATATTCAGTGAGATATTGGAGTCCTCGTGCATCAGGTGCTGAATGTAAGCGCGTAGGTACAGAAGGCAGTGAAGAAGACAAATGGTATGTTGGCCTTCATAGCGAGAGGATTTGAGTGTAGGAGCAGGAATGTTTTACTGCAATTGTATAGGGCATTGGTGAGGCCACACCTGGAGTATTGTGGGCAGTTTTGGTCTCCTTATCTGAGGGAGGATGTTGTTGCTATGGAGGGAGAGCAGCGAAGGTTTACCAGGCTGATTCCTGGGATGGCGGGACTGTCATATGAGGAGAGACTAAATCGGTTAGGATTATATTCATTGGAGTTTAGAAGAGTGAGAGGGGATCTCATAGAAACGTATAAAATTCTAACAGGATTAGACAGGGTAGATTCAGATAGAATGTTCCCGATGGTGGGGGAGTCCAGAACTAGGGGTCATAGTTTGAGGATAAGGGGTAAATCTTTAGGACTGAGGTGAGGGGAAAATTCTTCACCCAGAGAGTGGTGAATCTGTCGAATTCATTACCACAGAAAGTAGTTGAGGCCAAAACATTGTGTAATTTGAGGGCAGCACGGTGGCGCAGTGGGTTAGCCCTGATGCCTCACGGCGCTGAGGTCCCAGGTTCGATCCCGGCTCTGGGTCACTGTCCGTGTGGAGTTTGCACATTCTCCCCGTGTTTGTGTGGGTTTCGCCCCCACAACCCAAAGGTGTGCAGGGTAGGTGGATTGGCCACGCTAAATTGCCCCTTAATTGGAAAAAATGAATTGAACAATAGAACATTACAGCGCAATACAGGCCCTTCGGCCCTCCATTTGCGCCAGCCTGTGAAACCAATTTAAAGCCTATCTACACTATTCCATTATCATCCATATGTTTATCCAATGACCATTTAAATGCCCCTAATGTTGGCGAGTCCACTACTGTTGCAGGCAGGGCATTCCACGCCCCTACTACTCTCTGAATAAAGAACCTACCTCTGACATCTGTCCTATATCTATCTCCCCTCAATTTAAAGCTATGTCCCCCTCGTGCTAGACATCACCATCCGAGGAAAAAGGCTCTCACTGTCCACCCTATCTAATCCTCTGATCATCTTGAATGCCACTATTAAGTCACCTCTTAACCTTTTTCTCTAACAAAAACAGCCTCAAGTCCCTCAGCCTTTCCTCATAAGATCTTCCCTCCATACCAGGCAACACCCTGGTAAATCTCCTCTGCACCCTTTCCAATGCTTCCACATCCTTTCTATAATGCGGACACCAGAACTGCACGCAATACTCCAAATACTGCCGCAACAGAGTTTTGTACAGTTGCAACATGACCTCATGGCTCCGAAACTCAATCCCTCTACCAATAAAAGCTAACACACCGTATGCCTTCTTAACAGCCCTATCAATTGGGTATCTGGTCCATCCTAATAGTCAAAACATCTTCTCCAGGTCCACTCTATCCAGGCCTTGCAGCATCCTGTAAGTTTCAATAAGATCCCCCCTCGTCTTTCTAAACTTCATCGAGTACAGGCCCAGGGTCCTCAACCGTTCCTCATACAACAAGCTCTTCATTCCAGGGATCAGTCTTGTGAACCTCCACCGGGCCCTTTCCAAGGCCAGCACATCCTTCCTTAGATACGGGGCCCAAAACTGCTCACAATACTCCAAATGGGGTCTGACCAGAGCCTTATACAGCCTCAGCAGTACATCCCTGCTCTTGTATTCTAGCCCTCTGGAAATGAATGCTAACATTGCATTTGTCTTCCGCACTGCCAACCTGCATGTTTACCTTAAGAGGGATATGGAGGGAAGGCGGGAAGAGTGCAGAAAAGATTTACTCGGATGCTACCGGGACTTGATGGTTTGAGTTATAAGGAGAGGCTGGATAGACTAGACTATTTTCCCTGGAGCGTAGGAGGCTTAGGGGTGATCTTATAGAGGTTTGTAAAATAATGAGGGGCATAGATAAGGTAGATCGTCAACATCTTTTCCCAAAGGTAGGGGTGGTCTAAAACTAGAGGGCATAGGTTTACGGTGAGAGGGGAGAGATAGAAACGGGCCCAGAGGGGCAATTCTTTTCACACAGAAGGTGCTGAGTGTCTGGACTGGGCTGCCAGAGGCAGTGGTAGAGGCCAGTACAATTTTGTCTTTTAAAAAGCATTTATATGGATTATACGGATATACAGTTATACGGATAAGATGGTTATCGAGGGATATGGGCCCAATGCGGGAAATTGGGACGAGCTTAGTGGTAAAAACTGGGCGGCATGGACACGTTGGGCCGTAGGGCCTATTTTTATGCTGTAACTTCAATGATTATGACTCTAATCCTGAACCAAGATTCCAAAGTTCCTTTGTGCTTAAGATTTCCGAAGCCTTTCCCCATTTAGAATATGGGGCGGGCCGAACCCCGGGGGGTCGGAGAATCGCCTGGGGCCGGCGTCAATCCCGCCCCTGCCGTGTCCCGAATTCTCCGCCCCCCCCTGAGATTCGGCTGACAAGCCTCTCCCGCCGGCGGGAATCAAAACGCCTACCTTACCGGCGGGACCAGGCGGTGCGGGCGGGCTCCGGGGTCCTGGGGGGGGGGGGGGGGGGATCTGACCCCGGGGGGTGCCCCCACGGTGGCCTGGCCCGCGATCGGGACCCACCGATCGGCAGGCGGGCCTGTGCCTTGGGGGCACTCTTTTTCTTCCGCCTTCGCCATGGTCTTCGCCATGGTGGAGGCGGAAGAGACCCCCTCCCCTGCGCATGGGCCGGTATGACGTCAGCAACCGCTGACGCTCCGGCGCATGCGCGGACTTACGCCGGCCGGCGAAGTCTTTTCGGCCCCGGCTGGCATGGCGCCAAAGGCCGTTCACACCAGCCGGCGGAGCGGGAACCACTCCTGCGTGGGCCTAGCCCCTCAATGTGAGGGCTTGGCCCCTAAAAGTGCGGAGAATTACTCACCTTTGGGGCGGCCCGACGCTGGAGTGGTTCGCATCACTCCGTCACGCTGGGACCCCCCGCCCCGCCAGGTAGGGGAGAATCCCGGCCATAGTCTGTGCCTCTATTCTTCCTTCCAAAATGCATAACCTCACTTTTCCATATTGTATTCCATCTGCCAATTCTTTGCTCACTCTCCGAGCCTGTCCAAGTCCGTCTGCAGCCCCCCCGCTTCCTCAACACTACCTGTCCCTAAAACACAATCCCTCACAGCAGCCTCTCACCAACCAATCAACTTAGCGTATTTCTGTGCCATCACTCCTGCATTTCGTTTTCGAACTCAGCCCCCACCCGCAGTACAGGACGTCCCTCGCAGGTCGAGCTGAACTCCGCCCCCTGCCGCAGTACAGGACGTCCCTCGCAGGTCGAGCTGAACTAAGCCCCCTGCCGCAGTACAGGAGCTCCCTCGCAGGTCGGGCTGAACTCAGCCCCCTGCCGCAGTACAGGACGTCCCTCGCAGGTCGAGCTGAACCCAGCCCCCTGCCGCAGTACAGGACGTCCCTCGCAGGTCGAGCTGAACCCAGCCCCCTGCCGCAGTACAGGACGTCCCTCGCAGGTCGAGCTGTCTCCACTCCCGGTAATAAAAGCCTTTCGATCTCAGCCATGAAAATTTTCAGGGACTCAGCCTCCACAGCTTCCAGGCCTTGCTCATCAAGGCCGCCGCTCGCCTTTCTGAGGATAGAAGATGAAAGGATCACCTTGTTCCCTCCTCACTGAACTCCCTCAATCACCAAACTCCAACGTAAGCACTTTACTGCAGCTCAAAGCAGCACCCCAGTCCAGATAGTCAGTACTGTAGGAAAGCCTGCTTTCATTCACAATGAAACTAGCCTCTGAAAACCTGTTTAAGCAAGTTGTCTAATGAACTAGTTGTAGCCGAAAGCACAGCTTACATAATTGCAGTGTTGATGTAAGCTTACTTGTGACAATAATAAAGATTATAATAAAGATTATTATGAATCCTGTTTTAAAGTTAGCCTAAAATTCACCTTCTTCCAACCCAAACAGCAAATTTTAGTTAATTACTAAATTAAAAAGGAAGACAAGACTTTAGCTAGAAATTAACCCATAAGTTCCCTCAGTCATCAAACTCCTATTTAAGCACTCTACTGCAGCACTCCAGTTCAAACTTTCTAACTTTGTGAAATAATTTGGCTTAACGTCTTCTAAATTACCTAATGTCCTTTAGGGAAGGAAATCTGCCGTCCTTACCCGGTCTGGCCTACATGTGACTCCAGACCCACAGCAATGTGGTTGACTCTTAACTGCCCCTCAAGGGCAATTAGGGATGGGCAATAAATGCTGGCACAGCCTGTGACACCCACATCCCATGAACGAATAAGAAAAAAAACACTCCCTCCCTGTTTTACAAAAAAAACATATACATTAAAATATTAAATGGTACACGTACATAATTTCCCAGAATCGAATATGACTAAACCACTTGGGGTGAAGGGGATCAAAGGATATGGGGGGAAGGTGGGATTAGGCTATTGAGTTGGATAATCAGCCATGATCATTATGAATAGCAGTGCAGGCTTGAAAGGTCAAATAGAACCATAAGGCCATAAGATATAGCCCAGAATTGGGCCATTTGGCCCAACAAGTCTGATCATGGCTAATAATTTTCTCATCCCCATTCTCCTGCCTCCTCCCCAAAACCCCTGATCCCTTATTTAATCAAGAACCTATCTCTGTCTTAATGACACTCAGTGATTTGGCCTCCGCAGCCTTCTGCGGCAAAGAGTTCCACAGATTCACCACCCTGAAAAAAATCCTCCTCATCTCAGTTTTAAAGGATCGTCCCTTCAGTCTGAGGCTTTGCCCTCGAGTTCTAGTCTCTCCGAGGGAAAACATCTTCTCCATGTCTACTCTGTCTAGCCCTCTCAGTATTCTGTAAGTTTTAATGGCATTCCCCCTCATCCTCCTGAACTCCAACGAGTACAGCCCCAGAGTTCTCAACCGTTTCTCATATGGCAAGTCCTTCATTCCCGAGATCGTTCTTGTGAACCTTCCCTGGACCCCCTCCAAGGCCAGAACATCATTCCTCAGATACAGGGCCCAAAACTGCTCACAATATTCCCAATTGGGTCTGACCAGAGCCTTATACAGTCTCAGCAGTACATCCCTGCTCTTGTATTCTAGCCTTCTTGAAATGAATGCTAGCATTGCATTTGCCTTCTTAACTGCCAACTGAACCTGCACGTTAACCTCAAGAGAATCTTGAACAAGGACTCCCAAGTCCCTTTGTGCTTCTTGAGTCCCAAAGCCTTTCCCCAATTAGAAAATAGCCTGTACCTCTTCTTCCGATCTGAGTGCTTAACCTCACACTTTACCACGTTGTATTCCATCTGCTACTTATTTGCTCATTCTCTTAGCCTGTCCAAGTCCTTCCGCAGTCCGCCTGCTTGCTCAACACTACTTATCCCTCTACATATCTTTATATCAAATGCAAACCATGCAACAAAGCCTCAGTTCCTTCTTCCAGATGTGTAATATATGCCGTGAATAGTTATGGTCCAAATACAAGGTAAAGGTAAAGTTGTTATAGTCCCAGATGACCATAGGCTGCTTTCCCCTTTGAAGGGGGGGAGAGCTGACTGGCGGTGATTTAACCTGAGGATCACCCACACCTCAGGCGAGGGGCAAGGTTGAGAAGGCAGGTCCTTCATAAATAACCTCAGCCAGTACGGGAATTGATCCCACGCTGCTGGCCTTGCTCTGCATCACGAACCAGCTGTCTAGCCAAGTGAGCTAAACCAACTCCAACCAACCCCTGAGGCACACCATTAGTCACCGCCTGCCATCCTGAAAAAGACCCCACACTCTGCCTTCTGCCAGTCAGCCAATCCTCTATCCATGCCAGTATCTTGCCCCTAACACCATGGACTCTTATTTAACAGCCTCCTGTAAGGCACCTTGTCAAAGGGCTCTTACCTCCTCAAAGAACTCCAACAGATTTCTCAGGCGTGACTTCCCCTTGACGAAGCCATGCTAACTCAATCCTATTTTACCGTGCACTTGCAAATACTCCGTAAGCTCATCCTTAATAATGGACTCTGAAATCTTACCAATGTCCGAAGTCAGGCTAACCGGCCGATAATTTCCCGTCTTCTGCCTCCCTGCCTTTTTGAACAGGGGTTAAGCCATGTTCTCATCCTCTCAAACCCTCCCTGACTCCAGTGATTCCTGAAAGATCACTACCAATGCCTCCAGAATTCCTCCCACAGTCCAAAGATGTATGGGTTAGGTGAATTGGCCATGCTAAATTTCCCTTAGTGTCCAAAAAAGGTTAAGTGGTGGTTACTGGGTTACGGGATAGGGTGGATACATGGGCTTCAGTCGGGTGCTCTTTGTAAGGGCTGGTGCAGACGTGATGGGCCGAATGGCCTCCTTCTGCACTGTAAATACAGTGATTCTATGATCTCCAAGGCACTTAGCGATGTGCAATAAATGCTGGTCTGACCAGAGACGCCCACATCAGATAAATGAATAAAAAACACGGTTGTTGGTGCGCTGGGGCTGCGGTTGCTGCTCCGTCTCCAGCCACAGGGGGGCGCCGGCGCTGCAGCGCTGCTCCGCCTCCAGCCGGCAGGGGGGTGCCGGCGCTGCGGTTGCAGCTCTGCCTCCAGCCACAGGGGGGTGCTGGCGCTGCGGTTGCAGCTCCGCCTCCAGCCACAGGGGGGCGCCGGCGCTGCAGTGCTGCTCCGCCTCCAGCCACAGGGGGGCGCCGGCGCTGCGGTTGAAGCTCCGCCTCCAGCCACAGTGGGGTGCCGGCGCTGCGGTTGCAGCTCCGCCTCCAGCCACAGGGGGGCGCCAGCGCTGCGGTTGCAGCTCCGCCTCTGGCTGGTTTAGCACAGTGGGCTAAACAGCTGGCTTGTAGTGCAGAACAATGCCAGCAGCGTGGGTTCAATTCCAGTACTAGCCTCCCCGAACAGGCGCCGGAATGTGGCGACTAGGGGATTTTCACAGTAACTTCATTGAAGCCTGCTCGTGACAATAAGCGATTATTATTATTATGATTGTGTGCCAAACCAAGAGCTGAGATGTAGACATAATCTAGACTGACACTGCAGTGCAGATTATAGAAACACTGGGGTGAATTCTCTGCCTCCCCAGGCGTGTGCTTCACGGCATTGCACTGTCGCTGGCAGCGGGATTCTCCGTTCTTCCGCTGGCCAATGGGATTTCCCATTGTAGCCCCCACGCTGCCGTGAAATCCATAGGGGGGGGTGGGGCCTGCCAGCCCCCACCATCTCCACTTCAAGGGGAGGGTCCACCATTCCATCACAGAATAATGAAGGGTGGACAATGAAAGTCAGCCTTGCAGTTATGCCCTTGTCCGAAGAATTAACAAAAAAAATGTGTCTTTCGTTTAGACAAAAATACTGTCGACCTGCGTAAGTACAGAAGAAATAGTAGCTGGAGGGGGCCATTCGGCCCCTCAAGGCTGCCCCACCATTCAATCCGATCATGGCTGATTCATGACTCGATGATTATTTTCACTGCCTTGAACCAGGTCATTGTTGCTATTTCCCAATTGACATTTCACTTATTGTCCACATTTCATTGTCAATAACTTATTCAGCCTCACGTGAAGGAAGTTATGATCTGGGTTCGGCTTGGCAACAAAGTGTTTTTTCTCTTTTTTCTGTGGCCTCAGCCATTGCGAAGCCCACTGCTGTCAAGAAGCCCAGGAGATCATGGCTTCCAGGCCATTTAACCACATTAGTGAACTCCTGAGTGGAATTTGTGCAAGATTACGATTGTGCAGAAGCTTCTCTGAGTCAATCAAATGGAAAATCCTTCATAGAATTATAGAATCAGACAGCAGTGTGAATATGACTGGAAACTCTGATTTAGTGATGTTAATTGAGGGTTAAACATTAACCAGGACAGCAGGGAGATCTCCCCCGGACTTCTTCAAAATGCTGTCTATGGGATCTCTTATGCCAGTTTAATTACTTTTCTGAAAGACGGCATCTCAGACTGTGCAGCACTCCCTCAGTACTGCACTCGATTTGAATAGGTTCAAAATTATAAGGAAAGAGAAGTGGGTTAGGAGACATCTAGGTTACACACACAGGGCTGTTTTTTATGGTGCACTATAGTCCCTGTCCCCCAGGCCCAGCTGAAAGGTCACCATATCGTCCACCAACAGCCCCAATGACTGCCCTGCAGCAAAACACGGGCAACAGCATTAATTGCTTTAAGGCGAGACCTCTGTCCCTATCTCAGGACAATGTCTCGCTTTACAGGGCTGCAGGTTGACATTTAAAGATCCCATAACACAACTAAAAGACCAACAGGAATTCCCCTATTGATCAGCGAAAAGTAATTCACTCCACCAACAATGCTGTCAGCTACCTGGGCCCGAAGAGCAGCAATTCTCTCCCGTAATCTTCCCATTGCTCGGCCTCTTTATCCTCCCTTAAGACAGTCTTTAAAACCTACCTCTTTGGGAAAGCACTTGGTCATCTGTCTACTATCTCCCATTCTGTTTTACCAAAATATTACCATGAGGTATTTTATATCCACCTAAAAGGGGAAAATGAGTCTCCCACTCTTATCCAAAAGATGGCACCTCTGATCCACACCATGGTAAACGAATCCCAATCCCAAAATAAAGTGTGAATCTAGACACTAATCTTTTTCTTGATCATATTTTCAGTATGCAGCATTATGTATGTCTGCCTCCTATCAACTAACTCACTGTCCCAGCAGTCTCTCTTTATAAGTGCTCTAGGTACTTAATTTAATTAATGCATCTATTATCAGCACAGTTGTTGGACAGAGCAGCCTTGATTCCGAGAACATTGCCTCATGCCCTGGCCAATATTTATCCTGCAACAACATCAATAAACAAGATTATTTGGTCATTATCACATTGCTGTTTGTGGGAACTTGCAATTCACATATTGCCTGCTGTGTTTGCTGCATTACCAGAGAGTACACTTTTTAAATAAAGCAATTACTTGGCTGTGAAGCACTTTGGAAAATCCTGAGGTAGTGAAATGCAAGTTTTTTCTTTCCATCCAGATTTGTTTGTACTATTGTACTATGTCACATGTATTATTGATGAATGTAGAAATTGTTATATATTAAATTTTATATCTGTTGCAGGAATGCTTATAAAAGCCCGGGTTAAGGTATATATTTGTGGCAGTAATATTATTAAAGAGCCTAGGTTAAGTACCAAGATTGTGTCTGCTAAATTTTTACTTAAGGAGCTGTAAAAGAGTGAGGTAATTATTGATTTTAACCATTTTCTTAGTTACAGATAAAAAGCTAATGGAATCGTGTTTTGAATGCTGGACATTCCCTGGAGTGTAGATAATTTATGGGGGGAGTGGTGTTTAGTCCTAGATAAGCAAGTCATGGAACTTAGTGGTCTAGAGATGATGTAACTAATGGAAGGAGCCAGGTCTGTCTGTAGTTTTGCAGTTTGCTATAAGATTTCAAGTTGACCAGTATTTTTGCCAAACGCTGTTAGATTGAGTAGAATTGTATTGGATCTGCTCTTGAAAGGAACTCTCTCCAAAAAGCTAAGCAAGTAAACATGTTTTGTTAACTTTAATTATAAGTGCCATTTGATCCGTATTGGGTTGCTTAATTGGAATTAGCAGCAGGAATTAGTTCAGTTAGTTTAAGTTTTTCCTTTTGTTTAAAAACTGTTCAAGTGATAATTGTAAAGCTGTTTTATTTGATAATGTGGTTAATTGTAATGTTGTAATTAAAGTTTTTTTTAACATAAAAGATTCATAGTGGTCACAGTCATCACCCATGGGGTGAAGTATCCTTTCCTCACAGTTTTTACAAATTTAAAAGTATCCTTACAAATGTTGGCTGTTGAGTAGACTATCTATCTCTCACTGCTCCTGTCAAATTCTCCATTAGAAATAAGAGTACAACAGTTGCTGGTGGGTGTCTCAGTGGGAGCGTTGGGTACATTACTGTTTTGCTTGTTTAGTTCAATCAATGACAACATTTTGAAGTACATCAAATGCAGAGACACGCGCCAAATGACAGCTGGAGACACAATTTAGTCCTCGTCACATTTGGTGGATTTAAAAATACTGGGTCGTCTTTGAATGTAATTTTTGGAGTTCTTCTGCCTGCTGAAACCTTCTCTCTATGTTCAGAGATTCGTTCGAACCAGAGTGGTGGCCACAATGGATATCAACACTACAACGAGGGCAGCAGTGATGCCAATTTGCTGGTGTCGCCCCTGGTTGTGGCAGGAATCGTGATTGGATTGGTCCTCTTCCTCTCCTGCATGACCATCATCGTCGGCAGCTTGAGAAAAGACGGCCGCTTAAGAAATTCTCACATCAGTACCGAGGCCACTTACGGTGAGTCCCCTTTCAAACTGTGACCTCCTCCTTTCCTCCTTGGCATTCGGAGCCCAAAACCGCATCGCAAACTTTTCATGTGGAGGAGAGACATCCCTTGGCTGTGCCCCGTCCCCTCCCCTCACCCACCACCTCAGCTCAATATGGTTTCTCGACAAAGGCTTCCACTGGGGAACCTAAGAAAGATCGATCAGAGCATTTTCCAAATGGTGAGGAGTTAGGAACCATGGAGGAACAGGCAGACATGGGATCCAAGTCTAGAAATCGCAAAGCTGAGGGAGGGGGGCAAAAATAATTCAAAAAAAGTAATGAAATGTTGGCACTGGGGGCCTGGACCGAGGCCACATCTGGAATAAGTGCATTCGCCTCTGGACACCGCACCTCAGGAAGGATATGTCGATGCTAGAATGGGTGCAGGCCCTTAGCTCAGTGAATAATAACCCTTCCTGTGAACCAGAAGCTCGAGATTCAACTCTGGACGTATTGGCCACCGATGGCCAATTATCTATCAGCACTCATGGTTGAAAATGAATTGTTGGGTTTGATGTTGAAGAACATCCAGTGACAGTGGGACCCATAAGGACCTGGCTGCATTGTGTGAGGAGGGGATAAAGAGGTAGGAAATTGGAGGAATCAAAAATGACTGCAGAATCCATGTTATGAACAAACCAAATAACCAGCTCATTTTCATTCATATTGTTCCTTTAACATGGTAAATCTTTCCAAGATATTTCGCAGGAGCCTTGGCAATCAGAAACTGACACCCGACCACATTGACGATAGAAGGGCCAATGAGCAAAGGTTGGCCAAGGAGAGAGAGAGGATGAGTTGTTTAGGTCGGGAGTTGAGGACCAATACAGATTGAAGCTTAGCAGTGAATGGGGTTGTGCAGGAAAGCAGAAATAAATGAGAACCGAGGGTTGTGGGGCTCCCCCCAGAGAGAGTGAGAACCAGCAATAAATAACACACCCTGGCCACAAGTCACGAGATTTGAATAACAATAACCTGATTGAATGATGAGACTGTGAAACACACCATCAGCGGACGGCCAAACCCTGAATAAATGTGTTGACCCTGATTTAAATTTGCGGTGGTCTTGTCGATCGAGCTCAGTTGGTCGCACTTTACCGCCCCGAGTTCCTCAGCTGCTGCCTTGTGCGAGACGTGTCTGTGAATGTGATCACCACTAACGTTACAAGATCACCGGCGTGAACGACTCTGCGTTCAGAACCTTCAATAAACCGCCACAATTGTTGTGGAGATGCAATCTGCGCAGTTCGGCGCTTTATTGCCGAGAAAGCCGATGGTCCGGTTCATTTCTATCTCAATGTATCGTATCAATGGGCATCTTGAGAAATGTGTGGTGGGAAAAGGCACAAATCTTTTGCCTCGATCCCAGGTTACCAGGCCTAAATCATTCCATTTCACACATCACTCACTCTTTCCTGGCTCCTCAATATACCGGGCGGGATTTACCCACCGTCCCGCCATGGGATGTTCGGCGGCGGAGGCAGCCCGCCAAGCGGGATTTATCGACCCAGCCGTTACCAACTGGGCACGGGGTGACCAGCCGGTAGATCACGGGGTGACCAGCCGGTAGATCACGGGGTGACCAGCCGGTAGATCACGGGGTGACCAGCCGGTAGATCACGGGGTGACCAGCCGGTAGATCACGGGGTGACCAGCCGGTAGATCACGGGGTGACCAGCCGGTAGATCACGGGGTGACCAGCCGGTAGATCACGGCCATCAGATGATCCCTTCTCACTCCTCACAAATCACGGTGATGGAAATTGAACAGTGACACATTGGAGGAGTAGAAATATCCCCTCAGAGATTGAAACTGTACCAGATTCATGGACAGTAGTAGAGAAAGAATGGTATTGTATCTAACCCCGTGCTGTACCTGTCCTGGGAGTGTTTGATGGGGACAGTGTAGAGGGAGCTTTACTCTGTATCTAACCCCGTGCTGTACCTGTCCTGGGAGTGTTTGATGGGGACAGTGTAGAGGGAGCTTTACTCTGTATCTAACCCCGTGCTGTACCTGTCCTGGGAGTGTTTGATGGGGACAGTGTAGAGGGAGCTTTACTCTGTATCTAACCCCGTGCTGTACCTGTCCTGGGAGTGTTTGATGGGGACAGTGTAGAGGGAGCTTTACTCTGTATCTAACCCCGTGCTGTACCTGTCCTGGGAGTGTTTGATGGGGACAGTGTAGAGGGAGCTTTACGCTGTATCTAACCCCGTGCTGTACCTGTCCTGGGAGTGTTTGATGGGGACAGTGTAGAGGGAGCTTTACTCTGTATCTAACCCCGTGCTGTACCTGTCCTGGGAGGTGTTTTTTGTCAGATTTCTATTTGACAATACAGCATCTTGCCAGATTTGACCACATTAAATGCAAAATATGAAAATTAAATTCTGGAAATGTCCAGCAGGTTGGACAGTATCTGTGTAGAGAGGAAAAGAGTCCACGTTTCTGGTGGATGATCTCTTGACACTTTTCAAGTAAAATCTTGTAATTTATGGAAATACATACAGGCTCAGTGGGCCAGTGTTCAAAGCCGCAGAAAGGTTAGTGTTCAAGCAATTCCAGGAGCAAGGATGGAGTCAGAGAGCCCAGAGGCAGCCTGATCAGCATAGCCCAAAGCCCTGGCTAAGCTCCAACACCTGCAGTATGTGGCCAGCCTGAAGCAGCAGTGAGAACGCAGAATTACAGCACGGGACACACAGATAAAGTGGGGTGCCGGGGGGAGAGGGGAGCAGGGCCGGTTTTAAGCCTATTTGACCAATTTCATCAAATTGGGCCCCGCACCTTAAGGAGGCCCCACGCCAGCGGCGACAGAGTTACCGTTTGAAGCCTTTTCTGTATTCTGAGAGGAACTATTGGGTAGTTTTTACTTTTGGGGAACGCACCGCATTACCGTCGACAAATCCTTCAGCCCTGCGCCGCCAAATCTTTCCACCCGGGTAAGTAAGTTTCAAAATTTTAGTATATCAAGCATTTAACCGTGAGGTAGGGCCTCACGGTAGCATGGTGGTTAGCATCAATGCTTCACAGCTCCAGGGTCCTAGGTTCGATTCCCGGCTGGGTCACTGTCTGTGTGGAGTCTGCACGTCCTCCCCGTGTGTGCGTGGGTTTCCTCCGGGTGCTCCGGTTTCCTCCCACAGTCCAAAGATGTGCGGGTTAGGTGGATTGGCCATGCTAAATTGCCCGTAGTGTAAGGTTAATGGGGGGATTGTTGGGTTACGGGTTACGTGGGTTTAAGTAGGGTGATCATTGCTCGGCACAACATCGAGGGCCGAAGGGCCTGTTCTGTGCTGTACTGTTCTATGTTTAATGTTTCTTTTTGGTTAAAGATGAGCATACTGGGCAGCACGGTGGCCTAGTGGTTAGCACAACCGCCTCACGGCGCTGAGGTCCCAGGTTCGATCCCGGCTCTGGGTCACTGTCCGTGTGGAGTTTGCACATTCTCCCCGTGTCTGCGTGGGTTTCGCCCCCACAACCCAAAGATGTGCAGAGTAGGTGGATTGGCCACGCTACATTGCCCCTTAATTGGAAAAAATAATTGGGTAATCTAAATTTTTTTTTTTTTTTAAAAAGATGAGCATACTACACGAAATATAAACATACATAAATTTTTACTTTTGTAGAGTAGGGGCCCCGCCATCACTTTTCTAATTGGGCCCGCAATTCCTAGCACCGGCCCTGGAGGGGAGTACACTGGGTGAGATGGGGTGCGATCTCGGCCGGGGAATGGGAAAGACCCATTGCTTCCTCGTGTGAGCAGGAAAGAACTCCTGTCTCTCCACCCTCAAGTAAACCTGAAATGAACATCAGACATAATGGCTGGAGTCAGCCATTTTGCCCCTCAAGCCTGTTGAGCAAGGTCGCGGCTGACCTTTCACCTCCACGCCACTTTCCCACGCTGTCCCCGTATCCGTTAATCCCCCTCGTCTCCGCTGTGGCTCAGTTGGGCGTTCACTCACCTCCGAACCACAAGGTTCATGTCCCACTGGGACTGGTGCAGTACTGAGGGAGTACTGCACTGTCACAGGTGCCATGTTTTGGATGAGGCATTGAACCGAGACCCCGTCTGCTTGCTTGAGTGGATGTAAAATATCCCATGGTGCTAATTCAGAGGGGCGGGGATGTACCCTGGTGTCCCAGTCAGTAATTATCCCTCAATCAACACCACAAAACACAGATTCATTGTTCAAACTTCCTTCCGAATAGATTCCAGCATTTTCACAATGGCTGAGGTGGGCGCAGGCTTGGCTGGCTGAAGGGCCTGTTCCTGTGCTGTACTGTTCTTAGTCACTCTGATTGGCCTGTGGTTTCCCCATTTTCCCTCTCCTTCCTTTCTGACTTCCAAACTGTTAGGACCATTTTAGAATCCAGGGAATTTTGTAAAATCATAGCCAGTGGTGACGATGGGCTGGTTTAGCTCAGTGGGCTAGACAGCTGGTTTGTGATGCAGAATGATGCACTGTCAATCACGACGAGATGAGAGTAGAGAGTAATCGAGGCTTTATTACGCAGAGATGTGGAGCCTCCCACAGCTGCTGCCGAAATGGCTGCTGTTCGGAGAGCCCACACATTTATACTCCGCCTACTGGGCGGAGCCAGCAGGCAGGGGTCTGCACCTGTAGTACAGGGGCCTTACCGTAATACCCTCGTATGCAGTATATAATACAACAGTGGTGACTACCACACAGAACAAGGTCAGCAGCGCGGGTTCGATTCCTGTACCAGTTGAGAATTCTGAATTCTCCCTCTGTGTACCCGAACAGGTGCCGGAGTGTGGCGACCAGGGGCTTTTCACAGTAATTTCATTGCAGTGTTAATGTAAGTCTACTTGTGACAATAAAGGTTATTTATTTATTATTATCATTTATTTATGATCCGCTTTTTTTGAATAGAACTGAGTGGCTTGTCAGACAATTTCAGTGGGTATTAATTGTCAACCACATTGCTGTGGGTCTGGAGTCACATGTAGGCCAGGCCGGGTAAGGACGGCAGATTTCCTTCCCTAAAGGGACATTAGTGAACCAGATGGGGTTTTTGCAATAGTTCCATGATCATCGCTGCTATCACTGGTATTTTATTCCAGATTTATTTAATTCATTGAGTTTATATAACAGGGGCTGTTTAGCTCACAGGGCTAATCGCTGGCTTTGAAAGCAGATCAAGGCAAGCCAGCAGCACGGTTCGATTCCCGTAACAGCCTCCCCGAACAGGCGCCGGAATGTGGCGACTAGGGGCTTTTCACAGTGACTTCATTTGAAGCCTACTCGTGACAATAAGTGATTTTCATTTCATTTCATTTCATTTCATATACCCCATCTTCTGCGGTGCGATTTCAACTCGCGTCTCCAATGTATTAAGCTAAACTTCTGGATTTGGGATCTGGTAACATGGCCACTGTGCTACCGTACCCAGTAATTAACTCCTTGACATATTCTCCATGTTTCTATCCCACAGCCCCGGACGGCTTCTCATTCGGAGGGTCGGTTGGAGAACTGCGATCAACGTGTGTTGAAGCGTATTCCCCCGCTTTCGATTTTGACTCCTATATTGAGACACTGTCACAGGTCAATGTGATGTATCAGGATTCCCCTCCACAGTGAGTATCTTCCTAGTCTGGTACCTGTCCTCTGCCCTTTTGGACCCCTGCAATCAGTAACGACAGAAAGCGAATAAAATATTCTCGTGGAGACTGATTTAGATCAGCCGCTACCTCGTCCTCACCAGGTTTGCTAATGTGCTCGAGTTTCCAAGCCAACGTTGCCAATGTTTGCTACAGTTATGCAGCCCTCTTCCTTTCAAATGATCAAAATTGCCCAGTTCAGGTCTCAACGCGGCTGAAAAGGTTTCTTGGGTAAAGTATTGACCTCCATTTCCAAATTGCCTTAGATAAATACTTGAAGGGGAAGTCATTTGGAGGCTATGGGAAAAGGGCAGAGAATTGTGACAAATTGGATTGCTCTTTCAGAGTGACAGCACAGGATAGCCTCCTTCAGCATCACTGTGATTGTGCTTTTGGTTTACATTGGCAAATATTTGACAAGCATTGCCCATTCTGCAGTCTCCAACTTCCATAGACGTCTAAAAATTGCTCTTTCTCTCTTCCTTTCTTTCTCTCTTGCCCGTATTTTATCTCCCTCTTTCTCTTCTTTCATCTCATCATTCTCATTCTCCTCTCCTGCTTTCCCTATTCCCTCTTTGGGAGAGATTCTTCAACCCCCACCAGCCGCATTTTCAGCGAGGGGGGCACATGAAGTACGAGGGGTGTCCAGCCCAACACCCCCACGTCCACTCCTGAACTGTCCCCCACAATGCACTTGGTGGTTGGCCGCTGAATGGAATGGGATGTCAATGCAAAGCTGTCCAACTCTCTTGCTCATGAATATTGACAACCTGACATCAAAGCTACATACCATCCCGCCTTGGAAAAATATCAATGTTCCTTCATTGTCGCCGGGTCAAGATCCTGGGACTCCATAAGGCCATAATACATAGGAGCAGCAGTGGGCCATTCGGCCCATCGAGTCTGCTCCACCATTCAATGATATCATGCCTCATCTGATGTGATAATCCTCAACTCCACTTTCTCGCCTTATCCGCATAACCCTCGATTCACTGACCGATTAAAAATCTGTCTATCTCAGCCTTGAACATACTTAACGACCCAGCCTCTACAGCTCTCAGCCGTAAAGAATTCCACAGATTCACTGCCCTCTGAGAGAGGATATTCCTCCTCATTTCCGTCTTCAACGGGTGGCTCCCTCACTCTGAGATTACGGGCAGGATCTAACCGAATTGCAATTGAGTCCCGTGACGAGAGCGTTTAGCCGGGTGTTTAACAGTGCCGAGAAAGACAACATTCCCAACTGTTGCAATCCGGAGACTCAGCGGGGAATGCTACACTGAGGCCATGCTTAGTCCTGTCTCCTGCACTGAGACTCGCCAGGACTCCTCAGTGCAGGAGGAGATTCCCCCCCCCCCCGCACTGACGCAATCCCCCAAAGCCCCAACTCACCTATAAAGGAGTCCTCGGGCCCCACCCCCGCCACCCCGGCGCAGGAAGACTGCCATCTGGGCACCTTGGCGATGCCAGGCTGGCATCCAGGTGGCACTGTCAGGGTGCCACCCTGCCCAGCGGGCAAGCGCCTGGGTGCTTCCGATCCCCTGGGCGACCCGACCAAGTTGCGTTCCGTCTGCTCCCGGTTTGTGGGGACCAGCACTGAGCGGCACTCAGCTAAGGTCTCCGAGGGGCAGGGATTAGATCCCAGGGCCTCGGAAGATCAGGCAAGCTGCATTTTAGAGTCAGACTAGCTACCTCAGGTGGGGCGGCACGGTGGCACAGCGGTTAGCACTGCTGCCTCACGGAGCCGAGGTCCCAGGTTCGATCCCGGCCCTGGGTCACTGAATTGGGTACTCTAAATTTATTTTTAAAATTTATTGCCCATCTGTCTTCTTGAACCATATAGTGTAGATACACCCACGGTGCTGTTAGGGAGGGAGCGCTAGTTAGACCTCACCTGGAATACCGTGAACAGATTTGGTCCCTTTATCTAAGGAGAGATAGACTGGAATTGGAGGCTGTCCAGAGAAGGTTCACTAGGTTGATCCTGGGTATGGAAGGGTTTCCTTATGAGGAAAGGTTGAGTAGATTGGGCCTGTACTCATTGGGGGTTTAGAAGAATGAGAGGCGACCTCATTGAGACATATCGGATTCTCAGGGGGCTGACAGGATAGATGCTGAGAGGGTGTTTCCTCTTGTGAGAGAGTAAAGGAGCAGAATGCGTAGGGCGCGATGTGGCCGGTAGATGCTGGACGATCCCTCTTCCGGGATCTACCCAGCTCGCCACGCTTCGCGAGATCTAACGGGATCTCGGGAGACGTCGCGATCTGAATCCAGCCCGGAGTGGGCCAAATCAGTGTGTGGAAAATCTGCATATTAGTGTGAGGCAGCGCGACTTCTTAACATTTTTTTAAATTTTTACAAACTTAGAGTACCCAATCATTATTTATCCAATTAAGGGGCAATATAGCATGACCAATCCACCTAACCACATCTTTTTGGGTTGTGGGGGTGAATCCCACGCAGACACGGGGAGAATGTGACCTAGCCAGCAATCATAGAATCTCTACAGTACAGAAGGAGGCCATTCGGCCCATTGAGTCTGCACCGACCCCTCCCAAAGAGCACTCTAACCAGGCCCCAGTCCTATCCCTGCAGTCCCGTAACCCCACCTAACCCGCACAACCCTGGACACTACGGGGCAATTTAGCATGGCCAATCCACGCCAGCACGGTAGCATTGTGGATAGCACAGTTGCTTCACAGCTCCAGGGTCTCGGGTTCGATTCCGGCTTGGGTCACTGTCTGTGTGGAGTCGGCACATCCTCCCCGTGTCTGCGTGGGTTTCCTCCGGGTGCTCCGGTTTCCTCCCACAGTCCAAAGATGTGCAGGTTGGGTGGATTGGCCATGATAAATTGCCCTTGGTGTCCAAAATTGCCCTTAGTGTTGGGTGGGGTTACTGGGTTATGGGGATAGGGTGGAGGTGTTGACCTTGGGTGGGGTGGTCTTTCCAAGAGCCGGTGCAGACTCGATGGGCCAAATGGCCTCCTTCAGCACTGTAAATTCTATGTAAACCTGCACATCTCTGGACTGTGGGAGGAAACTGGAGCACCCGGAGGAAACCCACGCGGACACGGGGAGAACCTGCAGACTCCGCACAGACAGTGACCCAAACCGGGAATCGAACCCGGGCCCCTGGCGCTGTGAGGCAGCAGTGCTAACCAACTGTGCCGACTGTACCCACATCCCGTCAAAGAATACAATTTTTTTAAATGGGCCAGGAGCCAGAACCACTGTCTATGGAACTGTCGGCAGAGAGGAAAAGGATGGGAGATGGAAAATTGGTGATAGGATTTATAAAAAAATACATAATGTGCTCGAACAAATGCCGGAATTATCTGACGGACATTTTCAGCTGTTTGGAATGGGAGTCATGTGTGTTTACCCGTTCATACGCATGTGAAACGGGACTAGAATGGACAGCTGTCTGGTGCTTGGGCATCAGTGTGCGTCTCTGCTTCCTGCAGGATGATGAGATGTAATCAGATGAAGCACCCGCAGCAGTGATGCGCTGACCTACTAATGTCACTTTGCAGAGAGCTCCCAGAATCTCTGCTTTGTACTCTGCGCAGTGGCAACTGGCGATAATAACCTGAGCAACAACAGCTATCCGCTGTCTAACTGCCTATTAGTCTTTCACTCGTCACTGATTGTTTGGGAATCTCAGTCCGTCTTGTTGACTTGTTTACCGCCAGCAGCAGCTGCGGCACGATGGGGAGCATTGTCACATCTGAGTCAGAGAGGTACGGGGTTCAACCCCCACTCCAGGAACCTGAGTACAGAATACTCCACATTGCCACAACACGGGCAGCCCTGCATTACTGATGTGGCGTGCTGGTCAGTATTGATCCCTCAGCCAGCACCAAAAATAAATCAGGTGGTTATCACAGTGCTGGCTTTCGGAATGGTTTTGTGAGACAGTTGGCTGTTTTTTTCCTGTGTTACAGCAGTCGCTACAATTCCAGAAAAGCTGGATTGACTGTGAAGTGCTTCAGGACACTCCAAAGTCAGGAAAGGCGCCAAAGTCGTTCTCTAAGAGTTGGTCCACGGCCTGGGTTTTCACCCCCAGATCGGCTGGGCAGAGTCAAGATATTTAGATTGGATTGGATTGGATTGGATTTGTTTATTGTCACGTGTACCGAGGTGCAGTGAAAAGTATTTTTCTGCGAGCAGCTCAACAGATCATTAAGTACATGGGAAGAAAAGGGAATAAAAGAAAATACATAATAGGGCAACACAAGATAGACAATGTAACTACATAAGCACTGGCATTGGATGAAGCATACAGGGTGTCATAGTCATAGAGTTTTTACAGCACAGAAAGAGGCCATTCGGCCCACCTTGTCTGCACCGGCAATCGAGCACCTATCCTTGTTTTTAAATTTAGAGTACCCAATTATCCTTTTCCAATTAAGGGGCAATTTAGCATGGCCAATCCACCCAACCTGCACATCTTTGGGTTGTGGGGGTGAAACCCACGCAAACACGGGGAGAATGTGCAAACTCCACACGGACAGTGACCAGGGGCCGGGATCGAACCCGGGTGCTGAATGCCGTGAGGCAGCAGTGCTAACC
Source organism: Scyliorhinus canicula (assembly GCF_902713615.1). Lineage (NCBI taxonomy): Eukaryota > Metazoa > Chordata > Chondrichthyes > Carcharhiniformes > Scyliorhinidae > Scyliorhinus > Scyliorhinus canicula. The sequence continues at coordinate 5,302,140 of NC_052154.1, read as the reverse complement.
ACTGTGCTACCATGCCGCCCAAGCATCGATCACTTCGAATCCCATTTTCCAGCACTTGGTCTGTGGCCTTGTCTGCTCCGGCGTTTCAGGTGCTCATCTCAATGTTTCTTAAATGTTGTGAGGGTTACTGCCTCTATCACGCTTTCGGGCAGCGAGTTCCAGATTCCCACACCCCCTCTGCCACCCTACGTCCCTTACACGCATACCCCCATGCCATCCCCTGCCCCCATTCATCCCAGGGCCTTTTATAGCCACTCTACTAACTTAGTGCCAACTCAAACCAACCTATATCACCCACCCTTTGCCCTTACCTCTCAATATCAGCTCACTTAATATCTATGGGAAGACCTCAGGAGCCAAGCAGTCATAAAATAAAGCTGCATGTATATTAGGGGATTAGTAACAGTTATGGTAGTTCAATCAGCTTTAGCAGTTTCAAAGAGCTTTGACAGCTATTTTACAGCTTGACAGTTCTTTGACAGCTTCACAATTATTTGATAGTTTTGACCATCCAATGAGTTTATGCACTTATTGTGCACATTCATGCCTACTTTTAACAGTCCCAAGGGGCACATGACTTCCCCCAAAGGGGTTCCGGGACCAGATCTAAAGGGGTACCTTACTCTTCAAAAGGGTACCCTGGTTATCCAAAAATTTCCACAAGGTTCAGACCTGTTTCTGTGGGGTCTCTAATCTGCACGTTTTGGGTTTCAGACGTTCACCTCACCAAAATCCCCCAGGTGGAGGCAGCAGCCCATTTTCTGGGCAGTTGACTCCGGGGAGCATGGATGTGGAACTCCCGAACAGCACTGTGGTCTGCAGGGGTTCAAGAAGGCAGCCCACCATCACCTTCCCAAGGGCAATTAGGGATGGGCAATAAATGCTGGCCCAGCCAGCGATGCCCTCATCCCGTAAACAAATAAAAATGTACAATTCGGCGCTCGCCCCCATTCACTCCGACTGCACTGTGTTCGGGGGAGGGACCTCAGGACTCAGGCCTCTGGTGGCATTTTGGTCCAGAAGAAGGGACTGTCAATTTCCATAAAAAATTAGACCTGTGTTTGCACCATGAGCCATCCATTGTGTAAGTTGCACCAAGATACAGGTCGTTTCTGGGTCAGCTTTTACAAATGTTAAGTTTATTTCTCCTACAGTTTCATTATGGGCGGCACGTTATCACAGTGGTTAGCACTGTTGCTTCACAGCGCCAGGGTCCCAGGTTCGATTCCAGACTTGGTCGCGGTCTATGCGGAGTCTGCACGTTCTCCCGATGTCTGCGTGGGTTTCGTCCGGGTGCTCTGGTTTCCTTCCACAAGTCCCAAAAGACGTGGGGCCGTAAATCACCCGGGAGGCGGCGTGAATCCCGCCCCGACGCCGGCTGCCGGATTCTCCAGCGCCGGTTTTCGGCGGGGGCGGGAATCGCGCCGTGCCAGTCAGGGGCCGTTGGCAGTGCCCCCCCCCCCCCGGCGATTCTCCAGCCACGATGGACCGAATGGCCGCCCGTTTGCGGCGGGTCCCGCCGACGTAAAATACACAAGGTCCATACCGGCGGGACCTGGCTTTGCGGGCGGTTTGCGGAGTCCTGGTTGGGGGGGGGGGGGGGAACGTGGGAGGATCTGGCCCCGCGATTGGGGCCCACCGATCCGCTGCCAGCCTGTGCCATGGGGGCACTCTTTCCCCCCACGCCGGCCAGTGTAATGGTCCGCCATGGCCGGCGAGGAGAAGAACCCCCCCCTGCGCATGGGCTAGGATGACACCAGCACACGCTGGCGCTCCCACGTATGCGCCAACTCGCGCTGGCCGGCGGAGGCCCTTCCCCGCCAGCTGGCGTGGCGCCAACTCCGCCGGCGCTGGCCTGGCCCCTGAAGGTGCGGACAATGGAGTGGTACACGCCTTGGCGTCGGTACGGCCCACCCGGCCAGTTAGAGGAGAATCCCGCCCATGCTTGTTAGGTAATTTGGACATTCTGAATTCTCCCTCTGTGTACCTGAACAGGCGCCAGAATGTGGCGACTAGGGGCTTTTCACAGTAACTTCATTGCAGTGTTAATATAAGCCTACTTGTGACAATAAAGATTATCATTATTATTACTCTCTCATGTGGGATTTGCCGAGATTTGGGATAAATTCCATTGAGAAGATTAACTCTCACTCACTTTCATTCTCAGTTTAAGAGGGAAAAATCAATAAATGGGAAAATGATTCAGTTTGATCAAGGTTACTCAAGAAAGAAAGACTTGCATTTCTATAGCACCTAGGTACACAGCATTTCTCAACCAATGAAGAACTTTTGGAATGGGAGGCAGCAGCGTAGTGATATTGTCACTGAGCTAGTAATCTGGGCACCCAGGATCGAATCCCATCACAGAGGATGGTGAAATCTGAACCCAAAAAATCTGGAATTAAAAGTCTGATGGTGACCATGAAACTATTGCCGATTGTCGTAGAAACCCATCTGATCTGATGTCCTTTAGGGAAGGAAACCTGCCGCCCTAACCCTGGTCTGGCCTAAATGTGACTCCAGACGCACAGCAAAGTGATTGAGTCTCACCTGCCCTCTGAAATGGCCCAGCAAGCCACTCAGTTCAAGGGCAATCAGGGATGGGCAACAAACGTTGACCCACCCAGCGACTCCCACATCCCATAAATGAATTGAAAATGCAGTCGCTGGTGTTATGCAGGACAACAGCCAAAGGCTGTGTGGCGGGGTGGTAGCACAGTGGTTAGCACGGTTGCTTCACAGCTCCAGGGTCCCAGGTTCGATTCCCGGCTTGGGTCACTGTCTGTGCGGAGTCTGCACGTTCTCCCCGTGTCTGCGTGGGTTTGCTTCGGGTGCTCCGGTTTCCTCCCACAGTCCAAAGGTGTGCAGGTTAGGTGAATAGGCCATGATAAATTGCCCTTAGTGTCCAAAAAAGATTAGCTGGGGTTACTGGGTTATGAGGATGGGGTGGAGGCGTGGACATAAGCGTGCTCTTTCCAAGAGCCGATGCAGACTTGATGGGCCAAACGGCCTCCTTCTGCATTGTAAATTCTATGATTCTATGATTGCACAGCAAGCTCCCAAAGATAAAGGGCCAATAATGTGTCTTGGCCGATGTCAGTGAAGGACTGAATATTGGCCAGGGCACAAAGAATTCAATTGCTCTGTTTCAAATAGTAGCCATGGGATCTTTCACAATCCACCCGGGGGAACAGATGGAGGCCTTAATTTAACATCGCTTCTAAAAGGTGTTACCTGCCACAGGGCAGCATTCCCTCTAATGCTGCACTTGGAATTTGTGCTCAAATCTCTGGGTTAGGGCTTGAACTCACAAACCTGTGACTGCGGATGGTGGTTCAATCCATCGGACAACCTGTCAACTCTTGTCTCCTCCTTAAAATGGCCCTCCATGCAATCATTGCAGGCAGTGAACGCGGAGACCCTGCTGCATTGAATGCAATACCTAAAAGCCAGCGTGGCTTCATTTTAATGTCTAAAGAAACGTAGATCACAGAAGGCCCAGAATAGACAGCGCCAAGTGCTGTGACTCAAATGTATGTCACAGGAATGTCCTTGTAAAATTCTCTGCTTCCCTTCCCCCACACCTCGGATCCTGCATCCCTCATTCCCAGCTCGCCACTTGTAATTTATGAATGACCGTTAAGCAAGCCTTTTCTTTTTGTTTTGGTTGCTGTGGCAACGCCTGCGACCTTATTAGTCATTGCAATACGATCTGACAAAGTGGAGAATTCCCCACCCCCCCGCCCCGCCTTCACCACCACGACATTTTTTAAAGTGCGACGTGGTTCTGTCCTTCGAACAATTATTCTCTTCGCACTTCCTGTTCTTTTGACGTTGGTGAAAAGTAACTGTGAGGCCTGCAGTGTAGGCCTCAACGCAATGGGCTCCTTGTTCGGACTTAGAGAGGTTCTAATAGCCTTACGAGATCCGCCCTCGCTGCTGCCCCGTGGAGCAGGCTGTGAATTAAACTGTAATGAGAAAATGGAGGTGTGAATAATTTTTAAATTATCCCCTACCTCGACAACCAATCGCGAAGCAATCTTTACTGATGTGGAATCCAAATCCTGTCTGGTGCTTTTTGTTCCTGACCTAAATGTTAAAAGCATTGGACCTTGAAGGAATTAAATATTAATCATAAAAGAAACAGAATTCCACTTAAACCAAGAGGCAATGGGCACGTTGCCAGACTGCAAACGTTCTTGGTTTTCAAAAGGGTGGACGTGAATATATAGGCTCTATTTGAACTAAATATCTCGCAATGATCCCCATGTGTGACCACTCAGCGCCCCTTCGTCTAATTTTAAAATATGGTGGGTGACGGAGTCCACGTTATTTGAGTATGTCCAAGCTGTAAGTGGCACACACTCAAATGACAGGGAGCATCCACCATATTCATAAACTATCCGTAGAGGTGTTGGGTGTTTGGGCTGAAGGCCATTGGGAGATATTTCTTTAACAATGTAAGTCGCTGCTGGCCAGGTGAAGATGTTCTGCAGCCACCTCAATGTTTTCCAAGAGTAGGTTTAGCTTCCATCCTTTCCCCACTGCTCAGAGGTAAATTCATCAGGAATAAAACAACAAAACTTCAATAATATAGTGCCTTTGATGCGCTATCAATTGCACTTAAAGACTCGAATCGGTACAAGAGAGGCTTTATTACCGTGAGATGTTTATCCTTCGACTGCAGCCGGTAGAATGGCAGCTCAGGAGATCTCATACATATTTATATGGCTCCCTGTGGGCGGAGCTAGCTGGCAGGGGTTACCGGCAAACCTGTAATACAGGTACTGCTGTACATCCCCTAATACAGGCACACACACAATTACACAGTGGTGGACCACCACAGCCTTCAATATGGTGAAATGTCCCAAGGTCCCTCACAGGGGGCGAAGCTGTAAAGGTTTGACTCTGAGATGTTATCGGAGAGGTGATACTGGAGACGTGCCCGAAAACATTGTCCAAGCGATGGCGTTTCAACGGGAGTCTCGCAGCAGGAGAGGAAGAGGTCGGGAGTCGGAGAGACTGGGGGCTGGATTTTCCGTCCCGCCGTGCCACACAAGAGGCTGGTTTAGCACACTGGGCTAAATCGCTGGCTTTTTAAAGCAGACCAAGGCAGGCCAGCAGCACGGTTCAATTCACGCACCAGCCTCCCCGAACAGGCGCCGGAATGTGGCGACTAGGGGCTTTTCACAGTAACTTCATTTGAAGCCTACTCGTGACAATAAGCGATTTTCATTTCATTCCATTACTCTCTCACCCCGCCGGCGGGATGCTCCGTTACGCTGGCCGGTTAATGGAGTTTCCCGTCGGGAAACCCCCGGGCTGCCAGCAAGATGGAGCATCTCGCCGGCAGAGAATCCAGCCCTGAGGGAGGGAATTGCAGAGTGAAATTTTCTCAATACTTGGCAGAGTGGCGCAGCAGACGGGGAAAAACGGGGCAGGAAAGCCGCCGGCCCCAAGAGCAATTTCCTGCCCCGGATTGTGAGCCTCTTGGTGGAAAAAAAACATAAGGGGCGGGTACCATGATGCCACGCTGGCGGAGGGTTTTTCAAACTGAAGAGAAAATGCTGGAAAATTTCAGCAGGTCTGGCAGCATCTGTAGGGAGAGAAAAGAGCTAACATGTCAAGTCCAGGTGACCCTTTGTCAAAGCCCTCCAAGATTGGAGCGTCATTTTAAAAGAGTACCCCGATTCTTAAAAACAAAAATAGAAACATCCCACCCCCACCCCACCATGGACCCCCACCCCACCAATCCCACGCGGTTTCGGCTCGCCAAATGCACATCGTGGGGGACCTGGTGTGATTCACAACAGCATGCCCTTGGGGAAGTCCCACCAGTGCTAAAGCCACTTTGGGACAGGAGGCACCAGGAATGAAGGTGCAGCTTCCCATGGTGGAGCAATAGAAATCGGGGTATCCACGGGAAGGCAGTATTGGAGGAGTTCAGATATCTCGGAGAGTTGGGGGGTTGCTGGAGGAGATGATATATACACAAACATGTGAGTTAGGAGCAGCAGCTGGCCATTCGGCCCCTCGAGCCTGCTCCGCCATTCAATAAGATCATGGCTGATCTGACCATTGCCTCAACTCCACATCCCGCCAACCCCAGGTCACCTTTCTTCGTCAGGAATCTATCTATCTCGGCCTTAAAAATATTCAATGACCCTGTCACCACCATTCTCAGAGGACGAAAGTTCCAAACGCTCTCAACCCTCTGAGAGACAACATTTCTTCTCATCTCCATCTTAACTGAAAAGACCCCTCACCTTTAAACCATGCCCCCTAGTTCTAGCCACTCCACAAGGGGGCTAACATCTTTTCATCGTCCGCCCTGTGGGGTTAGGGAGATAGGGAGGGGACGAGGCAATGGAGGGGTTTGAAAACGAAGGTTACAATTTTAAAATGGAACCAATGTCAGGGCTGACACCTGAATGAATTTTTTTTTTTGGTCTTAGAATTTAGAATTTGCAGTGCAGAAGGAGGCCATTAGGCCCATCGAGTCTGCACTGGCTCTTGGAAAGAGCACCCTACCAATGGTCAACACCTCCACCCTATCCCCATAACCCAGTAACCCCACCCAACACTAAGGGCAATTTTGGACACTAAGGGCAATTTATCCTGGCCAATCCACCTAACCTGCACATCTTTGGGCTGTGGGAGGAAACCGGAGGAAACCCACACACACACGGGGAGGATGTGCAGACTCCGCACAGACAGTGACCCAAGCCGGAATCGAACCTGGGACCCTGGAGCTGTGAAGCGATTGTGCTAGCCACTGTGCTACCGGGTTAGGATGGGAGGCAGCCAGGTTTGGGAGGTGTTCACCTTCACGGAGGACAGAATATGTTCGGCCAGCCTGGGGTGCCTCAGACTAGCCCCTCCTTGTGATACCAAAAGCATGGATGAGGGTTTCAGTGGGAGATAGGTTGAGGCGGAGGCAGAGAAGGGGTTATGTTACAGAGGTGAAAGTAGATGATCTTGGTGACGGTGAATCCTGTGTTGCTGCATCAGGCTTCAGAAATGGCTCAATGATTGGTTTCCACCCCTCCTGAAGTAGAGGCGCAGTTCAATGAGGAATGAAGGTTATTCGTTAAAGCCAGCAGCAGATTGGAAGAGATGGAGATATTTTGTGGAGGTGCACTTGAGGGCAGAAAGACAGAACAAATTGCATTTATCCAGCACCTTTCTCATCCACAAGACATTTCAGAGCGCTTTACACCAATGAAATACACCTGAGGTGTTCTCACTGTTGTAATGAATGAAACAGGGCAGCCAATTTGTACACAGGAAGCTGCTACATTACTGATCAGATCATCTGTTGTTTGTGATGTTGATTGAGAGATACCTGATGGAAGAGGCACTGGAAACCTCCCCTACTCTACTTCAAAATTGGGCCATTGGATGTTTTCCGTCCACCGAAGAGGCAGGAGCCTCAGTTTAGCGTCTCATCCACCAGAGAGTGGGCGGGATTCTCCGTCGCCTTGACAGCAGCGTCAATGCGATCCGGAACGCACGCTCACTAAACTCCATTCACACATCATTAGCGGGCCTGACCTGGTATTCTCCAGGTGATTCTCTGAGGAACCGAGTTCCCGACGTTCCGGTTCACTTGTGCTTTTAAAAATAGTGAAACCGGCATTGTGGCTGTTGAGGGAGAGAGAGGGGGGATAGGGAAAGTGTCCAACATCGCCATAGTTTGCTGACAGTTGTGCCGCTGGCCGGGGGGCTTCTGCCAGGTCCGGGGGGGGGGAGTAGCGGGTGGTAGCCAGGAGGTGGGGTTGGGGTGGACGGGCGTTGGAACATCATTGCCGCAGCCGGCAAGGCAGCCATGCCGCTGTGCACGCCGCTGACTGCCCACCGACAACTTAGGGCCACAAGTCGTGTAGGTGTCCCCCAAAGGCCACCCCCTGGGGCCCTCTGGCCCCAGCCAACCAATCAGTGGGGTGGGTGCACTCCAGCATAACCAGTGCCATCTTGTTGGCTGGGATGGTGTGTGTGGGGAGTGTGATGTGTAACGAAAGATAAAATGCTATAAAATCTCAGCAGGTCTGGCAGCATCTGTAGGGAGAGAAAAGAGCTAACATCTCGAGTCCGATGACGCTATGTCAAAGCTAAAAGGCAGAGAAAGTGGAAAATATTCATACTGTGGAGTGAGAATGAAAGATGAGTCATAGCCACAGAAACCCAGGGAAACGGGGTGCTAATGGCCACAGATACCAAGGGGAAAGAGTGTTAATGGCAGTCCCCAGAGAGAACAAAAGATGTGAAAGGCCAAACAGCAGGGAAACTAACATCAGAGGCTAAACTGTTACAGATGGAGATGTGGAGGGAGGGGAAGGGGGAAAGAAAGGGGAGAAGGGGTAAAGAACGGTGCATAAGATTGGTGGGGGGGGGGGGGGTTAAATGTATATTAAGAAAGAAAGAAATGATAAGAGACAGTTGGAGTGAAATGAAATGAAAACAAATGGGTCGAGGTGGGACTGATCATCTGAAGTTGTTGAATTCGATGTTGAGACCGGAAAGCTATAGCGTGCCGAACCGGAAGATGAGATTTTATTCCTCCAGTTTGCGTTGTGCTTCACTGGAACAGACATGTGGGCATGGGAGCAGGGTCTTTTGTTAAAATGGCAAGCAACAGGAAGGTCAGGATCCTGAATGTGCACAGACCGGAGATGCTCAGCAAAGCGATCACCCAGTCTGCGTTTGGTCTCTCCGATATAGAGGAGACCACATTGGGAGCAGCGAATGCAGTAGACCAAATTGGAAGAGATGCAAGTGAAACGCTGCTTAACCTTGCCCCCCGCACCTTGAACCTATGCCCCCTAGTAATTGACCCCTCTACCCTGGGGAAAAGCCTCTGACTATCCACTCTGTCTAGCCCCCTCATAATTTTGTAGACCTCTATCAGGTCTTTCCTCAACCTCCTTCATTCCAGTGAGAACAAACCGAGTTTATTCAACCGCTCCTCATAGCTAATGCCCTCCATACCAGGCAACATCCTGGTAAATCTCTTCTGCACCCTCTCTAACACTTAGTCTCAGGAACAGAGAATCCAGCCCAGTACATTTTCAACGAGTTGGATGAGCTTGTGTCAGTCGCTCCCGGTATCTCCCAATTCTCAGACAAAGGCTCAAACATCAATGGTCGAAGACACCCGCCATCAAAAAAGGGGGAAGAAGTTTGGTGATGGCGGGACAGGAGGTCCACATTGGCCATCGGAGAAGTCGGTGCAGGAACTCTGATTGGCTGGAGGTGGGCTTTCTGCCCCTCTCTCAGGCAGTCTTACAGAGTTGCCGTCCAGTTGAGAAGTGGGGCCACTGGGACCTCAAGCACTCCCGGCAATGAGAGTGCTGGAGCACCGTGATGGAGGTAATTGTGGTGTACCGAGGTAGGCAGGGGAGGGGAGGCGTGGTAGGTGGGGGAGAAGGGTGTGGGCAGATTTGCTTTGAAGGCCAGGCAGTGAGTGAGCACCCAATTGTCCCAGACCTTGGAGGGGAGCACCCAATTTCAAAAGGGGGCCGGTTATTGAGACGCCCTCCCTTCCCCAGGTTACGGATGGGCAAGTGGGCAGTGAAAAGACCACCCAGGAAATTTTACAAGCCCCCTCCCTCGACTCCACCCCACCTGCAGAAGGGGGCCTGTCAAACTCTGCCCTGGATCACTCCTTCCTTGGCCAACTTGGTAAAAGGTGTGAGGCAATGCTTCTGATTAGCTGGGTTACTGGAGCTTCCGCAGTGGTTCAGGGGTTAGCTCTCTGGTCTCCGAGTGAGAAGGTCACAGGTTCAAACCCCACTCCAGGGACTCAAGGATATGGTCGAATCTCATGCACCCAGAGCACTACATAGGGAGTGCTGTGTTGTGGGAAGTGCATCAGTCAGATGAAATGTGAGCTCTCCCTCTCCGGTGGATATATATCCCATAGTGGTGGGCACAATTGAACCAAACTCATTCCAAGTAGCCAGCGGGAATCGCTGGGTGTTTCCCGACAGCCGGTCCAGCGAGAATGTCACCGGCATCGAACGTTAATTAGGGCACTTAATGAAGCTCCACGGTTTCACACCGTGAATGATTGTCCCACCGGCTGAGTCGCCAGCTCTGCGTCCAGCAGCTGGCTGCTAACAACGGGGAGCAGCACTTAAACTGATCCCGCAGAATAAACACCAGGCAGCACCCAGCCACGCCACCGTGTAGACCAGCGCCACGATTCGGGGACGCCGACCCGGCCAGACTGATGGACGCGGTCGAGTCCAGAGGGGATACCCTGTTCTCGAGGGGGTCGGAGGGTCAGCCACGGGTCAGCCTGTGCCACCTGGGAGGTAGGGCAGCGGCCGTCACCAGGAGGGGCGCCACCCAATGCCGTAAGAAGCTCACCGACCCCCACCGGGCCAAACGGTGAGTTGGCATCAGCCCCCAGGCACCGGTCCCACTTACTTCCCCCCCACACCCCCCCAACAACCCTGCACCTCGAGCTACACTCCACCCTGCCACCCCCCAGCATAATGCTAAGGTGAGCCCCAGCACACCCTGGTACCCACCAGCACACCCACCCATGCCCAGCAGCGGTGCCTACCTCCTCCATGTGGTGCCAAGTCCGCAAAGACATGGCGCAGGCACCTTCCTGCCCCTTGTAGAGGCGGAGCCTCCTGCAGCACATGCTGTCTGTCATCTGTTCGAAAGACCAGCGACACCTGTGCACCATGAACCTTCACTGGCCTCGCCCTCTGGGTCCCCCCCCCCCTCCCCCCTCCCAGCTTGATGGGCGGCCGGGTCCTCAGGGTGTGGGGCGGGGCCCCGCACATGAACCGCCGCCGCTTTCTCCGGCGTCTGGCCGCCCGGCCTGCCAACACCACCGCAAGGGCAGCTTCCACAGGTTCCAAGATATCATCAATAATGTGATACCTGTGAAGAATTGAAGAGGGTGGAAGACCGACAATCAGTTAGGGCTTCCACCCCGGGACCGTCAAATGCCCCAATCCTCCCCACCCTCACTTACCCTGCCATCCCTCAGGGTGGGCATGGGTGAGCACAGTAAGAAGTCTCACAAGACCCCCAAGGCGGCCTTCAGGATGCCCGACAATGCTGAATCGCCGAGCAGAAACTTATGGCCAAGTTCCGCACACATGAGTGCGGCCTCAACCGGGACCTTGGATTCATGTTGCATTACATTCACCCCCCACCATCTGGCCTGGACTTGCAAAATCCTACCAACTGTTCTGGTTTGAGATAATTCACACCTCTTTAACCTCGGATTATCCCTCTCTCCAGTTACCCTGTTTGGAACTGCAAAGACTCGCATTCAAAGTATTGTCTTGCATCTTTGACTTTGTCGATATATATGTTTCTGGAACCCACCTCTTCATTCACCTGGGGAAGGAGCAGTGCTCCGAAAGTTAGTGATTTGAAACAAACCTGTTGGACATACCTTAGGGTGCCATCTAACATGCACAGCACACGCACTAGTGGACACAGCAATGCCCCTGGGCACCAGAGCCTATCCCCCAGAAACCCGCTGGTAATGTTGCCTAGGCCAAGCGCTGGTACCCTCCCTGGTCCACACACCCACCCCTTGGTCTTTGTGACGTTCACGGTGCTGAGGGTCCAGCTCCTGGGTGTTCGGCTGTTGTCCGCAGCCTCTTTGGCGTTGATGCCTCTGGTGTCCAGGCCTCACAGCCTGAGTGCAATGCTCGACGGTAACACCCGCCTGCTTCATGGCACGTCTACCCAGGGGAATCCACATGGGAGCTGGGAAATGCCCACATTACTAGAATTGCCAATTTTCCATTAGCGATAGCCTTCAGCTGTGTGGCCAGCGGCCCCCATGGTCAGCGGGGGTTAAATTGACCTATGCGGGGCGGACAGGCAGCAGCTCGAGCTGCCTCCATTATGGGTATACACGATCCGGGGGGGGGGGTGGCATGTTGGACCTGCAGGCGCTGCGCCCTCACACCCCCCCAGCCCAGGGGCGGCCTCCCCAACGAAGATGACCCAACCACCCCCCCCCCCCCAACCGAGCCCGTCCCCCATCCCCCCCGAACTCGTCGTCCCTGTCCCCCCCCCCCCCCCCCCCCGGTGAAGCTAGCCATTCCGCTAGCTTCACGTCATTATGCCGCTAAACGCCGCCCGCGTGACCCCCCTCGCCGGGGAACCGGTTAGGTGATGAGGGGCTGTTCGATAAGGGGTTCTTCCCATTAACGGGATGGAGATTGACCTGAATTGGTGATGAATGGTTTCTCGCCACACCGCAGTGGGATCCAGATCTCGCCAACGGGACGGGCCGGTTAGATAGGAAACGGGTCGCCGTGGTTCCCGATTTCGGTCTCTCCCGTTTCTCATTGGCAGGCTCAATCTCGGCATTTGGCAGAAGACAAAAGGAGTTCCCTTCGATGTCCCGGCTAATATCCCTCAGCCAACACCACCGAAAAAACAAAACAGATCTATCTCATTTGCTGTTTGTGGGTGCTTGAAATTAACGGCTGAATCCTCACTCCAGATCAGAACAGCTGGTTGCATATCGAATACAAATCTCCACATCTGCCTGGTTCTTTTGCCAATGATGGTGTGATAGCAAATCAGTCACCTGTCATAAACCTGCACCTGAATTTCTTCACCCGAGGTGGATTTCACCTCCAGCATTGCTTGGATATCGGCGAGGAAAAATGCAAAAAAAACAGAAGCCCTGTCAATGAAACCTGCCTTACATTGCCCTGGTTAATGCTGGAAAGACAGGCGAGCAGGCAGTGCAATGTTATACGCACTCCCGCTTTGATACTCAAAGTGCTTAATTTCTCGGCATTAATCATCGTTTCCAATGAGAATAAATGGAGTCTCCTGGATGATTTCCATCATTCTGTAATCTATTTCAATCCTCACTGCTTGCTGCATTACCAACATTCAGTACAATTCACTCTCTGATAATCAGATCAAGTATTAAAGATACGCAGGAGATGGAGCCGGGGAGTTTTATTAAGTGATCAGTGAGCGAAATCTCTCAGCTGGTGCCCTCCTGGCCTTTAACTCCGGAAGGTTTGTGTACATTAAGCTTTTAAACTTTCAATGAGCTCGTCGCATCATTTTATCGAAGGTGGCCTGCGTCCTGAGAAGTCCCATCAATCACTGTAATGGCTACAATCCCGGCTGAGTCACACTGGCTTTAAATTATTCATGGCTGCAATTAAACCATCCTGAAGGTTCTGGCAGCCATTTTGCCTTGTGTTCCCTGGCCAGTAAAAAGAAAGACCTGTTCTTAATGGCTTCATTACTGAAAGAAAAAGAAAGGCATCCTCCATGACCACTGGATGTCTCAAAGCGCTCCACGGCCTGTTAAGTACTTTGCTTTTTCAAGGGTAGTAACTGTTGTAACGTCGGAAACAGCTCACGGTGCTACTGCTGTTTTGATGTATCATAATTTCGTACTCAGCAAGATCTCACAGGCGGTTACATTGAATTTACAGCACAGAAACAGGCCGTTTCAGTCCATCTGTTCATACTGGGGTTTACGCTCCAAGAGAGAGATTTCCTCTGTGGTGTTTGTGTTGCTGAATTCAGGATGGTTGGCGATGTGTTCACAAAGACCGCAAATAGCTTTCAAATTGAACAAAGCTATGAATTTATTGACACCGCTTAGTTGAATTCGACGCTTACTCCTATATAATTCCCAGTCGATAATTAACATATAATCTACACTCATCTACTACTAATCTCTACACTATTGTATTAACTATGATCTGCTCTCACTCACACTATCTTTCCTTCAGTCTGTACTCCAGCTATCTCCTTAACCTCTTCTCCACTCCCCCAGGCTGAGCACCAATGTGTTATATACTTATATATCTAGCTCCCCTTAGTGGTTGATTTGGATATTTCAATAGCCCCTGCAATTCTTACATTTATTTTTTTTTTAAATAATTTTTATTCAAATTTTCAACAACAAATTTTATCACAACAACGAAAAACAGTAACCCCCCCTCCAAATACAAAAACAAGAAATTAACAAGAAAAAGAAATAGGCATAGAACCATGAAAACAAACGGCCGTAACAAACCCGTAACCCCCCCACCCCCCCACAATCACCCCCCCCCATCCCCCCTGGGTCTAACGCTCCGCCAGGAAATCAGGAAAATGCTGCCACCGCCGGAAGAACCCTTGCACCGACCCCCTCAGGGCAAACTTGACCCTCTCCAGTTTGATGAACCCGGCCATGTCGCTGATCCAGGATTCCGGGCTCGGGGGGGTTCGCGTCTCTCCACTGTAACAGGATCCTGCGCCGGGCTACCAGGGACGCAAAGGCCAGAATACCGGCCTCTCTCGCCTCCTGCACTCCCGGCTCCGATGCTACCCCAAAGATCGCGAGCCCCCAGCCCGGTTCCACCCTGGAGCCAACCACCTTAGACAAGGTCCCCGCCACCCCCTTCCAAAACCCCTCCAACGCAGGACACGCCCAGAACATGTGGGTGTGATTCGCTGGGCTCCCCGAACACCTGCCATACCTGTCCTCACCCCCAAAGAACCGGCTCAGCCTGGTCCCAGTCACATGCGCCCTGTGCAGCACCTTTAACTGGATTAGACTAAGCCGTGCGCAAGAGGAGGACGAATTCACCCTCCCCAGGGCGTCCGCCCACGTCCCCTCCTCAATCTCCTCTCCCAGCTCCACCTCCCACTTCGCTTTCAGCTCTTCCACCGAGGCCTCCTCCCCCTCCTGCATCACCTGATAAATTGCCGAGATCCCCCCCTCACTGACCCACGCCCCCGAGAGCACCCTGTCCTGCATCCCCCTAGGCGGCAATAGCGGAAACTCCGCCACCTGCCGCCTAACAAACGCCCTAATCTGCATATACCTGAAGGAATTCCCTGGGGGGAGACCCCACCTCCCCTCCAACTCCTCTAAGGTCGCAAACGTCCCGTCGAGGAAAAGGTCCCCCATCCGCCTGATGCCTGCCCTGTGCCAGCTCAGAAACCCACCATCTATTCTCCCTGATACAAACCGGTGGTTCCCTCGTATCGGGGACCAAACTGAGGCCTTCACTTCCCCCCTATGCCGCCTCCACTGCCCCCAGATTTTGAGGGTAGCCACCACTACCGGACTCGAAGAGTACCTTGCCAGGGGGAGCGGCAACAGGGCCGTCACCAGCGCCTCTAAGCTCGTGCCCACACAGGACGCCATCTCCATCCTCTTCCATGCGGCTCCCTCCCCCTCCATCACCCACCTACGATTCATTGCCACGTTCGCAGCCCAGTAATACCCACACAGGTTGGGCAGCGGCAACCCGCCCACTTCCCTACCTCGGCCAGAAATACCCTCCTTACCCTCGGGGTCTTCTGCGCCCACACAAACCCCGTAATACTCCTACTGACCCTCCTAAAGAAAGCCTTTGGGATCAAGATGGGTAGACACTGGAATAGGGACAGAAACCTCGGGAGCACCGTCATCTTAACCGACTAGTGGGCAGCATGGTGGCACAGTGGTTAGCATTGCTGCCTACGGCGCTGAGGACCCGGGTTCGAATCCTGGCCCTGGGTCACTGTCTGTGTGGAGTTTGCACATTCTCCCCGTGTCTGCGTGGGTTTCGCCCCCACAACCCAAAAGGTGTGCAGGGTAGGTGGATTGGCCACGCTAAATTGCCCCTTAATTGGAAAAAATAATTGGGTACGCTAAATTTATTTTTAAAAAGAAAAAAAAAAAATCTGGACCCTGCCCGCTAGGGAGAGTGGCAACACATCCCACCTCCTGAACTCCTTCTCCATCGGCTCCACCAACCTCGTAAAATTTAACCTATGCAGGGCCCCCCAGCTCCTGGCTATCTGGACCCCCAAATATCTGAAGCTCCTCTCTGCCCTTTTCAGCGGGAGCTCCCCTATCTCTTTCTCCTGGTCCCCCATATGCACCACAAACAGCTCACTCTTCCCCACATTGAGCTTATAGCCAGAGAAGTCTCCGAACTCCCCGAGAATCCTCATCACCTCCGGCATCCCCCCCGCCGGATCCGCAATGTACAGCAATAAATCGTCCGCGTACCGTGACAGCCGGTGCTCCCCCCCCCCTCCCCCGGCACTATCCCCCTCCAGTTCCTCGATTCCCTCAGTGCCATAGCCAGGGGCTCGATCGCCAACGCGAACAGCCTCGTCCCCCGGTACAACCGAAAGCCCTCCGACCTCCTCCCATTCGTCACCACACTCGCCACCGGAGCCATTATACAACAGCCTTACCCACCTAATAAATCCCTCACCAAACCCAAACCTCCTCAATACCTCCCACAGGTAGCTCCACTCCACCCTGTCAAAGGCTTTCTCCGCATCCATCGATGCCGCTATCTCTGCCTCTCCGTCCACCGCCGGCATCATTATGATGTTGAGAAGCCGCCGCACATTGACATTCAGCTGCCTCCCCTTCACAAAACCCGTTTGGTCCTCGTGAATAACCTGCGGCATCACCTCCTCCACCCTCCTGGCCAGTATCTTGGCCAGCAGCTTCGCGTCCACATTGAGGAGCGAGATCGGCCTGTAAGACCCACACTGGAGGGGGTCCTTATCTCGCTTCAAAATCAATGAAATTAATGCCCTGGACATCGTCGGGGGCAAGGCCCCCCCACCCTTGCCTCATTCAGGGTCCTCACTAACAGCGGGCCCAGCAGATCTGAAAACTTCTTGTAAAATTCCACCGGGAACCCATCAGGCCCCGGTGCCTTCCCCGACTGCATACTCCCCATTGTATTGACCAGCTCCTCCAACTCGACTGGCGCCCCCAGACCCTCCGTCTGCTCTTCCTCCACTCTCGGGAACTCCAGCTTGTCCAAAAAGTGGTCCATTCCACCCTCCTCCCCAGGGGGCACTAACCGGTATAACTCCTCATAGAAGGTCCTGAACACTCCGTTAATGCCCCTTGCACTCCGCACCAGATTCCCTCCTCCGTCCCTAACTCCCCCTATCTCCCTCGCCACCTCCCGCATCCGGAGCTGGTGGGAAGCATCTGACTCACCTTCTCCCCATACTCATATACCACCCCCTGCGCCCTCCTCCACTACGCCTCCGCTTTCCTGGTGGTCAATATATCGAACTCCGCTTGGAGACTACGATGCTTCCTCAAAAGCCCTTCTTCCGGGACCTCCGCGTACCTCCTGTCCACCCTTACCATTTCTTTCACCAACCTCTCCCTCTTCTCGCCCCTCTCCCTGTGTGCCCTAATAGAAATCAGTTCCCCCCCTAACCACCACCTTCAGCGTCTCCCAGCCCACCCCCACCTGCACCTCCCCAATGTCATTAGTTTCCAAATACCCCTCTATACACCTCCGGACCCACCCACATACCAACTCGTCCGACAGCAGCCCCACCTCTAACCTCCACAGCGGGCGTTGGTCCTTCCCCTCCCCCACTTCCAGGTCCACCCAATGCGGAGCGTGATCTGAAATGGCTATCGCCGAATACTCCGCCCCTACCACCCTCGGAATCAGCGCCCTGCTGAAGACAAAAAAGTCAATCCGGGAGTAAGCCTTATGGACGTGGGAGAAAAACGAGAACTCCCTACTCCCCGGCCTCATAAATCTCCAAGGGTCCACCCCTCCCATCTGGTCCATGAACCCCCTCAGCACTGTGGCTGCCGCCGGCCTCTTACCCGTCCTGGACCTGGAGCGATCCACTGCTGGGTCCAGCACTGTATTAAAATCTCCTCCCATTATCAAACCCCCCGTCTCAAGATCTGGAATCCGGCCCAGCATGCGCCGCATGAAACCTGCATCGTCCCAATTTGGGACGTACACGTTAACCAGCACCACCCGCTCCCCTTGGAGCCTACCGCTCACCATTATGTATCTACCTCAGCTATCCGCCACCACACTCGACACCACAAACGACACACTCTTCCCCACCAAAATCGCCACCCCCCCCAGTTCCTCACATCCAACCCCGAATGGAACACTTGCCCAACCCACCCCCTTTCTCAGCCTAACCTGATCCGCCACCCTAAGGTGCATCTCCTGGAGCATAGCCACGTCCGCCCCTAGCCCCTTCAAGTGCGCAATCACCCGGGCCCGCTTGACCGGCCCATTCAGCCCCCTTACATTCCATGTGACCAGCCGAATCGGGGGGGCTATTCCCCCTCCCTCTCCGCCGGTCAGCCATAACTCTTCCTCGGCCCACCACGTGCCCGCAGTACCCACACGGCCCGTTCCCCACGGTGGCATATCCCCCTCTCGACCCCCCCCCCAGCACCATCTGTTCCCCTTCGGCCCTTCCAGCAGCAACCCGGTAGCCCCCCTACTCCGCCCCCCCCCCCAACAACCCTCTCCCCCCTCCCCCTAGCTAGGGCCCCCCCAAGCTGCGTTGCCCCTCTCATCGCACTTCCGTAAGTCGGCCGACTCCTGCTGACCCTGGCTGCTCCCACCACCCCAACGATCCCCCCCCCCCCCCCCCCCCCCCCCCCCCCCCCGGTGTAACACAACCACAATTCCCCTCCCATTTCGCCTCCAGCGCGGGAAAAAGCCCGCGCTTCCAACTTAAACCCCGCCCCCTAACCCAAAACACAGGAAAGAAAAAGGCGTGCGCCCCAACGGGCCTACGAAACATCTCCCCAGCGTTCCACCAGAAAGAAAGGAACCGAAATTTTAAAAACCCAAAAAACCAACAGAAAACAGAAAAGTACATGGGAGAACAGAGCCTCCGGACAATATACATCAGCCTCCAACCCCCCCTCAATCCTCAGTTCGAGTCCAGCTTCTCTGCCTGGACAAAGGCCCAGGCCTCTTCCGGGGAGTCAAAGTAATACTGGCGATCTTTATCAGTGACGCAGAGGCGCGCCGGCTGCAACAGGCCAAACTTCACCCCTCTCTTGTGCATAAGAACATAAGAACTAGGAGCAGGAGTAGGCCATCTGGCCCCTCGAGCCTGCTCCGCCATTCAATTAGATCATGGCTGATCTTTTGTGGACTCAGCTCCACTTTCCGGCCCGAACACCATAACCCTTAATCCCTTTTTTCTTCAAAAAACTATCTATCTTTACCTTAAAAACATTTAATGAAGGAGCCTCAACTGCTTCACTGGGCAAGGAATTCCATAGATTCACAACCCTTTGGGTGAAGAAGTTCCTCCTAAACTCAGCCCTAAATCTACTTCCCCTTATTTTGAGGCTATGCCCCCTAGTTCTGCTTTCACCCGCCAGTGGAAACAACCTGCCCGCATCTATCCTATCTATTCCCTTCATAATTTTAAATGTTTCTATACGATCCCCCCTCATCCTTCTAAATTCCACGAGTACAGTCCCAGTCTACTCAACCTCTCCTCATAATCCAACCCCTTCAGCTCTGGGATTAACCTAGTGAATCTCCTCTGCACACCCTCCAGTGCCAGTACGTCCTTTCTCAAGTAAGGAGACCAAAACTGAACACAATACTCCAGGTGTGGCCTCACTAACACCTTATACAGTTGCAGCATAACCTCCCTAGTCTTAAACTCCATCCCTCTAGCAATGAAGGACAAAATTCCATTTGCCTTCTTAATCACCTGTTGCACCTGTAAACCAACTTTCTGTGACTCATGCACTAGCACACCCAAGTCTCTCTGCACAGCAGCATGCTTTAATATTTTATTGATTAAACAATAATCCCGTTTGCTGTTATTCCTACCAAAATGGATAACCTCACATTTGTCAACATTGTATTCCATTTGCCAGACCCTAGCCCATGCAGCACTACCTTCGACCAGTTAAAACCAGCCCTTTTCTTCGCCACCTCCGCGCTCCAGTCCTAATAAATCCGGACCTCTGCGTTCTCCCACCTGCTGCTCCTCTTCTTTTTAGCCCGTCTCAGCACACATTCTCGGTCGACGAAGCGGTGAAAACGGACCAGCACCGCCCTTGGCGGCTCGTTCGGCCTGGGCTTCCTCACCAACACCCGATGGGCACCCTCCAGCTCCAAGGGCCCTTGGAAGGACCCCGCTCCCATCAGCGAGTTCAGCATCGTGACCACGTAGGCCCTAAGTCCGATCCCTCCAGCCCCTCTGGGAGGCCCAGGATCCGCAAGTTCTTCCGGCGGGAGCGGTTCTCCATCTCCTCCATCCTCGCTTGCCATTTCTTGTGGAGCGCCTCGTGCGACTCCACCTTCACTGCCAGGCCTAGGATTTCATCCTCATTCTCCGAGGCCTTTTGCCGGACCTCGCGGATCTCTGCAGCCTGGGCCGTCTGAGTCGCCGTGAGCTTATCCAGTGAGGCCTTTAGCGGTTCCAGCAGCTCAGCTTTCAGCTCTCTGAAGCAGCTCCTGCTGCTCCCGCGCCCACTGCTGCCACGCTGCCGGTTCCCCGCCCGTCGCCATCTTGTTCTTCCTGCCTCGCACCTTTCTCGGCTCCAAAGCCGATTTTTTGACCGCCCCCCGCTCCTGGTCCAGTCCATCCACCGGCAGATAGGTGCAGCAGATGTGTTCCCACCCGGGGAAAGTCCAACCGGCGAATCTACGGGCCCTTAAAAGAGCCCAAAAGACCGAAAATAGCCGGAGCCACTAAACGTGCGGCTTAGCTCCGCATCACCGCAACCGGAAGTCCAGTTCTTACATTTATGATAATGTCACATCCTCCACCTGTCAGCACAGTGGGTGCACCTACACCACGCGGACTCCAGCAGTTCCAAGAAGGTGGTTAGGGATGGGTAATAAATTCTGCCCCAGCCCAGCGACACCCAAATCCTGGAAACAAACTTTTAAAACCATCAAAATATCTGTTATACCTTTGCATTCCTTTCCCCTTCTTATGTTAACCCATCTTCTCCTTAAATGTAAATTCTCGCCAACTCCCTTCGATCGTGATGCCACATTCCCACAACTCTCTGAGTAAAGAAAGAGAAAATGCTGGAAAATCTCAGCAGGTCTGGCAGCATCTGTGGGGAGGGGAAAGAGCTAACCTTTCGAGTCCAATGACTCTTTGTCCAAACTTTGAATAGACTCCTCCTGTACTGTAACCATTCTGCGAGTCTACAACTGGAGACCTTTCAAAGTCGACACTAGCACGATGGGCCGAGTGGCCTCATTATATCATCTTACATCTCATAGTGTTGTCAAATCAGATCCAACAAGCTTCAGAGAACAAAATTAAATAACAAATGAAAAGATTAACCACTCAATGCCCCTTGGACATAGACTCACAATCACTGAAACAAGCCAACAGGTTTAAATGGGCAGTCAGCTGTAGGAGGAGGATGCCCTTGAACTCCAGTCCAGGTTTTAATTGGATTTCCGTCTCATATTCACAACTAATTAATCTACATTAAATTCATGTGTCGCATCATTCACTGCATTAATGACTGGTTCTAAACCAAGCACTAACAGTTCTGTGTCAGGAAATGACAGTGTTCCCAACCACCTCTGTTTACAGTAAATATCAAAACACAAGAACATGACTCAGAGTGTTTAATAGGGACAGTGTGGAGGGAGCTTTACTCTGTATCTAACACCGTGCTGTCCCTGTCCTGGGAGTGTTGGATGGGGACAGTGTAGAGGGAGCTTTACTCTGTATCTAACCCCGTGCTGTCCCTGTCCTGGGAGTGTTTGATGGGGACAGTGTAGAGGGAGCTTTACTCTGTATCTAACCCCGTGCTGTACCTGTCCTGGGAGTGTTTGATGGGGACAGTGTAGAGGGAGCTTTACTCTGTATCTAACCCCGTGCTGTACCTGTCCTGGGAGTGTTTAATGGGGACAGTGCAGAGGGAGCTTTACTCTGTATCTAACCCCTGTGCTGTACCTGTCCTGGGAGTGTTTGATGGGGACAGTGTAGAGGGAGCTTTACTCTGTATCTAACACCGTGCTGTCCCTGTCCTGGGAGTGTTGGATGGGGACAGTGTAGAGGAAGCTTTACTCTGTATCTAACCCCGTGCTGTACCTGTCCTGGGAGTGTTTGATGGGGACAGTGTAGAGGGAGCTTTACTCTGTATCTAACCCCGTGCTGTACCTGTCCAGGGAGTGTTTGATGGGGACAGTGAAGAGGGAGCTTTACTCTGTATCTAACCCTGTACTGAACCTGTCCTGGGAGTGTTTGATGGGGACCGTGGAGAGGGAATTTTACTCTGAGCGCGAATCTCCGGTTCATTGCGCTCCCACCCGAGCAAAACAAGAATGGTGAACAGCAGGAAGGCCGAAAACAAGAACAGCGGCAGGCACCAAACAGTTTGCGACGCGACCGGGTCACTCCCGCAAGGCTTGGGTTATTGTCAGGACGGAATCAGCTCGTTCTCCCGTGTCTTCGTGTGTTTCCTCCGGGTGCTCCGGTTTCCTTGCTCAAGTCCCAAAAGACGTGCTTGTTAGGTGAATTGGACATTCTGAATTCTCCCTCTGTGTACCCGAACAGGCGCCGTAATGTGGCGACTAGGGGATTTTCACAGTAACTTCACTGCAGTGATAATGTAAGCCTACTTGTGACAATGAAGATTTTTATTATTAACAATAGTCAGTGTATATCAAGCATCATTCATTGTCTGTAAACAACATCAACATGCCTTTCTGTAGCACCTTTAGCTTAGTTATATGTGCCAAGCTGCTACGCAGGAGTGTGATGTTTAAAAGGCGAGGGATTTGCAAGCATGGCCCAAAATGCGACTGGAGCCAGTGTGAGTCACTGAAGAGAGGGGCAGTGGTGAAATGAAAGAAATGAAATGAAAATCGCTTATTGTCACGAGTAGGCTTCAAATGAAGTTACTGTGAAAAGCCCCCAGTCGCCACATTCCGGCGCCTGTTCGGGGAGGCTGTTACGTGAACGAGATTTGGTGTGAGTTCAGAATTGGGCAGCAAAGTTTTGGATTGGTTCGAGCTTCTGAAGGGTAACAGGTGAGAGGCTGTGCAGGGTAATGGAAGACAAACGTTGTGGATGTTGGATCATTTACCGTCCAGAAATGGTGATGTATTTCTCCCTATTAACCTTGTTCTGAATTCTTTGCTCTCCTTCTCTCTGTTTGCTAGCTATGAAGACTGTGTGGGGCACGGACTGCCAGATTTGTACCTTCCAGAGGACGACCCTCCACCATATTCCTTGACTGACCCATGGCAAAGGAACCACTCCATGCACCGGACTACCAGTGAGGAAGAAGCCAACCCCCAGGGAACCAGGGACCCTGCAAGTGGTCCCACCGTACCCCCCAATTACCAACAGGTGGTCTCCTCCATCTCCTCGACCTCGCTGCCCATGGATCAGGCACCTCCTTACGAGCGGGCGGTCTACAGCAGACAGGACGTGGCCCTCCCACTGGTCCCTCTCGGGGGGCTGAAAGACACCCCCGAGGAATGCAGGCCCGTCTCGCGCACCATTGTGTGAAAACCGGTCCGTGCGCATGCAGGAAGGAAAAAGGGGGGGGGGCGCAACACACACCCCACTCCACCCTCTCCCCTACCCCCCAACACTCATTCCCAGCACAATGGAGCGCGAAGCAAGCTCGGAGAACCAGGGAACCGGGAAAGTGCACCGCTTTTAGCCAAGGGAGCTATGCACAGCAAATGGGAGTATCTTGCAACCTTTCAAACAAGAAACCATAGCCAACATGAAATGAGGTGTTGCTTAAATGCTGCAAATTACCAGGTTAACACGTCTGTGCGAGTGCCTGCTACGTCTCAGCTGGCAGTACTCCCCTGTGTGAGTCAGAAGGCCATAGGTTCAAATCCCACTCCAGAGTCAGGAGCAGCAAATCCAGGCTGGCGCCCCCAGTACTGAGGGAATGCTGCACTGTCAGAGGCGCTGTCTTTTGGTTGAGTTGCTCGCCCCAGGCCCCGTCTGCCCCCCCCCCCTCTCAGACAGACACGAAAGAAGCCTGAGCATCAGCTGGGAACAAGGTGGGAACTCCCACCTCCCTCCCCCCCCCCCCCCCCAACTCCCCCCCACTCTCCCACCCACCCCAGTTTCCGTCGCCAACAATCAATCAGTATGACTGATAAAGGCGATGGATCTGGTCATTCAACCGATTGCAGTTTGTGGGATCTTTCTGTGCATCAATCGGCTGCTGTGTTTTCCTACATTACGATGGTGATCGCACTTCAAAAATCATTTCCGTGACTGCAAAGCGATTTGGGACTGCCCTGAGGTCGCGAAAGGCGCTATAGAAATGCAAATATTTTAATAAAAGGTCCGTTATATATACTCCCTCCTCACATTGATGTTTTTGTGACTGCTGCTCCTGTCTCCTCCTCAAGCCCCCAGTGCCGCCTGAATGCGGACTTATAAAAACACCGTTTGTACCTTGCATTGTAATATGTGCTGTACATAAAACAGAATAAAACACACTTTGTGCACACAGTGCTTGTTTGGGCCTTTATCAAATGCTTGTCAACCTAGAAAAAAAACTCTGTGAGTAAATATTACTTTTTCGATTGTTATCACCCTCCTCCGCTTGGGCCATGAACCTCTCATTTATATGGTGCGATCCCAAGGTAAACAGTAACCCGCAGATTCTATTCTACTCTTGTGTAAACCTGATAGGCTCTTCCACCATGGTAGGCCTCGCCCCACACTGCCCTCGTCCAATATAGAGTAGGGAATAAAATCAGCCAGGGTTTCCCACTCATGATTCAGTGCATAAACCAACTGTCTGAAGGTTACATAGGATGTTCTCGCAATCAAGAAGCCACAAGAGCACTTTCTGGGCATCCAACAGAAATAAGAGTCATTACAAAGAACAATGCAGCACAGGAACAGGCCCTCCAAGCCTGTACCAGTCATGATACCAACCTTGGCCAAAGCCCTCAGCACTTCCTTGTGCCGTATCCCTCCATAAAAAACCTTCCTCGCACATCTCCTCTAAAGCTTACCCCATGGATCTTAAACCTATGCCCCCTAGTGACTGGCCCCTCCACCCTGGGAAAGAATGCCTGCCCATCCACTCTATCCATGCCCGTGATAATCTTGTAGACCTCTATCAGGTCACCCCTCAACCTCCGTCATTCTAATGAAAACTATCTGAGTCTATTCAGCCTCGCTGCATAGTTAACACCCTCCAGACCAGGCAACATCCTGGTAAATCTCCTCTACACCCTCTTCAAAGCCTCCACATCCTTCTGGTAGTGTGGCGACCAGAATTGTGCGCAATATTCCAAGTGTGGCCGTACCAAGGTTATATACAACTGTAACATGACTTGCCAGTTTTTATACTCGATGCCCCGTCCAATGAAGGCAAGCATTCCGTATTCATTCTTGACTACCTTGTCAATTTGTGTTGCCACCTTCAAAGATCTGTGGACCTGCACGCCCAGATCTCTCTCACTTTCTAAATTTCTAAGAGTTTTGCCATTTTCGGTATATTTCCCCTCTATGTTAGACCTACCAAAATGCATTACCTCACAGTTGTCTGGATTAAACTTCATCTGCCATTTCTCTGCCTAAGTCTCCAACCTATCTATGTCCTGCTGTATCCTCTGACAATCCTCAACACTATCTGCCACTCCACCAATCATGGTGTCATCCGTGAACTTACTAATCAGACCAGCTACATTTTTCTCCAAATCGTTTATGTACACGACAAACAACAGAAGTCCCAGCACAGATCCCTGTGGAACACCACTAGTCACAACCTTCCATTCAGAAAAACACCCTTCCACTGCTACCCTTGCCTCCTGTGACCGAGCCAGTTCTGTATCCATCTCTACACCTCACCTCTGACCCCGTGTGACTTCACCTTTTGTACCAGTCTGTCATGAGGCACCTTGTCAAAGGCTTTACAGAAATCCATGTAAACAACATCCACCACCCTCCCCTCATCAATCATCTTTGTCACCTCCTCAAAAAACTCGATCAAGTTAGTGAGGCACAAAACCATGCTGTCTATCGCTAATGTGTCCATTTGTTTCCAAATGGGTCAAAATCCTGTCCCTGAGAATTCTCTCCAATAATTTACCTACTCCGACGTGAGGCTTACTGGCCTATAGTTTCCAGGATAATCCCTGTTGCCTTTCTTAAACAGCGGTACCACATTAGCTATTTTCCAGTCCTCTGGGATCTCACCTGCAGCCAATGAGGATACAAAGGTGTCAGTCAAGGCCCCAGCAATCTCCCCCCTTGCTTCCCTCAGTATTCTGAGATAAATCCCATCCGAGACCCGCAGTTTGAAAATCCCGGAGCTAGAGTCAGCTTCGGTGCGATGGGGAAAACAACCAAGGCCACTCTTACCCCAGCCTCCGCTTTGTCTCAAGCTCCAGAATAATGGACACGGGTTGGACATCTGTTAAGAAAAGAATCATATTCAGATGTGATGCCCTCTGCAGATGAATAGCCATCTGTTTGCTGTTTAGCTTCATGAATGACAGAATGGTCCCTCCATTGAGGCATTGGAGGAACCCAAGCAGCAGCTGTGGGACCCCTGAATGAGTAACCCCTTCAGGAGCAGAGGGGAGGGTCCGGGATTGTACACAGAAGGTGTGGTTTTCCAAGGAGTATTTGTGCATGAACCGTAGAGGGTTAGTCTGAAGATGTAGCAATTAATAAGGAAGGCAAGTGGAATTTCGCATTCTTTCTAAGTATAAAAGTAGGTAACTGCTATTCATAGAGTCCCTACAGTGCAGAAGTACACCATTCGGCCCATCAAGTCTGTACAAACCCTCTAAAGAGCACCCTACCTACCCCACCCATGCCCCATAATCCCATGTAACCTTTGGGGGAATTTAGCAAAACGAATCCGCCTAACCTGCAGATTTTGGTTCTGTGGGAGGAAACCGGAGCACCCGGAGGAAACCCACACAGACACGGGGAGAACGTGCAGACTCCGCACAGATAGTCACCCAAGGCCAGAATTGAACCTGGGTTCCTGGAGCTGTGAGGCAGTAGTGCTAGCCACTGTGCCGGCCAAAACTGTTGCAACTGTCTACGGTCTTGGTGAGACCGCATCTGGTGCACCGAGCACAGTTTTGGTCCCCTTACGTGATGAAGGACGTATAATGCATTAGAGGTGATTCGGAGAAGCTTCACTAGATTGATTCCAGGGATGAAGGATTGTCTTGTGAAGAGATATTGAGCAGCTTAGGCCTATACTCGCTGGAGTTCAGAAGAATGAGAGGTGATCTAATTGAGCTATGAAAGATGCTAAAGAGGATTGACAGGGTAGATGTGGAACATTCTCAAATGAGAGGTCATAGTTTTAGGCTAAGTGGTGGCAGAATTAAAACAGAAATGAGGAGGAATTACTTCACTTAAAGGGCTGTGAAATAGGTTTTTAATTAGTAGTGGGATGAAGAGTTATGGGGAGCGGGCAGAAAGGGGGAGATGAGGCCAGCCATGAATGTATTGAATGGAGGAGAGGGCTCGAGGGGCCAAATGGTCTACTCCTGCTCACAGTTCTTATGAAGGAGATTATATTAATTGTCAGGACTTTGAGGGTTAAATGCTATTTCAGAGAATTCAGGACACTGGCATGCAACCAGCTTCAGTCTGCCACAGACTTAGAACCATAGAATTTACAGTGCAGAAGGAGGCCATTCAGCCCATCAACTCTGCACCCGCCCTTGAAAAGAGCACCCTACGTCGGCCCACACCTCCACCCTGTCCCCGTAACCCCCCCTATCCCCGTAACCCCACCTACCCTTTTTGGTCACTAAGGGCAATTTATCACGGCCAATCCTCCTAACCTGCACATCTTTAGACTGTGGGAGGAAACTGGAGCACCCGGAGGAAACCCACGCAGACACGGGGAGAACGTGCAGACTCCACACAGACAGTGACCCAAACCGGGAATCGAACCTGCGACCCTGGTGCTGTGAAGCAACCGTGCTAACCACTGCGCCACCATGCTGCCTTCATACTGACTCGCTTGCTAATGTGTTTGGAGAGCGAATTACTGATTTTCTTTTATTTAATATCTCAGGGACATCCTGAAAAAGCAGAAATGAAGCTAAAGCGATCCATTTCATCACTATTATCATGAAACACTTTTCCAAAAAATAAAGAGCTCTTGTACAAACATAGTGCACCTGCATTTCTATAGCACCTTTCACAATGGCAGGACATCGCAAAGAGCTTTGCAGCCAATGAGGTACTTTTGGAGTTTAGGCACTGCTGTAATTTCGAAAACAGGACGGCTAAATCACACATAGCAACATCCCACAAACATAAATTGAGACATTTAGCTCAGTGGGCTAGACAGCGTGGGTTCAATTCCCGTACCGGCTGAGAATTCTTAGTTCTCCCTCAGTGTACCTGAACAGGTGCTGGAATGTGGAGACTAGGGGCTTTTCACAGTAACTTCATTGCAGTGTTAATGTAAGCCTACTTGTGACAGTAAAATAAATTATTATTATTGTTAAGAAATGATCTGTTTTAGCA
Organism: Scyliorhinus canicula; assembly: GCF_902713615.1. NCBI lineage: Eukaryota > Metazoa > Chordata > Chondrichthyes > Carcharhiniformes > Scyliorhinidae > Scyliorhinus > Scyliorhinus canicula. The sequence continues at coordinate 5,273,883 of NC_052154.1, read as the reverse complement.
ACATTGTTGGGGATACTGCGGTCCCATTGCGTGTGACATTGTTTTTACCTCCATCTGAGAGGGCCTCAGTTTAACATCTCACCCAAAAGCTGGCACCTCTGACCGTGCAGCACTCCCTCAGCCCTGCACTGGGACTTAAACCCGCAGACCCCTGCCCCAGGGAGACTGTTACCCATCAAATCATGCCTCAAGGGTTCAAACTAGCTAAGTTTGTAACTCAGTCTCTTTGACGATTCGATGAAGTGGAACCAAACTGTGCAGGATAAGAAGATCCATTCGATATCCAGTTAGCCAGTCACAGCATAGGGTGAGGGTAGGCACACTGCTGTAAAGTTTGGAGAGGCGAGGCTGGGATGAGCGGCATGGTTGCACATTGGTTAGCACAGTTGCTTCACAGCTCCAGGGTCCCAGGTTCGAGTCCTGGCTTGGGTCACTGTCTGTGCGGAGTCTGCACGTTCTCCTCGTGTCTGAGTGGGTATCCTCCGGGTGCTCCGGTTTCCTCCACAGTCCAAAGATGTGCGGGTTAGGTGGATTGGCCGTGCTAAATTGCCCTTAGTGTCCAAAAAGATTAGGTGGGGTTACTAGGTTACCGGGATAGGGTGGAGGTGTGGGCTTAAGTAGGGTGCTCTTTTCAAGGGCTGGTGCAGACTCGATGGGCCGAATGGCCTTCTTCTGCACTGTAAATTCCCTGATCTATGATCAATGATCTGTGAGACTGCTGGCTCGGTGGTGCCCTCTGGTGCTGGATGTAATTGTTGCAGACCGATAGCACAGCGCACCGGGATACAGCAAATCAGACTTTCCACAACTTACACTAGCCTATCATTGCTCTCCCAAATAGACTGCTGTGCCCAGTGTGTGGGTGTTGTTTTTAATTCATTCCCGGAATGTAGACATTACAGTCAGGATCAGCATTAATTGCTCAATTCTGATTGCCCCTGAAGCGACGGTGGCAGCCCCTCTTATTGAACACTCGACTGCTGCCCAATCTGCTTTGGAGAGCAGCTGATAGTCAACACTCCAGAATTGTCCCAGAGTCTCCCAAGAAATAAAGGTTGCGGGTCAATGGACAAACGGGGATAAGTGGGACAAAAGATGATTACTCTCGCAAAGGGCCAGCAGAGACATGGTGGGCCGAATGCTCTCCCGCTGTTCCTCTCCCGTTCCTTCACTGTCACTGGAGTCAAAATCCTGCAAACCCCCCTCCCTAACAGCACTGTGGGTGTGCCTACACCACATGGACTGCAGCGGCTCAAGAAGGCGGCTCACCACAATTAGGGCAATTAGGGATGGGCAATAAATGCTGGCGTAGCCAGTGACAGACACATCCCATGACAACAAGAAAAGGGCTGGCATGTCTGAACTATTCCAATCTCTGCTCATGTTGCCAAGGCAGCCAGGGTCAGCAAGCTGACTGGTCAGTGCACATGGGGAAGGGGCAAGAAGAGGAGAGTCAATGGCCACTCTCTACCCTGCACTTGTTCAGCATCCACCCAACAGGAACAGGATCGCAAACCATGGGGCAGAACCCAGCCCGAGGGCATCGAGACCAATTCCTGTCCCTCACGGTCGCCAAGGCTGAGATCATAAGAACAGATAAGGGCGTTAAGATAGGGATCAGCCAGGATTCAACCGAATGATCAAGAAGGCTAGAAGGGCTAGAAGGGCTGAACTCCCTCCACCTGTTCCCGTGCCACTATAGGAAGGAACGTACGAAGAGATGGAGGCCATTCAGCCCCTCAAACCTACTCCATCGCTCAGTATGATCGTGGCTAATCCAAACCTCATCCCATTGACCTACCTTGGGCCTGCGAACCTTAATGTTCTCACCTGACAAAAATCCACCAACCTCAGTTTTGAAGTGTTCAATTGAATCAGCAGGGGAGTGATCCAGATTACCAGTCCCCACTCTGACATCATCCCAGAACGGACTGACTCTCAGCTTCGGTCTAAACAGCGTGGCTCCATCTGCACCATCAAATCAAGAACACAAGGGCAAAAGCAACAAAAAAAAAAGCAGGAGTAGTCCACTCGGCCCATCGAGCCAGCTCCACCGTTCAATACTACCGTGGCTGATCTTGGGTCAACTCTATTTTCCCGCCCACTCCCCATATCCCTTAATTCCACAACCCTCTGGGGTGGAGAATTCCAAAGATACACACCTCTCTGAGTGAAGGAATTTCTCCTCATTTCAGTCCTAAATGATTGGCCCCTTATCCCAAGTTTCTGCCCCCCCCCCCCCCCACTCCCGGACACGAGGTACTCAGGCCCATTGACCCAGGACGGAGCCTGGTACTCAGGAACCAAACTCCCAGCTATGGGTGAATCTCTGCACTGCCTTGAGGATACCTCGGGAGAACTGAAGGCTAAGGGAGCAAATCCCAACAGAAAATATTAGAGCGACGTCTAAACATCTCATCCTTCCGACAACTCCTGCGGCCAGGCCAGCGTCAAACGTGATGCTTTTCATTCCTTTGGACTCAGCCAGGGAGGTCGACAGGGGGACGTTAAGGTAGCCCAGGGTCTCCGTACATTTTACCCAGGCTTGAGTCCTGGAGAACGCACTCCAGTTCCGCACAAAGCATTAACGCAGCCTGGGACGCTGCAGGTACAAGTGACAAACCCAACTCCACTGGCCGAGAGGGCGGCTGGTACAGACAGTCTCCCCTAGGGGAGGAAGCCATCATGTGTGACTGGTCAGCCACAACCTCCCACCCCCCCCCCCCCCCCCTCTCACCCCCGCCCCAGTGAGATGTTGGCCCACCAAAATCCTTCTACTTCAATGGATGCTTGGAGCTTAGAGTCTCTGTGCAAAACGTGGACCAAATCCATTCCACCGGGCAAGCCAACAAACTGAAAGAAAATGCCAACTCATTGAGTGGCAAATTGGAAGATCAGGACTAGGTGCTCGTGGTGGGCGATGCTGGCTAGGCAGCCATGATTGAGATGGAAAAAATGTTTTTGTTTATTCTTTCAGAGGATGTGAGCCCATCCCTAATTTTCTTTAAGATCTGGAGTCAGATGTAGGCCAGGCCAGGTAAGGGCAGCAGATTTCCTTCCTTAAAGGGACATTAGTGAACCAGGTGGGTTTTTACGACCATCGACAATAGTTTCATGATCATAAGTAAACTTTCAATTCTAGATTTTTATTGAATTCAAATTTCACCATCTGCCAGGGTGGGATTTGAACCTGGGTCCCCAGAGCATTACCCTGGGTGTCTGGATTACTCATCCAGTGACACTACCACTACACCACCACCTCCCCGACTTCACAGGCTGAACATTGACATACCTTCCCTACAAGAGACCAGGCTCACCGAGAGCGAATCACTGAAAGAAAAGTTCTTTGACGAGCTTGAAACTGATATTGGCAGAATCTCCGAGTCATTGCCAAGTTAGAACATCTTCATCTACTGGGAGATTTGAGTATAAGAATGGGAGCAGGCCAGGAGACACTTTGTTTTTTAAATTTAGAGTACCCAATTCATGTTTGCCAATTAAGGGGCAATTTAGCGTGGCCAATCCACCTACCCTGCACATCTTTGGGTTGTGGGGGCGAAACCCACGCAGACACGGGGAGAATGTGAAACTCCACACAGACAGTTACCCAGAGCCGGTATCGAACCTGGGACCTCAGCGCCGTGAGGCAGCAGTGCTAACCACTGCGCCACCGTGCTGCCCTGTGGGCTAGGACACATGGCTCTCCCACCTCAGACATCACCAACTGGGAAAGATGAATGAGAATGGATAGGGACTTACTTGGGCTTTGCTGCTATCACGAGCTTTACATAACTAACGTCTTTCAGACAAAGCCAGGCCACAGGGTGCCCTGAGGCACCCAAGATCAGGGTATCGGCACCAGTTCAGACTCTCTGAACAGCATTCTCATTGCACACACAGTCATCACAGCGCTGACTGTGATACAGATCACTGCCTGGTGTTCACCAACACACACACACACACGCGCACCACAGCGCTGACTGTGATACAGATCACTCCCTGGTGTTCACCAACACACACACACACACACGCGCACCACAGCGCTGACTGCGATACAGATCACTGCCTGGTGTTCACCAACACACACACACACACACACGCGCACCACAGCGCTGACTGTGATACAGATCACTCCCTGGTGTTCACCAACACACACACACACGCACACACACACACGCGCACCACAGCGCTGACTGTGATACAGATCACTCCCTGGTGTTCACCAACACACACACACACATACACACACACACATGCACACACAGTCATCACAGCGCTGACTGTGATACAGATCACTGCCTGGTGTTCACCAACACACACACACACGCGCACCACAGCGCTGACTGTGATAAAGATCACTCCCTGGTGTTCACCAACACACACACACACATACACACACACACATGCACACACACGCACCACAGCGCTGACTGTGATACAGATGACTGGTGTTCACCAACACGCACACACGCGCACCACAGCGCTGACTGTGATACAGATCACTCCCTAGTGTTCACCAACACACACACGCACGCACACACACACACACACACACACATACCACAGCGCTGACTGTGATACAGATCACTGCCTGGTGTTCACCAACACACACACACACACGCGCACCACAGCGCTGACTGTGATACAGATCACTCCCTGGTGTTCACCAACACACACACACACATGCACACACACGCACCACAGCGCTGACTGTGATACAGATGACTGGTGTTCACCAACACGCACACACGCGCACCACAGCGCTGACTGTGATACAGATCACTCCCTAGTGTTCACCAACACACACACGCACACACACACACACACACACATACCACAGCGCTGACTGTGATACAGATCACTCCCTAGTGTTCACCAACACACACACGCACACACACATACCACAGCGCTGACTGTGATACAGATCACTGCCTGGTGTTCACCAACACACACACACACACACACGCGCACCACAGCGCTGACTGCGATACAGATCACTGCCTGGTGTTCACCAACACACACACACACACACGCGCACCACAGCGCTGACTGTGATACAGATCACTCCCTGGTGTTCACCAACACACACACACACATACACACACACACATGCACACACAGTCATCACAGCGCTGACTGTGATACAGATCACTGCCTGGTGTTCACCAACACACACACACACGCGCACCACAGCGCTGACTGTGATACAGATCACTCCCTGGTGTTCACCAACACACACACACACATACACACACACACATGCACACACACGCACCACAGCGCTGACTGTGATACAGATGACTGGTGTTCACCAACACGCACACACGCGCACCACAGCGCTGACTGTGATACAGATCACTCCCTAGTGTTCACCAACACACACACGCACGCACACACACACACACACACACACATACCACAGCGCTGACTGTGATACAGATCACTGCCTGGTGTTCACCAACACACACACACACACGCGCACCACAGCGCTGACTGTGATACAGATCACTCCCTGGTGTTCACCAACACACACACACACATGCACACACACGCACCACAGCGCTGACTGTGATACAGATGACTGGTGTTCACCAACACGCACACACGCGCACCACAGCGCTGACTGTGATACAGATCACTCCCTAGTGTTCACCAACACACACACGCACACACACACACACACACACATACCACAGCGCTGACTGTGATACAGATCACTCCCTAGTGTTCACCAACACACACACGCACACACACACACACACACACATACCACAGCGCTGACTGTGATACAGATGACTGGTGTTCGCCAACACGCACACACGCGCACCACAGCGCTGACTGTGATACAGATCACTCCCTGGTGTTCACCAACACACACACGCACACACACACACACACACATACCACAGCGCTGACTGTGATACAGATCACTCCCTGGTGTGCAACCTTTGAAGTTTTCTCATTCAAAGCAGAAATACCATCCTCATACTGTATCAATGTCAGTCACTCTGCCACCCAGAAATGGATTAAACAGGCGCTCTGACATTCCCACACACAGTGCGGAAGCGAATTGGAGCGTACTTCGAGACACCATCTCCAATTCGCCCTCACAATATAGGAACCGTAAGACGTGGAAAATGCTGACTGGGTCAGTGGAGGAGGTACGTTGGTGTAGTGGGTGCATCGGTTTCGTCCCCAATATGTGACAACCATCGGTTCGATCCTGGGAGCCTCGATGTGGGATTTCGGGTATGACAAAGGGCGGGGTTTGAGAAGATGGGGGACCTGTTTCTGAAAGGGAGCTTCCCCAGCTTCCGGGCGTTGGAGGAGAAGTTTGGGTTGGCAGCAGGGAATGATTTTAGATATCTTCAGGTGCGGGACTTTCTGCGCAGACAGGTATAACCCTTCCCAGTCCTGCCACTAAGAAGGATTCAAGATAGGGTAGTGTCTGGGAGCTGGGTGGGGGAGGGGAGCGTCTACAAAGAATTCTACAAAGAATTAATGGGGGCGGAGGAGTCGCATATAGGAGAGCTGAAGCGTAAGTGGGAGGAGGAACTGGGTGGAAGACAAGTGTGTCAGGTGTGTGGATGGACCAGCGAACCATGTCCACATGTTCTGGGCATGCCCAAAACTTAGGGGGATATTGGCAGGAGTTTGCGGATGTCAGGTCCAGGGTATTGAAGACAAGGGTGGTAATGAGTCCAGGGGTAGCGAACTTTGGGGTGTTGGAGGACCCAGGAGCCCAGGAGGGGAAAGAGGCAGATGTTCTGGCCGTCTCCTCCTTGGGAGCCCGGCGACGGATACTACTGGCTTTGAGGGAATCCAGGCCTCCGAAGTCAGAGGCCTGGTTAACCGACAGGGCGAGCTTTCTCGGCCTGGAAAAGATCAAGTTCGCCTTGAGAGGGTCGGTGTCAGGGTTCGCCCGGAGGTGGCAACCATTCATTGACTTCTTTGCGGAGAATTAATCGTCAGCAGGGGGGGGGGGGGGGTTAGGGTAGTATAGAGTAGGGGGTTAAATAGGCGGGCTTTGGAGGGACGGATGTCGCGGTTGTTTTTTGATTACTGTTCTTTGTACTCCATTGTTTTTGTACTGTGGTTGTTTGCCAAAAATACCTCATTAAAAATTGTTTTAAAAAACAGAAAATGCTGACTGGTTCGAGGTTAACGTCACCGTGATGGAACCCGTCATTGACGGTCCGTTCTCATTAATTACCGAACACATCCGAGCGAGAAGACACTGAATGGACCAAGAGCCTCACAAAGAAAAACCAACAGTCTGCTGGGGCGGGGGGGGGCGGGGACCACTCATTGCGACACTGCCAGAATATCTACATGACCTTCGACACAGGGAATACTACGGGCATGGAGGACGGAATTGAAAAGTCAGCAGGTCCATCAGCAAAGAAAACAGTCCCTTGAAAAGAAAAGCAGGGGAAGTTTCATAGATAGTGATGGAACCATCAATTCATCAGACACGTGTTTCCGATGTGAATCTAGGCTTTAATCGACTTACTTCAGAGCCAGCCTGTTAGCTGTCGATGAACTCGTAGTGACCCAGGCTGACTCTGGACACGGGTACTTATACAGCTGCACTAGGGGGAGGAGTCATGGGCGGAACCAAGGGTGGAGCCCAGTACAAGTCCCTAAGTGCTCCCAGCGCTACTCCCCCTAGTGGTAGGATGGCGCTACTGCACTCACAATAACAGTGTGAATTAGTACATATACATTCATATATTACATTCACCACAGATAGAATTTACAGTGCAGAAGGAGGCCATTCAGCCCATCGATTCTGCACCGGCTCTTGGAAAGAGCACCCTACCCAAGGTCAACACCTCCACCCTATCCCCATAACCCAGTAACCCCATCCAACATTAAGGGCAATTTAGGAGACTAAGGGCAATTTATCATGGCCAATCCACCCAACCTGCACATCTTTGGACTGTGGGAGGAAACCGGAGCACCCGGAGGAAACCCACGCACACACGGGGAGGATGTGCAGACTCCGCACAGACAGTGACCCAAGCCGGAATCGAACCTGGGACCCTGGAGCTGTGAAGCAATTG